>NC_058371.1:16375000-17035000 GCF_018350175.1 Felis catus | reverse complement strand
CATTCACTCCCTTATCTGAAACTTATATTTAGATACTGGGAAGTATAACATCTATCAAGCATAAATGTCAAAACACATGTTGATTATGTCATTTTATTATTTAACCCGATAAAGCAAGTGTCCTAATAGATAAATACGGATTAAAAACCCGAACCGCATAAAGTACCCAATATTAAATTATAATAGAAATGTAATTTTGCGTTTATTTTTTTTTTTAATGTGATGTCTGCCTTCCTTTATGATTTTACTCTAAGCCACGACATTCTAAGGTTACACACGAAAGCTGTGCAATTCTTGCCTTTCTAGGAATGGATTCTGCCGCTGCACTCAGGGAAGCAAAGGAATGCAAGAGAGAACATTCCATCGGTTTTTCTCCTTAGGCTTTTTAGGTTCCCACGACTGGGGCCCTTCTGGGTTTTACGAAATAGAGAGGAGTTAGTTACTCGTAAGAGAGCGAAGTGGCGAGTCACTGTAACTGTGGGGGGACATCTGGTGATGCACACCAGCAGCCCCACACCTGCCCCACACCTTTTGCCATCACGTGGCTGCGTTGAGCCTGGGTGAAGAAGACATTCCCTCCGCATCGCGACGGACATGGTGCCCCTGAGCCGTAAACATGAGAACTGATAAAAATGGCAGGGGCGTTCTACAGAGCTCTTACTTTACGCAGGCGTTATTTCCCATCTATAAATTCACATCATCCTTATATCAGTCCTTTGAGGAAGGAATCACTGTGGCCCTTCTACGGGTCAGAAAACAAAGGCGCAGGGAGATTAATTTCTACTATGTTAATTTCTACACTACATCTGGATGGCCGGGCTCAAACACAGATCTCCCTGTCTCCTGACCTAACCTGCATGCAATTTTCTTTCCTATACCATTCTGACTGTTCGATTTTCTTTGACACCTGGACTTGCTGATTCGGTTCAAATCCGGTTTTCATTTCGCACGACAGTGAATTAACCCTCCCACCTCCCGTCAGTTCTCGCATGCCAGTTACTTTCAGGAAGCGGATTATGGAGACGTCTTAACGTTACTTGAGTTCGTACTTGGCCCCGGAAGGGCCAAAATTATATTGTGGTTGTTTGTTTTGCAGTAGACGATCTAAATGGTGCACTTAAATATAATGAAATGTGTCTTACAGGAACAGGTCGAGATCCAGGAACTGCCACATTCTGCCCACCAGTCTCTGAGCCTATGGGGGGTAACCTGCTCCTTGAGGCCTGAGCCGGTGGGGAGGACCCCCGGTCCATGCCAGTTTGCCTGTAAACACAACAACATGTAACTGAGCACCCAGGTGCAGAGACAGGGGGACAGACCTCACCACAAAGCTCCTCATCGGAACTGGTAATCACAGCTGCCTTTCAAAAGAAGTGTTCGAGGAGAACGAGCAGAGTGTGGGAAGGACAAATGTAAAGAGGGGGACTGACCACCAGCTCCGGTCACCTTCTCCTTGCTCGGCAGTGACTGTCGAACGGTATTTACTGACTGCTCTGCGATGCTAGTCCCTGTACAGGATACGGAAATAATTGAAGGTCTGGTTCCTCCTCTTAAGGAGCTTGTAAGTTACTGAAAACCCATGAAGTTATTAGAGAACAACGTAATCAGTTGATGTAATGAAGGGCCATGGTAAACGATTCTAAATAGAAGTGCTGTAGAACTTGAGAGAACGGAGCGATCAATGAAGGATCAAATTAATTACCAAGGTGTAGGGCCTCGATGAGGAAAACTATAAAACTTTATGCAAGGGCATTAAAAGGAGAGGCAAGATATGTTCTCCGATGAGAAAACTAAATATCGTGAAAGTGTCGGTCATCCCTACATTTGTAATAGACTTAATACCATCAGGTTCAATGTGATACTTTTCGTTTTTGAATTTGACCACCAGCTCATAGACTTTGTCAGGAAGGGTGAGGAAAGGTTCAGAAGAGTAATGATGATAGACATTCCCCACCAGATACTGACATGGAAAGACTGTCTGGTTCATGCACAAGAATAGAAATGGATATTCTACAATAAGATTCCAATCCATTGATTCGTTAATAATCAAGTTATGAAAATTAAAATGTGACCATACTGGCTATCAAGTTTTAAAATTTTTTTTTCAATGTTTATTTATTTTTGGGACAGAGAGAGACAGAGCATGAATGGGGGAGGGGCAGAGAGAGAGGGAGACACAGAATCGGAAACAGCCCAGAGCCTGACGCGGGGCTCGAACTCACGGACCGCGAGATCGTGACCTGGCTGAAGTCGGACGCTTAACCGACTGCGCCACCCAGGCGCCCCTCAAGTTTTAAAATACACATACTACCCATAGTTTAGAGGCTGCAAGGAAAGAGTTTCACGTCCTGCCAGTGGGACTATAGACTGTTAGAACCATTCTGGGAAGAGCCTTGGAAAAAGATGTGAAGAGTCGTAAAAATATCCATAATCTTTGACCCGGTAGCTTTACTTCTAGGGTTGTACCAACAGGAAAAACAATTTAAAGACATCCTTATTGGGATTTATATGAAATGATACTCTACACCTGAAACTAATATTACACTGTTTGTTAACTAACTGGAATTTAAATAAAAACTTAAAAGATCTACATAAAATGATGTCTCCTGTACATTATAATAGTGAAAATATAGAAGGAAAAGTTCCAGTAATAGCGAAATATTTCACAAATTATCACATACCCATACGTTATTTCTAGTCATTAAAATCATGCTTTCACAAATATTTAACAATGTGGAAAATAGGAATAATGTTAAGTGAAAAAAATATGAAAAAAGCTATATTAGTAGGAAAACGTAGTATTGGAAAAAAGATAAAGGAAAGAAAAGAAGAAACGCAACCATAGATAAAATTGGTAGTAAATTTATCAACAGTTTTATCATTTTTACATTTCTAGGTATTAGGCATACAGGTGACCTTTGACACCTACTTGTAGTTTTGGTACTATTCTAATGTTCCACTGTGAACTTGGAGTACTTTGATAGAAAAGAGCAGGTTACTTTGCTCAAAGTGAAAGGGCACGAACAAAATCCCCACGAGGGAAGGACCAGCACAGCTGGCATGGTTGTGGGTCAGACAGAAAAAAAGGCTGAACCCAGTCAAGGCGGGTGATCAGAAGTAATGGAAACAGGTATGCATATCAATGAGGGCGACATTGCCCCCCAAGGGGCCAACGCTGGTTATTGGTGGGACAGACAAACCAACCCTTACTTTTTTTATGCATAAAACACAGACATAAAGAACAGTACATAGACTGTACGGTATATTTGTGGCATTAAAATTCCACAGGTGAGGGAGGAATTAGGAAAGATCGTCTAAAAGGGCTTCTTAGTATGGCAGTAATATAAAAAAAAAAACCAGTTGAAAAACACGGGTCTATGGCGTATGGATAGGAAGGGGCAGAACATGAAGGGAAGGTATAGTTGAGGCACAGATTTCAACAGAAAATAGAAAAGGTTTTGGATGAAAGCCTGTTAGTGAAGCCCAGGGGGGCTGGGAGGAGGAGGAGAGGGCCAGCAATGTGCCAGTGACTGGGGCATGGGGTCAGGGGTCCCAAGTGACCACAGTGGGACTGGAGGAGGGGAAGAGCTCTTGAAAAGAACTATCAGAGCAAATAACCCCGGATAACCCGAACAACACCAGAAATACCAGTTCCGGAGGGTGAAAGACACAGTAATCCATCACAAAGCTGAACATGGCTCTGTGCAATACATCCAGAAAAATCCAGTTGCTGGTTAAGCACTGGCAGCTGATAATGCACTCCATCCCTGCAGGGGGGAGCCTAAGGCAACCCCCTTAATGACTCCCTCCCTTGCTGCAGGAAGCCTGGGGTCAGTGGTCCGGGCGGGGTGGGGGGGGGGTGGGGGGGTGGGGGGGGTGGAGGTCTCGGAAGCTGCATAGCACTGCGGGGGAGCCCCAGGCTCTGCCTCTCCTTCCTGGGAGCTTTGGCTAGTTATGCAACTTCTCTCAGCCTCTGTCTCCTTCTCTTGGATCTGGGATCCCACGAATACTAACTCAAAAGATTTGTGGCAGGGAATAAGTCAGATAATAAATGTGACTCGTCCCGCTGGTGCTGGTAACAGAAAGCTGTCGACAAACACTAGCTGTTATTAATGTAAAGACTGCTGGACTCTTGAGTAAGTGATAAAGCTGGGCTGCTCCCTAGTCCCTCTGTAATAAAGGAAAAGACAAGTTCCTTTCTAACAGGGCAATGATTTGATGTCGAGCCCTAAGGTCAAAAGCTTTTCTGAAACTCCCCCACACAGAGTGAAACACAGCCTTAGAGATAAAAAAGAACGAACAGTCATACTACTCCTGAAACCAACGTTACACTACATGTTAACTGACTAGAATTTAAATAAAAACTGGAAAGACACAAACGCGGGTTCTCTGCCTGACTTTACTTTCCAGCACGCAGCTTAACTACACTACCGAAACGCATTTCGTGGGAAATATTCAAATTAATGAACTACTTAGAAGGTGTCCACCTGTCTCTATCCTCCGTCACGTGTGGCTTCTGGCTCCCCAGGAGAGAAACAAGACTTACGGCTTTGTTCCCCTTAGAACTTCATCGCTGCACACACTGGGGGTTTTCATCCTCTGGGAGTCTGAAGTGAGAGAAGGCAGCCTCAGATGTGCAGGCGTCTTCCTCGCGGAAGCGTGGAGTCCGCGAGCATCCGAGATTCGTCCCAGACGGTGCCGGGCCAAAGACGGAGCACTGGCCCCCGCACCCAGTGATTTGCCTTCTTGTTCATTCCTGGGGGCGGGAAGGGTGGGGAGGGGAGCCAAATTAATTACTCAGCTTGTAAGCATTAGGTGAACAGGGCATAGATAGATGTGCCCATTACGAGGCACTGTCTGGAAGAGTGCCCGCCTCAAGCAGATACTTCCGAATATTGGCCGAACGAATGGACAGACCATCATTTCCAATTCAACTTCCATTCCACTGAAGAATCGCCCACAGGAACATAAGGTCTAAGGTCCTCCCTGACTGCAATCACACAGTATAGCCCAGAAGATTAAGAATTCACAGCTATCTTCCCCTTATCTATTGACCCTCACCTAACGGTAAGTCACTTTTGTGGCTGCTGTTGGAGCAGTGCGTTTTCATTCTCACACATGGCTGTGTCCTTCCCTGAGTGTGCTCAGACACGCCTAGCACGCGGACTTCTGCAGGCCTCGTGCTCAGGTGCATGCAGCCTAGGGAGCAGGCTGCGTCGACATTTCGCATACGTACTGCGTTCTATCCGCAAAACAGGTAGGTCTCTGCTGAAGTGGTTTTGCTTGAATTGTCATCACACAACTCAAATCACTATGAAAGTTGTTGGAGAAGCGATGAACCTGAGCAGAGTAAAGACAGTGAAAGTTAAAAGGCAGCCGGTGCCAATGCAATCTCTGGTGCCGGTCGGGAATCAGCAGGAAACAAAGGCGCGCTCCAATGGGCTGGTTTGAGGAAAAGTTTTAAAAGGGACTGTGTTTTATAAAGACGGGCAAAGAGGAATTAACAGGGAATGCCTTAATTTCCCAACACAACGTAACAACGCCACAGTAGGGACGCGTTACCACTTGGAAGCCGGGAGTGGCAAGAAGGGAGGGAGAAGTTGCTGGAATCCGGCAAGGGGAGCTGCAGGGAGAAATGCCACCAATCACTGCGACCTGGCAGAGAGGCCAGGAGTGAACAGTGTCCCACGTTCTGCTCCCACGTTGAGCTCTGAGAGCCATGTGGGGCGAAGGAGCCCTCCAGACAGCTAGAATGTACCAGCGGCCAGGGCATACCAGGGTGAAGAAGGTAGAGAGAGAATCTGGAGGAGCAAAGAAAGGGCACCCCAGCTCCTAACTGGCCTGCTCCCAGAGGAAGTCCTTCACAGCTTGAGGAAGGTAGCTGCCAGGAAGGGCACAAAGCCTAGGAAGAAACCCGAACACGAGACGTCAGACCCTTAAATTGGAATCCCAATTCTAACCGCTTCCTGACTGGTGGTCTTGGAAAGCTTACTTGGAGGTTTAATTCCCTAATCTTTAAGTCCAGAATACTGATACACACTTTGTATGAGAATTAAGTTGAATAACACTGGGAAAGCACGAAGGGCTAAATAATCCCGAATTCCCTGTTTGGTCCCGCAACATGACCAGCTAGGATGTAAAACAACATTTGATTCAGGCAAACAGGATTTCTGAACTAGAATCATATTCTAGTTCGAGAATAGATGTAGCAACCACAAGCACATTTTCCCCCATGCTGAACATGTGAAAACAAAAAAATGTTAGCGGAATAAATTAAGACCTGTTGTCATTACTGCTAGAACACTTTGACTATTTCAAAACAGGCTCTAATATTTCATTTTCAACTTTGTCATCCATTCATTTCCTTTTAACATGGATCCAAATGAAAACAATGAATCAGCTGTAAAAAAAATTTTTTTTGAAGCCCATTAAAGCTATAAAAAGAGGGTGGCCTGGATGACTCAGTCAGTTAAGTGTCCAACTCTTGATTTCAGCTCAGGTCATGATCTCATGGTTTGTGAGTTCAAGCCCCATGTCCGGCTCTATGTTGACAGCACGGAGCCTGATCAAGATTCTCCCTCTCTCACTGCCCCTCTGCTGCTTGCACCCTCTCTGTCCTTCTCAAAAATAAAAAAATAAAAAGCCACAAAAAGAAAATACTTGTAAAAAAACTCCTTAGATTGAAAACGTTCCATATTTTTCGAGCTTAGTTATATTTTGCCTAATACTTATAGATTCTTTCCTATGTTGTCATCAGCCACCCATTTTTATGCGATTCATACTGCGTATGTGAATATGCAAAGTGGGAACCAATGCTGATCCTGCCTGAGCAGTTTAAAAAGCCCAGAGAAAAATACAATTAGCGGCAGCATTCTGAAAGTGTATTTTGAACAGCAAAAGCAAAGAAGTCTTACTGCAAAGCCCTTACACTACAGAGTAAAACAACCCTATTAGATATTTCTATTTTATTTGATTTTTTTAATGTTTATTTATTTTTGAGAGAGAGAGAGAGAGAGTGCGAGCAGGGGAGGGGCAGAGAGCGAGAGGGAGGCACAGAATCTGAAGGCTCTGAGCTGTCGGCACAGAGCCCCACACGGGGCTCGAACCCACGAACAGTGAGATCATGACCTGAGCTGAAGTTGGACACTTAACCAACTGGACACTTAACCAACCTAGATATTTCTATTTTAATTTTTTTTTCAACATTTATTTATTTTTGGGACAGAGAGAGACAGAGCATGAACGGGGGAGGGGCAGAGAGAGAGAGAGACACAGAATCTGAAGCAGGCTCCAGGCTCTGAGCCATCAGCCCAGAGCCTGACGCGGGGCTTGAACTCACAGATCGCGAGATCGTGACCTGGCTGAAGTCGGACGCTTAACTGACTGCACCACCCAGGCGCCCCGATATTTCTATTTTAAACTACCACTCCCTGATGGTACATCCTATTCAGACCTGTGTTCTTCTACACTTTGCAAAGGTAGTCTGTTTATGTGCTCTTATGCTAGATGCATAGTTTTGCCTCTGCCTTGATTATCTTTCCTTTTCCTTTCAGCCTTACCAAATCTAATGTATCATTTAGGATTTAATTCAGGTATTACTCTACTTATGGAGGGTATGCTATTTTTTTCTCCAGGGCATTTATGAGCTAAAGGATATCAAATTACAATATACAATGCGATGTGATGTGCTATGATATGATACGATACACAATTCGCATCTGGTTACAATGAAAGCTGACGCTGATTGAGTGCCTACTCTACCCTACGCGTTGTACTCAGCATCTTATCTCTTTTGTTTCTCATAGCCTCCTGACCCACAGATCCCATCGATTATGAGACTGAGGCTTTGAGGGACTGATTCAAGATCACAGAGCGCATAAATTGTGCCATCGGGCCCGACACTTGTAGTTCTGTGGCTCAAACCCTCATCCACCCTGCTGTCTACTGGCCGCCTCATCTTGCCTGTGTGCCTGTGTGCGTGTGTGCAGTGTTGTTTGGCCTGGCTTGACTCCCTCCAGCTAAACTGCATGTACCTCAAGACCAGGAAACCCCTCCTGTCCTTTTTCTCTGCTCCCCACCCGCATAAGACAAGCTGTGCAAAACCTAAAGTCCAAACTCTTTAGTGTTACTGAAGGTCTCCCATGGGCAAGATCAGCCTTTCCAGCCCCACCCGCCACTAGATCTTTGATTAAGGAAGCAATTCAAGGAAAATGTCCTGGGTGCCTAGTACGCACTAGGCTTTGCATTAGGAACTCTCACCTGTTTACAGAATCTTATCCTCACGGCAATACCTTGGACAACGTCTTATCATCATTCCCTAGGTAAAGGAAACTCAACTTTGGAACAGTTAAGTGACACGTCCCAAATAGTTCCTCCATAGTTTCTTGACTCTCACTACCCTGGTCTTGACCCAATGCCCCCGGTGGTCCCAGCATCCCCACCTTTAACCCTGCCCCGTCCAATCACTGTTCTCCAAACACACCCTCCCACTCCCCCATGCCTCTGCTTGGCCTGAAATGACCCACACAGACCTCCTGCCCGTGCAAGCCCTACTTGCTTCTTGATGGTTCTGGTCAAATTTCACCTCCAACCTAAAACATCAAGGCTCGAGCTCAGGTCAGGAGGAATCATTCTCTCCTTTATTCTCCTGAGGCCTTGTTTTGCACAGAACTGACCCAACGTATTGCATCTGACTTGCATTATGCTTTCCTTTCTACTTGATCAGGGACTATGCTTCGTTCATGTATATGATTGCTACAACTGAACATACCTAATACAGTGCACTTAATGTAAACTCAATAAATGTTGAATGGATCCAACATATTCTCATTGACTTTTTTTTTTTTTTTTATCATTTGGGAGGGAAGACAGGAGAACATCTGGATTCTTCATATTGGCTAGAAAGGCTGGGGAAAAGCATTTTTTCTCTTTAAAAACATGGATGGGCACCTGGGTGGCTCAGTCGGTTAAGCCTCTGACTTCAGCTCGGGTCATGATCTCGTGGTTCGTGAGTTCAAACCCTGCGTCGGGCTCTCTGCTGACAGCTCAGAGCCTAGAGCCTGAATCAGATTCTGTGTCTCCCTCTCTCTGCCCTTCCCTGCTCTCTCTCTGTCTCTCTCTCTCTCTCTCAAAAATAAACATTAAAAAAAAATTTTAAATAAAAATAAAAATATGTAAACAGTCCTACAGCTCAATGCAGGCGGGAAGTCTCAAATCTGAGTGTCTCTATTCAAGAATATGGTGACGCTACTAAACTCTAGACACAAATTATTTTTATTTTATTTTTTTGCCACAAATTATTTTTAAAGTAGTCCAACTGACCCAAATACTCGATATAGAAAGGCAGGCACTCTGACATAAAGGCCATAAAATACTGAAGGAAAGAGAGAGACTGGTAGAAAAACACCTACCTGAGGTGGATTAAGATGAGAAGCCAGGGATATACTTCGGGCTTCAGAGCTTCTGGACGGGGGAACACTCGACGCATCAGTGTTCGTACGAGAAATGAGTGTAGGTGGAGATTTATTCTCGGCTACTTTCAATTTTTCTTTCTGTTTCTTTCCTTCCACGTCAACGACAAAAGAAAAATCAATATTATTAGGAAACGTATTATCTAACACAGGTACTTAAAATTCTCTGTTCTAAGAGAATATTTGCTCTGGAGTTAGCGCGAGTCTACGATGGCCACTGAACCTTGTATAACACGGAGACCCCACAAGGCAATCGGCTGATGCGATGCTTCCCACACGCACGTTCTATCATTTTGGTGGTAGGTAGAAAACTAGGGATTATACGCTGGGGCAAGAAAAATTCTTGGTATTGTACAATACCCAACTAATCTCTTGGTTGCAAAAGAACGTATTTAAATTAACATGACTACTACCCTACTGATCGCATAACATTAGCCAGTGTTGTCCATCACTGGCATTTCTAGGATTTGTTTCTTCTCGATCTCCAGTAGCTTCGAGAACATTTCACTAGGTTAAATGAAGTAACTGTACGATTATCTGTGTTTCCATTTTACTTTACAAAAACGTGCCATAAACCCTTAAAAACCAACATCCCAGTATTAGAGAGGTTATCCTATGATTAGAGATTTTTTAAAGGGACTTTTAGCTCCTTTCTTGTGTATTTCTAGGTTACTCTTCCAAAAGTGCACACATATTATTTTTAGCACTCAAAAAATGATGATGTCCCCTTTGAAGGGATCAAAGATCACGTGTGAAGGAGGGTGGAAAACTCACTTCCTTTCTCACCCAACCATATCCCAGGTGTGGCCACGCTGGGTGGGGCCACCACGCTGGGCAACGGGGGTCTTTTTTTTCTTTTCATTGGGGACACATGCTGCAGATAAGTACCTGGGAGTGTAACTTCCCAAGTTTTTCTAACCAGCTCTTCCAACAGTGCTACCACATTTGTCCAGACATGATCAAACACTTCCGCAGCCACCGCATCTTTGATACAGTCGTGAGGAGAAACGGGAGGAAGTCCGTGTTTATGCCTCATCCTATGGCGATGAACTGATTTCTGTTCAAGACATTCATCACCCCTAAGAACAAAACCCACTGTAATTACTAAAAGTATCAGTGGCTCAAGTTAAACAGTGCTATCTATCTATCTATCCATCCATCCATCCATCCATCTACTATGCATGCATATATATATTATGCATATATAAATAAATATAACATCCTGTTTTATTTTTTTTATTTAAAAAAAATTTTTTTTAACGTTTATTCATTTTTGGGACAGAGAGAGACAGAGCATGAACGGGGGAGGGGCAGAGAGAGAGGGAGACACAGAATTGGAAGCAGGCTCCAGGCTCTGAGCCATCAGCCCAGAGCCCGACGCGGGGCTCGAACTCGCGGACTGCGAGATAGTGACCTGAGCTGAAGTCGGACGCTCAACCGACTGAGCCACCCAGGCGCCCCATAACATCCTGTTTTAAACAGTACATTGTTACTTTTTATTGCTACCAATTTTCGATCACAAGACCACTTTTTATTCAATCTTCGTAGCTTTCATCTAGGAACCAATTTAAGCCTCTGTATCTAGTGCAGAGATGGGGCCTTCCCCTGTGCCCTTCTGGGCAGCCTGGAGTCCTCAGGTGGCCTTGTCCACTTTCGCCAGAATGCCAAACACACTTCTTGTTCCCCATCTGTGCCATACGGTCAAAACAGAAAGGGGAGCACTGATCTAGCACAGACACATCCTGTTAGGAATCTAAAAACTTTTCGGGCACCGGGGTGGCTCAGTCGGTTAAGCGTCCGACTTCAGCTCAGGTCATGATCTCACAGTCCATGAGTTCAAGCCCTGTGTCGGGCTCTGTGCTGGCAGCTCAGAGCCTGGAGCTGCTTTGGATTCTGTGTCTCCCTCTCTCTCTGCCCCTCCCCCACTCACGCTCTGTCTCTCTCTGTCTCTCCAACATGAATAAACGTTAAAAATTTTTTTTAAATAAAAAAAAAGGAATCTAAACACTTTGGGGAGTATATTACTCTCAAAAGAACGGAAAATCGTTCGGACAAGTAAAAACTACGCAAAACACCAAATGAGCGGATAATCAAAATAAACGCCAAAAAAGTTACTATTATTATACTAAGTCAAGGTCAAATAAATTCTATTTACTCTTCTTTTCTGTCAAAAGCAAAATATTCTTCCATCTTTCCATCCGCATCGTAAACCTCTTCTTCCAGGGGTGAACCTGCTGAACAGTCAGCAGGCCGCGTGCAAGCAGGGCCTGGCAGTGCAGGGGAAGAGCACACCCCTGGGAGTATCTGAGAGCCAGAGATGCACAGCCTGTGGGGAAAGAGCAGAGCCTCCGTGAGGGCGTGTGGAGCGTCAAGAGTACGATGCTTGCAGGATCTGGGCGAGTCTTTATCCATAAAGTACAGAATCCCAAACAAGCAGACAAACAAACAAAAGCATTGATTATTACATTCGATAAAAGTCGTATCCTTAAAAGCAACATTTTAACACGGGCATCAGTCAACAGTTAAGGGCCTCTTAAAAGCTTAACTTACTCTATGAGTTTGCATCCCTTGTGCTGTAGTGAAAGGACGTCCTGGCACAGTCCCAACTATGGGTGACTGGCATGGAGAGATTTATCAAAATCTGTTGGTGAGCCAGAGGAAACGGGATAGAGCTTTATTCCTTCTGCTGTTGTGATGGAGCTTGGGATCCATCACAAGGGGTCAGTTTTGGGTTTGGCATTTAGCAAAAGGTTTCGCATCTAACCTTCGAAAGTTAACTCCCTTGATATCGTCATCCTCCTCATCACCATCAATTTATTTTTCTAACTATAATTTATTGTCAAGGTAGCTAACACATTGTCAGTGTGCTCTTGGTTTGGGGGGTAGATTCCCATGATTCATCACTTACATACACCCAGTGCTCATCCCAACAGGTGCCCTCCTCGATGCCCATCACCCATTTTCCCCTCTCCCCCTCCCACCCTATCAACCTCAGTTTGTTCTCTATATTTAAGAGTCTCTTACGGTTTGCCTCCCTCACTGTTGTAAACTATTTTTTTTTCCCTTCCCTTCCCTTCCCTCATGGTCTTCTGTTAAGTTTCTCAAGTTCCACATATGAGTGAAAACATATGGTATCTGTCTTTCTCTGCCTGACTTATTTCACTTGGCATAGTGCCCTCCAGTTCCATCCATGTTGTAGCAAATGGCAGGATTTCATTCTTTCTCATTACCAAGTAGTATTCCATTGGATATATAAACCACATCTTCTTTATCCATTCGTCAGTTGATGGACATTTAGGTTCTTTCCATAATTAGGCTTTTGTTGAGAGTGCTGCTATAAACATTGGGGTCCATGTGCCCCTATGTATCAGCACTCCTGTATCCCTTGGGTAAATTCCCAGCAGTGCTATTGCTGGGCCATAGGGTAGATCTATCTGTAATTTTTTGAGGAACCTCCACACTGTTTTCCAGAGCGGCTGCACCAGTTTGCATTCCCACCAACAGTGCAAGAGGGTTCCCATTTCTCCACATCCTCGCCAACATCTGTTGTTTCCTGAGTTGTTAATTTTAGCCACTCTGACTGGTGCATCACCATCAATTTAGAATGAGAAGCATCCTGTGAAAAAATGCTCTGCCCCTGCCCTTCCCTGAAATCCAAGCTTCCAAAATCAGTGGGGCCAAGGCTCACGGCTAAGACAGACATGGGAAGAGTATAACTAGCAGGAAATTAAAAATGAAAACAAAAGGGGGCGCCTGGGTGGCTCAGTCGGTTAAACTTCTGACTCATGGTTTCGGCTCAGGTCGTGATCCCAAGGTTTGTGAGTTTGAGCACTGCCTGGGGCTTCATGCTGGCAGTCAGTGCAGAGCCTGCTTGGGGTTCTCTCCCTCTAATCCTCTCTCTCTGCCCCTCCCCAGCTCGCTCTCTCTCAAAATAAATAGACCTAAAAAATAAATAAGTAAATAAGAAAAAAGTATCACTAAAATGAAATTAAAAATACTTTCGAAAGTAACTCATAGGAACCTACTCTCTGCTGTTGTGCTTGTGTCCGCAGGCATCCAGGAAGGGTGTGTGGACCGTGGAAGTAGGCTCATTACCCTGGAAATGTTGGAATCCTTCATCAGTCGGCACTATGAGCTGTCTTCCTAATACTCTGCACGGGGGCGGGGGGAGAAAGAAAGAAAGAAAAAAGAAGAAAGATGGGAAATTACTAACACTTTTGATTCGGAAAAAGGCCAAACACGTTTTGCAGTGTTCCAAGTCAGATGAAATGATGCCTTGAAGGCGTGTGTATGAAGTGACGAGGCACATGCCGGTCCATGATGGTGTCACGGAAAAAGCACAGCCTTCGAGGGCGCCGGACGGGCTGTTCTCGCCACTGACGCAAAGATCGGAGGCAAAGTTCTCGGGCTCTCTGAGCCACTGATCTCACTGGTTTGTTTTTTGTATAAAAGAGATACTAATAGTCACCTGTAGGGCTGAGGGGTGGCTCAGAGACGCCAGAGCCAGACATCAAGGGTAAGGCTGGGCACACAGGGGCTCTCTATGCATGTTAACTAATACCCACGTAATGAATAAACCTATATAAACATATATACCAGGCTTATATTCCTTGCAGTCTTTCCTTTTTCCACCCTCCCCTCCTTCGTTTTCGTCTGAACTATTTAGGACAGGAGTGGTGGGGGCAGGTCTGAGCTCCTGGCTCTTGGGTGACTGCCCTGTGCTAGAAAAGTCAGCAGCCACAATGAGTACCGGTGGGCGTACTATGCCCTTCCAGACAGAGGGCTGATGAAGGGCGGAATAGAGAAGATTTAAAAACGGCTGAGTCAAGATTTCTCTTAAGTTACCTACTTGAGGTACATTTGTAGGGGTGTTCTATCTAATCTATTCTCTCCAGATGTAATACAAAGGAACTTCAGATAACTGAGATGGGTTTTTCTCCTAAGTGCATCTGGCTGAATAATTGAAGGAAGAAAAGCCTTTTCTCCATACCCAATCTATATTCTCCAGCTTTGCTATTACAAACTGAGCTATCCTTGGGGCACCTGGGTGGCTCAGTCAGTTGAGCATCCGACTTCGGCTCAGGTCATGATCTCACGGTTCATGGGTTCGAGCCCCACGTTGGGTTCTGTGCTGACAGCTCAGGGCCTGGAGCCCGCTTCGGATTCTGTGTCTCCCTCTCTCTCTGTTCCTCCCCAACCTGTACTCTCTCTGTCTCTCAAAAATAAATAAACATTAAAACAAATTAAAAAAAAAAAAAAAAAAGCTATCCTCTCTCATAAGGAATCTGGATGAGTTAGTAAAATTCAGCTATTCAATCACTTGGCCAATAATTACTCTGTTCCTCCCCCACCCCGACCCCAAAGACTGTTCTCAGCTCTGAAGACTGACGTGTTGCTCACAAACTAGTGAAGGTGAAAGGTAAAGGCTCGTTTCGGCCCGTTCCTGTATCTGTCACGTATGCAAGGCCTTTCTGAAAATGAGCGAGATTTGCTTCTCACAAATTAGAATGCACTTGGGCCCAACATTCCCTCAGACACCATTTCAAAGACTATGCTTTCTCAATTAAGACATGTGTTCTGGATACATATTTTGATCAGGCAATTGCTTTCAGTCAAAATATACGAACTGTATTAACCAGGTCAGGAGTAAGCAGGTGGATCCAAAACCCATTCCAGAGAATTACCGTGGAACAACTTCCCTACCTCAGGTGGAGGGATCTTCTTGCCCACTCGCTGCATTCGGCCACTAGATTCTGAGTCTGAGGGCTTACTTTCCCTTCGAACAACATTTCTTCCACCTCCCAGAATAGCTGCTGTACTTTCTGCGCATTGGCTTTGTCAAACTCCTAGAACAGAAACGCACATTCAGTAGCAAGACGAAAAGTTGCAGAACTCTGACGGGAGCCTGGGTGGCTCAGCCGGTTAAGTGTCTGACTTTGGCTCAGGCCGTGATCTCGCAGTTCATGAGTTCAAACCCCGCGTCGGGCTCTGTGCTGACAGCCTGGAGCCCGCTTCCGATTCTGTGTCTCCCTCTCTCTCTGCCCCTCCCCTGCTTGCACTCTGTCTCTCTCTCTCTCGCTCTCAAAAATAAATAAATTTTAAAAAATAAAAATGAAACGAAAAATAAAAAATAAAAGTTGCAGACGTGAGGCCTTCATAATCAGTAACACACATTTAAAGTGCTTCTTATTTAGCAGGAGTACAACATGACGACAAGAATGTGGACTTTGCTGTCATTATAGAAAGGACCATGTACCCTCTAGGGATGATGGAACCTGAAATCGAACCCACAACTCAGCAGCAGGTGCACGTTCACTTTGATACACCTGACCCAAGATGGTCAGGTCCGGTTGATTTTCACAGAATACTGTTCAGTGTTTTCTGTTGTGCTTCCTCCCTTAAACTGATAACAAACTACATTCCCGCTACAGCAGGGGAGCTGAATTCTTTTAAAATGCAAATAGGGTAAAAAACTACTAATACTCTCCTCCCGGGAGGGAACTGGGGGACCGAGGCATGGAGAAAGGCTTACTTTCAATTTTCTCTTTTGGCTTTTGTTGCTTATTGCAAATACTACCTATCAAAAAAGTAAGTTAAAATTTTTATTATTATTATTTTTTTAATGTTTATTTATTTCTGAAAGAGAGAGAGAGAGAGAGACAGAGTGTAAGCGGGGAGGGGCAGAGAGAGAGAGATACACACACAGAACCTGAAGGCTCCAAGCTGTCAGCACACAGCCCAACGTGGGGCTTGAACTCACGGAACCGTGAGATCACGATCTGAGCCGAAGTCGGACGCTCGACCGACTGAGCCACGCAGGTGCCCCGGTACGTTAAAGTTTTTAAACAAAGAGCAACTGTAGGGCCTGATGTAATTTCAACTCCTGAAATGGAAGCCCCAAGAATCTCTCTGGATAATTACACGAAAACATGTGCCGAAAGAATCGCAGAACTTGGGACACTATGAAGCAAGGGTCCTCAGCCTTCTTCCCACCTGCAGAGGCACGAGAGTGAGGGCAGGGGCTGTTCATCGCAGGTGCAGGAGTCCCGCCTTGTCTGAAAAGTCCTGAGTGATCGGGAGCTGACTCTTTTCCGTGTCCCTCTCACCACTGTGGGAGGCCCAGCTATTCCCCCGGCCAAGGAAGCGGACCCACGTGTGCCTGTCGAGTGGCCAACTGCTTCGAAAGAAAGCAAAGGAAGCCGGAACACAAGCCAAAAAAAGAGCAGGACCCAGCACTGGAGGCTCTTCCGCAGCCATTGCCCCCCCCCCCCCGTCCCCTATTCTCAGGGTCCTGGAGGGGAGAAAGGGGTGGGAGACCGTGGTGGGCAGAGCCCCCAACGAAAGCCAGAGCTGGAGGCTCACGTTCACACAGCTAAGAATCCCACTCCCGAAGAGAGCCAAAAGAGGGTTCAAGTTACCAGCTTCTGCCAGGATTGGAGGTGAGAGTAAAAGATGTGGTTTAGAATACCGGTGGGGGGGGGGTGGTGCCTGGGTAGCTCAGTGGGTTGAGCGTCTGACTTCAGCTCAGGTCATGATCTCACAGTCCGTGAGTTCGAGCCCCACGTCGGGCTCCGTGCTGACAGCTCAGAGCCTGGAGCCTGCTTCGGATTCTGTGTCTCCCTCTCTCTGCCCCTCCTCCACTCGTGTTCTGTCTCTGTCTCTGTCTCTCTCTCAAAAATAAGTATATGTTAAAAATAAAAATAAAAATTTAGAATGCTGGTGGGAAATTCCCTCATCATCGATGATTTTGTACAGTCTTTACTTCTCCACATTTTTCTAGTATTTAAGTTCCTGATTGTCAAAGCCTGTCCTGAATTTCCAGCCATAGAGAGGATACAAGAGATCATTTATAACACGGAGGGGGAGGGTTGGGAAGTGGAAAACAAAACCAAAATTCTCAACAGCTAGGATTCTGGGTTATGAGATTATGAGTGGTTTTTATTTTTCCTAATATTTTCTGTATTTTTAAGTTTTTCCATGTGACATGTAAATAGGTTCATATGGATGTATGTGTATCTTTCAAAGTTGGTAGAAAGTTTATTTAAAAGTAAGAAAATGAGGCACCCGGGTGGCTCAGTCAGTTGAGCGTCTGACTTTGGCTCAGGTCGTGATCTCACAGTTTGTGGGTTCAAGCCCCACGTCAGGCTCTGTGCTGACAACTCGGGAGACTGGAGCCTGCTTCGGATTCTGGGTCTCCTCCTCTCTCTGCCCCTCCCCTGCTCTGTCCCTCTCTCTCAAAATAACTTAAAAAAAAAAAAAACTCTTGGGGCACCTGGGTGGTTCAGTCGCTTAAGCATCCGACTTCGGCTCAGGTCACGATCTCACGGTTTGTGGGTTCGGGCCCCGCGTCAGGCTCTGTGCTGACAGTTCAGAGCCCGGAGCCTGCTTCGGATTCTGTGTCTCCCTCTCTCTCTCTGCCCCTCCCCTGCTCATGCTCTCTGTCTCTCAAGAATAAATAAACATTAAAAAAATTTTTTTTCAAAAGTAAAGACAGCAATTCTTCATCATTAATTGTAAGCACAGAATTGCACAAAAGATTCTGAAACCTACGTCGTCTCTCCAGGAGTAAATGGAGCTCCTCTCGGTTGATAAGCCAGTGGTGGAAGTCTGTGTGCCAGACCCAGACCAAGAGTTGTGGGCACCTGCAGGCGTGGGCCTTCCACTCGATGGCAACGACGATACGGATCCACTGCAGAGACACATGCAAGCAAAGTGGGAAGAGGTTATACGGCAGGTGGTTCTCCTTCTCTGAGCTGCTTTTAAAACTGATTCTAGAGGCGCCTGGGTGGCGCAGTCGGTTGGGCGTCCGACTTCAGCCAGGTCACGATCTCACGGTCTGTGGGTTCAAGCCCCGCGTCGGGCTCTGGGCTGATGGCTCAGAGCCTGGAGCCTGTTTCCGATTCTGTGTCTCCCTCTTTCTCTCTGCCCCTCCCCCGTTCATGCTCTGTCTCTCTCTGTCCCCAAAAAAATAAATAAAAAACGTTGAAAAAAAAAAATTAAAAAAAAAAAACTGATTCTAAAACATTCATGCAGTGTGGCATCTCCCGACACTACAAACAAAACTGCTTTTTTGTTTTGTGTTTTGTTTTTTACTTTTAGAAATGCATGGCCAATCACTGATTCTGCTTCCTGTATTCATTATGGGAGCGTTTTGATTTTGCAGTCAGAAGCATTGCACAAGCTAATTCTTACCAGGCATATTTATCAATGGCTTTCTGCACATTTCTTGTAAAATGTGTAGGTAAAGGATCTTCGCTTTTCACCACGGAACTGTGCTTTCCAGATCCTTCTGCCAGTCCTCTTCTGAAAAATAAAATAGGAAAACCATCTCTGATGTAATCATCGAATTTTATTCATTGAGACTTTTAAAACGTCCTTTGGGGGGCGCCTGGGTGGCGCAGTCGGTTGGGCGTCCGACTTCAGCCAGGTCACGATCTCGCGGTCCGGGAGTTCCAGCCCCGCGTCAGGCTCTGGGCTGATGGCTCAGAACCTGGAGCCTGTTTCCGATTCTGTGTCTCCCTCTCTCTCTCTGCCCCTCCCCCGTTCATGCTCTGTCTCTCTCTGTCCCAAAAATAAATAAACGTTGAAAAAAAAATTAAAAAAAAAACGTCCTTTGGCATAAAGTTGCTTCCTTCTTCCTGCTGCGTCCCTCAAACACACAAAGCATGCATGCTTACACACGTGCTCACACACACCATATTTCCTCAAGAAACTGAAGGTCTAGGATCTTACCATCTCTATTTTTCTTAGAACAAGGTTGACATTAACCTATATGCCCCTTTATGTAAACGGGGGGGGGGGGGAAGGGGAGAAAACACAACTTTTTGTGACTTAGCCAGACCGGTAAACGTTGCCCCCAACTCCGCGCAGACACGGCCTCACTCCAAGGCAAGTGGACCATGAGCTAGATTTCACTTCCAACTTGTCCCTTAACTGGGTGCCCTTGTGATTACAAAAGCCAACCAGCCTTTCGGGAAAAACTTGATAGTTCTGTATTAACTCTGAAACGTATTAGATTCTGTTGAGTCACTAAACACATGAATGAACAGAAGAAATGATCGAAACCCACAGACAATAGCTCATTTTAGCATGGCACCATTGTCTGCCTAACGTGTGGCGAGTTTTAAAACATTAAAGTTAATGAAAAACAACAACAAAGGAAGAAGTCTCTAAACTTTTAATAAGGTACGAAACCTGACTGGTGTAGGAGAGTTTGTGTTAATCATTAAAATGCCCTTTCAATGAACCTCTTAAAACATTACTTCCCTCTTAGTCACAGCAACTTCCTAACATTTAACAGTAAACAACTTTCATTCTTTTATAGACATAATAGTTTCCCATACAAATAACTCATATTCTATATCAACTGAAGATATGGCAGTGATTTGGGGGGAAAAAGTCAACTTTCAGTCTTTTTAACAGGCATACCACAGTAATACTCATTTAAAAAAAAAAAGTTTGCTGTGTCATCAATTAAAATGGTGCCTAATTTACAGCATTTATATTACTGAATGTAAATGGAGTTTAAAAAAATATTAATACAGATTGGGGCACCCTGGTGGTTCAGTCAGTTAAGCGTCCCATTTCAGCTCAGGTCGGCTTGTGAGTTTGAGCCCCGCACAGGACTCTGTGCTGACAGCTTAGAGCCTGGAGCCTGCTTCGGATTCTGTGTCTCCCTCCCTCTCTGCAAACCACTCCCCCCTGCTCATGCTGTTTGTCTCTCTCTCTCTCTCTCGTAAATAAACATTAAAATAATTAAAAATATTAATACAGAGAATAAATTCTGCCCTTAGTTATATACCTGCAGTACTCTACAACAAAGGGAATTTGAAAAACAAGTTAATTAGTACAAACAGGTTAGTAAGAACCTCTGCCTTCCATACATACATCTTGTATGAGAGAAGAATAGAATCATGTATTTTTCCCCCTCCTTACTGCTTATGTGTCTTAGGTACAATCAGGCGATTCGGAGAATAAAGGTGCTAAGAGATAAGAATACAGGACAAGCTTTTACGGTAATAAACAGCTTTACCTCTGGCCTTATTCAGTCGTGTTTCAAAACCATCAATTACTTATCAATTTCATTCGCCTCCGTTAACTCCTTAGAGAAACATAAAAACACTTATGATGGAAAGGAGACAATCAACCAAACGTTACATCAGAGAGAAGTGCTTCGAGCATTAAGAAAGAAACGCTAGCCTACGAGTTCATCTGCTTCTTACTGAGAAATAACTGGAAACCTCAGGGTGGTGAATTAAATGAAACGCGCTCCTTCATAATATCTATAAACGAAGAACACAGATCCATTAGAATCCTGCTCTGCCCCTGACAGGCTCTGTGTTCCCAGCAAGTTGCTTCTGTCTCCTGGACCCACCTGCAACACAGTGCAAATACTGTCAACGGTTTCAATACGGTTGTTGTGAGATCTCAGTTAGATCGAGTGTGTACAGTGCCCACGTCATCAGTGCTGGCTCTATCGGGTGGTTCCTGCTCACTGCTACCACGGCTATCACACGTTCCTCTCTGAAAACACCGAGCTGTTTCTTTGCACCTCCCGCAGCATTTTGTATTGTACAGATCTCTCCCCATCCCTCAGCTTTTTATTTAGATCATTCTGACACTTTATTGTTTTCGTATCAAATGCATGCCTCTCACACAGAGATGCTCCATGTTTGCTGAAAGAATCAACACGCAAAGATTAAATTAGCGACTCAGACAACGAACATGGCTTTACTCTAAAAGTCCATGCTTACTACAAAGGACTGCACTGCGACCAGACACAAACATACTCTTCAAACTCAAGACGTTTCTGGAGGATGTGTCATCCTTCGTGAAGAAAGAAAATTCACAGCTCTGGGAATAGCTGATGGCCACAGAAGTGACTTTTACAACGAATTGGTTGCATAAAATGGTTTCTTGCTGTCAGCGCTGGAAGACTGAATTCACTAATCGGATGTATGCCTGTTTGTTTTGTCCCCAATGAACAGTACCTTCTTCCTCCAGGAAGTTCACCCTTTTTCAGGGACCAGGGGAGGAGGGGGTCTTTCCAATACAAGAAAATGCTTTACAAAATGAAAGCACTGATGCTTCCCTTCTCCTAGCACCATACCCTTTCCCCAGATGGCATTCCTACTGACTTCAAAGTGTAGCTGACAGATCTTCAAGATGCGGGGACTAGGTGTGTGCAGCAGGTCGGGGCTGGGGGTAGAGGACTACTATAAGATGCCCTCACCCACCATCTAGGTCTGCACTAGTTCTAAAAAAAAATTTTTTTTTTCTCTGAGCTTCCTTTCCTTCAAAAGCCTCTGTATGTCTGTGGAACTTCTTGAACTTCAGAGTTCAGTGTAATAACAGATACGTTTGACCACAGAGTTCAGAAATTCTGAAGAGGAAGTTGAACCTATTAATGCAATGAATACCCAAAGTCACCAAAAACCTAGGGATGGAGCTGCCCCCTAGACCCAGGCCATCTGACCTCCCTGTGTCTCCGGGGACCCCAAACTACCGACGTGGTTCAGTAAAACCAGAACCGATACAATTTGCCTTTTGTTTTTTCTTTTTATGTCTTGTTTTCAATCTCTGGTTTCTCTCCTCTAACCAACCATTATACATAACACTGAACATCTTTAATTCCCTGTAAACTATCAATTCCCTTGTAAACTCTGCAGTCTAAAAAAGGGTACAGGGCACCTGGGTTAAGCATCCGACGTTGGCTCAGGTCATGAGCTCACAGTTCATGAGTTTGAGCCCTGCTCTGGGTGAGCACAAGCCCCACTTCAGGTAAGCCCTGCTTTTCCCTCTCTCTCTCTCACAAATAAAAAAAATAAAAATAAACAAGTGTACAGGATTTACGGGATGTGTCCTATAAGTACCTTAAAACTTGAAAATGGTGGAATGTCTATCAAGCTTTTATTAAATACACACAGAACAGTTTATTACATAATACATAGACACATAACAGTTTTACACAAGTTTCTGTCTATACTGCTTAGATTTTAGAGATGTTAAAAAAAACCGTTAATGGGTATATTTAAGGCTGTTCACTTGGAAAGAGGGAGTGGGTTTTAGGGCCGACTGAAGTGCACCCACTGAACTAGATAGCCCTAATTTGTCAGTGCATCAAATTTAAGGCTGAGTCCCAATCTCCATGAGTCACTCTTCCAATGGACGAGGTAATGACTCTATTACTTAATTTTACTTTTTAAAACTCACCTCTTGATGGCCCACAAATCTCTGCCTCTTTGCCTTAATAGAAATTCAATATTAAACAGTGATTAGAGCTTTCAAAATTTTGCATGACTGCTTAAAAGGACGGTCTGAGGGGCGCCTGGGTGGCGCAGTCGGTTAAGCGTCCGACTTCAGCCAGGTCACGATCTCGCGGTCCGTGAGTTCGAGCCCCGCGTCGGGCTCTGGGCTGATGGCTCAGAGCCTGGAGCCTGTTTCCGATTCTGTGTCTCCCTCTCTCTCTGCCCCTCCCCCGTTCATGCTCTGTCTCTCTCTGTCCCAAAAATAAATAAATGTTGAAAAAAAAATTTTAAAGGACGGTCTGAAATGAGCACTGTATTCTGAGTGGGTCGAAATGCAAGATGGTTTTTCTGGATGGACTGTCTCTCACGAAGAGGCTCTTGCCCTAAAACACCCAACGCCGCCCCGACTTCATACAAGCACAGCCTGGACGCAACCACAGCTGGCAGGGCCGATGGAGAATCTGTCATCTCAGACGCGACGCATGCTTCTCAGTGCAAGAGAGCAACTTCGCCTGGGAAAGCTGGATGATGTCAGCACTAGAGATTTCATGAATGGGTGCAGGGAAATAGACCCGATGGATCCCAGCTTTGCAGCCAGGAAAAAAAAGCAGGCACATGGCACAGAGATGTGACACGATCAGAAGTTCATCATCCCACCTCCCTTCCCAGATCAACACTTACCCAATCACAATCAGCCCCAGGCCTCGGCTGGCGTCCTCCGGGCCCGGCCCCGCGCCCCGAGGCCTGGGCGCCTCCGGGCGCTGACATCCCGCGCGGGCCCCCCGCAGGCGGCGGGCGGCCGTGCGCCCCCGCGCCCCCGGGGCCTCGACTCCCCGCCCGCCCAGCCCTGCGCCCCCAGACCGCTAGCCCCGCACACGCAGCCGCTTCGCAGCCGGGAACCGCGAGCCTCGAGCGGCGCGGCCAGGGGCGCTCCCGGCCGGGTCTGCGCGGCCCATGGGCGCGGCTGCTCGCGGGGCGCCCCGCACCGCTTCCCGTCCCGATGCTACGGCCCCGCACGGGCCAGATTCCGGCGCGGCGGGGCGACGCCTCCCGTCCCCTCCGCGCACGCCCTTCCCTCCTCCTCCCCGGCCGCCGCGCCCTTCGCCGAGGGCGGTCTGGGCCAGGCGGCGGGTCTCGGGCGCTCCCGGTTTCCAAGCCTGGCCCGCGCTCCCCGCCCCCACACGCTGCCTCCCTGCCCTGCGTCCGCGGCCCGGGTTCCCAGGAACCTGACCTTGGAAAAGTCCTGCTGCCAGAGGCCCGATTTCATACTCCAGTGACCTGAGCTTGGGCCGCAAGCCACTCGGCCTCTTGGCCCTCGCCTCGCCGCCCTCCCTGCGCCTCCAGTGCGCACGGTCGGGCTCCCTCTCCGCCCCACCCCGCGCGCCCGAGGCCTGTCCGGGCGGGGGAAGGGGGAGCAGGAAGGGGGTCTGTCCGGACAGGTGTTTGCTATACTTAATTCTTTTAAGTGGGAGTTTAATTAACAGAAAGACCGAGAACTTTAATCAACAGGAGAAAGATTTCACCTATCCCCGTCCTCCCATCAAAGGATTCCTAGGTGGGAGGTAGGTGGAAGGGAGGTTAAAAAATATGGAAGCCTCAGACCTGGTGAATGCAAGATGCTAAACCGATTAACAGGAACTCCAGGCCTAGTTGTGCACCAAAGATTTGTCTCTATTCATGTCCCGTCTCTCCAGCTTCATTCAAATAGATGCTTTATCTCCTCCCACCCAGTAACTTTTCTACAAGCCAGCGAGCATGCCTGTGTTTAGGTTTTTTAATATGCGCTTGTGTCAATCTTGAAGTCATACAATTATACCAGGACCCCTATGTGGGGAGCTAGCAAAATATCCAAGCCACCATATTCATACATTGAGAGAAACAGGAGTGATTTAGCTTAAATAATGTACATTTTCAAAGCAACGTGGGAAAGGGTGGGCACTACACATGGAAAGCCTTTCCCCACTAAGAGATTTTCCATAATTACAATTAAGAGGGTGGATGCTGGTGGACTTCGCAGCCTGCCCTGTATATCCACCCACCCTCCTTTGATCTGAGGCCTTCTGAGTTTGAACGGGGACAAAGAAGCCCACCGATTCCTCCTGCTTTTACAGAGGTACACCTTGCCTCTTCCGTGTATTAGTGAAAAGCTCCAGTTTATTTATTTTTAATCTGACTTTTTTTTTTAACGTTTATTTATTTTTGAGACAGAGACAGAGCATGAACGGGGGAGGGTCAGAGAGAGGGAGACACAGAATCTGAAACAGGCTCCAGGCTCTGAGCTGTCAGCACAGAGCCCGACGCGGGGCTCGAACTCACGGACCGCGAGATCATGACCTGAGCCGAAGCCGGCCGCTTAACCGACTGAGCCACCCAGGCGCCCCTAATCTGACTTTTAATGAACAACCCTAAGATGATAAGAAACCTCTGCCAACAGCAAAACAAACCACTTCTTGAACGAAGTATACGAGAATGCTTACCACATGTACCACCACAAAAATCGGTTTTGAAGTGATAAATGGTTACAAATCCTAAAATTAATGGGATTTTAAATCCTGATATGTACATACGTGTATATATGTGGGGTGTGTGTGTGTGTGTGTGTGTGTGTGTGTCTATCAGGAAAACTGATGGTGTCTGAAGTAAACACACACCTGCTAACACTAGAGATATGTAAAGGGAGGCCTGCCAGGGAAACAAAAGAAAGAAGAATATTATGATCCAAAGATAGGCCATCTTGTTGACTTTTTTAACACCCATGCTTGGTAGATATCATTATGCAATTTCACTGATGAAAATACCAAAGGCAGAAAAACCAGAGGCAAAATGTTCCAGGTCACTCCATGAGGCCGTGGTGTGTGTGTGTGTGTGTCCCAGCTATCGATTATTGCACAACACACCACCCCAAATTTAGTGGATTAACACGGGAGTCATTCTGTGCTGCTCACAAACCACAGAATTCACAAATTTGGGCAAGACTTGCCTGGGTGATTATTCTGCTTTGGGTGACATTGTGGCTCACCGGCATCATTCAGCTGGTATGCCATTATTCAGCGGTATTCAGCGGGCCTCCGGACTGGTCTGGAGAGTCCAAGAAAGCTTCACCCGCATGGTATCTAGCACTTTGGGGTGGGGGAATGGCTGGAAGGCTGGGCACAGCTGGGCCCTTCTCTCATTGCAGTCTCAAGACCTCCCCGGGGAACCTCTCCCGCGGGGCAGTCAGAATTCCCACATGGCAGCTCAGGGGCTCTGAGACACCAAGGCTGAAGCTGTCAGCTCTGTGAAAGGCTGGCTTGGAACGGGCATAGCGTCACTCCCATTGCACTCCATTGTCAAAGCGGTCACGGATTGAAAGCGTTGGGAAAGAGAACCCATCCCTCTATGGGAAGTGCGTCAAAGAATCTGCACTTTTACTCTGCCACTATCCACTTCCGTCCAGATGTTATTTACACGCCTCCCTGACATGCACGACATACTCAAGCCTCTCAAAATTCCCTAAATCTGATCATTTCAGTCATATTCAAGTGAGGAGGAGGAGGAGGAGGAGGCTCCTCGGGGGCATTTCCTCTGCATCTGAAGACCTGTGAACTAAGAGACAAGCCAGCGCCCTCTGCCCCACGAACAATGGGGAGACGGAGACTGGAGAACCACAGTGGACACTCGTGTCGCAAAGGAGGGGCAGTGGGAGACACAGCAGCCTCTGGCCCAGGGCTATCTGAATCCAAGCAGACTCATGTTTCCAAATCCTTGATCGGGACCCACTTCTGCTCCCTGGCTCCCGCCCGGCTCTTCGCTCTGCCTTCTGGGCTTCTGGTCCCACCCTCTGAGTTGTCCTCACGAGGAAGAAATGGCCCAGGGCAGCCTGCTTCCTTCCAGAGAAGCTTCACGGGGGGAGGAACCCAAGTCAGAGTTGCTTTGAGTCCAAGCTGATGATAGTGCTTCTAACACTCCACCAATACAATTCTCTTATATAAATTCTGTCCTGTCCTGTCAATTTCATTCAAGTTCCCTCCACTAGCCATAAGCCACTCTGACCCTTCTTTCTGGGACAGGTCATTGGGGCACCTTTGAGGCTGCTATGGGACAATGCTCTTAAGCCCCTAAATCTTCCCGAGGCTTTAGTTAGCCGAACCTGTGGTTTCCCCTCTACCACCGCCCGGGAGCTGATCTGTGCATGGAGGTCATTTCTTAATTCTGTTCAGAGACTCTGATGTTGAAACAACCCACTCTTCAAACCCAACAAGTCCTGACTCTCACATTTCATACGAATTCTGCTCAATAACTGAACAGCTCCTTCTTTAGTTCATCTCTCTCATCTCTCAAATTTCCAAACCCAAAGCACTACTGATTTAGAGACAGAAGTCATAAAATCTTTCCACTGGACTGGTCTAGAGAGCAGTATGCCCCAGCAGAAATATAATGGAAGCGACACACATTTAAATTTTTTAGTGTCTGCATTAATAAAGTTCAAAGGAACAGTTGAAATTGTTTTTAATAATGTATTTTCTTTAATCCACTATATCTAAAATATCCTCTCAACATGTAATCAATATAAAAATTATTGAGATATTTTAAATCCTTTTTTTATTTCCCCCGGTGCTGTCTTTGAAATCCAATGTATACTTCCCACTTAGCGCACATCTCAGTTAGAACCAGTAACGTTTCAAGTGCTCATTCACTACATGTGGCTTGTGGCTTCTGTACTGGACAGTGGTCTAGACTATAAAATCCTTTGACTTTTGTTGTTGTTGTTTTGAGAGAGAGAGAGCGAGCAGGGGAAGGTCAGAGGGCAAGGGAGAGGGAGAATCTCAAGCCGGCTCACGCTCAGCGCAGAGCCCGATAGGGAGCCCTCTGTGGAGACTGACGCAGGGCTCGATCCCACAACCCTATGGTCAGGACCTGAGGATAAATCAAGAGTCACACGTTCAATTGACTGAGCCACCCAGGCACCCCTAAAATCCCTTGACTTTTATTTTTAATATGGCTTAAACATTTTAAGACTTCATCATTCTTAGCCAAGCCTAAAGTTGGGCGTTATTTATATCTACAAGATATATATACATATGCATACGTATATATGAGAATATGTATATATTCTCTTATAAATATGCACATTTCTGAAGTATTAGTCATAAACTTCATCAATATGTAGTTAAACGCTTAACTGCATTATCACAACCAAAGCTACTGATCCTGTCAGTTTATTCTTAAAGGCACATTGAAATTTCTATAAGCAGACAAAAATTCATTTCAAATAAAAAGGATTAAAAATGTTCCACATTTGAATATGATTTATAAAAGAAAAACATTTTCCTCAATGTTATTTGTACTTAGAGCATATCATTTTTCATCCTTCACTGGTTACTTAAACTGGATTTGGGAACCAAAAGTAAATACCTATTTCCGCATTATTGATGGAGTGTTTTACATTCTAAGGGGGGTGGGGGCTTGAGGTCAATAATCACAGTAATTAAACAGAAGACCTCAATTCCTAAAATAAGGATATTAGGATCTGCCTTAACCTATTTTGGAGAATTCATTTGGATGAAATGAAATTGTGCGTGTGACCATCCTCTGAAAAATCTATTAGAAATGTAAAGATCTATCACTAGTCACAAGCAACATTTCAGTTGTCAAAAACCGACCTGATTTCAAATACTGGCTCTGCCTTGCTCTAGCCAGGCAATCCCGAACTGGTAATAATTCCCTGAGCATAAATTGTCGAAAGCAAATCTAATATTATTCTCTTCCTTGTAGAGTCCTATGAATTAGAGATGATTTTTAAAAAGTGCACGTAGATGCCTAATACATTGTAACTTACATTACTCCGCCTTTCAGCTCTTGAAACATTGAGTTAATTACATTGAGAGTTTAAAAAGAAAATTGAGGGGCGCCTGGGTGGCTCAGTTGGTTAAGCATCTGACTTCGGCTCAGGTCATGATCTCACGGCTGGTGAGTTTGAGCCCTGCATCAGGCTCCGCGCTGACAGCTCAGAGCCTGGAGCTTGCTTCGGATTCTGGGTCTCCCTCTCTCTCTGCCCCTCCCCACTCGTGTTCTGTTTCTCTCTTTCTCTCAAAAATAAATATTAAAAAGAATTTTTAATTAGAAAAAGAAGATTGAGTAGAGAGCTCACTTGTGTCCATATTATTCTTATGCAGTTATAATATGCAAATGTTGCATACAGCCTTTTATATTTATCCAGTTCAGGCAGTCTTTCCTTTGCACCTTTGTATCACGTAAACTGAAACCGTATGCATCAAAACCATGTCCTTGCTTTGCAAATGTACACACACACACACACACACACACGTATTTTCTACCTCCACCATGGAGCTGTTCACCAGTGAGCACACCCACCCAGCACCTAGATCTTGGTTTCTAGTACAATCCTCCAATAGGAGGAACTAAGTTTCCGTGGAGAAATATATGATTCCAGGGCTGGGGCAGGGGAAAATATAAGATCCTGGAGCATGTACAGTGCCAGAAAATAAGGACGTACTCAAAAAACTACAAAAGAGTGGGGGCATGTCAGGGGCCAGCCTGAAAGAGCCCTGAATGGCGAAAGCTGAAACAATTTGAGTACCAAAATAAATAATGTGGTATTGAGTTACAATCCAAGGAACAAAATAAATATCTATGAGTACATAGTGATATAAATAAATAAATGAATAAATAAATAAATAAAGGGGGGGAAAGTGGTGAATCTCGTACAGAAAAATTATGAATGAATCAGGTCACTGCTTCTCCTTTCAGGAAACAGAGCTTAGTATCTCCGACCCTCAACCTTGAGTGTGGGCTTGATTCCAAAGAGTACAGTATGAAAGGGAGGCGGGTAACTTTACAGGGGAAAAACCTGACCAGCACTCTGTCAGCCAGGTGATCAAGGTCAGCATCATTAGTGATGAGTCACAATGGAAGCAGACACCCTTAACAAGATATGAGGAGAAGACCGCTTCATCTCTGTGGTCTTCCTCCCCGAAAGCCATAATCCCAGTCTAATCATAGGACAAATTCTAACTGAGAGACACTCTACCAAATATGTGACCTGTGCTTTTCAAATTGTCAACGTCATCAAAACACGGCAAGTCTGAGAAACTGTCTCAAACCAGAGAATACTAAGGAGTCGTGATGGTTAAATGCGATATGGCATCCTGGATAGGACCTTGGAACAGAAGAAGGACAGTGGGGAAAACCTGGTTGTAACAGCTAATCTTAACAGTGGATTCTGAATAAAGCAGATTACCCTCCATAATGTGGGTGGGCCTCATCCAATCAGTTGCAGCCCTTAATAGAACAAAGACTGACTTCTCCCAAGCAGGAACGAATCCTGCAAACAGACTGCCTTTGGACTCAAACTGTAACTCTTCCCTGGGTCTCCAGCCTGCCCACCGACCCCGCAGAGATTAGACTTACCAAGACTCCATTATCACGTGGGCCAGTTCCTTAATGTAAATCTCTCTCTCTCTAGCTCTTTATCTGTCTATCCATAAATATATACCTTCTTATATAAATCTACAAATATAGATGCAGGTGTAGACATATAGAGATACATCCTAATGATTCAGTTTCTCTGGGGAACCCTGGATGAATTCACTGGTGATGGAATGAAGATGGAATGAAATGTGAAATTTTAGTTAATAATATTACATCAATGCCAGTTCGTTATCTGTGACAAACGTACCATCTCATATAAGATGTTAATAATAGGGAGCAACTTTTCTGTACATTTAAAACTTTTCTAAAATAAAGTCAATTTAAAAATGCTTTCATTAAACTCTTCGCCGCATTTAAATATATTGTCCAAGTTAATAACACCTTCCTAGAAGACCAATAAAACAATATCATATTTTATTACTATAATGTGAAGAATATAATAATTTTATAATGTTCTCGGTAAACTGTGAAGTCCACTGCTTATATGAAATTATAGAAAAATGTAGAATTAATATATTATTTAACAGGAAAACGAAAAAAAATTTTACTAGGTGGGAAAATTTATAAGGACATTATTTTTAAAGAATTATAACAAAATACAGGAAGTTATATCTGATTTTATAATGACAGATACTAATAAATAATAACAGAAATGTGCTTTATATAATTCTTTTCTAAGAGCAGTCTGTGTAAAGCAAACTACAAGTGCATTACTTGACTCCTTTTGCAATCAAAATGTTTGCATGCAATCCCGCCAGAGAACCACTAGATGTCAATCTTTCCCATCTGTTAAAACTGAAAAACGTGCCCAGGTGGATTTTATATATACATATATAAATATATATATATGTATATACATATATTTATATATTATATACATATAAATATATATATTTATATATATTTATATATTATATACATATATATTTATATACATATATTTATATAAATATATGTATATATATATTTTTGCAAGACTTAGGATTTAGTGAATTTTCTTTCCAGATGTGGAATCCTGTTTAGATCAGAAATCACTATTGCAGTGAACCATATCCAGTATGCACAGCTGACAGAAAGTGGCAAGATACTAACATCCCCTGTGGCTGGAATGCTAACCCTTTGGCAGGCAAACAGGCTCAGGGACCTTACTTCTGAACCTAACAACCACCCTGATGCTCGCTGCTTTTCAGTACAGAAAAGAAAATCGAGGGTGAGCAATGTAAGTAAATTTCTGAGGGTAAGCAGTTTTATCCAGATCAGTCCAGTCTGAGTTTAAAAGTTTGCCCTTTCTAAGATTCATCTCTGATCTAACTTGCAGATCTCTGTTGAAGTCCCTTCTCTGATAAAGATGTTCTATGGACATCACTTGTGGATATACCAAATACGTTCTGTAATAATATTCACTAACGTTTCTCGAATACTAACCACGTTCTAGTCCCTCCTTTAATGGACTTGATACAAGTGAGTTTAATTTTTTTTTTTCAACGTTTATTTATTTTTGGGACAGAGAGAGACAGAGCATGAACGGGGGAGGGGCAGAGAGAGAGGGAGACACAGAATTGGAAACAGGCTCCAGGCTCTGAGCCATCAGCCCAGAGCCTGACGCGGGGCTCGAACTCACGGACCGCGAGATCGTGACCTGGCTGAAGTCGGACGCTTAACCGACTGCGCCACCCAGGCGCCCCGATACAAGTGAGTTTAACATTTAAGTTTCACAATAATTCTTTGAAAGGGTGATAGTATTAGTATCATTATGCAGAGTAGTAAACTGGGGCACAGAGAAGTCGATGACATGACAGAGCCAACATTCTAACTTCAGCTACTGGAGATAAAGCTTATTCAACACCATACTCAGTCTTTTATGCAGGGCAGACACCTCAGAAGCCCTTTACAACATATCCGGAGAAGTTTGAGCTCACTAGATTTAACAAAGAATACAGAAAGTTTTTACATGTAGAAGAATGTATCTGAAAAGGGTAACGGAGGAAAATTATTAGCCTTTTAATATGAAGGGTGTAAAAAAATTAGAAAGCCCTAAGTAATCTATGAGGTTAACAGCTTATATAAAATTACAGAGAGATACAGAATTTGTATTTTATTTAAAAAAAAACCCACCTAAATTGGGAATTTAGAAATCGAATGATTTCTAAATTAGTGCTGAAAATTATTAAGGACAATAATTATTAGGTAAGACCATACGAAATTGCCAATAGTGTACTGTTTGAACCAGAAAAACAGAAATTTTATGTGTCAACCCAATACACTGGATGAATGGATTCAATAACATTTTTTTTTAAGTAGGCTTCATGCATGGAGCCCAACGTAGGGCTTGAACTCATGACCCTGAAACCAAGATCTGGGCTGGGATCAAGGTCTCAACAGACTGAGACACCCAGGTGCCCCAATAACATTCTTTAATATCCAGTATTTTTTCTTACTTTAAAGCATTAACTTTACCAGGCTATTATAGTAGAAAGTGAAAGAAAAAAAACAATTTGAAAATGTTTTTATGAATACTTTTATAAAGAATTCATCAGACTTTCAAAGTAAAAACAACCACCTAAGCATATTCTAGGAAGAGCTGAATTTCCCCCACTATGGCATCAATATAGTCAAATTTTCCCCCCAAAAGTGTATTTTCATGCTTAATTTCACCTATTCTTTTAATTAGTAGAGCAGAAAGTAAAGACTTGGTAATAATTGCTAGATCACTACTTATCAGGTTTCATTTGATGTTTCATTTGATGTCATCGAAATCTTAAGATACAGTTGATCCTCGTTATTTGCGGATCCCATATTTGTGAATTCGCCTACTTGCTAAAATTTATTTATAATTCCAAAATCAACACTCCGGGTGCTTTCATGCTTATTCATGGACACGTGTAGTGGGGCAAAAAACTTGAGTTGCCTGAATTGCGTGTTCTCCCCCTGAGATGGAGCAAGACAGCACTCTGCCTTCTAGTTTTGCTCTAACACTATAAACAAGTGCCCTTTTTGTAGTCTGTTTAGTGCCACGATGGTTTGCATTCTTGTGTTTTTAGTTGGTGATTTTGCTGTCGAACTTTGTGGTGCTTAGATGGAAATTATAGCATTGAAGGCATATATTAGAAAAGAAGACCTCAAATCAATCATCTAACTTTCCACCTTAGGAAACTGGAAAAGGAAGAGCAAATGAAATCCAACGTAAGCAGAAGAGAAGAAATAATAAAATTAGAGAAAATCGAAAACAAGAAATTAAATAGAGAAAATCAATGAAACCAAAAGACGGTTCTTTGTAAAGCGTAAGAAAAACCAATAAGCCTCTAGCCAAAAAGAGAGAGATTGAGAGGGGGCACAAATTACTGAAATCAGAAACGAGGGGTGCTTGGCTGGCTCAGCCGGTGGAGCATGCAACTCTTGATCTCAGGGTTGTGAGTTTAAACTCTGTGTTGGGTGTAGAGATTAATTAAAAATAAAATAAAAAAAAAAAAGAAATGAAAGAGGGAACATCACTACAAATCCCATGGACATTGAAAGTATAATAAAGGAATACTCCGAATAACTCAGTAAGCACAAATTTGATAACCTAGATGAAACGGACCAATTCCTTGAAAGACATAATCTGCCCAAAACTCACACACAAAAAGAAATAGACAATCTGAATAGGCCACCTAAATGTATTAAAGAAATTAAATCAATAATTAATAAAACAGAAAGCACCAGGCCCAAGTGGGTTCACCGGTGAATTCTATCAAACATTTAAGGAAGAAATTATACCAATTCTCCTAATCTCTTTCAGAGGATAAAAACAGAGGGAATACTTCCTGACTCATTCTATGTGGCCAGCATCACTATAATACCAAAACCAGACAGAGACATTTGTAAGAAAACTACAGATATACATCTCCCATGAAGATAAATGCAAAAAATCCTCAACAAAATATTAGTAAATTGAATCCAAAAATTATAAAGAGAATTATACAGCATCACCAAATAGGATTTATCCTGGGTATGTAAGGCTGACTTAACACTACCTAATCAATTAATGTAATCAGTCATATCAACAGGCTAAAGAAAAATTACATGATTATATCAATAGATGCATAAAATGCCTTTGAACATCCATTCATGCAAAAACAAAAAAATAAAACCTCTCAGTAAAGTAGGAATAAAGGGGAATTTTAAAACTTGATAAAGAGCATCTACAAAAAGTCTACGGCTAACATCTTAATGATGAGAAACTAGAAGCTTTCCCACTAAGGTCAAGAGTATGTCAGGATGTCCTCCCTCACCACTCACTTTTCAACATTCTACTGGAAGTCTTACCAAATTCAATAAGACACAAAAATGAAAGAAAAGGTATACTGATTTGAAAGAAAGAAAATTACCTTTGTTCACAGATGACCTAATTGTCGATGTAGAAAATCCAAAGAATCAACCAAAAAACTCCTGGAACTAAGTGATTATAGCAAAGTTGTAGGATTCAAGATTATATAAAAAAAAGCGAATTGCTTTCCTTATATAGGCAATAAACAAGTCGAATTTAAAAATAGCAATACAATACTATTTACATTTGCCCACCCCCAAATTAATTATTTAGATACATATCTAACAAAATGTGTACAGAATCTATATAAGGAAAACTACAGAACTCTGATGAAAGAACTCAAGGCAGAACTAAATAAATGGAGAGATAGTCCATGTTCATGGATAGAAAGACTCAATATTGTCCGGTATTAGTTCTTTCCAAACTGATCTATAGATTTAATGTGATCTCAATCAAAATCTCAGCAAACTATTTTGTGGATATCAACAAACAGATATCTAGAACTGATTCTAAAGTTTATATGGAGAGACAGAAGACTCAGAATTACCAACACAATATTGAGGGAGAGGAACTAAGAGAAATGACTCTACCTGACTTTAAGACCTACTATAAAGCTACCATAATCAAGGCTGGTATTGGTAGAAAAGTACACAATAGACCAATGGAACAGAATAGAAAGCCCTGGAGATATATGTATGTAAATATATTCAGCTGATCTTGGACAAAGGAGTGAATGCAATACAATGGAACAGAGAAAATCTCTTTAACAAATGGTGTTAATGCAAAAAAATGCAACCTAGATACAGACGTAACACCCTCTCCAAAAGTTATCTTGAAATGGATCATAAACCTAAATGTAAAATTTAAAAAACTATAAAACTTCTAGAAGATAACATAGGAGAAAATCTTGATGACCTAGATCATCAAGACAATGACTTTTTATCTATTTATTTTTAATTTTTTTAGCCTTTTAATTTTATTTATTTTTGAGGGAGAGAGACAGAATGTGAGCAGAGGAGGGGCAGAGAGAGAGGAAGACACAGAATCTGAAGCAGGCTCCAGGCTCTGAGTTGTCAGCACAGAGCCCAACGTGGGGCTCACAGACCACAAGATCGTGATCTGAGCCGAAGGTGGATGCTCAACTGACTGAGCCACCCAGGCGTCCCAAGACAATGACTTTTTAGATACAACACCAAAGGCATGCCCCATGAAAGAAAGAATTGACAAGTGAGCCTTCATTAAAATAAAATTAAAAAATTCTACTACTCGAAGGATAATGTCATGAGAATGAAAAGACAAGCCTGGGAAACAAGACGGGGAGAAAATATTTGCAAAAGGCACGTTGGCTAAAGAACTGTTATCCAAAATATACAAAGAACTCTTAAAGACCAACAGTAAGAAAACAAACAACCTGGTTTAAAAATAAGCCAAAGACCTTAACGGACACCCCACCGAAGAAGATGGATCGACAGCAAAGAAGCAAATGAAAAGATACTCCACACCATACGCAGCAGAGAAGTGCAAATTAAAACAACGAGATGCCACTATACCCCTGTTACAATGGCCAAAATGCAGAACACTGACAACACCAGATGATGGGAAGGTGGTAGGGCAAGGAGAACTCTTCCATTGCTGGTGGGAATGCAAAGTGGCACATCCATTTTAGAAGACAGTTTGGTGGTTTCTTACCAAATTAAATGTACCCTTACACTACAACCCCGCAATCACACTTCTTGGTATTTACCCAAAAGAGTAAACACTTATGTCTACACAAAACTTGCACGTAGATGTTTACAGCAGCTTTATTTATAATTGCCCCAACTAGGAAGCAACCAAGATATCCTTCAGTAGGTGAGTGGATAAATAAACTGTGGTACATCCAGACAGTGAAATCTTATCCAGCTCTAAAAGGAAATGAGCTATCAAGCCATGAAAATACAGAGAGGAAACTTAAGTATGTGTTACTAAGTGGAAGAAGGCAATCTGAAAGGGCTACGTACTGTCTGATTCCAACTAGAAGACATTCTGAAAATGGCAAAATACGGAGAGAGTAAAAAGATCAGTGTGTGCCAAGGGAAAGGGAGGGATGAATAGGGCACAGAGAATTCTTTAGGGCAGTGAAAATACTGTGTGAGACCGCAATGGTAGATACATGTCATACATTTGTCCAAAGGCATACGATGTATAAGGCCAAGGCTGAACCCTAATGTAAACCATGATTTTGGGATGCTAATGATCTGTCGATGTAGGTTTCTCATTTTTTTGAAATGTTTATTTATTTATTTTTGAGAGAGAGAGAGAGAGAGAGCGCACACAAGCAGGGATGAGGCAGAGAGAGAGGGAGACAGAGAATCCAAAGCACGCTCCAGGCTCCCAGCTCTCAGCACAGAGCCCGATGAGGGGCTTGAACTTATGAAGCATGAGATCATGACCTGAGCCGAAGTCTGAAGCTTAACTGACCGAACCACCCAGGCACCCCTGTTGGTTTATCATTTATAACAAATATCTGACTCTCGTGGGAGATGTTGATAATAGGGAAAGTAATGCCTGTGTTGGACAGGGGGGTATAATCTTTATGAAATATCTTTGTGAAAAATCTTTTCCTTCACTCACAACCTTTTGTTGCGAACCTCACACAGCTCAAAAATTAAAGTCTTTAAAAAATGTCAGCCTAAAATTTGCAAAATTAAAAAAAAACATAATTTCTCACATTTTTATCTCTGAGGTGAGGATGTCTATCACCAATAGTATCTTACAATAGTGGCCAGGAGAGCATCAATAGGGAAGTACTTGTCATAAACCATAAAAAAGATTAGCTTCCCGCTCACACTCATTAGGATGACTATTATCCAAAAAACAAAACATAACCTGTGTTGGTGAGGATGTGGAGGAACTAGAACCTTTGCATTGTTCTTTTTTTTAAGATTAAAAAAAATGTTTACTTATTTATATTGAGAGAGAGAGAGCACAGGCACACATGCACGCACGCATGAGTGGGGGAGGGGTAGAGAGAGAGGGAGAGAGAGAATCCCAAGCAAGATCTGCACCATCAGCGTGGGAGCCCCACGCAGGGCTCAATCACAAACTGTGAGATCATGACCTGAACCAAAACAAAGAGTCCGATGCTTAACCGGCTGAGCCACCCAGGTGCCCTGGAACCGTTGCATTGCTGGTCGGAATATGAAATGGTGCAGCTACTATGGAAAACAGCCTGGCGGTTCCTTACAAAATTAAACACAGAATTACCGTATGATACGGCAATTCCACTCCTCAGTAAGTACTCCCAAAGGACTGAAAGCAGGGACTTGAGCAGGTATTTGTGCACCATTATTCATAACGGCATTATTTGCTCTAGCCAAAAGAAGGAAACAGCGTACATATTCATCAGCATGTGAACAGATAAAGAGAGTGTGGTCTATACTTACAATTAAATATGATTCAGCCTTAAAAAAGAGTGAGATCTTGATACATGTTACAACATGGATGCACCTTAAAGACGTGCTAAGTGAAATAAGCCAGACACAAGAGGACAAATATTATACGACTCCAATTACATGAGATTTCAATGGCATGTCATTTCAGAGACAGAAAGTACCATGGTGGTTGCCACGGGCTGAGGGGAACAGAGGAGTGGGGAGCTACTGTTTCATAGGTACAGAGTTTCTATTTGGGATGATGAGGAAGTTATGGAGAGGAATGATTGTGCATGCATTTAATGCCATTGAATTATCCACTTAAAAATGGTTAAAATGATACATCTTATGTTATATACGTTTTAGCACATTTAAAAAGAAAGCTCACCTTCCAATGGGCAGAATGAGTATTAGTGACTTGGAAAGGAATCTTTCCATACATGAATCTTTTCCACAACATAAAAGCACTTATCTAAACTTTAACCACCAAAGCCCGAGGAGGATATGGGAGTGGGGTCGAATCGGATTCACGTTCCTTAAGTAGGGTCAAGTGTAGGCTGGCTCTACGTTACTAACTGCAAAGCCAGCTTAAGAGCCCAGCACCAATATCTTTTAATACTTTACTGGATTCATAGTAAAAATACTGTTTCACCTATGTTTTAATGGCATAGAAATCATTGTGTGGAAAAACCAAGGCCTTGACAATGATGAGTAGAAAATGAATTCAGAAGAGTCATCTTTGAATGTTAAGAACTTCTAGGAATTTATTTAGCCTGTATTTTCCTTCTTATACTGGGACCAAAGCAATTTATCACTTAAAAAAATCTGTCTGGTTAAATCTCAAAGAAGTACTACAATAAGAATAAAATTATAATTCTAATTGATGGGAAAGCATTGTATCATAGTTTAATCGGCAACATTTTTCTTTTTAGTGGAATATAAAATAATAATGTGTCTAACAATCAATAACATTATAAATTAAATGAAGTTCAGTAATTCCTGATTTTGAAACAGGGTTTTTATCTACATTCAATGGCTTAATTTGATGAAATGGACAAGAGGCCTGTAAAGATTTGCCCTTCATTAAAAAGCAGCATGAACTGGAAGATGATATTGTACCAGGGTAATCTGTCAAATAATTCTCTGCTGGAAATACTAAGTTTATCTGTGTTTCTAATTCTTAATTTCAAACTATTTAGGTTTTTGTCTTCCAATGTTTAACAGAGATGATAAAGCAAAACAGAAGCTAAACTCAACTCATAAAATCCAAAGGGCCTCCTGTCCAATGATTAATTATAGTTACAGAGCCAGCTGGCCTGACAAAGCTCTCTTGGGGTGGTTAAAACCTTCCAGTTAGTGGCCTCTTTTGATGAACTTAAGTTCTCAATTTTATTGATTTTTTGGAAGCTCTTAATTTTAATTTAGTATAACTTACCAATCTTTTCTTTCTGGTTAGCACTTTTTTGGCCCTATTTAAGAGATCTTTGCCTACCGTAAGACATAAAGATCATGTCCTATGTTTTCTTCTAGAAGCTTCATTGTGTTTTCTTTCACATTGAGACCTACAATCCACTTAAAACTGATTTTTTCGCATGAGTTTCGCACAGGTGATCAAGTTTCTTTTGCTTCTTTAAGGATGAACAACTGATTTTGCACCATTTATTGAAAAGACGGTCTTTTCACCAACAAACATTCATAAACTTAGAAGACTGAATCTGGAATCTGGGTTCTCTATTATGTTCCACTGGCCTATTTGTCTGTCTTTGCATCAGTAATACACTTTATGTATTAATGTGGCTTTATAATAAATTTGGTGTCCTTTAGAGTAATTATTGCTGGGGTACCTTGGTGGCTCAGTCGGTTAAGCATCTGACTTTGGCTTAGGTCATGATCTCATGGTTCGTGGGTTTGAGCCCTGCATGGGGCTCTGTACTGACAGCTCAGAGCCTGGAGCCTGCTTTGGATTCTGTGTCTCCCTCTCTCTCTGCCCCTCCCCACTTGTGCTCTGTCTCTTTCAAAAAAAAAAAAAAAAACTTTAAAAAAGTTTTTATAATTATTGTATATTATAAATATTGTTCTATAGTAATTACTGTTATTTTTTCTGTATGTTTTCTATCAATTTCTGTGAAAGGTACGTTAAAATTTTTCATTATGATTTCGGATTTGCTTATTTCTCCTTTTAGTCAATTGCTGCTATAACTATAGATAGGTTTTTGTTTTTGCAAGCTCAAAATTTAGGCTCCCCCCCCTTTTTTTTTTTGCTGTAAAATTCACTCTGCACTATCTACAAGGTTATTTCTGAGTTGTAAAAATGATCTCTTCCCCATGAGCAATAATTCTTGTATTCTTCATTCAGTTCTCCATTCAGTTTTGCCTGCCACAATCAGAGAGAGCATGAGAACACTTTCTTCTTCCTCTGGTAGGGAGAACTTAGCAGCAGATACTCTACGTCTGTCAAAAATAGACACATCTTCATATATTTTTGAAATTATGTTTTTGGTGCCTGTACATTTAGGATTTTCACATCTTCCGACAAAGTGGCCCTTTTCTATTTATAAAACGGCCCCTGTTACCTCCGCTAATGCTTCTTGTGTGTTTTTTTTAAAGTTTTTATCTATTTAAGAGAGACAGACATAAAACATGAGTGGGAGAGGGGCATGGAGAGAGAGGAGGGAGAATCCCAAGCAGGTTCCATGCTGTCAATGCATTTTCTTTTCTTTTCTTTTTTCGAAAAAGGTTTCATAATGCTTCTTGTTTTAAACGTTACTTGGTCTCATATTATAAAAGCTACACCAGCTTTCTTTTGATTAGAGTTTACGTGTACCAACATTCCATCCACACATTTATCTCCGGTATTTCTGTATTCTAATATTTAAACTTGCTTCTTTGATCAACTAGAATATGAAGTTGTTGCTTACAGCCAAATTCAGATGGGATTAAATTTGAGTCTTGTGGCAGACTGGGGGGGCCTGGCAATCTCAAATCACTAATCCAGTCAGTAATTAAGAAGATTTAAACCTGGGTTTCAGTCCTTGTGGGGCTGGTCTCTTTCCAGTTCAGCTGAACTCCTGAGGGGTTTGTATTTATTGCTCAGCTTTCCTCCTTGCACTCAGGTTAGTGTGCCATTGCTGGAAGTTGAGTTAAGGTTATTTTTGTAGCAAAATCTTGTACAGTGTGTGCCACAAATCACCATTCATGTCCCAGGAGAGTCCTCAGTAAAATGTACATTGTCCCCTAATGCTTTACTGAGGAAGAATTTACAAATGCTTTATGGTGAAAACTGGAGTGCATCCTGCTTCATGGTCAACCTGAGGCAAAACCAAAGGTTTCCAGCAGGGACCCGTATATGGATTAGAAGTACATTTAGAGTACACACACACACACACACACACACACGATGCTAAATCAAAGTATCGGTATTAAACAAATGAGCTGCTGAGTGCATTTAATAACAAAAATAAACATGTGCATCATAAACTGAATTTAATATAGACCTTGAATTCACAAAAGTTCAACACAGGCATATTTCCATTAAGGCATATCTCCAGGAAGCCCAGCTCAAGCCTTGGCTATAATCAACACAAATTTTCCTTCTTATAATGAGGACAATGTATTGTGCGCTAAGGTGCTTCACGGAAAGTTCTATTGTTTGTTTTTGTTTTGTTTTGTTTTAGAACATTTAGCTGAATGGCTCTTCAAGACAGAAAACTACCGAGTCCTCCTGCTGGACACAATTCTTTCTTCTCCATCCACGTATCATCCAAAATCAGGGTCCCTAACCTCAGTCTCAGTTCTGAGACTACTTGTACCAACAACGTGCGTTGCGAAACAGAGCACTTTGAGGCTATCATTTGCATTTGCATTTTCATATGCGTGTTCACGTGGACAGTGAGGGACTACATGAACAGTTGTGTATGAAAACGTGTCTTGCGCATACAAACGCCGTGCTCTAATGGAGAGGGAACCAAGGGCGGGAGCCACTCACCCGACGGGGACCCCCTATCTCCTCTCCAGCTCTGTGACTTCTGGAAGGCAGAGATCCCCTCATCTCTTTGGGGTGTTCAGGTGACAGAAACATTTTCAGGAGTTTCATAAGCTATTGCTAAACATATCCCTTCATTCCAATGTACCCGTCATCTCCAGGATGGCTTTGGAAGTAAACATACTTCTAATACTTACTAGCACTGGTGTGCTGAGAAACCAGCAATCTGAAAAATAAAAAAAAAGTCCTGATGTGAAGCGTGTGCAGACTTGCAGGGTGTGAATGCTCCCTCCTTGGCCAGCCTCCAGCCACCACCGTGATGCCACTAAGTGTGGAACAGGAAATAGCTGCAGATCACCTCAGAGCTGTGACACTTTGCTCATTTGTAAAGCGCAAGCTTAAGCCGGGTTTTCAGGAGTTCTGAGGGTTACATGAATTTAAGCAGATTTTAGTCAATTTAATTTAATTTAACTTAGCCAATTTTATTTTTTTTTAATTTTTTTTTAACGTTTATTTATTTTTGAGACAGAGAGAGACAAGAGCATGAACGGGGGAGGGGCAGACAGAGAGGGAGACACAGAACCGGAAGCAGGCTCCAGGCTCCGAGCCATCAGCCCAGGGCCTGACGCGGGGCTCGAGCTCACGGACCGCGAGATCGTGACCCGAGCTGAACGGGTTGGACGCCCAACCGACTGAGCCACCCAGGCGCCCCTAACTTAGCCAATTTTAAATTAAATTGGCCAAATTTAGCCAAACTTACTCAAGTCCAAAGTTAAACTCTACCACCAACTTAAGACAAAGGGTGAGAGGCAGAACTTTACTGAAGGCAGAAGGGAGACAGCGAGACAACCACCCCTAAAAGGTTCAGTTTCTTGGCCTCAGACTAGGGGGTAAGTGGGGGGCAATGTGTTAGGACAGGCACCACGTATGTTTTCATACATGGGAACTCAGCAAATGTCATTAATATTTCTTGCCCGTCTCAAATAGGGGCCCGTGGTTTTCTTCAGTATAATTGCCATGTGCTCCATTGAAAGAAATTTCATTGTAAGGAATTGAAGTTAATGATTAATTTGAAAATTGTCCCTTTAGTGAATCTGGAAAAGAACAAATAACTCACTGTTCATTTTTTTTAAGATACTCAAAATGATATCATTATGTTAGAAATCAGTAAGATCTAGAATGTTAAATGCTATGTGAAAAAAGGAAATTCATTAGAGAAACGTGAATATAAGTGCCTGGCAAGGCTTACAGCGGTCAGTATTTAATTATAAGGCTTCTTCTAAACCCTTAAGTGAAATGTCTAATTAAGAGAATGCTAATGTGTGGGTATACCCTTTCCCCTAGCAAGGGCTGTATCTAACATCGGCTTCTCCAATTTTTCTTGTAAGACAATGCTTACCAATTATCTGTCTTACTATATGGATAAAGTATTTGACTTGCTCTCAAATATACATGAAATAATTTATAAGAATAACACATAAAATAAACGAGAAGAAGGTTAATAAAACTAACGTTTTATTTTAAAGAAGTCACGGCTTTAGGGGCACCTGGGTGGCTCCGTCGATGAAGCGTCCGACTTCAGCTCAGGTCATGATCTCACAGCTCACGAGTTCAAGCCCCACATGGGGCTCTGTGCTGACAGCTCAGAGCCTGGAGCCTGCTTCAGATTCTATGTCTCCCTCTCTCTCTGCACCAGCAGCCCCACCCGCCTCACTCATGCTCACTCTCTCTCTCTCTCTCTCTCAAAAATAAATAAACATTGGGGCGCCTGGGTGGCTCAGTCGGTTAAGCGGCCGGCTTCGGCTCAGGTCATGATCTCGCGGTCCGTGAGTTCGAGCCCTGCGTCAGGCTCTGTGCTGACTGCTCAGAGCCTGGAACCTGTTTCAGATTCTGTGTCTCCTTCTCTCTCTGACCCTCCCCCGTTCATGCTCTGTCTCTGTCTCAAAAATAAATAAACGTTAAAAAAAAATTTAAAAAAATAAATAAATAAATGAACATTAAAAAATTTTTATAAAAAATTAAAAAAAAATTACGGCTTTAGAATAAAAGTCATTTTTTAAGTTGCACTTCAAAAAGGACAAAACTAAGTGTTAAATTTGGTCCCCTTATCAGGATTACTAGGAGTATTATTCCAAGAAAGATACTTTTTGATTATTAATTAACATGCTTTTTATTTTCAAATTTATTTTTCTTGAGAGAGTAAAATTTCTTAGAGTCAGTTTGTTCCAGGACAAACACTACCAATTACTTTAGAAACAGATTTTTATCCTCCTTACCATGTTAAACAGGTTATTAAAAAAACATTTGGTTATATATATATATATATATATATATATATATATATAAGCACAATATAGATTGATTGCTTGGATTTGAATGTTATATTTTCTACCTATTAGCCAGGTGGAAGTAAATAATTTCTTTTCCCTTCAGAGCCTCAATTTCTTCATCTGTAAGATGGTAACAAAATTCCTACCCACTATGTTTGTTTTGGTGATTCATGATAATGCCTATAAAAACATGCATGTAGCATTTGGTTCCCAGTAGACATGGAAATACTACCTGTTGTGTCTAATGCTAAGAATCTTGGCTTTGTAGAATAATACATATGTGAGCAATGCTCAATCAACATGCTTATAAAAATGTTAAAACTAGTGAGTAAAACAAAAGTCTAACTGAGGTAGACTCTCTTGAGAATATATCACCTGCTTCCTTAAAATATATTTTATATATAAAATTAAAGTTCCCCAGAATTTATCATTATGCATTAATTTACCAATGAAATTACTGGTTTTTAAGCAGGAGGTGTTCACTTTATTCAATGTCGGCTCTTTAAAAAAAAAATGTTTACTTATTTTTGAGAGAGAGAGAAAGAGCGAGCAGGGAGGGGCAGAGAGAGGGAGACAGAGGATCTGAAGCGGGTTCCAGGCTCAGAGCTGTCAGCACAGAGCCCGACGCAGGGATCATGACCTGAGCCGAAGTCGACACTTAACCACTGCCACCCAAGTGTCCCCCAGTGTAGACTCCTAATTCAACTAGATTATAAAGAATCTTGGATATACATGAATGATTTCTAAGACTTCACTGTTCAGTGTTAGAAATCTGAATTAGTTTCATTTGAAAAGAAGTGTCCATTTTAACCTTCTAAGTATCTAGTGACATTCTCTGAAATTTAACTATTAGTATTAAAATCCGAATGTAAGTCGTGAGCTTCAAAGGTGGGGTTTTTCCTTATCCTTATTATAAATTATAAAACATTTAAGGTGACAATGATCCTGAGAAGAATATACATGCATATGTGCATAGGAAGAGAACATTTTACTTCGTTCAACTTAATAATCTGTTTATTAAACAAAAGTAGGGTAAGGCTTGGCTTGACTGTTTTTCTTGTTTTTGTCAAAAACCATTCATTTCTTTTCCAAATTCACAACTGGATATTTAATCATTTCAAAGACTTTATTTAATTTCTGTGCTGTATGAAACATGGTATATTCATTGACTATTTCTACCTCTCAAGAATAAAAGGACAATATTTGAATTTTTTCAACATATATTTAAAGAATGGTATTTATTCATTTAATGAGTCATGTCCTATTTTATATATTATATATAATATATATTATATTATATATAACATATATTATATTATATATAACATACAACATATAACATATATGATATGATATATATGATATATGATATATGATATATGATATATGATATGATATGATATGATATAATATAATATAATATAATATAATATAATATAATATAATATAATATATATTATGCCTAGCATTCTTAAGACCATTGAATATTCAGATAATTTTGGGGGTAAAGCAAAAGTTTTGCCTGTAGATTATAAAATTATATCCAAAGAGGTATATGATTTGGGTGTTGTTGAATTAAACAAATATCCACACTGCTCTGGTGAGGGGAAAAGTGTTCTCTATATGTAGCGATATGTAGCAGAGTATTTTTAAATGTATTTCAGGGCACTTGGGTGGCTCAGTTGGTTAAGCATCCAACTTCGGCTCAGGTCGTGATCTCGTGGTTCTTGAGTTCAAGCCCTATGTCAGTCTCTGTGCTGACAGCCCAGTGCCTGGAGCCTGCTTTGCGTTCCGTGTCTCCCTCTCTCTCTCTTCCCCTCCCTTGCTCATGCTCTGTTTCTGTTGCAAAAATAAATAAACATTAAAAAAAGATAAATGTATTCAGTTAGTGTTTTCATGTTCCTTCGTCCCCTCCCATAGTGAATAATACAAAGCTTTTTTGCTTATTGCTTCAGAAAACAGAGAATGAAGCAGGGGTTTTTCCCCTTGATATATGTGTGTGTGTGTGTGTGTGTGTGTGTGTGTGTGTGTGTGTGTGTGTCTTAAGCCTGAACTGAACTTACAAGATTGGTATGGACTTTTAGTTTAGGAAAAGATTTAGGGAAAAACACATACATTAGGGAGATTCTTCCCCACCCTCAGAAGAGAAACAGATTCCCCAGAATGGGGAGATTCTGTGAGAGAGATTTTCTGTGTCTGAGAAGGGAATCTTAGGGACAGTCTTAGGAAGTGGGGGTGTGTCTTGAGTGGCCATTACAAAGCAAAACAGTCCATTAGGGACCCTGTACCCTAGAGAAGGCACAAAGTCAGGAGGTAGATTGAAATGTAGCCAGCCCTCCACTTGATTTCCCTCTTGGTGCCAGTAATGGGCCTACTGGGGGAAGGAGTGTCTTTTCTCATTCCCGTGAACTGGTGGGTCCCTGAATCTAGGAACCAGGTTTTCTCTAGGAAATTGTGGTTCCGAGGCACAAAATGCAGACCTCCAATGAGCTGGAGTACTAGGTGGAACCTGGCCTAAAGTACGTTTGTGTGGTAAGGGATCAGAGGGGACCTGTGTCCTGATCCTTCAATAGGACTTAGGGAAGGATCCCTGAGAAGAGAAAGGCTGTCTGGAGCAGATTGACATCCTCCTGGAAGTCCTATAATGGAGAATGTTGGTATGAGGGGCTCCCATGAGGACCACAGAAATAAGGAAGAGAGCCCTAACTTGAAGAGCCTTGGTAGATATGTGCACGAGCCCTGGGTTAGAAAGAAGGATAAGATGAGATTATGGACATTTCAGTGGCTCCAGCAAGGATAGAGGTTATCAGAAAACCAGTGGGCTCTTTCCCTGCCACCGAATATCCTGGTCCCATGTAGGCAAACCACCACCCCCCTCCCCGCCACCCCAGAAAGAGGCTCAAGCTTAAGATAAAGTTGGGAAAATCCCAGATAACTGAGTTTTAGTTTCTACCACTTTGGTGGGATGTGAGCCTCAAATGGAAATTAAATTTAACATATGGGAAAATAGTCTCATGGGGCAAAAGATCAGTGCCCTTACTGTGACATGCTTCCTTTCTATAGGATTCAGAAGAGATTAATACATTATGATCGTCTCTTAATTACAAGCAAAGGACTCTTCTCAAAGACAATAGACTGGCAACAAGAAAGCAGGTCATGTTGCATATTTCCTGTCAAAGTTCCTCTCGTTTGGAAATTATCTGTGTTTGCAAGTTATGGTTTATGAGGCAAATTAGCCATCAGGGGTTGTGAATGAACTATGGGAATCATGATGGACATAGCCACTGGCCTAAACTTTAAAAAAACCAAAGAGTAACAGTAGGAGAAACCTTCCCCTTTGAGCAGCGGACTCTTGGCCACAGGTCTCTCCCCAGGGCCACAGCTCCCATAGACGTTGTGAACAGAGCACATCTGCAAGTCTAGATCATTTGAACAACTTAAAGAATCTCATCTCAAATCAGAGGGTACTCTGAATGTTGCTTAGCCCTGTATTTCAGGGAGAGTAAAAAAGGTAGTATGATCATTTGGCTGGTTTTTTCTCTCTTGGTGTCCCAAAGGTTTTTTTGCTCTTTATGGTCTAAAGGTATCTAAGTAAAGTCCGCCTCGATCCTTCTCAAACTATTGTGTAGTGTCAGACCATTTAAAATTTTTTTTTCCAGTTGACTGTGAATAAATAATTGTTACAGTATAATAAAAATAAATTAACCAGAGAATAAAATGGAAAAAAAAAGAGGCACAAAATACAAATACAAATGTTATCAGTCAGCAGGCGTCAAGTTATTCTTTCAATTGCTATAAAAGTTTCTAAATGCTTATTCCCACTTTCTGTACTTATCACGGACAGGTAACTGACAAGGCACATATTGAGAAATACTAGGTTAACACAGAGAAGAGACACCTCCACTTGTAGAAGATCTTAAAACACCCAGCAGCAAAAATAAAGAACACTATGTATCTTCCAGAGTCTGTAATGCGCTGTGTTATAAATTTGTAATTGCTGTACATATTCAAAATCAACTGCATATGGAAAGCTGCCATATTTATATTTCTAGCCCTTAATCTTTCTCCCAAGTTCCACTCACGAAGGTCCAGCTCTCCGCCTGGCACCTTCTTTGGTTGTTTTTCCAAGATTTCAACCCAACAGGCATCCCAAAGTGAATTCCTCATCTTACCCAACAAACTCCCTTCTGTGTTCATACTTTATTGATGGCATTCTCCTTGCAGTCACGTAAAATGATCTTGAACTTTCCCTCTTGCTTCCTTCAACTGCACCAACACATTGCCAAGTCCTGTGATATTTATCATCCCAGTATCTTTATTTTTATCATCCTCATCCCAGGCCCTCATATCTCTCATGGGGTTCATTGCCAGAGCCTCTCCACTGTTTCTGGGTTCACACTCTCTGTGCATTAGCTTATTCCTTCTAAAGCTCAGGCCTGTTCATGCCACTTCTCTGTCTAAAAACATTTAGTGGCCTCCCCAGTGTTTGCTAAACAGAGTCTGGTATCCAAGGCTCGCCGGGTTTTCTCCCAATGCCTTTTCACAAACGCTGTACTCCTAACAAATTGAACTCATTATGTGACATACAGTTTTGTACCTAAATGTCCTGAGAAAGGACATTTAAATTGCCTTGAGATTAGGAACCCACAAAAGTGGCTTATATGACAAAGCTAACATTTTCATTCACTCATTTAACAGACTTTATTAAATGTTTTCTCCTAAAATTGTCTATTTTAGTTTATATTTATTTATTGTTTTATTTATTGCACATGTTGCCTTAAGTGGCACAGGACGAAGGGTTTATAGTCCAAAAAGGATGTAATACGTGAATAGGAGCCACAGGGTTAGGGGGTAGGAATGGGTAAGAGCTGTATGGAGGGTGGGCCGTGAATGATTTGTGATGTTACGGATTCTCCTGCAGTGTCTCTAAAAGTTGAACATGAAACGTTCGATCCCAGGGTGACACCTACATTTCTTCTAGCCATTCGACCATAATCAGTGGTCATGCTAATTAGGATAATCTTTACCTTCGGGACGTTGTCATGAAAGATTAGACTACTCTAATTGGTTTCCCCAAATAGTGGAACCAAACGGTGCCATTTCTTACAGTCCTTTGATAACTGTGAACGAATTCTTTTTTTTTTTTTTCTTTCTTTTTCTGTCACCCTTTTCTTCACCCGGAATGTATCCTTTCAGGAAACACACTCCCAGATTTCATTTCATCTTCATCCAAGAAGCAGATGGCAATCGTGGATAACATTTTTAAAGCAGGTCTCCGCGTGTTGGGCACGTTAAGACGTTGCTGCAATTGAATTCTGGAACCTCCCTCTGAGGCAAATCTTATTATCATCTGCATTTTATCAAGGAGAAAAACCCACAGGTTGGAAGACTGCACAAACTGCCCAGAATTACACAGCTGGCAGACGGTTTGAGATCGGAATCTGGCTCTTCTGATTCCTAGGTACACAGGCTCGCTCAGCCCCGAAAGATTGAGAGGTAAGTCCCTGAATTCATTTTACTTCCAGCTAGGCTGACAAGCCCTGCAGGCAGGCACTGCAATATTTCCACACTCACGTGACTCCGACAGTGGAACTCAATCACTCAAAAAGGCAACATTCTATGCTACCAGCTATAACTTATAAGAGATATACTTTCTGACCACATGAAGTTTACGGTCTATCCACATTCCACTATAGCTATTATCCAACTATATACCTTCCACCTTACCTACTGTTAGAAATCCTTGTATTTCCAGAACAAATAGAATAAGACCTTTTACAGGGCGGTAACTGCGTAGTTCACACCAGAAGTGCCAAAGAGAGGTAGAGCGGAGGGTGGGCAAGACCGGAAGCCAGCGTAAATGAGGGACACGGTGTAAATGAAATGCGTGGGGAGGGAAGGGTGAAGACAAAAAGTGGGGGGATCACATGTCTGGGAGTGCAAGAGGGCGAGGTGAAGCAGGAAACTCAATACCCTCTGCCTCTGCGAGGCAGCCAAGGCGCCCTGTGAAACGAAAAAGGCAAGGCCCTCCTCTGTGGGCCATTCCTTCATCCAATCCGTGGTTCAGAGATCAAAACTTGGGCTGCTATGGAGCACCTCGGTGAAAAAGAAAAGGCTCAGAATTGAGAGAAAGTCTGCACACTTCCCCACTCAAATTAATTCCACTGTTTCCAGTTTTCAGAGAACAGAACAGAATCAGGATGTAAAATGCATGGGTTTTCATCAAGCAAACAGAAACTGTGAATTAGGATCTTCCTTTGTAACTGAGTGTAGTGGTCTTACCATTGGATTCGTGTTTCTCAAGGGTTTATGTCCAGTAGTTTCCATGTCCCAAACTCTCTCTACCTACTCCTTTTGTCTTCCTACTCCTACATTAACCACCTCCCTCTCCCCATGTCCCTCCTTGGACTTGAGAAAACTAAAGACTCTAATATTAAGCAAGTAGTCTAATAATTCATAGTAGCTCTCTGCAAACCGGCAGGTGAGGCTTGCAGTTGTATAATCTAAATCCATCACTGAATGATGTTTCTCTAGTCAATGTTATAAATTGCCAACCGAGAAATCCGGGAGGGCAAAAAAAATACGCTTCAAGCTGCAAAAGGTCTGTAGTATTGAAGGAAAACTCACCGCAACACTTTCCTCCTTTCCCCCTTCATAAACTTTCTAAGTGACCAAAGGAATGAGGTATGGAAGGAAGGGAATATGAGAGTTTGTGTATCTACAAAAGATCCTGGTGCACTCGAGGGCTGTCTGATGGCAGAGTATGAACACACATCATCAGAAAGAGCCTTGAATGAGCAGATCTGTGCATATTATTTCTCAGAGCAATGTGCCTGTTCGTACAAAGCACTAAGACTAGAGGTTAAAGTCAGCATGTGGAACTGTGTGCTCATAAAACATTAAGTGTGTAAGTGTTAAAGGACCAGTAGCCAAAAACAAAGGCCTCATTCCTAAGGCATAGGTATTCTAGCCACTTATTCGAATTCAAATGCAGTTGATTTTCCTTCTGGTGGGGATCAACTTATTAACGCACTTTCTAATATGCTTTCCAACATGCTGTTTTAAATCAAAAGAATCATCTGAATGTTATTTAACAACTTATTTTAACACGGAGATGAATATCACAGAGAATTGTAAAGATGCAGTCGTTTAAATTGTGAATGGGTTAGAATACGTTTTAATGCGACGGTTCTCCAGTCTGTTTTGGGGGGGCAAGAGGTGAGGAAGAGCTTCTGTGTAGGCAGAAATCTCCATCCATCATGGGGACCCTCTGGTGTGCCCTTGACCATTTCACTGTTCTTCTGCAGGATTCAGAAAGCTGAACATTTCCATACCCACTTAAGAATAGCCATATGTTCTGCTCATTGAAAAATAATCTCTTTAATTCTAAACTGCACATTTTGCAAGAGGAATGTTTTCATCACCGCTCTTGATGGTGGAGGGACTGTGTGCATCCCTGCTCTTGATGGTGGAGGGACTGTGTGTGTGTGTGTGTGTGTGTGTGTGTGTGTGTGTGTGTTGAGGGCAGGGTTCGCCAATCCCCAGTGAAATATTCCCATGAAGTCAGTCAGTGTTTCTGAACTACCTCAGGGCGCTATGGCAAGAACTCCCAAGCTCTAGGGTATATGATCAGAAGTGTCCTGAGTATTACAAATTCCGTTTATGTCAGATGATGTTATACATATGTAAATTAACTAGATATCACACAAAGAAAACCCCATCCCACCTGGGATAAGAATTGTGGCTGATCTTTGAAAACTAGGAAAGCGCAAAGTCTCACCATTTCTTAAACTTGTCGCTGCCAACGCGTGTATTCGGTTACACTGCACATCTCTCTGTCACATTCTGCATCAGAGAAAGGGACTTGAAGCCTCCTTTCAAAGTCCCTAAGGAAACCAGAGTATCGAACGATCGAGGGGAACACTTCAGCTAGAAGAGAAACAAAATTCTGTCCTCCTGTCCTTCAAGCCCTGCTTGGTCTCCCCTCCCTCTCTGAGAGCAAACAGCAGAGGATTACCTTCCAGAAAGCTGAACAACAAGCCTGTCACGGCGTAGGTTTGAAAAGACCAGGAAGCCGAGCAATACGGACTCAGGAAAAGTGCAAGGAGGGTGCCCAGGAGTGTTAGTAGAAGTGAAATTGCAACTAGCACCTGGCCAGGTGGGTGTGGCAGGAGAAGGTCGGCGTCCTAACCAGGATACACAAGGACCCCGCCGCTACTCACGCTTCTCCACCGTCCTCCGAGTCGCTGTCCGAAGCCCACTCCTCGCCGATGTCCGGCAGGGTGAAGAACAGGGTCCTGGGGCCAGGCCCGGGGGTCATCCAAGCGCCGGGCTCTCGCTCTCCGGGGCCAGACTGTTGGGTGCTCCGTAGGCTCGCGCCTAGGCTGCCGCCGCCCCCGGCGCCCCCGATGGCCGGCAGCGCAGCGGTGACCCCGCCGGGGCCCGGGGCGGACCGCGCCCAGGTCACCAGGTGGGCGGGGGAGCCTGCGGCGCTGCGGCCGCTGCTGGAGTGGCCGGCGGGCGGGGGCTGCGCTCGGGCAGCTCCCGGGCTACTGGGCAGCGAGAGGGGGGTCCCTGCTGCTTCCGCCGCGCGGCTCGCGACCGAGACCCGGGGGTAGGAGGCGGCGAGCAGAGGATGGAGCGAGGCGGGCGGTGCTCCCCGCGCGGCGGAGGGGGAGTCGGGGGCCAGGGCGGGCAAGAGGGCCGGGGTCGGGGCCGCGCTGAGCGAGGCGCTGGAGCCCGTCCGGCCTGCGGCGGCAGCGCCCCCCGAATGGCCGGAGGAGGCCACCGGCGAGGGGACCGCCGGGGGCGCCGTCGGGGTCTTGAAGATTTTGGCAAAGAGAGACCCCAGGTCCGACACAGCGACCTTCATGCCCCAGTCTTGGAAACGCTGTCCCCGCGGCAGCCTGAACCTCCAGGGCACGGGACTCGGGGCTGCTGGGCTCCATCCACCGCCGCGCTCGGCGATCCGGCTCCGGCTGCCCCGGGCGGGGGCGGGGGTCCTGGGGTCCCCGCACGCCGCCGAGCCCGGGGGGCGCCTGGCACTCTCTCCACGAGCAGGAACCCCTCCCGGCGCTCAGCTCCGCAGCGCTTTAGGCCGACCTGCCCCGACGGCCTGGTCCGCCTGCGGGGTGCCGAGGACGCCGTCTGCGGGGAGCAGCCCCTTCTCCGCCTAGTACTCCGAGACCCCCGAGGGCCAAAGGTCCGGGAGCCCAGGGAGACGAAGTGCCGCCAGCGCCACCGCGGGCCGGAGGGTGATTTGGGCTCCGCCCGCGGGAGCTACCCCCACGGGCCCCCGGGACGGCGCTGGCGGTTGCTAAGCTAAACAAAAACCCTGCTTAGCTCACTGCTAATTGGGCCCCAGACTGCAGCTTGGGGCCGCGGCCGCAATAGACACACTGGCGGCCCTCCTTGATTCGTGCCTTAAAGGAACACCGCAATCTCGCCATCATCCTGGTTCCGAAAGATCTGGAGCTTGTCCAGCCTGATAAGACCAAAGGTGCCAGGATCAGGGAGCCGGCCAGCTCTCTGATCTGAGGGAAGCTTAGTACAAACGCGTGTTCAGGCGAGGGGTCTTGAAACAGCAGCGCCCAGCCTCCCGCCTCAGGGCCATGTTCAAAGTGGGTCAGTGAAGAGGACGTAGGGGAACAACAGCAAGGAAGGGCCTCACCCAAGAACGTGGAAAAAAGACGGGGCCCTGAGAGTAAAATCCATACACCATGTGTGCGTTCACAACATCTATTTGGGTGCACCAAGACATTTTAGAACTAAAATGTTGGGGCACTCAAACTATAATCAGACTGCTTGGATACAAACTCAAAGGCAGATATGAAAGGTAAGAGTTTTTAATTAAGTGGAATACATCGCATTTTACTAAGTCGGAAGAAATCTGTGTGCATGGTAGAGTTGTAAGTATGAGTATCTGCGGGAGTGTGGGGTTGATTTTGAGCGTGATTTAAAAATAAGATGTTGACGGTTTATCCACTAATGTTTAGTGAAGAGTTTCTGTTTGGATCTCAGGAGGTATATTTTCTGATTAGAGGTGGCAAAAAGAGATGAGTAAGTCTGGTAGTGAATACGTTAGCTGATATCCGTGACTCTATACATGAGTCTTTTGCAAGAATCCACAAACTGGATTCTGAACCATGGAACATTTCTATAGTAATGCAAGTTTTTCATCGTCTTGAAGACAGCCGGCCAGTCTTCTCCTTACGATATTCACAACCTGTCATGAGCCCTTTCCTACATCCAACTACCCTGGACAAACATACGCCAGCCCCTTTCCTAACTCAAGATTGTGGTAGGCACGGAGAGGTAAAAAAAAAAAAAAAAAAAAAAAAAAAGGTGTTCTCTTCCCACAATGTGGAATGATCAGCTTCACATCACACGCTAAGTGTAAGGTGAGTGTCCCAGAAAACAAGGCAGGCACTGTAGTCAGCAGTAGCTCAAGCAAGAATAACACATGTGTGCCTGAGAGAAGTAAGAGACAAGGCAGATATGGGTCAGAGTATAAAGGGCCTTGCATGTTGGGAGAGGGAAGCGCATGCAGTTGTCAGCATGAACAGCACCAGCACATGGTGAAGAATGAAGGAAAGAGGGGAAAGTAGCAGACACACCTAGTGGAAACTAGAGGCAGAGGTCTCAGGGTCAAACCAAGCAAACTGCACCTCCTGTGTCATCATGCAATGACGGCAGACGCATCATGGTTTGGGACCATCAACATCTCTCCTACTCTCATTGTTCTTTTGTAGCAACTCATCAGGTGGCCTCAGAGGTGTGGGAGGCCCATCAGAACATTGAACGGCTTCTGTTTTCATTCAGCTCTCATTCAAGGTCGTAAATCTGTGTCCTAAAGATTTGCTGTGTGTTGGGGCACCTGGGTGGCTTAGTCGGTCAAGCGTCTGACTCTTGGTGTCAGCTCAGGTCATGATCTCACAGTTTGTGAGTGCGAGTCCCAAGCTGGGCTCTGTGCTGACAGTTTGGAGCCTGCTTGGGATTTTCTCTCTCGCTCTCACATAAATAAATGTAAAAAATTTTTTTGGAAGATAAATAAAAAGATTTTGTTTATTTCATAAGGATCTTGAGTCTGGTTCACAGAACAATTAAATCTTCAATGCAGGTAGAGATTATTTCTAGAGCATGCACTCTCAGTGTTTAAGCTGCTAATCATCTGATTGAGGCTGAACATATGTACTATAACTTGAAGGGACAGGCAGCAAAGGATAGCCACTGCTGAGCGAAGCCTGATTCAAGCCACCCAGTTCCTGGGGCACAGTACTTGCTTGAGGCCACATCTCAGAGTGAGATGTGAGGCCTCTGAGATATATATATATATATATATATTTTTTTTTTTTTTTTTACACATGGGGGCAGAAACCGTTAGAGACAACACTTCTCCCTCTTGGAGGAGCAACCTTAATATAAACAGTGGGACATTCACCCACCTGTCTCAGCTCTCTAACTTTAGATGTTTCTATGCTTCCATTACTAACCACTTCCTTTCCATGCACATGCTTTTCTTTACGTATGTAGATACCGTTAATAAGACTGCACAAAAGCTCATCCTCTTCCAGAACCTGGCTTGAAAGTATTCTGCTTCTAAGGTGTGTTTACATGCATCCTATCTGTCTCGGTTGAATCCAGTCCAAAAAAGTCCCTAACCCTCAGTTTGTGTGAAAGTGGCCTTATTTGGAAATAGGGCCTTTACAGATGTAATCAAGTTAAGAGGAGGTTGTCAGGACGGGCCCTGATTCAATATGGCTGCCATACTCTCAAGAAGAAATTTGAACACAAACACACAGGGGACACATCATGTGCTGACAGAGGCAGAGACTGGGGTGATGGAGCTGCCGAGCCAAAGAATGTGAAGGACGGACAGCCACCGCCAGAAGCTGGGAGGAGGCGAGGAAGATTCTTCCCTACATAGGTCTCAGAGAGGGCATGGCCCTGCCCATCTAATGTCAACCTCTAGTTTCCAGAACAATGACAGAATAAATTTCTGTCGTTTTAAGCCACCCAGTTTGGGGCACTTTGTTATGGCATCCCTAAGAAACTAATAAGCTATTTGAGTATTAATTAGTGGGGTACTTCACGATCGCAGTATCTTTCTGATATGTTTATGAGCATCTTCGGTGGGGTGCTCGCTCGATAAAGCTGGTCACCGATGCAAATCATGACTTTCTCAAATCTACTAGGACAATGACAGGAATCACAGAAAGGATGGGGTGGGGTGTGTCAGTTAAAGTAGGGGATAAAATATTCTGGCCACCCAGCCGTGCGAGGAAGGCACTATGAATGAACACCGATCCTTTTGTTTGAAGTCCTTTGAAAATGGCCTATAATTGCAAACATGGTAAACGATTCTCAGGAAGACGCCAGGTCTTTTACACCCATTGTTCATCCATCAACAGTCCTTCAGACAGATGTTAGATGCTACCAGGCCTCTCTGTTAATTACCATTCTCATAACATGACCCCAGGTGAGGTACCACACTGATAGAGCTCAAGTGCAGTAATGAAAAGAAATGCAGTAAATTATTGCTTCTAACTGTGGCAGTGGTGATTTTTAGGCAGACTTGATGTGAAAGCAGTGTTCCACGTGCTAAAACTCTTCTGATTATATTGGCTAATTAGGAATTAGACGCCTTGGTTTTCTGGTGTGTATAACAATGCCCGTCTGCATCACTGAAAAAAACATTAGGAAGTTATGACCATGTTGCTATGAAGAAATGTTATGTTTTGGAAACCTGAAGGTTAAAGCAAATAACACTGAGTAATTAATCTGTTTAAGAATTTAAACTGCCATGGGGCACCTGGGTGGCTCAGTCGTTTAAGCTCTTGATTTCGGCTCAGGTCATGATTTCATGGTTCATGAGTTCGAGCCCCGCACTGGGCTCTGCAGTGACAGCACCGAGCCTGCTTGGGATTCTCTCTCTCTCCCTCTCTCTCCGCCCCTCCCTCTCTTTCTCTCTCTCAAAATAAATAAATAAACATGTAAAAAAATTTTTTTTGAAAGAATTTAAACTGCCTCACTTAGCATAACACCAAGGCCAGAATCTGTAAAGAAAAATACAATCAGATTTGATTATAAAAAAATTTAGAGCTTCTTAATAGCAAAAGACATTTGTTGATTCAACAAATAATTACAAAGCACCACAATGGAGACAGTACTGAACAGCAGACTCTGGAACGGGATTCTCTAGGCTCGTATGGTCTCTGCCATCCATCAACACCCAGGCTTCTTTCTGTCCCTTAGTTTCCTCAACTATAATCCAGGGATGAAATGGTTCCTATCTGAAATAATGGCACTTTCCGAGGGTTATATTAATTCACACGAGCTTGGTAACTGAAACAGAGCGTCACACAGGGTAAGCTCTCAGTAGATGTTAATTTTATTATTATCATTTTTTTAACGTTTATTTATTTTTGAGAGACAGAGCATGAGTGGGGGAGGGGCAGAGAGCGAGAGGAAGACACAAAATCTGAAGCAGGCTCCAGGCTCTGAGCTGTCAGGGCAGAGCCCAACACGGGGTTTGAACTCATAAACCGTGAGATCATGACGTGGGCCGAAGGCAGATGCTTACCTAAGCTCCCCGGGCGCCCCGAGATGTTAATTTATATTATACGTGATTTTATTACATGTGATTTTGTTATATGATATTAGTTCTTATCATATAATCTCAGGTTACAATGAACAACCTGAGGAAAATGTGGAAGGAAGTTATAGCTACATTTACTTCCAAGTTTATTCACTTTTGTACTATTTGAATATTTTCGGTAAATACGTATTATTTACTTTTAGGGACAAATGCAATAAAAGAAAACTAAACAGAAAACTGTCTTAATATTCGATTAAGGTGTTCTGGTTTCTAGCAAAGGGAATAATAGTAGAACAAGAACAACTTTCCACTGATGAAGAAGCAGCTTTCGATCACAGAGATTATTAACAGACCGGGACTAACTCTGCTAGGTATGGGAGCATATACAGCACAGTGGAAACAGCAGAGGACAGACCAACGAGCTCAGTTCCCTTTTCAGCTGCAGGCAACAGAGAAAGCCCTCACCAACAGTGGCTCAAGCACGCACAGAGCAAGAAGCCCACAGTAAGCTGCTTCTGAGAATGGTGCCATAAATTACCAATGTCATCAGAGATGGCAGATCTCTTTTCTTTTTTGTTCACTTGCTTCCTGATGGTCCCAAGATGGCACCTTTAGCGCCAATCATCTTTCCCTCAAATAACCACATTCGAGCCCAAAAGGTACAGCTCACTCTTTCATTCTCCCTCTCATTAAGGAGCAAAATACTTTCCAGAAGCTTCTCAAGCTGACCACTTGAGTCTCATTGGCTAAAACGGGGCTAAAAGTCCATCCCTCAACTAATCATCGGCAAAGGGGGAATAAGGGTAATCACGCTTCGCGGTCACAGTACATCCCTTGGTACTCAGTTAGGGGTCAAACCCCAGAAGGGTTTCTTAGGAACCTCTGATCTATAGCTGGTCTGTCAGAAGCACCAGGGACACCCCAGACTGGTGACTGCCATCTGGAGAAGAGGTGTGGGGGAAACAGTCTTGCAGGACTGAGCCCTTAAACTGTAGGATCCGACTCTATCTCCTGGTGGACAGTATCTCCTGGTGGACAAAGCTGAGTTAAATTGTAAGACACCCCCCGCTGGTGTTGGAGAATTGCTTGGTGATGAAGAACACCACCACCACCACCACCACCACTCATCGTAATTGGGTTCTAGAAACTTTTGGGGGTTATATGACCCTTGCCCCTACCTTTCTGCCCGGAAGAATGTATTCTGGTGTTTACCAGCTCAAGACTAACACTGCCCGAGCAACTTAGCCGCTCTGCAATAGAATACGGTCCTAAAAGGATCAGTTAAGGGTACAATTGCATTTTCCTAAGAGGTTTTTGTTTTTTAATTAATATTATTTGTGTTTTTCTGCTCCGCATGCCTCCACCCTGGGTGTAACTCAAGGAGAAAAGAGAAGAAAGAAAGATCATAAGAGAAATAAGACAGAGGGAAGGATGATGGAGGACATCCTGTGTAACTGGTAAATCTGTCCTTAAAGTTGGAGGTGGTCCCAAGGGCCCCCCTGGAATTTGTTCAAAGGCACAATGTTCAAAACATACTGTGCCAGGATGAACCGGGGGGGGGGGCCAGTTTCCTAAACCAAACCCCTATACCACCGCTTAGATACGTTCTCCCCCTTCACGACTCTGCCTTTGTGTTCAGAAATCACCAGGTGCTCCCTCGTGAGTGTGGGATTCGGGGTGGGAGTGGGGGGCAGTTCTGCTTATTCCACACTGTCCTGAGCTAGGTTTGGTATTGGGAGCACACACACTTTAAGGCCAGAAAATACCAGACGATTCACTGGAGAGAGGTTACATCACAAGTCTACAGAATCACCAAGTGGCCAAGCCAGGAAGTTGGACTGTTGTCAGAGAAGTCTAGAGGGACCCTCTGTTTCTTACCACTGCTTAGGTAACAGGGTTTCTCTGAGGAAGGGCGATCTCACTTGAGATCAAGCTTTTCCCATCCAAGAGTGCCTGGCACAGGGTAAAAGTCAACTAACTCATCCTAAGAAGGGGGTGCGTTTAGGAAGGCTGTAAGTTTCAAGATTAGGTCAAGTTAGGCCGAGGGTTAGGTCTCCTTATAGGAGAAGCTGACGCCTGAGCTAACCCCTGAAACTGCATGGTTTAGCTAAGAAAAGGCTGTAGGACAGCGGGGAAAGCAGACCCACAGTCACATGCAGATGGAAATGTGAACGGGCCACGCATGTGGGCGAGACTGTAGGCAGTTCCGGGTGGCTAGACTTCAGGGCCTATATTCACTTAATTCTTCAATCATTCAATCCATAAATATTTTGTGACTATTTACTGTGTGTTGGCGGTGAAGCAAGAGAAGAAAAAGCAATGCCACACACACACACACACACACACACACACACATGCACACACTTAGAATGTAAACTAAGGTTTTAAGTGGGGACTTGGAATTCCGTACGCCATTGTTAAAGGAGTAGCAGCATGTTTTGGAACAGTTATTGCAGAACTGGAGGGGGTTAGAGGGAATTTTAGAGCATCCTGGTTCTCTTTTGTCTGCTGTCTCAAAATTTCACAAAATTTCTGGATGGTAAAAATATATTTCCATGAAGTCAAATGTGTCTCTTTCCTTTCTATGTCCACTGCCACAACTTCAGTCGAACATTTACCGTTAGATTTGCAAAACTGTGTGATGCAGAGCATGCATTCAGCAGGATTTTAACAGGGTAAGTGATAAGAAGGGTTCTGTAATCAAATTGGCTTAGGGACTGCCTCGATAATAAAAAGTTAAATACCTTTCTTTAAAGCAGGACATCTTAGCTTGGTAAAATCCCGAGACGCATTGCATATTTCTGAAAGGAGGACACAGTATGTATAGTGCTTCCCACATTTATTTGGCAGGGGCCCTTTTATGGGATATTATCTTGTCAGACTGGTGAGGAACACCAATTAATACCTTAGATGTAAACAGCAATAGTGGAGACAAGTTTGAAAGACTGGGTAGAGACAGGGTGCTGGAAAGCTTTGAATTCATTTTATTAGATGCCAGGGAGTCACCAGAAGAATTTGTGTTGGGAGCGGCTGACCACAGCTAGCATGTGAGCTGGGCTGCAACGGAAGGTTCTGGGTCTCTGAAGTGACAAAAGCATCCCATGGGGGGGAAAAAAAAAAGAGCCAGCAACCAAGCATTATGCTGCGAAGGCCCAGAGGCCAGATCATACCCCATATCTGTGACATCTGTCCTTGATGTCCCTTCTTTCAACTGTGTTCCGAACTCCTGAGATTCTAGAGGTGCCCAGCCAGCCAGTGGATGAGCAGGTAGAGTGAGGAGAGAGACAAGAGGCCAACACCTTCACCCTCATCAGAGGGGTCTTCCAGAAGACAGACGCCAGCAGGGGAAGTAGAGAACTCATATTGGGCAAGAGTTTGGGTTTTGGTTATCACTACTGGACCATCACAAGTGGTGACGGTGAGGTTGGACAACCCTTTGTACTATCTAAGAGTGTCTGTAAAGCTCTATGACAAGCCTGAGGTTTCGTGCAAATGGCAGAATTTTCTTAAAAAGAGCTTTGAGAGGAAGATAGAAGAACACAGTTTCCTGTTTGCGCCTTACTGAATCCAGCTTGTTCAATGGGCCAGTTCCACAAGTCTCATACGGTGGGCATGAACTGCTTGGCTTGTCCAGCTCCCAACTTTGGGAAACAGCACATGGGTCTATCCACATGGTTCTGGTGGGCGCTTCCAACCACAGGACCCCACCGTCATGGCCACAAGCATGGATGTATACCCCAAATAAGGCCAATCAGAGGCCTTCCCCGAGGTTTTAAAAACTGGGATCACCGATGTGAAACGGGAGCCTAAGAGATCCTGGTTACCCCAACTTCTAGCAGTGCAAACCCAGGTACTAACGAACACAGAGAGAGGAGCAGGTGTGAGGTGTGGTGGCGTTTGAGCTCTAGACTCTAGTTCCCTTCGACAGCTAGTGTTATTCCGGCCCTTTTCCCAGTTTGAGTATAGACCACAAACATTTTCCCTTTTTGCCTAAAGAACTTTGAGTTTCTGGCACTTACAACCAAGTGCTCGCTAAGATGAAAAGATATCTCTGCAAGAAGCCAAAAAGGTAAACGCTTTTGGTAACAGCCAAAAGGCTGTGTTAAAGCTTCTGTGCCAAACAAAACGCAGCCCCTGACAACCCAGAAGCCGGTCAGGCACTCATAGCTGGGCCATGTTATTCTCTGGCCGGACACAAACAACCTCACAGAGTATCAACCTCAGACAAGGTTACGCTGACGCTATAAAATGAGACCCAGGATGACCACTTCGTAATTCTGTATAAGCACAGACAAAAAATAAATAAGTAAGGTCACTGCACCACCCTCCTAATACCACAAACACTCCTCTCTGGGCTATTTCTTTGCTTTATCAATTATAACCTTCTCCTGGTTCTAGTCTCTTCTCTCTCTATAGGTAAGCTTTATTGAGATAACCAGTCACACAATTTCCCCCTTTGTAACAGCATAAAATCTAGAAGGAAACTCTGCTTCCTTAGGCCCTCCCCCAAATCACCCAAGGAATGTCCAAACCTATGGAATAGGTTCATTCAGGCACCTTTTTACTGAGACGCCCCTAGATCTCCATGGTGTGTATGCTTCTTCACTTCAATGAGAAATAAACCCAACTTGTTCAACCACAGGTGTGTTTCTGGTGGCCTTTGACTGGAAGACATTGACACTGTGAAAGCATTCTTATTTTTATTTAAAAATGTTGGCTTCCTATGAAACCATTTGTCTTCCAGGATGTCTGGAAGAGACTTTATTTTTTAAAACATGAAATGGTTGGAAGCTTGCAGAAGGGCCTAAAGAAACCAAGTGAACTACATCTATTTGAATTCTTAAATACCTTAGAAAGTGTAGTGGATGCTGAGATCTCGCCTTCAGGACCCAGGCACCTACCTATTCCTCCAGATTGTTCACTCCTCATACTTCACAACTGATCTCCTCCTTTGGAGTTGCTTTTAGGCAGAGCTTTTTGTTCAAGGGCACAGCTTCCTCCTTGGGACTGCCTGTAGCCAATGCTGATTGGTTGAGATGAGGGTAGAGTGGTCCAGCCCCTTTTTGGCATCAACTCTGTAAGGCCATTCCCTGTGGGGTCTGCTAAGGCTTCTGCTGCAATTGCAGCACAGGTCACTGTGAGCTCTCTTCCCAATCCAGGTGACTTCACTCCCTTATAAATCAGAGCACTCCCCGAATTCTGCTACGCAGACATTTCCATGCGGGAATTTATTTCCTGGGGAACTGACTTAAGATACAAGAGAGCTAAGAACTCAAAACTGGCTGCCAGAAATTCTCACACAGAACCAGGAAAGTTCTGCCACTGAAAATTCCCATGACTCCTGCCCAACGTATACAAAATAGTTTGCTAAATGGGTGGGGCGGAAGTCACGTGACAGAGCCAGTTTCTCCCTTGGACAGAAAGATGGAGTCAGCTTAAGGGAGTCAGGCCCATCAAATAACCAAGACTCATCAAATACCTAGGAATAAACCTAACCAAAGATGTAAAAGATCTGTATGCTGAAAACTATAGAAAACTTATGAAGAAAATTGAAGAAGACACAAAGAAATGGAAAAGCATTCCATGCTCATGGATTGGAAGACTAAGTATTGTTAAATGTCAGTACTACCCAAAGATATCTCTACACATTCAATGCAATCCCAATCAGAATCGCATCAGCATTCTTCTCGAAGCTAGAACAAGCAATCCTAAAATTTGTATGGAACTACAAAAGACCCCAAATAGCCAAAGTAATATTGAAGAAGAAGACCAAAGCAGGAGGCATCACAATCCCAGACTTTAGCCTTTACTACAAAGCTGTAATCATCAAGACGGCATGATATTGGCACAAAAACAGGCACATAGACCAATGAAATAGAATAGAGAACCCAGAAGTGGACCCACAAATGTATGGCCAACTAATGTTGACAAAGCAGGACAGAGTATCCAATGGAAAAAAAGACAGTCTCTTTAGCAAATGGTGCTGGGAAAACTGGACAGCAACATGCAGAAGAATGAAACTAGACCACTTTCTTATACCACACACAAAAATAAACTCAAAATGGATAAAGAACCTGAATGTGAGACAGGAAACCATCAAAACCCTAGAGGAGAAAGCAGGCAAAAACCTCTTTGACCTCAGCCGCAGCAATTTCTTACTCAACACATCTCTAAAGGCAAGGGAATTAAAAATAAAAATGAACTATTGGGACCTCATCAAGATAAAAAGCTTCTGCACTGCAAAGGAAACAATCAACAAAACAAAAGGTAACCAACAGAATGGTAAAAGATATTTGCAAATGACATATCAGATAAAGGGCTAGTATCTAAAACCTATAAAGAACTTACTAAACCCCACACCTGAAAAACAAATAAATCCAGTGAAGAAATGGGCAGAAGACAAGAATAGACACTTTTCCAAAGAAGACATCCAGATGGCCAACAGGCACATGAAAAGATGCTCAACGTCACTCCTCCTCAGGGAAATACAAATCAAAACCACACTGAGATACCACCTCATGCCGGTCAGAGTGGCTAAAATAAACAAATCAGGAGACTATAGATGCTGAAGAGGATTTGGAGAAATGGGAACCCTCTTGCACTATTGGTGGGAATGCAAACTGGTGCAGCCGCTCTGGAAAACAGTGTGGAGGTTCCTCAAAAAATTAAAAATAGACCTACCCTATGACCCAGCAATAGCACTGCTAGGAATTTACCCAAGGGATACAGGAGTGCTGATGCATAGGGGCACTTGTACCCCAATGTTTATAACAGCTCTTTCAACAAGAGCCAAATTATGGAAAGAGCCTAAATGTCCACCAACTGATGGGTGGATAAAGAAGATGTGGTTTACATATCCAATGGAATACTACTTGGCAATGACAAAAAATGAAATCTGGTCATTTGTAGCAACGTGGATGGAACTGGAGGGTATTATGCTAAGTGAAATAAGTCAGTCAGAGAAAGGTATTGTATGTTTTCACTCATATGTGGATCTTGAGAAACTTAACAGAAGACCATGGGGGAAGGAAAGGGGAAAAAATAGTTACAGAGAGGGAGGGAGGCAAACCGTAAGAGACTCTTGGATACTGAGAACAAACTGAGGGTCGATGGGGGTGGGAGAGAGGGGAAGGTGGGTGATGGGCATTGAGGAGGCAATTGTTGGGATGAGCACTGGGTGTTGTATGGAAACCAATTTGACAATAAATTATATTATAAAAAATGGCTAATATATCACCCAGTGTAATTAGCAACTGATGACCAATTGATTACCCCTTTTTTTGTTACTTCCATATGGATTTACATATATATAGGAAAAGAAATAAGTGCTTTAAATCTCCTTCTGTGATATGAGGGTATGCCTGACTGTTTGGACTGTAAAATTAGAAGTCACACTCTCTATTCAACTAGCTGCCACATAAATCTAAGTCATAGATTCCAGGGGAGAATTTTATTAGAACTTCTGGTGTTGCCATTTGAAACCCATCAAGTTACAACCTCAAGACACCTGACTCCTTAAGTCTGAATTCCTCTGCCACATTCTCTGTACCATGGTTCCATCTTCAGCAGCATCCTGTGACCTCCCAACACCAAGATCATGCCTCCCTCCCTTTCATCTTACTGTTCATTCCACCATCTTGCTCCTCACTCAACAAGATCCTACCCATCTTTGAAAGGTCTGATCTTCCATGGAGCCTTTTGTTCAGGTCCATCTTTGACAGCCCCTTCCTACCCGAACTCTTCTTGCGCCATTTTCTACAATGTAGCTCACATCCTGTGTGCCCCATCATGTTTGGCACAGGGCTAGGTTCATGTGGTTGCTCCATGAATACTCTTTTTCTAACAGCTTTATTGATATATAATTTACATACTATAAAATTCACCTGCTTTAAGTATATGATTCAATGATTCTTAGTAAAAACTTACATGGTTGTACAATCATTGACACCATCCATTTTTAGAACATTCTCCGAAAAGATCTCTTACACAACCTTTATTTACTCCCCCTTCCCATCCCTAGGTCCAGACAACCACTAGTCTGCTTTCTGCCTCTAGAGATTTCAAGAAATATTTTTTAAACTCTTGATTTACACATCGTGACCATCACTCACTGTGGAGTCCCCTTTACAAATCACCTAAGGTAGACATCTGAATAATTAAGAGCTTGTTAAATAAATGACATTGAAAATCCCTCCTCCTCACTAACAAGGTGAGAGTATTCACTTCTTATTACAATCAAAAGGTGTCATTTTTAGGTAAAATCTAAACACCTGGATTTGTTTTAAACTAATTTGTTTTAAACTAATGTTGATTCAGCTGGAATTTGTTTTGAAAAACAGCAAGAAGGAGATGGAGTGAACAGATAACATGATGGTACCCTGAGAGCTTTCAAACACGTTACTTCACTTGTGTTAGTTAAACAGGTCAGACAAATATCCTTTTCTGCACTTCCCTTGTTTTGAACCCCAGGGATAAGGACTCCTCCAGAGAACAATTATAAAGGACAGCTTGCCGAAGGTTCAGGATGTTTCTTCCTGTGTAGGCCAAATACAAGTCAAGGCTTACACCGTTGATTAGCTTTACTTGTATTCAGTTCAAGGGTCATCCCTTGTGTATCTTCTTAAATATTAAGCAACTTTAAAAGATTACACTTGAACTCAATTTAAATTGTGGCCATTTGATCAACTATCTTATAAGCAAATAAGGGCATAAAAGCAAAATCACTTCCTGCCCTGCTGTTTGTAGGCCAATGGAATATCCATTACTTAGAAATATTGGACTAACATTGGGACTATCGAGACATAAATAACATACAAAGCACGTCAGGAAAAACTGTGGCTGTGGGTTTTATTTTGCCATCATAAAAGTTTAATTTAATCTGTCTTTTCTTTCTTTCTTTTATTTTTATTTTACAATGCCAAAATAAAACGAGATTATTTCACAGGCGGAAAACACGCCTTAGCAAAAACGCTATCGAACGAGCGTCTCGTGTGCAAGGATGCTGTGTAACACGGAAGTGAAAATGAGTCCTCCACACATTCACATTGTTGAGGGACTGTAGACTCTTTCAGAACCGGCAGTACAGGGAGTATCACTTTTTCCAGGATTCTGTGGACTTAGCCCCGAGGATACAATACTATTTTAATCAAAGTTCCAAACTGTGACAGCTCAAATTCTCCCTAAATTTACCAAACCAGTGCTTCTAATATAGAAATTAACCCAGCTTTATGATATCAACACTCCCTTTATTTGAATACCAGAACTATAAAGGTTTTAAAACGCTATTCGTGTCTATTTTCAATAATTAGATTCTTTCCATTGTAGAAGCAAAAATAAATTTTTAAATAATAGTCTTTCTAGAGGACTAATGTATACACAGCACACTATTTTATGACATGATGATACGTTTCACGTGAATGTATTATACCATGGTCATCATTGCTAATTATATAGGATTATTAAAGATTTTGTTCAACACCATAATTTTCAAGATCAGGAGTCAAAGAGTCCCAGTAGGACCAAATGATCCGACCAGGACCATCTCCTGAGTCTGTGGCCAAGAGAAAACAATATTTTACAACCACAAAGCTAATCTACTAATTAACCTTCAGGAAGCAAGCCTTTCTATAATACTTATTTTGTTTCCTGTAATACTTTTAAGTAAGAGAATTGTTTCTTCTAACACCTACAGCAGAAACCCAAGTATCAGGGAAATACAAGGATTTATTAAAATATGTATTTTAACTAAGTAATGAAAATGAATTACAAACGTTTTCTGACCATGCGTCTGTAGGTTCAAATGGAATTTAACACTTAACAAAATCAACACTGAAGTGGGCACCACTAAAATAAAAGCTTTTTAACTGAAAAAAAAAATCCTGTGATGAAGCTTTTAAAAATTAGGATATATATTTTACTCTTACAGTCAAAATAGCATTGTACCCACTAAAACAATGATCTCTTATTTTCCTATGAGTGCATCCCAAAAAAACTCCAAATATAATTATCAGAAACCTCTCTAAGTCTGAATAAACAGATATATATTATTTTCAAATAAAACCTAAATTTACTATGAAACTCTTTAAGTGGGGGAAAGTTACGCCTTTGTTAACTTAGTCTTTAAATAAATTTAATGTATTGAATTTCTGGATCCAAGCGCTACTTGCAATTTATGATGAAAGGCATTTACCCGTTCTTTCTGAACTGGCCAGTTCAAGATGCAGTGAGATTTAAACATCCCTCGTCGCAAACAGAGTGCATGGTTCAGTTTATAATCTGGAATATCCTCAAGAAAGATCAATATAATGGAATCCAGATTTTGTTCCACAGCTTGCTGAACTGCCTGGTGCACCTTGAATCTAGTAAAAAAAAAATAATTATTAAAATAAGTTATATATATCAGCATACAGTTTAGAACAGCCCAAAGCGCTAACATCCCCCCTACACTTGTTTTTATCTGTCACTAATAATCAAGTTATTTTTTTATTTTTAAAATTCTTTGAGTTGTCAATCATAATGTAAGTAATATTTGAAAGCTCAAGTGAAAAAAACAAGCACACACTTAAAATTTCACAATGTTCACCTACCTTTTACACAATGGATCTTTTAATAGATGCTGCGTTATAACGAAAATAGTTTTTCTGCTCCTTTTGATGCTATTAACAATTGATTCAAGTTCAAGGACACCTGCCTCAAAGTCCCTTTCTTCGAGACAAAATCTGAGAGTTTGATCTTTTTCTTCCATCGGAGAGAAGTTCTCCCAGACCCAATCTCTATCTTTATAGGCATGAATTATATATGCTGCATATTCAAACTGCTCTGGCTGTCTGTCTATTTCTTTGAAACCAAGAACTCGATGCACTGAAACATTCCAATAAAAAGATATCCTCCAGCCTTCGAAATGGATGAGCAATACGGTAAAGATGAAAATCAAAAGGATACTGGTATTTATTATGAAAAAGAGTTCAAAGGGGGCACTGTCTTTGCAGGCTGATATATCAAAAAGCATCACCGGGAAACCATGATATTGAGGTGGAGTATTACAGAGGTAATGGCTTGACAGGTCAGAGATGTTGGTATGGGTACTATTAATCCAATTAACAAACCAGGCAATACTTTCACAGGTACAATCAAATGGGTTAAAGCTCATATCTAAATTACTCAGGTTCCTGAAGGCTGGCCCAAAAACATCCTTCTCAACTGACGTTATGAGATTCTTCTGAAGGTTCAGTGACTTTAGAGATGCCTGATCATCAAAGACAGATAGCGGAAATATGTTTAAATTATTCAATCCTAAATCAATGCTCTTTAATTCAGATAAGCCCTTGAATACCTCTGCTGGGATCTCATCAAAGCCATTAGACTCTAAGTTAAGAATGTGGAGGTGAGAAAGACCCTTTAGAAAATAAACAGGACCACTAGGGTTTGCACGTTTCCATAGCCGTGCTAAGTTGTTGTGCTGCAATTCCAGAATTTCTAGTTTCTCAAGACCCTCCAACAGTTTATCATTTATGTTGGCTATATTGTTGTTGCTTAGATCCAGAATGACCAAGTTGCGAAGAGAATGAAAAGGTGAAGGAGAACTGTCCACATTTCTCAGGGCCACTCTGCGGAGCATCAGGCGTTGGAGGCTTGGAACCAGGGCAAAAGACCCAGGAGTCAGTTGTAGGTATTTGTTGTAGGAAAGGTAGATTTCAATGATATTTCCTAGACCTCTCCATTCTTGGCCTGTGAGCTCTTGCCCAATTTCATTAAGGCCAAGGTCGAGTACCTGAAGGTGGCCCAGACAAGAAAAAGCGCCACTCTCTATTTTTGAGATTTTGTTTTTGGTTAGGTTGAGCGTGACCAAAGGAGACTGAGCAAGTGACAAAAATGTTTCATTTGTTAAAGTTCGCAAGCTTGTGAAGGAGTCGGATAGACTCAAGTGTTTCAGCTTTATCAGCCCCGTGAACATATTGCTTCTTATGCCTGGGAAGTTGTTGTCTCCCATGTTAAGATACTCCAAACATTTTAGCCACTGAAAGGAAAAATCATCGATCTTGGGACGCGAAGTAAGAGCAGTGCTTTGTTTGGTGAAAGATCGTCTCAAATCCAAGTATCTCACACTGAGAAGCCCATACAAGGAGTGAGAAAATAAGTGTTCTATATTATTATACCCCAGGAAGAAATATTCTAGACGTGGAAGCCAAACGAAGGAACCATTATCAATCACATTTAAGTTGTTGTGGGAAAGATCGAGCACGGTGAGATTTGTGTGCTTGAGCCCAACGAAAGTCATATTGCTCGTTCTGTACAGCTGGGTGTTGCTCAGCGATAGATTCTGAATGCTCGTGTTCGACAGTTCTAAACAAAGCTGCTCTGTGAGGTTGGGGTTCAGTTGAGCATTGTTCAGAGAGAGGCCAAATAGTTTTCCAATTGCATGAAAACACCCTGGAGAGAACTAAAGAGGGGGGGAGAAAAAAGAGGTTAATAACCAAAACACGGTGGGGTCCGCATGACTCTAGAAAAGCTTAAACACAATTCTTTACTCCACCCCCTTCCCCCTTCACCATCTTCTCTGGGTTTACTTTCCATCCCTCTACTGCACAGCTCCTTACTCTGTGCCTGCGACACCCACCTCCTGGGGCAGTCCCCCACCTTTCCTGGCCGCGGCTTACCTTCTGCCCAGCATTCAATGGCCTCCTTTTCAGGGGGCCCTCCCTGACCTCCCAGTCTAGGTGAGGTCCCTAGTATTTTTACTTGATCACACTGAGTATGACTGTAATTAACAAACTCTTTGTAAAGTCACCACTGGGGCAGATGCTGTTTCTGTCTCGCTGACCACTGTTCTCAGTGAACACGTGGGGAATGAACGGGTGGATTTTATTATGCAACAGTGACGCGCACTTTCCCTTCTGTAGCTCTGAGTTCCAGCCTTCCTCTTTGTCTGTCCAGCCCGGGTTTTCTCCTGATGTTATTGCATGACAGTGCCTCCAGCTCCCTTCTGCTCTGCCCCCACTCCCTCACCAGAAGCCTTGTCTGCTGTGGGATTCTGCCCCAGAACAAGAGGACAGAAGGCAAGGAGAGAAGGAATCCCGGAGAGGGTCGGAGCCAGTCCTGGGTGGTTAAACACCAGGAGAGCAAAGAGGCTCTGATTCCTACTGTGTCATTTGTGAGCTGTTAGGGCTAATGGACGATAAGGCAAATTTGGTTGTAAGTAAAGTGAATTGGACTACAGAGCAGGAAATTGTTCAGTTCATTAGGGTGAACTTCCAGGATAACATGTTGCAGTAATCAAAATTGAGTTTTTGAATAATTCTCAATGACACGGAGAATGCTCACGACGTGAGATGACTTTTTAATGGGAGGATACACTGTTGCCTATGGGAGGCAATACAGCACAGCTGTTAAGAGCATGGGCTCTGATCTAACACTGCCAGAGACCCAGTTCTGTCACCAAACTGTCACATGTGAGACCTTGGACAAGTTCCTCAACCCTGCTTCATCTCAATTTACCCTTGGGTAAAATGATGATACGAATCAGTTGGTGACGGGACGCCTGCATGGCTCAGTCGGTCAAGTGTCCGACTCCTGATTTCGGCTCAGGTCATGATCTTGTGATTCGTGAGATTGAGCCCCACATCCAGCTCTTTGCTGACAGTGTGGAGCTTACTTGGGATTCTTTCTCTCTCTCCCCTGCTCTCTCTCTCTCAAATAAATAAACTTTCAAAAAAGAATAAGTTGGTTACAGGACTAGGTAAATATATGTATTTAATAAATATATATTTATACGTAAATAAATATATGGATATTATAAATAAATTATAATAAATAATAAATTTAAATTTATGAACATATACAATAAATTATAAATATATATGCATATATATAAACTTATCATAGTGTCCAACATAATGGTGTCTTTTGAATTTGTGCTCTGAATTTCAGTGGCTGTTGCTTTTTCTTATTATCACTTGGAAAAAAGCTAGAGATAAAAATACCCAACACTGGTTGTCTCTGGACTATGGGTTTTTGGATGATTTTTATCTCCCCCGTCATTACATGCATATTTTGTAAGATTTCTACAATAAATGTTCTAAATAAACAAAAAAATGCTGTTCAATAATTAGCATGAATATTACATAAAATGTTTGCTTGTTTATATTTTATCATCTAAGGACAAATACACAGTCTATTTTTATGTCTGTAAGTTGATACAGCTTTTAAAAATCTGACTTAGTTTACGATTTCCAATATTCTTATTCTCAGCCTGCAAAGGACTAAAATACAAACATACCTGTATATGAAAGTAGTTACTGAAATGAATACCATGCATCTAAACAGAAGGTTAATTAGGTATATTCCATTATAAGAAGTATATTCCATTATCAGAAGATTTTCATAATAATCTAATGCTAGTTATCATTTATGGAGCACTTACATGAGATACGGTGCTAAGTTCTTTACCATACAGCCTATGAAGTAGTGTTATTATTATACTAACTTTACACCTGGGGAACTGGAGCGCAAAGAACTTGAATAATTTGCCTGATTACACAAGTATTAGGAGAGAAAGCCCAGAAGGGGAGCCAGCTTGCCCAACTCTACAGCCTGTGCTCTTAACTATCATGCTGTTTTAATTCTTTCAGCGATTTTGTGCCATAGATAGTATTCCCACTTTACAAGTGAGAAAGCTAAGACCCAGAAAGGTTATGTAGGCTCCCCAAGGTTCCTATAACTGGAACACGGATTTTAACCCACTTCTGTTAGACAGCGGAGCTCCAGCCCCCAATTGCTACCAGTGTTTCTTTTTGCGAGGAGGACATCAATGGCCCCAAGCAGTAAGTGTGAAGGACTTCTGGAAGGCATGGCAAACATTATTACCCCTTTCTCTAGGGATCTTTAGATTCTTACCCCTGTGACACAGTTAGGGATTGCCCACACTTAAAGGTACAACACGAAATCATTTTACCCGACTTCTTACCTCTTTAATTGGATTTGATGACAATTCTAATTTCTTCAAAGAAGAATTGCCAAGGAAATCCAGTTCTTCACGTCTCAGGATGTTAATTTTATTATTTGATAACAGGAGCTCTTGGAGATTTTCCAGTTGGAGCTGACTTCCTAATTTGGTAGATGACAAACCATTATGAGATAGATCTAATTTGATTAAATTCTGAGAGAGAAAAAAGATGCATGCAAGTTAGAGTCTTGCCACCAAAAATAGTTCCTTTAAATGTACCTGAATCTTAGAAATAACAGCAAAAATGTCACCTCTCTATTATTCTATAGACAATTGACAGTAGAGGTAATGAAAAATTTTCGTGGTGATCAAAAATAACATTGTTATAAGGGTTTGTTTCTCACTTCAAGAATTATTTAAAAAATTTTTTTAATGTTTATTTATTTTCGAGAGACAGAGACAGAATATGAGCAGGGGAGGGGCAGAGATAGAGAAGGAGACATAGAATCCGAAGCAGGCTCCAGGCTCTGAGCTGTCAGCACAGAACCCGACCCGGGGCCCAAATCCACGAACCATGAGATCGTGACGTGAGCCGAAGTCGGACGCCCAACCGACTAAGCCACTCAGGCGCCCAAGAATCATTTTTTAAAAAGAATGATTTTATTTCTCTTACCAAAATAAAGGGATTTAAGCATATTTATTCAAGATATAAGGAAGATTCATAATAAACATTTATTTACTTAATTATTTATAATAAGCATTTCCTTATGATGTAAGGAATGTTCATGTGGCTTACTAAACATATAATGTCATGCATCAGCCTTGAAATGAAACAAAAATATGCTAAGTGAAATAAGTCATACAGAGAAAGACAGATACCATATGTTTTCACTCTTATGTGGATCCTGAGAAACTTACCAGAAGACCATGGGGGAGGGAAAAAAAAAAAAGGTTAGAGAGGGAGGGAGCCAAAACATGAGAGACTCTTAAAAACCGAGAACAAACTGAGGGTTGACGGGTCGTGGGAGGGAGGGGAGGGTGGGTGATGGGCATTGAAGAGGGCACCTGTTGGGATGAGCACTGGGTGTTGTATGGAAACCAATTTGACAATAAATTTCATATTTAAAAAATAATAAAAAATATAAATAAGTAAATAAACATTAAAATAAAAAAGAAATGAAACAAAAAAAATGAAGAAATATTTTCTTTAAAAGTCCATGAAATCCTAAAAAAGATTGATAGGGATGTTAATTTTGCATCATGGCGAGTATAGAATATTCATTTTTGTTTTGTTAGTGCTGTGGGACATTTTAACCACCCTGTGATGTTTTTAACAGGTAAATTTCCACTCAGGTAAAAGGTAAGGAAAAGCTGATATATATTAGGGTAAAATCTTAGATGATGTGTATTCAAGAGAGTAAGACTTTTATTTATGTTTTCAACATGAAAGAACATTTTGCCAAAGATTATTCTAACCAGATTTTGAGGCCTTTGTGTCCAAAGCCATTTCGTCCACTGCAGAATCTAAAGAGGTATAAGAGAATTTCAAATCACTAGCAAGCAAGTCACTTTACAAATGTTTCTAAGCTTACTTGTTTGTACATTACTCTTGGCATATGAGGTCAAGGAATGCCAAATTTTGTATAGGTCCATGTGATGAAGAAAACAAAGACTTTAAAAAAATGGCTTTGGTTCAAGAAAAGTACCTAATAAGTGTCTCAGATTTAGAGACACTCACATACATTTTCACAGATTTAAAATTCAAGGAAAGTATTCAGGGGAAAAAAAGGATGGCCATTAGTAAAGCAATAATATGAAGAGATTTCTAAATCAAGAGTAGGTAATTTTTAGTTGGACAATTTGCTTTATCATGTGTCAGTTTGTTAACTTTATTTAAGTCTGAATTTGGACGTGTGTTGTTGTTGTTGTTGTTGTTGTTTTCATTACTTCAGGTACTATCAGCAGCATTGAGAGTTTACTTGCTGTGTTCCTAATGAGATATTCTTATTCTTCGCGGGTTATGACAGACCAGATTCTTCTCTGATCTCTATCTCTTGTATCTGAGTTGTATTTTTAATGGGAGGGAGCAAGAGAGGCAGAGTTCTTTAAACTTAAGACTGAAAGTGAAGTAAGACGCTATTTTCTCTTTTGAAAAGATTTCCAATCTTAAATGGCCATATTTGTACATAGAGCTGCCCCTCTTCCCGTTTGGGTAGATCAGAGTTTTCATTCTTGACCTTGATACTTAGATACGAAATCTCAAGATTCATGAGTGGCTTGAAAACTTAACACGAGGCAACATATTTTTAATTTCTTATATGGAGGTGAACATTTCCATCCTACCTTCAGGTTTTGGAAGGGATCATTTTCAATTTTCTGGATTGAATTGGACCTTAGATGGAGTTCCATCAAATTCACGCAGAAGATAAAAGTTCGCTCTGAAAGGTGAGAGAGTTCATTGTGTTCGAGGTTCAAAATTTCCAACAAGGGGAGTTTTTGGCACAATTCTGGCTCCAGTTTTGAGATGGAGTTAAATCCTCCATCCAAGGTAGTAAGTTGGCTATATCTTGTAAAGTTGTCAGGCGGTAATCTTCTGAGCTGGTTATGGGTGAGATTCAACACCGTTATGTTTGCTGGGAGGTCATCGGGCACTTGTGTCAACTTCAGATGACTGCAGTCAGCTGCTTCATGCCTAACAACACATTTGTTGGTGGAGGATGTACACAGTATCCAAAAGGGCAACAGCCCCAAAAAGGAATAGATATAAGGCGAACTCTGGCTCATGATTCCCTCCTCTAAAAGAAACAAAACAAAGTAGCGGACAACATTAATGACACAGGTTTTCATAGGCATTGGTATATTCCTTGTAAGATAGATAACCAAATGTGACTATGCGTGATCTTTTTATTCACAACTGGTATGATACACAAGTGTGTATTATACAAGCTGTACCTCCAATAGAAATAATTCAAGTAGCACAGAAAAGTAAAAAATGGAACACACAAACTCCCTCCTCACTCTTCACCTCCGCCCCATCTTCAGTGTTTCAAGGTAACCTCCTGACAGTTTCTACTTCTAATGTTCACGGTCACCCCCACAAACTCAAATAACACGTTTGCGCTTATGCTTCTGTTTCGTCAATACAGTGAGTAGTTTCTTCCCACCGTAAAGATACAAAACTTACACTATTCGATCAGTCTCCTCACAATTCTTCTTTAGTCACTTTTAATTCATTTAATCTATTGTTCTATTTATAAGTTTTATGACTATAGCTAAAACTCTGTCTTATTGATCAGACAACTTGAGACGTCCTCTCTTGATCCTCGGGATGTGATAGAGGAAATGTGCACCCCTGAATGTTCTACCCATTTCTTCCATATTTACGTTTCCTAAAACTGCCAACTACAGCCCTGGCTTGACACTGTAAAGATATAAAATGTTAGCATTTTTATCCTAAAACTATGGCGAATCCAACATACTTGGTCCACATAAATTCAGAAAATCTAAAGCCAATAAATATCATTTGCAATTTTACGATTACAGAAATAAGCATTCACTGCAGAATCAAGACAACGTAGAGAAACATAGTGATAAGGAGAAAAAAAAAAACCTGGAATTACACTACTGAGTTGTGTTCCTGTTTTCTGCTTGGTAGCCTCCGGCAAGTTAACTCATTTTTTTAGGACTTCATTCCCTCATCTTGTAAGTCTGGATAATTGAAGTCGCTCTTCCATAGCTTGTTACAACGATGAAATGAGATAAGCCTTACAGTAGTTGGCACACACCAGCGTTTGTTATTACTATTATTATTAATCAGTAAAATAATCCACGATTTATAAGTAGATAATTGCAACTATTCTCTACTTTGTAAACGTTTTACTTCATAAGGAAAATCTATACAAGACAGAAGCCAATTATATCATGAGACGATCACAGCTAACTATTAACAAGAAGAGGGGGCCAAGCGTGCAAAATCATTGAAATTCAAGGAAATTCACGGTGGCTAGAAGGATGTGAGAAGCTCCTTATTAACCCAGCCTTGGGTTAGATGGAGAGCCACAGTGCAGACTCTAGGGCTGTTCTCACAGGCTGGGAATCAACTAGTATCTTCCCTGAACAACTACAACTGATCTTCATTTGAGGAGGCTCAATTCCTCTAAACCTGTTCTGGTTTTCAATTTCATTTTATTTATTTCTTTATTTTTAAATGTTTATTTATTTATTTGAAGGCAGAGAGAGAGAGAGAGAGAGAGAGAGAGAGAGAGAGAGAGAATATGAATGCATGCAGGTGCAGGAAGGGCAGACAGAGAGGGAGAGAGAGAAAATCCCAAGCAGGTTCTGCACTGTCAGCATGGAACCTGATGCGGGGCTCAATTTCACAAACTGTGAGATCGTGAACCGAGCCAAAATCAAGAGTTGGACACTTAACCAACTGAACCACCCAGGGGCCCCTTCAATTTCATGTTCAGAACAGAAAGAAAGTCCCGGGTTATGAGGCATCCATGGATCACTTTACCCTACTAGTTGGTCTAAAGAATCAAAGTTAACAAATTTAAGCATTTGCTAACATACCATTCACAAAATAGAAAGGCCTTTAAAAGTTTTAATGGGGTTTTAGGGGAGAAGATGGTGGAGTGGTAGGAGGCCCCTATGCTTGCCGCATTCCTTGAACATACCTGGATAAACATCAAATCATTCTCAACACCCAAGAAATCAATATAAGGGTGAGGGAATAAATTGCACAACTAGAGAGAGAGACAAGAGGCGACATCGTGGTAGGTAGGAAGGTGATATGTGCTTTGGGGAAGAAAAGGATCATAGGTGCTATGGAAGGGAGGGAGCCCTGATCACAAACAGAGAGGAGAGAGAGAGAGAGTGAGAGCACACAGGGGATCACACAAGAAAAACACTTTCCCAAAACCAATGACTGAGAAAATGAGTGGGGCTGATTGCTGTGAGTTTTTACAACCAGCAGAGCTCAAAGACTGGACTTTTAGAAGTCAGTGCCATGGCAGGTGTGGAGCCCAGTGGGTGCAATGATGCTCTGTGGTAGGCAGAGAGCTTGGAGTGGACAGCACTATCTGAGGATTCCTTGGGACACACTGGGAGAGATATTTACCCCTTCTTGGGGTGCATTTGGGAGAGGCGGCATTGCCTCTTAGGGGACAAAAGAGCCAGTGGGCACCATTGTGCTGCCCTGTTCCTTAGCAAAGGAACAGAGACAGTTCACCTGAGGGCAGCTGACCTGGATGCCAGCTTTTTGCAGCACTTTACTCTTAAACTCTAAGCTCCTGGGTGTTGGTACAGCTGCCCTTCTGGGACAAACCAGCACCAGCCCCAATGTGAAAGTGGAACTCTCCCCCAGAGCACCAGCATGAGTCTGCATTACACTGGGTCCCTAAAGTTTGGAGTTTTGAAACTCAACCGGCCTGCCTGAGGTAAAACCCACTGGCTGGGTGGGCACACAGGCCAGACACAGACAGAGTGAAGGCAGGGACCTGAGGTATGCTTGGGACACACAAAGGGAGATTGTTAGCTCTTCTGTGAGGGCTTCATGGACAGCAGCAGACACAAACTCCCCTTCTCAGGGACAAGGGGGAGGGTTGGCACCAATTTTTCCCCTGCCCATCAGCACACATTGACTTCAGGGAGCAGAACAGTGCTGACAGTGGAGGCCTGAGCCACTTACACCCAGTCCCAACCCCTGTGTTCTTCAGGTACATCTTTACCTGGGCAAATGTGACTAAGAACCAGAGCAGCAGGCCCCTACCCCAGAAGGCCAGCACAAACCCTCGCATGTACCAAGTCTACTGACCATAGAGTGCAGCAAAGCTTCAGCTCCAGTGGAAATAGGATCAGACCTCTTTTAACAGGCAGACAAGAGCACACCTAGTTAAAACAAGCCACACTCTGGCTAAGGTCCACACACTTCCCACTGCAGGCAAGGAGAAAGTCTGCAGAGGGCTGACCTGAGGGTAAGAGCAGTCAAAACAGAGCATCAGAGTGCACACAGCAAACCCCAGAAACACTTCCTGAAGTTCTAGGTCTTGAGCACTATATGACCTCTTCTTAATAAAGCCATTACTCTCAGGAACATGAAACATATCCAGCTTTCCTAACACAGAAGAAGACAGAGACCTAGAAAAAAAATGCCAAGATGGAGGAATTCATCCCAAAAGAAAGAACAAGAAAAGGTCACAGCCAGGGATCTAATTAAAAGAGATACAAGCAATATGCCGGATCCAGAATTTAAAACAACAATAAAAAGGATACTAGCTGGCCTTGAGAAAGCATAACGGACACCAGGAAGTCTCTTACTGCAGAGATAAAGAATCTAAAAAACTGGTCAGGCCAAAATAAAAACTGCTATAACCAAGAGGTGAAACTGACTAGATGTAATGACCACAATCATGGAAGAAGCAGAGGAATGAATAGTGACATAGAAGACAAAATTATGGAAAATAATAAAGCTGAAAAGAAGAGGGAAATAAAAATATTGGATCACAAATGTAAACTTAGGGAACTCAGCAACTCCATAAAACATAATAGCATTCATATCATAGGAGTCCCAGAAGAAGAGAGGGAAAAGGGGATAGAAAGTTTATTTGAGCAAATTATAGATGAAAACTTCCTTAATCTGTGGAAGGAAACAGACATCCAAACCCAGGAGACACAGAAAACTCCCTTCAAAATCAACAAAACCAGACCAACACAAGGACAGATCATAGTAAAATTTGCAAAATACATAGATAAGGAAAAAAATACTAAAAGCAGCCCGGGAAAAGATGTCCCTAACTTACAAGGGAAGACAAATAAGGTTAGCAGCAGACTTATCCACGGAAACCTGGCAGGCCAGAAGGGAGTGGCAGGATATATTCAATGTGCTGACTGGGACAACATGCAGCCATGAAACTTTATCCAGCAATGCTGTCATTCAGAATGGGAGGGGAGATAAAGAGCATCACAGACAAACACAAACTAAAGAAGTTCATGACCACGAAACTAACCCTGCAAGAAATATTACTGGGGACTCTTTGAGTGGGAAAAGAACACCAAAAGCAACAAAGGCTAGAAACGAACAAAGAAAATCTCCAGAAACAATGACTTAACAGGTAATACAAGGGCACTAAATTCATATCTATCAATAATCACTCTGAATGTAAATGGACTAAATGCTCCAATCAAAATACATAGGGTATCAGAACGTATTAAAAAAACAAAAACAAAAACAAGACCCATCTACATGCTACCTACAAGGGACTCATTTTAGACCTAAAGACACAGGATGAAAGTAAGGGGATAGAAAACCATCTATCATGCTAATGAATGTCAAAAGAAAGCTGAAGTAGCCATACTCGTATCAGACAAACTAGATTTTTAAATAAAAGACTGTAACAAGAGAGGAAGAAAGGCACTATATCATAATAAAGGGGACTATCCAAAAAAACAGATAATCCAGTGAAGAAATGGGTAGAAGACATGAATAGATACTTTTCTAAAGAAGACATCCAGATGGCCAACAGGCACATGAAAAGATGCTCAACGTCACTCCTCATCAGGGAAATACAAATCAAAACCACACTCAGATATCACCTCACGCCAGTCAGGGTGGCCAAAATGAACAAATCAGGAGACTATAGATGCTGGCGAGGATGTGGAGAAACGGGAACCCTCTTGCACTGTTGGTGGGAATGCAAACTCATGCACCCTCTCTGGAAGAAAGTGTGGAGGTTCCTCAAAAAATTAAAAATAGATCTACCCTATGACCCAGCAATAGCACTGCTAGGAATTTACCCAAGGGATACAGGAGTGCTGATACATAGGGGCACATGTACCCTAATGTTTATAGCAGCACTTTCAACAAGAGCCAAATTATGGAAAGAGCCTAAATGTCCACCAACTGATGGGTGGATAAAGAAGATGTGGTTTATATATCCAATGGAATACTACTTGGCAATGAGAAAGAATGAAATCTGGCATTTGCAGCAACATGGATGGACCTGGAGACTATTATGCTAAGTGAAATAAGTCAGGCAGAGAAAGACAGATACCGTATGTTTTCACTCATGTGTGGATCCTGAGAAACTTAACAGAAGACCACGGGGCAGAGAAAGTGGGGGGGCGGGGGGGAGTTACAGAGAGGGAAGGAGGCAAACCATAAGAGCCTCTTAAATACTGAGAACAAACTGAGGGTTGATGGGGGATGGGGGTGAGGGAAAGTGGGTGATGGGCATTGAGGAGCGCACCTGTTGGGATGAGCACTGGGTGTTGTATGGAAACCAATGTGACAATAAATTATATATATAAAAATAAATAAATAAAAATAGGCATCTCGTCACCGGCCTGAAAAAATAAATAAATAAATAAAGGGATTATCTAACAAGAAGATCTAACGGTTGTAAATATTTATGCTCCCAAATTGGAAGAAACAAAATATTAAATCAATTACTAGCAAACATAAAGAAACCCATTGATAATAATATAATAATAGTAGGGGACTTTAACACCCCACTTACATTAATAGATCATCTAAAAAAAAAACAAGAAGGAAACAATGGCTTTGAATGACGCATTGGGCCACATGGATTTAATGGATAAATTCAGAGCATTTCATCCTAAAGCAGCAGAATACATCTTCTTTATAAGTGCACATGAAACGTTCTCCAGAATAGATCACATCCTGGGTCACAAATAAGACCTCAACAAATACAAAATGACTGAAGTTATACCATGCATATTTTCTGACCATACACTACAAAACTTGAAGTCAAGCACAGGAAAAAATTTGGAAAGACCACAAATATTTGGAAGTTAAAGAACATTCTATTAAAGAATGAATGAGAGGGGCACCTGGGTGGCTCAGTTGGTTAAGTGTCTGACTTCAACTCAGGTCATGATCTCACAGTTTGTGAGTTCAAGCTTCGCATTGGGCTCTTCTGACAGCTCAGAGCCTGGAGCTTGCTTCAGATTCTGTATCTCCCTCTCTCTCTTCCCTCCCTACTCATGCTCTCTGTCTCAAAAATAAACAAACATTTAAAAAAAAATTTTTAAAAAGAATGAACAGTTAACCAGGAAACTAAAGAAGAAATTAAAAAAAAAATGGAAACAAATGAAAATGAAAACACAATGGTCCAAAACCTTTGGGATGCAGCAAAAATTGTCCTAACAGGGAAGTATATGCAATATAGGACTACCTCAAGAGGCCAGAAAGCTCTCAAACACACAACCTAATCTTATACATGAATAAGCTAGAAAAAGAACAACAAACAAAGCCTAAAGCCAGTGAAGAAGGGAAATAATAAAGGTTAGAGCAGAAATAAATGATACAGAAACTAAAAAACAATACAACAGATCAATGAAAACTGGAGCCTGGTTCTGTGAACGAATTAATAAAACTGATAAACCCATCCCTAGCCAAACTTATCAAAAAGAAAAGAGAAAGCATTCAAATAAGTAAAATCATGAATGGGTGAGGGGAGATCAGACCTAACACCCAAAGAAATACAAACAATCATAAGAGGATATTATGTAAAGCTGAATGCCAACAAATCAGGCAATCTGGAAGAAAAGGATAAATTCCTAGAAACATATAAACTACCAAAGCTGAAACAGGAAGAAATGGAAAATTTGAAAAGACTGATAACTAGCAAAGAATCTGTATCAGTAGTAAAAAAAATCTCCTAACAAAAGTCCAGGGCCAGATGGCCTCTCAGGGGAATTACACCAAACATTTAAAGAAGAGTTAATACCTATTCTTCTCAAACTGTTCTAAAAAATAGAAATGGAAGGAAGACTTCCAAACTCATTCTACAAGGCCAGCATTACCTTGATTCCAAAACCAGACAAAGACCCCAGTAAAGAGGAGAATTACAGGCCATACCCCTGATGAACATGGATGCAAAAATTCTCAACAAAACACGAGCAAATCGAATCCAACAGTCTATTAAAAGAATCATTCACCACGATCAAGTGAGATTTATTCCTGGGCTGCAAAAGTGGCTCAATATTTGCAAATCAGTCAATGTTCTACACCACATTAATAAAAGAAACAATAAAAACCACATGGTCATTTCAATCGATACAGAAAAAGCATTAGACAAAGTATAGTGTCCATTCTTGGTAAAAACCTTCAACAAAGTAGGGATAGAGTGATCATACCGCAACATCACACAGTCCATATACAAGAATCCCACAGCTAATATAATCCTCAATGGGGAAAAACAGAACTTTTCCTCTATAGTCAGGAGTAAGACAGGGATATCCACTCTCACCACTGTTATCGAATATAGTACTGGAAGTCCTAGCCTCAGAAATCAGACAACAAAAAGAAAGAAAAGGCATCCAAATTGGCAAGGAAGAGGCCGAACTTTCACTATTTGCAGACAACATGGTTCTCTATGTAGAAAACCAGAAAGATTCCATCAAAAAAATTGCTTGAACTGATACACAAATTCAGTTAAGTTGTAGGTTACAAAATCAATGTACAGAAATCTGTTGCATTTCTATACGCCAATAATGAAGCAGCAGAAAGAGAAATGAAGGAATAAATCCCATTTACAATTGCACCCAAAATAACAAGATACCTAGGAATAAACCTAACCAAAGAGATAAAAGACCTGTATTCTGTGAACTATAAAAAACTGATGAAAGAAATAGAAGGTTACCCAAAGAAATGGTAAACATTCCATGCTCATGGATTAGAAGAACAAATATTGTTAAAATCTCTCTACGACCCAAGACAAACTATACATTTAATCCCTATCAAAATACCGCCCACATTTTTCACAGAGCTGGAATAAAAAATCCTAAAATTTGTATGGAACCACAAAAGATACTGAATAGACAAAACAATCTTGAAAAAGAAAAGTGAAGCTGGAGGCATCACAATTCCAGACTTCAAGCTATATTACAAAGCTGTAGTCATCAAGATAGTATTGGTACTATCACAAAAACAGACACATTGGTCGATGGAACAGAACAGAAAACCCAGAAATGGGCCCACAGCTATATGGCCAATTAATCTTCAACAAAGCGGGAAAGAATATCCAATGGGAAAAAGACAGTTCTCTTCAAGGAACAGTGTTGGGAAAACTGGACAGAAACAGGCAGAGGAATGAAACTGGACCACTTTCGTATATCATACACAAAAATAAATTCAAAATGGATGAAATAGGAAATCAACAAGATCCTAAAGGAGAACACAGGCATCAACCTATCTGACACTGGCTGTGGCAATCTCCTACTAGACACAACTTCTGAGGCAAGGGAAAGAAAAGCAAGCATGAATTATTGGGACTTCATCAAGATAAAAATCTTCAAAGTAAAGGAAACCATCAACAAAATGAAAAGGCAACATTCAGAATGGGAGAAGATATTTAGAAATTACATATCTTATAAAGGGTTAGTATCCAAAATCTATAAAGAACTTATCAAACTCAACATCAAAAAAACAAATCATCTAGTTAAGAAATGGGCAGAAAACATGAACAGACACTTTTCCAAAGAAGACATCCAGATGGCTAACAGACATATGGAAAGATGTTCAACATCACTCATCCATAGGGAAATGCAAATCAAAACCAGGATGAGATACCACCTCACACCTGTCAGAATGGCTAAAATTAACAACACAGGGAACAACAGGTGTTGGTGAGGATGTGGAGAAAGGGGAACCCACTTACATTGTTGGTAGGAATGCAAACTGGTGCAGCCACTCTGGAAAACAGTATGCAGGTTCCTCAAAAAGTAAAAAATAGAACTATCTATGACCCAGCAATTGCACTACTAGGTTATTTACCCAAAGAATACAAAAATACTGATTTGAAGGGGCACATACACCTCGATGTCTATAGCAGCATTATCAACAAAACCGAAGTATGGAAAGTGTCCATCAACTGGTGAATGGATAAAGAAGTGATATATTTTTGTGTGTGTGTGTGTGTGTGTGTATGTGTGTGTGTATACACACACACACACACACATACACACACACACATACATACAGATACATACACACACAATGGAATATTACTCAGCCATCAAAAAGAACAAAATCTTGCAATTTGCAATGACATGGATGGAGCTAAATTGTATCATGCTAAGTGAAATAAGTCAGTCAGAGAAAGACAAATACCATATGACTTCACTCATATATGAAATTTAAGAAATAAAAAGATGAACATAGGGGAAAGAAAAAAAAGAGACAGGGGAGCAAACCATAAGAGTGACTCTTAACTGTAGAGAATAAACTGAGGGTTGCTGGAGGGGAGGTGGGCGGGGAGGTGGGCTAAATCAGTGGGTATTAAGGACAGCACTTGTGATGAGCACTGGGTGTGATATGTAAGGGAGGAATCATTAAATTCTACTACTGAAACTAATATTATACTATCTATTAACTAACCAGAATTTAAATAAAAACTTGAAACAAAAAAAATAACTTAAAAGTTTTAATAAAAATATTTTATATGCTGTATCAAAATTATTTAGGAAACACTGCATAAAATATTTTGATTTTTTATCTAAAACTTTTGTAAGTCTTATAAATGACATGTAATCATGTTTGATATTTTAAATGGGTGATTTGAGAATACTTTAGTAACAATCACAGCGGTAGACATAGAGGTGAAAGGCAGTAAGATTTTCATTTACGGAATCTTTGCCTAAATAGAGTTTTTAAGGAACTAAAATTGCTGATGAATAAAACATGGATGCAGTTGAGCACAATGAGGTGAGCGCAGAAGAATCTTTGAGGCAACATGAAATCTTCTACCGTCTACTAAATCAGTTCTTCAGAATTATGCTTCGTAGAGTTGCTGTTTATTTGGATTGTTACTTTCTTGAAGTTTATAATTTCCGCCATTTTATTCTTGTTGAAAGAAGAACTATATGTGATTTCATCTCTATAATACTCAGATCATTTAGCTTCTTAATCATACTCTTGGTTAAATGGCCAGTTTGGAGGCATATGTCGAACACCTGCTCTTTGGTTATCACTGTAGAATCATTCCACCATGTTCCTGGGTTAATGCCACTATCTTACGGATTTCAGTATCTTCTTTCTTGAAATATTCTTGTTCTGACTAGAGTCTCTCCTTGAGCGGCTCTTCCCCCTCTTTCCCCAGAATATTTATCAGGGGCTATCATTCAAGTTCTTGAACATCTGTTTTTGTTCTTTTGTCATATGATTTTGACATGTAGGCTATTTGAGGTTCAAAATACTTTTAATGAAGAATCATGAAGGCATTACCCACTGTCCTCTAGTATGCATCGTTCCTAAAAAGAAATCACGCCCATATGGTTTTCTTTCCTTTCTATGAAAGGCACTTTTATCTTACTCCTCTTTTTCTTTTTGGAAGTATCTTTTCTTTCTTCTTGGTAATGGAAAATTTCACAGGTACATTTCATGCTAAATCCTGCCTCTAAAATGTACCTGTACACTCTAAGTCATTTTCAATCTGAAGACTCATGTCTACGTTTTCAGATTTCTTTTTTCTATTATTACTTGGGATATTTCCACTTCTCCTTTCCCTGTTTTCTCTCCTTTGGAACCACTTTTAGGTAGACATGGGTCCTTGTACGTGATCATCTTTGTATTTAAATTTATATTCCACCTTTTTATCTCTTTAGTCTATACTTCCAGATAGAAGCTCTGCTTTTTGCATCAGGATTTGTATTATATATACTTTTTTTAATTTTAGCAATTATATTTTAAATGCATACAGAAGAGTACACAACTCGTGAATGTACAGCTTGTTGAATTTTCACACGTCAGTGCATTCACCACTCCGATCACCCCTCTGCTCAGGAAACACAGCACTATGAGCCCCTCAGAAATCTCCCTCATGCTCCCGCCCAGCCACCACCTCCTCCTTCCCAAAGACAAGTACTTCACGATTTCATAGACAAAAAAGATTCAGTTGACTTGCTTTTGTATCGCATGTTAGTGGAATTGCGCATTATGTATCATTTTGTGTCTTTTTTTTTTTACTCCATAGGAGATCTGCATCTTGTCCTATAGCAGCATTTGCTAACTTCCATTCATAAAGAACATGGCTGTCTCACAGTTAAGTTCTTCCAGCATTTCTAATGAAAAATCCTAAACAAGAGCACGATTCACAGAATTTTAGTGACCACTCTTGTATTACCATATATCTACCCATCTACCCATCATCAGTTCATTTCAACATCAGTACCTCTCCCTCTAAAGAGTATGCATTGCTGCCTTCAACTCAGGATTTGTTAATAGTTTTTCTTCTGATATAAAATTTGCATACGATGAAATGCACAGATCTTTAGTGCACATTCTCCGATTTCTGACACACGTATATGCCTGTGCAACCCAAACCCTAAAGAGAATCCCCTCCCTTTCCCAATTGATGGCAATCCTCACCTCCCAGAGTCCATCACAGCTCTGACTGTTTTCTACGGTGATGTTGTATGATTTATAGCCTCCTATCGATGGGATCATAGTCAGTCTTTACTTAAACAACGCTTCTTTTACTCAGATGGTATTTTTGAAGTTCATCCATGTTGCACGTGGTGGGAGTTTTGTTTTGTAAATTTTTGTTTTCACCGAATGAGATTCCACTGTATGAATATATCATATTTTGTCCATTCCCATATTATTAGGCACATGGATTGTGTGCAGTTTTTCACTATGGTAGAATGAAGTTACCAGGAACATCTCTGGACATGTTTTTATGGACATATATACTTGATTTCCTTGAGGTAATTACCTATGATTGGAATTATTGGGTATTTAAAAGAAACTGTCAGATCTTTTAGCAAAGTTTGTACCATTTTATACTCCCACCAACACCTTTACCAACAATTGGTACCGTTCTCTTATTTTTCAGTCATTCTGGTGAGTGTGTAGTAATTTCTCATTATGGTTTTAATTTGCATCTCCTGACTGACTGATGTTTAACAATTTTATAGGTGCTTATTGTCCATTTGTATATCTTCCCTCGTATACTCAAAGATTTCACTTATTTTTTAATTAGGTTGTTTCTTATTTATTACTGCATTATAGGACCTTTTTATACACATAGATATCAACCCACTGTCAGATTTATATTTTGTGAATGTTTTCTCCCATTTTGTGGGTCACCTGCTCATTTTCTTAGTGAATGATATCTTGATAGTTATGATAAAGCCTAATTTATCAGTTTTTTAATGACTGCTTTCTGAGTCCTGTCTGAGAAAACTTGCTTCCTCCCGAGTCATTATTATTATTTTTAAAGATGAATGGTTTTAGGCGTCAGGTAAGGGTCTCTGATCGCTCTTTAATAAACTTTTGTGTCTGGGGGCGCCTGGGTGGCGCAGTCGGTTAAGCGTCCGACTTCAGCCAGGTCACGATCTCACGGTCCGTGAGTTCGACCCCGCATCAGGCTCTGGGCTAATGGCTCGGAGCCTGGAGCTTGCTTCCGATTCTGTGTCTCCCTCTCTCTCTGCCCCTCCCCCATTCATGCTCTGTCTCTCTCTGTCCCAAAAATAAATAAAAAACGTTGAAAAAAAATTTAAAAAAAATAAAATAAAATAAACTTTTGTGTCTGATGGGAAGGAAGAGTTTAGGTTCATTTTTTTTTCAGTTGCACATCCAGTTTGTCAGGCTTTTTTTTTTTTATATGAAATTTATTGACAAATTGGTTTCCATACAACACCCAGTGCTCATCCCAAAAGGTGTCCTCCTCAATACCCATCACCCACCCTCTCCTCCCTCCCACCCCCCATCAACCCTCAGTTTGTTCTCAGTTTTTAACAGTCTCTTATGCTTTGGCTCTCTCCCACTCTAACCTCTTTTTTTTTTTTTTCCTTCCCCTCCCCCATGGGTTCCTGTTAAGTTTCTCAGGATCCACATAAGAGTGAAACCATATGGTATCTGTCTTTCTCTGTATGGCTTATTTCACTTAGCATCACACTCTCCAGTTCCATCCATCTCCTTTTGTTCCATCTCCTTTTGTTGCTACAAAAGGCCAGATTTCATTTTTTCTCATTGCCACGTAATATTCCATTGTGTATATAAACCACAATTTCTTTATCCATTCATCAGTTGATGGACATTTAGGCTCTTTCCATAATTTGGCTATTGTTGAGAGTGCTATGAACATTGGGGTACAAGTGGCCCTATGCATCAGTACTCCTGTATCCCTTGGATAAATTCCTAGCAGTGCTATTGCTGGGTCATAGGGTAGGTCTATTTTTAATTTTCTGAGGAACCTCCACACTGTTTTCCAGAGCGGCTGCACCAATTTGCATTCCCACCAACAGTGCAAGAGGGTTCCTGTGTCTCCACATCCTCTCCAGCATCTATAGTCTCCTGATTTGTTCATTTTGGCCACTCTGACTGGCGTGAGGTGATACCTGAGTGTGGTTTTGATTTGTATTTCCCTGATAAGGAGCGACGCTGAACATCTTTTCATGTGCCTGTTGGCCATCTGGATGTCTTCTTTAGAGAAGTGTCTATTCATGTTTTCTGCCCGTTTCTTCACTGGGTTATTTGTTTTTCGGGTGTGGAGTTTGGGGAGCTCTTTATAGATTTTGGATACTAGCCCTTTGTCCGATACGTCATTTGCGAATATCTTTTCCCATTCCGTTGGTTGCCTTTTAGTTTTGTTGGTTGTTTCCTTTGCTGTGCAGAAGCTTTTTATCTTCATAAGGTCCCAGTAATTCACTTTTGCTTTTAATTCCCTTGCCTTTGGGGATGTGTCGAGTAAGAGATTGCTACGGCTGAGGTCAGAGAGGTCTTTTCCTGCTTTCTCCTCTAAGGTTTTGATGGTTTCCTGTCTCACATTTAGGTCCTTTATCCATTTTGAGTTTATTTTTGTGAATGGTGTGAGAAAGTGGTCTAGTTTCAACCTTCTGCATGTTGCTGTCCAGTTCTCCCAGCACCATTTGTTAAAGAGGCTGTCTTTTTTCCATTGGATGTTCTTTCCTGCTTTGTCAAAGATGAGTTGGCCATACGTTTGTGGGTCTAGTTCTGGGGTTTCTATTCTATTCCATTGGTCTATGTGTCTGTTTTTGTGCCAATACCATGCTGTCTTGATGATGACAGCTTTGTAGTAGAGGCTAAAGTCTGGGATTGTGATGCCTCCTGCTTTGGTCTTCTTCTTCAAAATTCCTTTGGCTATTCGGGGCCTTTTGTGGTTCCATATGAATTTTAGGATTGCTTGTTCTAATTTCGAGAAGAATGCTGGTTCAATTTTGATTGGGATTGCATTGAATGTGTAGATGGCTTTGGGTAGTATTGACATTTTAACAATATTTATTCTTCCAATCCATGAGCAGGGAATGTCTTTCCATTTCTTTAAATCTTCTTCAATTTCCTTCATAAGCTTTCTATAGTTTTCAGCATACAGATCCTTTACATCTTTGGTTAGATTTATTCCTAGGTATTTTATGCTTCTTGGTGCAATTGTGAATGGGATCAGTTTCTTTATTTGTCTTTCTGTTGCTTCATTGTTAGTGTATAAGAATGCAACTGATTTCTGTACATTGATTTTGTATCCTGCAACTTTGCTGAATTCCTGTATCAGTTCTAGCAGACTTTTGGTGGAGTCTATCGGATTTTCCATGTATACTATCATGTCATCTGCAAAAAGCGAAAGCTTGACTTCATCTTTGCCAATTTTGATGCCTTTGATTTCCTTTTGTTGCCTGATTGCTGATGCTAGAACTTCCAGCACTATGTTAAACAGCAGCAGTGAGAGTGGGCATCCTTGTCGTGTTCCTGATCTCAGGGAAAAAGCTCTCAGTTTTTCCCCGTTGAGGATGATGTTAGCTGTGGGCTTTTCCTAAATGGTTTTTATGATCTTTAAGTATGTTCCTTCTATCCCGGCTTTCTCAAGGGTTTTTATTAAGAAAGGGTGCTGGATTTTGTCAAAGGCCTTTTCTGCATCGATTGACAGGATCATATGGTTCTTCTCTTTTTTTTTGTTAATGTGATGTATCACGTTGATTGATTTGCGAATATTGAACCAGCCCTGCATCCCAGGAATGAATCCCACTTGATCATGGTGAATAATTCTTTTTATATGCCGTTGAATTCGATTTGCTAGTATCTTACTGAGAATTTTTGCATCCATATTTATCAGGGATATTGGCCTGTAGTTCTCTTTTTTTTACTGGGTCTCCGTCTGGTTTAGGAATCAAAGTAATACTGGCTTCATAGAATGAGTCTGGAAGTTTTCCTTCCCTTTCTATTTCTTGGAATAGCTTGAGAAGGATAGGTATTATCTCTGCTTTAAACGTCTGGTAGAACTCCCCTGGGAAGCCATCTGGTCCTGGACTCTTATTTGTTGGGAGATTTTTGATAACCGATTCAATTTCTTTGCAGGTTATGGGTCTGTTCAAGCTTTCTATTTCCTCCTGATTGAGTTTTGGAAGAGTGTGGGTGTTCAGGAATTTGTCCATTTCTTCCAGGTTGTCCAATTTGTTGGCATATAATTTTTCATAGTATTCCCTGATAATTGTTTGTATCTCTGAGGGATTGGTTGTAATAATTCCATTTTCATTCATGATTTTATCTATTTGGGTCATCTCCCTTTTCTTTTTGAGAAGCCTGGCTAGAGGTTTGTCAATTTTGTTTATTTTTTCAAAAAACCAACTCTTGGTTTCGTTGATCTGCTCTACAGTTTTTTTAGATTCTATATTGTTTATTTCTGCTCTGATCTTTATTATTTCTCTTCTTCTGCTGGGTTTAGGCTGCCTTTGCTGTTCTGCTTCTAGTTCCTTTAGGTGTGCTGTTAGATTTTGTATTTGGGATTTTTCTTGTTTCTTGAGATAGGCCTGGATTGCAATGTATTTTCCTCTCAGGACTGCCTTCGCTGCGTCCCAAAGCGTTTGGATTGTTGTATTTTCATTTTCGTTTGTTTCCATATATTTTTTAATTTCTTCTCTAATTGCCTGGTTGACCCACTCATTCGTTAGTAGGGTGTTCTTTAACCTCCATGCTTTTGGAGGTTTTCCAGACTTTTTTCTGTGGTTGATTTCAAGCTTCATAGCATTGTGGTCTGAAAGTATGCATGGTATAATTTCAATTCTTGTAAACTTATGAAGGGCTGTTTTGTGACCCAGTATATGATCTATCTTGGAGAATGTGCCATGTGCACTCGAGAAGAAAGTATATTCTGTTGCTTTGGGATGCAGAGTTCTAAATATATCTGTCAAGTCCATCTGACCCAATGTCTCATTCAGGGCCCTTGTTTCTTTATTGATCCTGTGTCTAGATGATCTATCCATTTCTGTAAGTGGGGTGTTAAAGTCCCCTGCAATTACCACATTCTTATCAATAAGGTTGCTTATGTTTATGAGTAATTGTTTTATATATTTGGGGGCTCCGGTATTCGGCGCATAGACATTTATAATTGTTAGCTCTTCCTGATGGATAAACCCTGTAACTATTATATAATGTCCTTCTTCATCTCTTGTTACAGCCTTTAATTTAAAGTCTAGTTTGTCTGATATAAGTATGGCTACTCCAGCTTTCTTTTGACTTCCAGTGGCATGATAAATAGTTCTCCATCCCCTCACTCTCAATATAAAGGTGTCCTCAGGTCTAAAATGAGTCTCTTGTAGACAGCAAATAGATGGGCCTTGTTTTTTTATCCATTCTGATACCCTATGTCTTTTGGTTGGCGCATTTAATCCATTTACATTCGGTGTTATTATAGAAAGATACGGGTTTAGAGTCATTGTGATGTCTGTAAGTTTTATGCTTGTAGTGATGTCTCTGGGACTTTGTCTTACAGGGTCCCCCTTAGGATCTCTTGTAGGGCTGGTTTAGTGGTGAAAAATTCCTTCAGTTTTTGTTTGTTTGGGAAGACCTTTATCTCTCCTTCTATTCTAAATGACAGACTTGCTGGATAAAGGATTCTTGGATGCATATTTTTTTCTGTCTAGCACCCTGAAAATCTCGTTCCAATTCTTTCTGGCCTGCCAAGTTTCAAAAGAGAGATCAGTCACGAGTCTTATAGGTCTCCCTTTATATGTGAGGGCACGTTTACCCCTTGCTGCTTTCAGAATTTTCTCTTTATCCTTGTATTTTGCCAGTTTCACTATGATATGTTGTGCAGAAGATCGATTCAAGTTACGTCTGAAGGGAGTTCTCTGTGCCTCTTGGATTTCAATGCCTTTTCCTTCCCCAGTTCCGGGAAGTTCTCAGCTATTATTTCTTCAAGTACCCCTTCAGCACCTTTCCCTCTCTCTTCCTCCTCTGGGATACCAATTATGCGTATATTATTTCTTTTTAGTGTATCACTTAGTTCTCTAATTTTCCCCTCATACTCCTGGATTTTTTTATCTCTCTTTTTCTCAGCTTCCTCTTTTTCCATAACTTTATCTTCTAGTTCACCTATTCTCTCCTCTGCCTCTTCAAGCCGAGCCGTGGTGGTTTCCATTTTGTTATGCATTTCGTTTAAAGCGTTTTTCGGCTCCTCGTGACTGCTCCTTAGTCCCTTGATCTCTGTAGCAAGAGATTCTCTGCTGTCCTGTATACTGTTTTCAAGCCCAGCGATTAATTTTATGACTATTATTCTAAATTCACTTTCTGTTATATTATTTAAATCCTTTTTGATCAGCTCATTAGCTGTTGTTATTTCCTGGAGATTCTTCTGAGGGGAATTCTTCCGCTTGGTCATTTTGGATAGTCCCTGGCGTGGTGAGGACCTGCAGGGCACTTCCCCTGTGCTGTGGTGTATAACTGGAGTCGGTGGGCGGGGCCACAGTCAGACCTGATGTCTGCCCCCAGCCCACCGCTGGGGCCACATTCAGACTGGTGTGTGCCTTCTCTTCCCCTCTCCTAGGGGCGGGATTCACTGTGGGGTGGCGTGGCCCGTCTGGGCTACTTGCACACTGCCAGGCTTGTGATGCTGGGGATCTGGCTTATTAGCCGGGGTGGGTAGGCAAGGTGCACAGGGGCAGGAGGGGCAGGCTTAGATCGCTTCTCCTTAGGTGATCCACTTCAGGAGGGGCCCTGTGGCAGCGGGAGGGAGTCAGATCCGCTGCCGGAGGTTTGGCTCCGCAGAAGCACAGAGTTGGGTGTTTGCGCGGAGCGAGCAAGTTCCCTGGCAGGAACTGGTTCTCTTTGGGATTTTGGCTGGGGGATGGGCGGGGGAGATGGCGCTGGCGAGCGCCTTTGTTCCCCACCAAACTGAGCTCTGTCGCCCGGGGGCTCAGCAGCTCTCCCTCCCTTTGTCCTCCAGCCTTCCCGCTTTCCGAGCAGAGCTGTTAACTTATGACCTCCCAGAGGCTAAGTCGCGCTTGCTGTGGGAACACAGTCCGTCAGGCCCCTCCGCTTTTGCAAGCCAGGCTCGGAGGCTCTGCTCGGCCGGCGAGCCTCCCCTCTGCCCCGGCTCCCTCCCGCCAGTCCGTGGAGCGCGCACCGCCTCGCCGCCCTTCCTACCCTCTTCCGTGGGCCTCTCGTCTGCATTTGGCTCCGGCGACTCCGTTCTGCTAATCCTCTGGCGGTTTTCTGGGTTATTTAGGCAGGTGTAGGTGGAATCTAAGTGATCAGCAGGACGCGCGGTGAGCCCAGCGTCCTCCTACGCCGCCATCTTGCAAACCTCTCCCCAGGCTTTTTTTTTTTTTTTTTTTTTTAAATACTTCCCTTTTCCCACTGGCTTGCTTCGGCACCTTTCTTAAAAACCAAATAAGTGTGGGCGGGTTTAAGCGTGGTCTTTATCTGGGCTCTCTACTCTCTGACGCTGAATATTTGTTGATTCTTATGCCAACACCACATTGTTTCGATTATTGTAAGGTTTTATTGCAAACCTTGAAGTCAGAAGTGTAAATCTTCCCGTTTGATATTCTTTTCCTAGATTGCTTTTTCCATGCCGTGGTTGATGGGAATTATCTGAAATAATTGTACTTATTTTTTAATTAATTATTCCACCTGACTAGAATGTAAGGCTATAATAGTAGAGGACATAGTTGTTTTTACTCTGTACTGCTTTGCTGTGTCTAGAAAAATGACAGGAACATAGCAAATACTGAATAAATAGATGTTGAACGGATAGCTTCCCATGGGCAGTTAATCAGCCAAGAAAACCTCCTTTATCTCCATAAACAGCCACAACTTTATTTCGGTAGGACACGTACCTAATGTGGTATTCTCTGGTATGGTCATTTACCCAGTTTCATTTTCAGATATTTAAAAAAACCCAAATACATCTTCAATGTATGGAGACGGATCAACAAAAAAAGCTATTTAAATAATTTAGGTTTGGGGCGCCTGGGTGGCGCAGTCGGTTAAGCGTCCAACTTCAGCCAGGTCACGATCTCGCGGTCCGTGAGTTCGAGCCCCGCGTCGGGCTCTGGGCTGATGGCTGGGAGCCTGGAGCCTGTTTCTGATTCTGTGTCTCCCTCTCTCTCTGCCCCTCCCCCGTTCATGCTCTGTCTCTCTCTGTCCCAAAAATAAATAAACATTGAAAAAAAAAATTTTAAAAAAAATAAATAATTTAGGTTTTCCATGGGATCTAAAAGTCATGTCACAAGAAGAATTCCAGAGAAGTTTTAGAGAATAAAATCATTTTAGATGATTAACTGCAGGAAAACAGAACTAACGTATTTATAATTGTTCTGATAGGCTTTTAAAAATAGTGGTTTTATTTTTATTTTAATCTAGTCCTCAGAAACAGAAAAAATCAGCTTCTATTAATTATGTCGTGGCCTTTATAATACTGGCACTTTCTAATACAGTATTGTTACAGCTACACACAATTTTTATATTTCTAGGCTACGAGGAATATTGCAGCCCAGGCCGGCCCCTTACCAAATTGCTCTGGTACATAAAGAATGTGGGGTTGCGAATGATACATTCTGGAAATCAGACACTAACTCCCCATACCCCACATCTCTGGGGTTCTCCCAAACCTCCTTCCCTGTACCATAAGCACTTCTACCTATATTTACCAACACACACGCATACAGTCCCTGCAGTATACTCTCTCTTTGTCTGGGTGACATTTATCTGGGTGACATTTATCTCTTCTGGAAGGGCTGTAGATAGACATCAGAATTACTGAAAAGGACTAATCCCTTTACGAAGAAGATCCCCGAAGGACTGAAAGACATTCCCAGATCTGAAAATGTCACATGGAAAAAGGCTCACCAAATGATAGGCAGGAAGAGTGAAAAAGGAAAATCCACAGAGAGAATCTTAGACAACTTCAGAAACAAGAAAAACAATCTTAAAACCTTCAAAGGAGGGGTGCCTGGGTGGCTCAGTCGGTTAGGCGTCCGACTTCAGCTCAGGTCATGGTCTCCCAGTCTGTGGGTTCGAGCCCCAGGTCAGGCTCTGTGCTGACAGCTCGGAGCCTGGAGCCTGCTTCAGATTCTGTGTCTCCCCCTCTCTCTGCCCCTCCCCTGCTCACGCTCTTTCTCTCTCAATAATAAATAAACATTAAGAAAAAATTTTAAAAAAAAACCTTCAAAGGAGAACATATGATCAATTACTTTCAAAAGAAAAAGATCCTGAGTGATAGAAAACTTTTCATTAGCAACATCAGCCACCAGAAAACAATAGTGATAAGCTTTCAAAACAATCAAGGGAAATACCTTTGAACCGACAATTTCACTTCCAGCCAAACAACTCAAGATAAGGGGGAAAGCTATTTTGAGATATGCAACGATTCTACAAGTTTATGCCTGTGCAACCTATATTGAAAAAGTTACTCTGGAGTTTGCTTCAGTAAAACAAACCGAAATACAGTTAGAGGATGAGACCCCAGTGAAAAACAAATTGCTACTGAGTGAGACAGAAGCCAAGAAAGCTAAAAAGAGGAAAAACAGGCACTCAGCGGGCCTAGCAATTTTACAAAGGTCTTTCAGGATGCACAGAATTAGATGCCTCCTTCCAAGTGAGAGACAATATTGCAGCAGGATTAAGGCGCGGAATCGGCAGCCGGGCTACTCAGAGCTAACCACTGTTTAGTTTGGCTTTTACGGCTTGGTTTGTAAACCTCACAGTATTTTTTTTTCTGAATGTGTCTACAGATACAACTAAATGCAGACACACGCACCACCTCCCAATCTACTGTGAAATTAGGAGGCAACTTCCTGAAACCAGGACTGCCCAAGGCTGACTCGAATGTCATCTGACTCACCTGCATTTCCTAGTGCCAATTTCTGACCTACCTATCCACCGAAACGCCTTTCTCCTTTCTCACCTTCTGCCACTTTCCTTTTACGAGGTCAAAGAAAGCCACTTTCGTATTGCTAAGGACCACCTGAAGTGTGTTCTCCTTTGCAAGCGTATTATCATAAAGTGCCAGCTCCTGTCTCTTCTCCAGCCAACAAGACTCAGAAAAGGAGAAAGCTCATTCAAGATCACAGGGCTCTGTAACTTTAACACAAAGATCAGATTTTTTTTCAAAGACAGTTGCAAAATGAGTTCCATAGCTTTTCTAATGTGCTTTTCCACCTTTTACAGAACTCCGCAAAGGAAAGGAAATTAATTACTGCATAAAATGTTTTATAATGTTAATTATAAATTCTTGCTATTACGTGTATTCGGAGTTAGGATACACTTCTCCCACACCTCTGTCATCCCTTTTCTCCCATTCTCCTTGTTGATTCTGGCCAGTTCAAAGAAAGAGCAAAGAATGCTAAAACCAACGGGCATTCCAGATCTGCCCAACATGAGAGATTCTATCCCAGTAAGAATTTTAAAGAAATACCTTCATGTACTCTGATAACAGCTGACTGTTCCTTGTTTCCATTAGTCCAAATTCAGTCGTTTTCACCAGGGAAGCATGTTAGATTTCCTGCTGCAATCGTGAAAGTGAAACTAAAAAAAAAAAAAAAAAAAAAAAAAAAAAAGGCAAGCTTCTTATACTTCGTGGATTCTAAGAAGCCCTCTTTTTTTCTAAGAGGAAAAAAAGCACATTATCAGCAAGAGAAATTTTAAACTGCTTCTTAAAAATGTCTTGCTTTTCTTCTTCAGGTGTAGTTCCTTAGGTTTCACTCAAAGAGTCACAGATTTAGCAACGGAGAAGTTAAAAAAGCAGGACCTCCCTACTCGGTGTGGGCAGGGCTAGTACTCTGGAGGTTAACAGATCCCTGAGAGTGAATTCCTCTCTCTCTTTTTTTTTCCCCCAAAACCTGATGCAAAACTGTCGTCAGAATCTAGTAGAGTGTGGTCAGAGTGACAGAAAAAAAACCACAATCCCTAATCAAAGCTAAGTAATTTCACTTCTCTTATCTTCTTAGCAAGCCTGGAAGATGAGTAATGCAGAAATTAACATCTTGGTCAGAGAAGACACCTAGTTTATAGCAGAATTGCTGGCTGTGGTAAAGCCGAAGGCCAGTCCTAACACATGCTGCTGCAGTTTCTAGAGTCAGAGCCTGTTAGGGAGCACACAGATGTGCTCAGAGAAGTCCAGATTCACCAGTTAGCTCTCAGTGAACTTCACTGACTCCCGGTTGTGAAGGAATGTGCTTGTCAGAAAAAGAATGCATTTTTCACTATTGATGTAATATGATACAATATTATTACTACGTTTTTATATAATAAAACACTTAGAAGGAACTGTAGAGATCACCTAATTCAATCCCCTTGTTGGAGACACCAGGCAACCTAGCCAGGTGAGGGATATACCATGAGTTACCTTAATGCTTCTTTATTCAAACAAACATGGCAATAAACACGCCCGGAACAGCTGAAATAGGTCGCTAGCTCGACTTGATGGCAGAATTGAGAGCAAGAAATGGGTTTGCATTGTGATGCAAAATGCCCTCCCTTGGGCCTCAATCTTAGTGGGACCACCTTGTATTCACTGGGCTCATGGTCACGATTTTCTCATTTTTTACCTGTCCTATCTATAATACCATAAAAAAATTGTCTTGGGTAAACGATAGTCCCCCATGTCTACCCATTGGGATATGTAGTAAAACATGACTAAGAGTACTCAAGAGGTTTCTTCTCTGTGAGCTCCTTGAAGCAGAACAGGGTATGTTCTTGGAATTAAAACTCTCCAGCCACTCTTCTATGCTTCCAATGGAAGTACTTTGGCTTCCAATGAACCAGGCTCCTCTTCTGTATTCAGACCTCTGCATTGTCTTTTCCCACAAAGACTCTGGGCTAGGCCACAAGACTAGTATTGGCCAATAGGATATTTACATTTTTTTTTCTTTTTAATGTTTAGTTTTTGAGAGAGAGACAGAGCGAGAGCGGGGGAGGAGGAGAGAGAGAAAGAGACACAGAATCTGAAGCAGGCTCCAGGCTCTGAGCTGTCAGCAGAGAGCCTGATGCGGGACTCGAACTCACAAACTGTGAGATCATGACCTGAGCTGAAGTCGGATGCTTAACCAACTGAGCCACGACACGCCCCAATAGGATATTATTAAGCATAAAGTGAGCCAAGACTTGATAAGCATTTGCACCTTGGCACTTACCCTCTTCCTTTCAGAACTCAGCGGCTGTGTGGTTAGAAGCCCAACCTAGCCTTCTGCAAAGGCAACATGGAGGAGAACTGGGAATCTGGCCAACGACTCCACTGAGCACCCAGAAGACAGCCAGCAAATTGTTGTCCGTATGAGTCACTCCATATTGGGAGTGGATCTTTCAATCCCAGTTGAGTCGCATGGACGAGATGCCACATGGAGATGAATTGTCCCCAAGTTCTGCCCAAATTGAAGAAGAGTAAACAAATAAATGACTGTTGTTGTTTTAACCCCCCACCCCCAAACTGGGGTGGTATGGTTTGTATCATTAGGGACACGAAACACGTTCCCTCTACAATCTGACACCCCTACCCATTATGCTTTATGACTCGTTGCACATAAGAGGTTTTCCATAATGTTAGTTGAACCAATGAATAGCTTTTTCCAAATACTTTTTACGGATGGTCTCATAATGCAACAATCAGCCCAAGCTTGGGCTGATTGTTCACATCCAAATGTTAATAGGTCCTCAATTCTTGAACTTCTGAATACATCACAGGGCAATTTCTTTCCACTATACGTTCCTTAATTACGCAGGAACTTATTTAGCTATTATGGTGGTAGGTGCTACAGTGACAAAGCTCATTTTCCCCTTTTTAAGAGTATTCAATCAAAGTTGTTTACGACACATATCCATAAGTGTAAACTAATAAGCCCAATATTTACCAGTCTTTTGTAGTATTATAGACAAGCCGATCAATCTCAGAAAAAATTCTCGAAGTCAGTCTCTTAAATTTACTAAATTCTTGCTGATTTTACTAAAATTTATGAATGTTATAGTTTCCTCCTCCATCCCAAGTGACTTTTTTGTTTTGTTTTGTTTTTGTTTTTGTTTTTGTTTTTGTTTTTAGGTAGGCTTCATGCCCAGCATAGAGTCCAGTGCAGAGCTTGAACTCATGACCCTGAGATCAAGACCTGAGCTGAAATCAAGAGTTAGACGCTTAACCAGCTGAGCCACCCAGGCTCTCCTGAGTACTTTTTTATGAGAATTGAATAAGATAGTAAATGCAAAGAGTTTCAGAATCTGGCAGTTGTAAGTAGAAAATAATTAGTAATTTACTGTTTGCATATTTATGGAATTACAGACCCTCTGTCCTCTGCCTGCTCTTAATACTAATTCTTAATAAATTCGGCATTGTTTTTAAAGGACAATTACAGGGGCGCCTGGGTGGCGCAGTCGGTTGGGCGTCCGACTTCGGCCAGGTCACGATCTCGCGGTCCGTGAGTTCGAGCCCCGCGTCGGGCTCTGGGCTGATGGCTCAGAGCCTGGAGCCTGTTTCCGATTCTGTGTCTCCCTCTCTCTCTGCCCCTCCCCCGTTCATGCTCTATCTCTCTCTGTCCCAAAAATAAATAAATGTTGAAAAAAAAAATAAAGGACAATTACAGCCTTTTTTAATCCTAGGAAAATCTTTTTTTTTGATGATTGAAGACAATGTATAATCATTAGGAAGTCTATTTGCTTAATCGTAAGATTTGTAGAGACGGGCTGGATTATGGTTTTCATCATCACCCACATCTATAAAACTAGACTACTGAAGGCTATATGAGATAGTGTTTATAATTTCCCATATAAATTAATTTAAACATGAAGACTGCATCCTTGTAACTTCTAACATATTAGAGAGTTGAAGTTGTGTAGAAAACAGCCTAGTGAGCAGACAAATTAGACAAATTTTGTCTAATATTAGACAAAATAATTCTGCTTTTGCCAGATTCTATGTCCAAATAGAGAATGGATTGTTGAGGAATACTTAAACTTGGGTCAGCACTGAATATCCAATTTCTAGGGAGCTGCTGAGTATTTAAAAGAGTCAACATCAAGCACAGGTTTAATTTAGAATGGCTCTTTAGAATTTCTGTAATAAATTGGACTAACCAATCTTCCTTGTGTTAGCAGGAAGCCAAAGTAAGGCTATACACTTTCATCATTAAAACTTACGGATTCAGGGGCGCCTGGGTGGCTCAGTCAGTTAAGCGGCTGACTTTGGCTCATGTCACGATCTCACAGCTTGTGAGTTAGAGCCCCGCGTGGGGCCCTGTGCTGACAGCTCAGAGTCTGGAGCCTGAATTGGATTCTGTGTCTCCCCATCTCTGTCTGCCCCTCCCCCGCTTACACTGTCTCTCTCTCTCTCTCTCTCTCTCAAAAATTAAATAAACATTAAAAAAAGCTTATGGGTTTGTAATGTGATGATTGTATTATGAACCTAGATGGAGTTAATTAAGTGTGCCTCAGAGCATTAGACAGGCAGGCATTTTCAATCATGCTCACTGGTCTCACTGTATAGCCACCATTCAGAAAAGACATGATCCTCCTCTGAACCGTATGAAATTCTAGCAGACATTTCCTTCTCTCTTTTTTTTTTTGTTTCTAAATTCTTTCTCTAAACTAAAGGTACAGTTCCTCTTACCAGTGTCATTTCCATTTCTGCTCATTGACTTCAGCTGGTTTAAACTGAACTCATCCAGAAAACAAATTCAGCAAGAACTTTAACAAGAGAGGAAATAACACTATGTCCTTCCCCCCTACTCTCTCATCTACTGAGCAGATTTAGAAACTTGAACTTCTCTTTTTTTTTAATGTTTATTTATTTTTGAGAGAGAGAGAGAGAGAGAGAGAGAGAGAGCGCGAGCAACAGAGCATGAGCAGGGGAGGGGCAGAGAGAGACGGAGACACAGAATCTGAAGCAGGCTCCAGGCTCTGAGCTGTCCGCACACAGCTCACCTGACGTGGGGCTCCAACTCATGGGACTTGAACTTGTGAACCACAAGATCATGACCTGAGCCAAAGTCTGATGCTTAACAGACTGAGCCACTAGGCGCTCCTGAACTTCCCTTCTGAAACAGAAATCAACATATGACACATGGAGCTTCTGGTTTAACCTAAACTTACTTATCTACTTATTTATTTAGTAATTTTAAGGTAGTTGAAGTGGTGATATCTTCTAGTCTCTTATAAATCTGTGAAGTGCATTAGTCTCACTCTCCTTAATTGACAATTGCATGAGATGAGTAAGGGCTCTTTGGATCCTATGCCTTGAACTTAATATTCACTAAAATAACAATTTCACTATCATTCTATGCTTTAGACATTAAAAATTTGAATAAGCTGATGTCCACTGGGCATCCAATGAATGGAGTCCTAAATGGCAGACAAAACCATTAAATAATGACCCTTAACACAAGGGAGTTCAAAATATCAAAAGCAACGAATAATTTAACATAATCATATTGAATTGGTCATTGGTGAGAACTAATGCTTATGTAGTTGATCTCCATTTTATAATGCAAATTTTGAATCAACAGAGAAAATTTAAAAGAGAGCCCAGAGTTGGAGAGGCTAGGTTTTTTACCACATTTCTTGATTTCCACCTAAGAGGAAGCTTTATATGTTTCATTAGATGGTTTATAATAAGAATATGAGAACTGGTCCTTAAAAAGTGAGAAGTAAAAGTGGAAGAGAGGTGGAACAGGTGAAAGTTTTCTATGATAAAGATAATGGAGCTAAAATACATAAACCGAACAAAGTTCAGAAAGCTCCAATATACAGTTTACAGCCTGTATAGAACGCTAGTCTTATTCTTTATTTAGAAATAAGCCAATATTCAGGGCGCCTGGGTGGCTCAGTTGGTTGAGCATCCGACTTCGGCTCAGGTCATGACCTCGCGGTCTGTGAGTTCGAGCCCCGCGTCGGGCTCTGTGCTGACAGCCCAGAGCCTGGAGCCTGCTTCTGATTCTGTGTCTCCCTCACTCTCTGCCCCTCCCCCGCTCATGCTCTGTGTCTCTCTCTGTCAAAAATAAAAATAAACATTAAAATAAAATTAAAAAACAAGAAGCCAATATTAGAGCTGAATGTACAATTTAACATCATCAAATGAAATAGTAACATTTCTTTTTCTTTAAATTACCTGTTAATGCTGTTCCAAATTGCTACTTGGTTTTCATATTTTTATAACTGATTTGTTTTCTTTTAAGTTTATTTATATTTATTTTGAGAGGGAGAGAGAGAAAGTGAGCACGTGGGGGAGAGGCAGAGGCAGAGAGAGAGAGAGGGAGAGAATCCCAAACAGGCTCTGTGCTGCAGCATGAAGTCTCATGCAGGGGTCTATTTCATGAACCATGAGATCATGACCTGAGCTGAAATTAAGAGTCAAGATGCTTAATGACTGAACCACCCGGGCGCTCCTTTTTAATTGATTTTTCAGAGCTTTTTGGGATATTAGAGAAATTAGCTTTTATCTAAATGTATCACAAATTTTTTGCCTGATATATCGTTTGCTTTTAATTTTTCAAAGTGATTGTTTTAACTACACAAAAGTTCCTCAAGGGTGTGATATCAGCAGAGTGTCAGACTAGAAAGTTTCAATCCCTTACTCCAAGGAAACATCCAAAATCAAGACACTGGCTGAACTAACCTTTTAGTCACTGTGGAAAACAGCCAAAGATCTACAGTAATCAAGTGAATTACCAGTCAAGAAAAATTTACCTTAAAAAATGATAGGAAATTTCACGGAAATTTTACTCACCATTTCTTTACTCCCTCCTGGCTCAGTACAGTCTTCATCTAGAATATGCAGCAACTAAATTCCCAGTTGCCGATCAAATTTATTGATAATGTTCTACTCTTTCTGGGGGCTTCCTAAAGGACTGGTTGTCTCATCGAACTTGTTCTCAGGCTGGGGAAAATCAACAGTCACTGTTTATGAAAGCTTTAGGAAAAATACATATACACAGGCACCTGATGCAAAAGATCACAGGTGGGCGCATATAATAGACCATCTAAATCCCTGGACTGAAGCCAGAATGAGACTCTTTGGGATAGTAAGACATTCAAAAACAGTCACGTATGTGGCGTGAGAGTACCACACACAAGCCCAGGTAAGAGGCATTCTCAGAAAAGACCTGAATTGACCTTAAGCTTTTATCTTGGGCTTATCCCTAAGCTCAGAACATACCTGGTCGAGGAGTGAAGCACTACCCCAGCACAGAAAAGGTTTGTAAGGACTGGAGAGGTAGCTGTTTTCTCAAATGCCCAATTTTCAAATAAAAGTCATAAGGCATACAAAGAAACAAGAAAACATGGCCCATTGAAAGGAACAATATAAATATCCAGACACTCTCTTTGAGAAGGCATGGATGTTGGATTTACCAGGAAAGAACTTTAAGCCGGCTTTCTTAAATATGCTCAAAGAGCCAAAGGAAGGGGAGGAAAGGTGGTGGCAGAGTAGGAGGATCCCAGGCTTGTCTCATCCCATCAACACAACTAGATAACTATCAAATGATCCTAAATACCCCAGAAATAGACCTGAAGACTGACAGAACAAACTCCACAACCAAAGGGAGAGAAGAGGCCACAGTGAAGAAGGGAGGAAGTGCAGAGATGCAGTTTAATGGAGAAACAGATCCTGGGTACTGCGTAAGGGAGGGAGCCACGGTCACAGAGAAGGGCAAGAGAGGAGCACACAGGGGAACACATAAGAAGAACATTACTCCAAAGCTCCTGGCTTGGAACATGAGAGTGGCTGAATTTCATGAGTTTTTGCAAACAGTGGAGCTTAAAGCCTGGAGTTTTAAAGGTCCGTGGGTTTGGCTGGGATAGAGTCCTGAGAGCACTAGACTGCTACTGGAAAGAAGGCAAGCAAACAACCTGGGGGCAGATGGTGAGGAAACAGCAAACTGAGAAGCACCTGAGGCACACAGTGACGCGATTCTTAGCTTTTCTAGGACTGATTCCCTGAGACGCAGTGTTCACAGAGACTTCTCCCTAGGAACAAAGGGGCTGACTAGTGCCATTTCTCTCCCCCACCCTTCGGCATAAATGCAGAGCCACATAGCAGAAGCAGCTCAGCGCCAACACTAGCTATCTAACTTGGGTTAAGCAGGCCCTCTATGCTCTGGTGGAACTGCCCTTCTCAGTCAAGCTTGCCTCCGTCCCAGGGCAGTGGGCCCCTCCCCCAGAAGACCAACACAAACCCTTACCCACGCCGAGTCTCACAACCAGAGAGTTCTGCAGGGCCTCGGTTCTGGTGGAATTGGTTTCGGGTCTCATTTCACAAGCAGACCAGAGCACACCTAATGAAAACTTGCCACAGTCAGGCCAGGGACCAAATGCTGCCCACAGCAGGCAAGGAGAGCCTCAGTAGATGACTTGCCTGATGGATAGAGCAGTCAGAACACACGAGCAGAGTACACACAGAACACGAAGGAGACACTTCTTGAAGCGCCAGGCCCTGGGCAACACATGACTTCTTCATGAGGCCATTACTTTCAGGAGCAAGAAACACAACTAGGTTTTCCAACACAGAGAAGAAGGCAGAGACTTAGATAAAATGCCAAACAGAGGAATTTATCCTAAATGAAAGAACAAGATACGGCCACAGCCAGAGATAAAAGCAAAACAGATATGAGTAACATGCCTGATGGAGAATTTAAAGCAACAATCATAAGGATACTCACTGGACTTGAGAAGAGAATAGAAGACATAAGGGATGCCTTGATGAAAGAGATAAAATAGTTTAAAAAGAATCAAAATGGAGGCACCTAGGTAGCTCAGTTGGTCAAGCGCCTGACTTCAGCTAAGGCCATGGTCTCATGGTTTGTGAGTTCGAGCCCCACATTGGGCTCTGTGTGACAGCTCAGAGCAGACAGTGAATGTCTGCTTCACATTCTGTGTTTCCCTCTCTCTCATGCTCTGTCTCTTTCTCAAAAAATAAAGACTAAGAGAATCAGAATGAAGAATGCAATAAATGAGATTGGAAATAGTCTTGATATGATGAAAAGCAAGCTGGAAGAAGCAGAGGAATGAAGTACTGATGCAGAAGACAAAATAATGGAAAATAATGAAGCTAAGCAAAAGAGAAAGAATAAGGGAACAAAAAAAAATAGATTTAAGGAACTGAGTGACTCCATCAAATGTGTTAACAATCGTATCACAGGAGTTTCAGGAGACGAAGAGAGAAAAGGAGGCAGAAAATATATTTCAAGAAATAGTAGCAGAAAACCTCCCTAATCTGACGAAGGAAACGCATCCAGATTCAGGGGGCACAGAGAACTCCCATCAAAATCAGCAAAAGCAGGCTAACAGCAAGACATATTGTAATTAAAATTGCAAAATATAGTGATAGAGAAAAAAACTTAAAAGCGTGAGACAAAAAAGTCCTTAACATACAAGGGAGAACCCATATGGCTAGCTGCAGATTTCTCAACAGAAACTTGGAAAGCCAGAGGGAGTGGCATGATATATTCAAAGTGCTGAGTGAGAAAAACTGGCAACAAAGAATACTCTATCCAGGAAGGCTATCATTGAGAATAGAAAGAGAGACAAAGAGTTTCCCAGAGAAACAAACAACTAAAGGAGATCGTGACCACTAGGCAGCCCTGCAAGAAATAATAAATGAGACACTTTAAGTGCAAAGGAGAGACCAAAATTAATGAAGACAAGAAAGGATAAGAGAAAATCTCCAGAAACAAACCACAAAACAAGTAATAAAATGGTAATAAACAATCTATCGATAATTACTTTGAATATATGGATCAAATGCTCCAATCAAAAGACACAGTGTGTCAGAATGGATAAGAAAATAAGACCCATCGATATGCTGCCTACAAAGGACCCATTTTAAGCCTAAAAACACCTGCAGGTTGAAAGTGAGGGTGTGCAGAAACATTTAGCATGCAAATGGATGTCCAAAGAAAGCTGGACAATATTTATGTTGCAATATTTATATTGGGCAAACTAGATTGTAAAAAGAGACAAAGAAGGACATTACATAATCATAAAGAAGACTATCCAACCAGAGGATATAATTATTGTAAATATTTGTACACCCAACTTGGAAGTACCCAAATATATAAAACAATAACTAGCCTAAAATAACAAATTGATAATAACACAATAGTAGTAGGGGACTTTAACACCCCACTTACATGAATGGATAGATCACCTAAACAAAACATCAACAAGGAAACAATGGCTTTGAATGACACACTGGGCCAGGTGGATTTAATAGATATATTCCAAACATTCCATCCTAAAACAGCAGAATATACATTCTTTTCAGGTGAACATGGAACATTCTAGAGAATAGATCACATATTAGGTCACAAAACAGGCTTCAACAAATACAAAATTATTGAAGTCATACTCTGCATCTCTTCTGACCACAACACTATAAAATTAGAAGTCAGCCATCAGGAAAAAATTGGAGACACCGTAAATACAAATATATGAAGAATAAACAACATGCTACTAAATAAGAAATGGGTCAACCAGGAAATAAATGAAGAAATTTAAAAATACATGGAAACAAATGAAAATGAAAACACAAGGGTCCAAAACCTTTGGGATGCAGCAAAAATGGTCCTAAGAGGGACGTATAAAGCAAAATAGAACTACCTAAAGAAGCAAGAAAAATCTCAAATACACAATCTAACCTCACACCTAAAAGAACTAGAAGAAGAGCAAAAAATGAATCCCAAAGCCAGCAGAAGGAAGGAAATAATAAATATTAGAGCAGAAATAAATGATATAGAAACTAAAAAACAATACAAAACAAAACAAAGACGATAGGACAGATCAATGAAACCTGCAGATGGTTCTTTGAAGAAAATAAAATAATTCATAAACCTCTAGCCAGACGTATCAAAAAGGAAATAGAAAGAACCCAAATAAATAAAATCACAAATCAGATAGGACAGATAATAATTAACACCAAAGAAATACAAACAATTATAATAGAATATTACAAAAGGCTACATGCCAACAAATTGGACAAACTGGAAGAAATGGACGAATTCCTAGGTACATATAAACTACCAAAACTGAAACAGGAAGAAATGGAAAACTTGAACAGACCGATAACCAGCACAAGAAATTGAAACAATAATCAAGAACCTCTCAACACACAAATGTCCAGGACCAGATGGCTTTACAGGTGAATTCTACCAAACATTTAAAGAAGAGTTAACACCAATCTTCTCAAACTATTACAAACAATAGAAGACGAAGAACATTTTCCAAACCTATTCTATGAGGCCAGCATTGCTCTCATACCAAAACCAGGTAAAGACTCCATTAATAAGAGAACTACAGGCCAATATCCCTCATGAGCATGATTCCAAAAATTTTCAATAAAATACTAGCAAACTGAATCCGATAGTACATTAGAAAAAATCATTCACCATGATCAAATAGAATTTATTCCTGGGTTGCAAGGGTGGTTCGATACTCACAAATCAATCAACATGATACACCACATTAATGAGAAGAAAGGATAAGAACCATATCACCATTTCAATAGATGCAGAAAAATCCCTTGACAAAGTACAAAATCTGTTCTTTATACAAACCCTCAACAAAGTAGGGATAGAGGATATAGGGAACATACTTCAACATCATAAAGTCCATATATGAAAATCCCACAGATAATATAATCCTCAATGGGGAAAAACAGAGCTTTCCCCCTAAGGTCAGGAACAAGACAGGGATGTCCACTCTCACCACTTTTATTCAACATAGTACTGGAAGTCCTATCCTCAGCAATCAGACAACAAAAAGAAAGAAAAAGCATCCACATAGGCAAGGAAGAAATTAAACTTCCCTTACTTGCAGATGACAGGATACTATATATAGAAAGAATCCACCAAAAAACTGCTAGCATTGATAAACAAATTCAGTAAAGTCGCAGGCTACAAAATCAATGTAAAGAAATCTGTTGTATTTCTATGCAGCAATAATGAAGCAGCAGAAATAGAAATGAAGGAATAAATCTCACTTACAACTTCCCCCAAAATAATAAGATAACTAGGACTAAACCTAACCAAAGAGGTGAAAGACCTGTACTCTAAAAACTATAAAACACTGATGGAAGAAACTGAAGATGACACAATTAAATAGAAAGACATTCCAAGCTCATGGATTGGAGGAACAAATATTGTGAAAATATCTATACAATCCAAAGCAAGCTACACATTTAATGCAATCCTTATCAAAACACCATCCACATTTTTCACAGAGCTAAAACAAAGAATCCTAAAATCTGTATGGAGCCACAAAACACCTCGAATACCCAAAGCAACCTTGAAAAAGAAAAACAAAGCTGGAGGCATCACAATTCTAGAATTCAAACTATATTACAAAGCAGTAGACATCAAGACAGTATGGTACTGGCATAAAAATAGACACATAGATCAATGGAACAGAATAGAAAACTCAGAAATGAACCCACCACTACATGGTCAATTAATCTTCCACAAAGCAGGAAAGAATATCCAATGGGATATTCATTGGATATTCTATCCAATGGAATATTCTCTTCAACAAATAGTGTTGGGAAAACATGATAGCAACATGCAGCAAAATGAAACTGGACCACTTCCTTACACCATAGGCAAAACTTAATTTAAAGCAGACTAAAGACCTAAATGTGAGACATGAAATCATAAAAATCCTAGAGGAGAACACAGGCAGTACCCTCTTTGACATCAGCCTTAGCAACTTCTTTCTAGATATCTCCAGAGGCAAGGGGAACAAAAACAAAAATAAACTATTGGGACTTCATCAAAATAAACCTTCTACAGAGTGAAAGAACCAATTAACAAAACTAAAAGGCAACCTACGAAATGGGAGCAAATATTTGCAAATGTCATACCTGATAAAGGGTAAATATCTAAAATATATAAAGAACTTATAAAACTCAATACCCAAAGGGGGCCTGGGTGGCTCAGCTGGTTAAGCATCTGACTTCGGCTCAGGTCATGATCTCATGGTTCGTGGGTTCGAACCCCGCATTGGGCTCTGTGCTGACAGCTCAGAGCCTGGCGCCTGTTTCAGATTTTGTGTCTCCCTCTCTCTGCTCCTCACCTGTTCATGCTCTGCCTCTGTCTCTCTCAAAAATAAATAAACATTTTTAAAAAGTTTTTAAAAACTCAACACGCAAAAAAAAAAAAATCCAATTAAAAGTGGGCAGAAGACATGGACATTTTCCCACCCAAAGAAGACATACAGATGGACAACAGACACATGAAAAGTAATTCAACATCACTGATCATCAGGGAAATACAAATGAAACCTACAATGAGATATCACTTCACATGAGCTAAAATCAGTAACTCTAAAAACAACAGGTGCTGGCAAGGTTGTGGAGAAAGGGGAACCTTCTTACACTGTTGGTGGGAGTGCAAACTGGCACAGCCACTCTGGAAAACATGTGAAATGTGCTGAAAAAGTTAAAAATAGAACTACCCTATGATCCAGCAATTGTACTACCAGGTATTTACCCAAAGGTTACAAAACTACTAATTTGAAGGGATAAATACACTGCAATGTTTATAGCAGCATTATCTACAATAACCAAATGATGGAAACAGTCCAGCAGGCCATTGAATGATGAATGATGGTATATATGTATGTGTGTGTGTGTGTGTGTGTGTGTATAAATTGGATGTTGGAATATTACTCAGCCATAAAAAAGAATTAAATCTTTCAATGACATGGATGCAGCTAGACAGTATTACGCTAAACGAAATAAGTTAGAGAAAGACAAATACCACATGATTTTACTCACGTGGAATTTACGAAACAAACAAATAAAGGGCAAAAAAAGAGAGACTCTTAACAATAGAGAACAAACTAATGTTTACCAGAAGGGAGGCGGTTGGGGGATGGGTAAAATAGGTGATGGGAATTAAGCAGTACAATTGCTATGAGCACCAGGTGTTGTATGGAAGTGTTGAATCGCTATATTGTACAACTGAAAGTAATATTACACTGTATATTAACTAACTGGGATTTAAATAAAAACTTTAAAAATAAATAAGTACATAATTCTGGAATCACAAAGAAAAAAGGAGAGCTAAAGGAAAAGACAAAGAACTAAAAGAAATCAGGGAAATAAAAAATAAATAACATGAGAGAATTAAGAGAGAGAAACTATAAAAGTTAACCAAACAGAAATTTTGAAACTGGAAAATACAACTGCCTGGAAACATTCACTAGAAGGATTCAACAGTAGATTTGAGCAGGGAGAAGAATCAATGATTTTTTAAAAATTAGACAATTGAGGCAAAGAAGAAGTCAAACTTTCACTTTTCACAGATGACATGATACTCTACATGGAAAACCCAAAAGGCTCCACCAAAAGACTCCTAGAACTGATACATTAATTCAGCAAAGTTGCAGGGTACGAAATCAATGTATGAAGGAAATTGAAGGAGACACAAAGAAATGGAAAAACATTCCATGCTCATGGACTGTAAAAATAAAGATAGTTAAAATGTCAATACTACCCAAAGCAACCTACATATTCAATGCAATCCCAATCAAAATTGCACCAGCATTCTTCTCAAAGCTAGAACAAACAATCCTAAAATTTGTATGGAACCACAAAAGACCCCAAATAGCCAAAGTAATATTGAAGAAGAAGACCAAAGCAGGAGGCATCACAATCCCAGACTTTAGCCTTTACTGCAAAGCTGTAATCATCAAGACAGTATGGTATTGGCACAAAAACAGACACATAGACCAATGGAATAGAATAGAGAACCCAGAATTGGACCCACAAGTGCATGGCCAACTAAATTTTGACAAAGCAGGAAAGAGCATCCAATGGAAAAAAGTCTCTTTAACAAATGGTGCTGGGAGAACTGGACAGCAACATGCATAAGAATGAAACTAGACCACTTTCTTACACCACATACAAAAATAAACTCAAAATGGATCAAAGTCCTAAATGTGAAACTGGAAACCATAAAAACCCTAGAGGAGAAAACAGGCAAAAACCTCTTTGACCTCAGCTGCAGTAATTGTTAACTCGACACATCCCCAAAGGCAAGGGAATTAAAAGTAAAAACGAACTATTGGGACCTCATGAAGATAAAAAGCTTCTGCATAGCAAAGGAAACAATCAACAAAACTAAAAGGCAACCGATGGAATGGGAATAGATATTTGCAAATGACATACAGGATAAAGGGCTAGGATCCAAAACCTATAAAGAACTCACCAAACTCCACACCTGAAAAACAAATAAGCCAGTGAAGAAATGGGCAGAAGACATGAACAGACACTTTTCTAAGGAAGACATCCAGATGGTCAACAGACACATGAAAAGATGCTCAACATCACTCCTCATCAGGGAAACACAAATCAAAACCACACTGAGATACTACCTCACACCAATCAGAGTGGCTAAAATGAATAAATCAGGAGACTATAGATGCTGGCGAGGATGTGGAGAAATGGGAACCCTCTTGCACTGTTGGTGGGAATGCAAACTGGTGCAGCCACTCTGGAAAACAGTGTGGAGTTTCCTCAAAAAGTCAAAAATAGATCTACCCTATGACCCAGCAATAGCACTACCAGGAATTTACCCAAGGGATACAGGAATGCTGATGCACAGGGGCACGTGTACCCCACTGTTTATAGCATCACTTTCAACAAGAGCCAAATTATGGAAAGTGCCTAAATGTCCATCAACTGACAAATGGATAAAGAAGATGTGGTTTATATACACAATGGAATACTACTTGGCAATGAGAAAGAATGAAATCTGACCATTTGTAGCAATGTGGATGGAACTGGAGAGTGTTAGGCTAAATGAAATAAATCAGGCAGAGAAAGACAGATACCATATGTTTTCACTCATATGTGGAACCTGAGAAACTTAACAGAAGACCAGGGGGCAGGGGAAGGGGGGTAGGAAAGTTACAAAGAGGGAAGGAGGCAAACCATAAGAGACTCTTAAATACAGAGAACAAACTGAGGGTGGATGGGGGGGAGGGGAAAATGGGTGATGGGAACTGAGGAGGGCACTTGTTGGGATGAGCACTGGGTGTTGTATGTAAGCCAATTTGACAATAAATTATATTCATAAAAGAAAAAATAAGACAGTTGAATTTGAACCTAAGGAGCAAAAAAGAAAAAAATAATGAAACGTGAACAGAGCCTAAGGGATTTGTGGAACACTATAAAATAGAGCAGTATATGCATTATGGGAGATCCAGAAAGAGAAGAAAGTGAGATTGAGCTGAAATATTTAAACAATGGCCAAAATTTCCCCGAAGTCAATGAACTCCATGAATGTACAAGTCCAAGAAGCTTAAGGAATACCAAGTAGGATAAACCGTAAAGTCCCATATTGAAACACATTAAAATCAAACTGTGGAAAGTTAAAGAGAAAATCATTAAAGCATCAAGAGAGACATGACTTGTCATATATAAGTGATCCTCAATAAAAGTATCAGTGAAATTTCTAAGCAATAATTTTGGAGGGCAGAAGGCAGTGAGGCTGATACATAGTGCTGAAAAAATAAACAGGAAAGTGAGAATTCTATACGGGCCAACCAGTCCTTCAGAAATGAAGGAGATAGTAAAACATTCCCAGATAAATAAAAGCTAAGGAAATTCATTACCCCTAGACTTAGCCTACAAGAAATGCTAACACAAATCCTTCAGGTTGAAAGAAGAGGGCACTAGACAGTAGTTCAAAGATATATAAAGATCGAGATTTCCAAAGTGAAATACACAGTTAATATAAAAACTAGTATTATAGTAATTTTGGTTTGTAAAGTCACCTTTATTTTTCTTATTTTTGAAAACAAAAAGTTTATTTATTTATTTTCTTTTAGAAAGAGAGAGGGAGAGGGTCAGAAGGAAAGAGAGAGAATCCCCAGAAGGCTCCACACTGTGAGCATGGAACTGTGAGGTCACGACCCGAGTCGAATTCAAGAGTTGGACACTTAACTGATCGAGCCACCCAGATGCCCCTTCACTTTCATTTTTTAGAGAATTTAAAAGACAAAAGCATAAAATAATTATAAATCTGTGTTAGTGAGTATATAATGTATAATCTGTGTCTATAACTTAAAGTGGCAGAGGCAGACTATAGTTTCTGTATGCAATTAAAGTTAGTATCAATTCAATTGAAATTATTGTAACTTTACAATTGTATATGTAATATCCATGGAAATTATAAAGAATTTAACTATGAAATATACATAAAATGACAAGGGAATCAAAAGTGTGTTACTGTAAAAATCAACCAAACACAAAAGAATGCAGTAATGGAGGAAATGAGGGACAAAAAAAGCTATAAGGCATACAGAAAACAACAAAATGGCAAAGGTAAGTCCTCCTTAACAGTAGTTACTTTATATATACATATATATACATACACACACACACACACACATATATGTATATACATACACATATGAGAGAGAGAGAGCGCACACAAGCAAGCGCACGTTGAGGAGGGGGCAGAGGGAGAAAGAGAGAGAATCCCAAGCAGGCTCCATTCTCAGTGCACAGCCTGACCCAGGGCTCCATCTCACGACCCTAAGATCATGAGCTGAGCTAAAATCAAGAATCAGACACAAAAGTGACTGAGCCACCCAGGCACCCCAACAGTAGTTACTTTAAATGTATATGCATTAAGTTCCTTGATCTAAAGGCATATACTGGCAAATCAGATCAACAAAGAATATATGCCTATATGCTAGCTTCAAGAAGTTCACTTTAAATCTAAAGACACAAATAACATGACAGTGAGAGGACAGGAAAAGATATTCCGTATCAAGCGATAACCAAAAGAGCCGAATTGTCTTTAGTAGTATCAGACAAAATTGGTTTAAGTCAAAAACTGTTATGAGACAAAGAACAACATTATATGTTGATAAAAGTATCCACACACCCAAAATATAGGAAGAATTATAAACATATATGCACCAAACATGAGAGCTTCAAAATATAAGAAGCGAACATTGACAGAGTTGAAGGGACAGATAAATAGTATACAATAACAGCTGGAGACTTCAATACTGATTTCAATTATGGATAGAGCAACCAGAATGAAGATCAATAAGGAAATAGAGAACTTGAGCAACACCATGAACCAATTGGATCTAATGGACATATACAGACCACTCCACCCAACAAAAGCAGAATACATTTTTTAAGTGCACATGGAACCCTTTCCATGATAGACCATATGCTAGGCCACAAGGTAAATCTTAGTAAACGAAAAGAGACTGAAATCACACAAGATATCTTTTCTGATCACAACTGAACAAAACTAGCAATCAGTAATGAAAGGGAAACTGGGAATTTCACCCATATATGGAAATTCAACAACAAATTCCTAAAACGTCAATTGGTCAGATAAGAAATCACAAGGAAAATTAGAAAATACCTCGAGACGGGTGCCTGAGTGGCTCAGTGGGTTAAGCGTCTTACTCTTTTTTTTTTTTTTTTTAATTTTTTTTTTCAACGTTTATTTATTTTTGGGACAGAGAGAGACAGAGCATGAACGGGGGAGGGGCAGAGAGAGAGGGAGACACAGAATCGGAAACAGGCTCCAGGCTCCGAGCCATCAGCCCAGAGCCTGACGCGGGGCTCGAACTCCCGGACCGTGAGATCGTGACCTGGCTGAAGTCGGACGCTTAACCGACTGCGCCACCCAGGCGCCCCAAAGCGTCTTACTCTTGATTTCAGCTCAGGTCATGATCTCACAGTCGTGAGATTGAGCCCTTTGTCAGGCTCCATGCTGGGAGTAAAGCCTGCTTGAGATTCTCTTTCCCTCTTTCTCGCTCTCTCCCTCAGCCCTTCCTCCATGCTCTTTCACTCTCTCTCTCTCAAAAAAAAATGTCTTGAGACAAATGAAAATGAAAACATAATATACTAAAACTTATGGGATGTAGCAAAAGTAGTGCTAGGCAAATTTATAGCTGTCAACACACAGTAAAGAAGAAGAAAGTTTTCAAATCAAAATCTAACTGTATACCTTAAGGAACCAGAAAAAGATGACAAGCTAAACCCAAAGTTAGCAAAAAGAAAGAAATAATGAAGGTTAGAGTGGAGATCAGTGAAATAGAGAATAAGGAAACAATAGAGAAAAATCAATGAAACCAACAGTTAACTCTTTGAAAAGGTCAACAAAATTGACAAACCTTTAGCTATGCGAATTAAGAGAAAAATATTCCAAGTATTAAAAGCAGAAATGAAAGTGGGAACATTACTACCAATTTCACAATAAAACAAATTAAAAGAGAGTATTTTGAATAATTGCACACCAACAAATTGTATACCATGATGATGAAATGGTCAAATTCCTAGAAATACACAACCTAAAGAGACTGAATCATAAAAAGATAGAAACAAATAGACCTAAAACTAGTAATGGTGATTGAATCAGTATCATAAACCTCCCAACAAAATAAAAAGCCCTGGACCAGATTGAATCACTCGTGAATTCTACCAAATTTTGAGAAAAGAGCACCAATCCTAATCAAACTCTTCCAAAAAATTAAGGAGGAAGAAATACTTCTAATTCATTTAATGAGGCCAGCATTACTCGATGCCAAAGGCAGACAAAGACACTATAAGAAAACTACAGAACAATATCCCTCATGAGTATCAATGCAACAATCTTCGATACGATACTAGCAAACTGAAGTCAACAGCATATTAAAGGGATTATACACCATGATTTATTCTTGGAATTTAGAATGGCTCAACATACAAAGATCAATCAATGTAATACACCACATTAATAGATTGAAGGAGAAAACCATATGATCATCTCAATTGATACAGAAAAAAGCATTTGACAAAACTAAGCACATTTGCATGATAAAACATTCCACTGATTTATAAGATTTAAAGATTCTTTGGATGATAGAACCCAATATAACGACATTCAGATGAAAGCTAAACTCTGTTACTCACAGCTCCAAATAAGAGCGGGCTTCTAGATCTTGCCACACAAGGGATCACCTCCCAACAGCATACTGGAACTGTATTGGCAGTTTATGTATGGCAAGCTGAGTGGGGTTAGCTAGGTTTTGCAGGCTCCTTGTGGATTGACTAAGTTGAGTAATTTCTGTGGGTTCCAGGGTACAGGGGCTCTCTCTAGTGGTCTAATACCTGCACCTGGGGCACTTCATGTGGGTGTATCATGGCCTAGAGTATGAGAACCTGATAAGGGAAGTGAGTGAGTGTAGAGTTAATTAGCTCTTCAAGAAGAGGAACTGACAGATCTCTAGCCGGGACCTCAAAACTGGGTCAAGACAGCATTTTTAAAAAACTATAATTGACCCCTTGACGTTTTGACCATCAGTTCTGAGCCAGTTTGGGGGAGGGGTGGTATTTGAGTGTCCTAAATAATAAAGGAGACTTCCAGAGACAGAGCGTAGTTGCCCTAAATACCATAGAAAACAGTTTATTATGAGAGCAGAAAAGAGGAAAAAAAGAAGTATGAGTCTTTGTAGGCCTGCCCATAATCAAGTTCCTCATTTAGTGGTATTAACCAGATCTGAAATTCCTGTGGTTTCTAACAGTATTTTGGTGGAGCTGTAAAGAGTGTTAAAAGCATGAATTGTATTTTTTTTTTCATGACGATAATATCTTGGTGTACCTCTTGGGTTAAATTGGCAAGGGCAGTTATGTCATTGGAGGATATAAATTAATTGTTTAGTAAGGTATATGTAAAGGTTCATGGTATTTGTTTATAACCATTGTGGAGGGATGGTTGTGGGGGCATCGTCAGAGTATAGAGTGGGAGACTGTGATGGAAAGCTGGAGTAGGGAGGTAAGAGAAGACACTGGAAAGTCGGAAGTTCTCTCCCCACGGGTTTGAGGGCTTGGATAATAACTGTCATTAATTTTTAGAATAGCACAGCTAGTAGCAGCCTCTATATGATTTCCCTTAAGGCATGGGAGTGTAGAGGTTTTGGCAGAGAGCGAGGTATATACCAGAATCAGGAAGTATGCAGACAGTGAGCTCAGGAATTTTGGTAGAATCCCTAATATCGAAGAAAGAAAAGCAATAAACGTCCCATGTCTAATTTGTCAGTATCTTGGGAGAGGCTATCTGTGGGCATTACAGGGGCAGTTGGCCAAGAGTCCAGGATGAAGTTATGTCTGATTAAAAGAGCAATGTCATCTTTAGCAGCAAATCCCTGGGCCAGGGTAATGTTGTCTGGGATGTGGGACTGGGACGTCCTTCCCAAGAGAGATCCACTGGGGTTGATGTTGTCATGTTTTGGGGGCCATATGGTACTATAACAAGGCTGAGCCCTTACGGAAGCTGAAGGTAATGTTGAGTCTGGGAGCTTGTAAATATCTTTTAAGTCAAGGGGCTTTCTGGGTGCACAGCTAGCAAAAGTGATCCCAGCATGCGTGACAGTGTTGTAATTGGACCAAAGTTATGGAATCTAACTGGCACAACTAATGGTCTAATTAAGGGTGGCAAGATCTGAAAGCTTTTCCCCAGATGGATGAGGAGAGGGGTTTTACTGCAAGTAGGATTTAAATCCTGTGGACTGATTTGAGTGCATGAGGTTAATAGGGTGTAGGATTGTTAGTCATCTAAAGTGTGACTGAGATTGAAACTTCGGCATTAGTTTGTCAGCAGGTCCTCTAGGCCAATGACTATGGGCCTTTGCCTCAGTTGTCAGTTCTGTTGGTGATGGGCAATCAGTAAGGTCTTTGAGCTGCCTTATCCAAACCAGAAGGCATGTGGACCTCACCATTTGCTATGTTTGGTCTAAACAGTGGCTAACTTGGGGGGTTTCAGCCTCCAAATCACAAATTAATGAAAACTCCAAGACCAGTGGTAGTAAGACTAATAGCCAACTGAATGGCTACTGTTACCTAAGGTTGATTTTCTCCTGGCATGTATTATTACCAAGGAGGAGCTATCTAGTTTTATCTTTATGGGATATTATGTTGATTCCATTATTATCCCTGAATGTAATTTTTAAATAGTAAGTGTAACTTTCTATTCTATTCCCTTCTTGGTAGTCTACATTACTCTGGAAATGAACCTGGAAAACTAATTTTAATTTTCTGGAGAGGATCACAGAGATGGAAAAGGTGGGTGAAAGTTTAGGCTGAAATGGGCCCCATACCACAGGGGCAGGTATCCGGCCCATGGCATAACCTAGTCTAATGAATCCCTGAAGAGTATTTACCATTGATCTGGCCCCAGCCTGTACAGGATGGGAGCAGGAGAGAAAATATCTAAAGATATGGGAGACACTATTAAAGAGTCTCTTTTATATGTCTTTGTATTGTATTGTATTGTATTGTATTGTATTGTATTGTATTGTACTGCGTTGTGTTGCGTTGCATCGCATTGCATTACATAGAGTAAATGGGAATGAGAAAGGCTATTACAATTGGTATAAAGTGTGAGTAAACCACGGGGCCTTGAATTAAGACGGATTAAGACCCGGGGAAAGAGACAGATCCATTTAATGGCTTGTTTTATTGTAACTGAAATAGGTGTTCTCTGAGCAGCCCTTTAGGCTTATCAAATAAAGGCATTGCCACGAGGCTAAAACTTCTGCTAAATGCCTTCTAGAGGAGCCTGGCACTGTTTATTTTGAGAAGTAGAATGTGTGTTTTGGTCAATATCAGTAATGTCTGCAATACGAAAGGGGATACAGAGTGTCCTGCTAAAGCTTGGTATTGTGACCTTTGTATATGTAAAGACATGTGTAACTTTGACTTGTATTTTGGGTATTAGGAGGCAAGAGATTTCAAGAATCCTTTACCCTGAAAGGCACAAATTGGGCAACGGTTCAAGAGTTTGTAAAAACATGCAGACGGAGCCATTAGCTGACTACAGTATCTAGTGCTCAGATGACTGCCTGAAGTTTGGCCAATTGTGGGGACACCTGGACTCCACCCTTTACCAGGAATATCCGAATTAGGAGATTGAAAGCAGCAACATTCCACAGAGCTCCATCACATATGGTGGTGGCAATTCCATCTGTACAGTAATCTGAAGGGGCTTCCCAGATAGCTAAGGAGTCTGAGGGAAGGGGGACCTACTCCAGCACCATGGCATCTGACAAGGAACTGGGGACAAGGGAGGCCACCCCATCCCGCAGGCAACATGTATCAGAGGGCCCAAGTTTGTCTCCACCCTATATTAAGGAGACCACAGTAGCCATGTCAAGCTTGTGGGGTGCTCCTTCCGTTATCGAAGGCATAATGGACAGCTGGGTCTGAAGAGTCACAGCCTCAGAGTATGTGAGCCAGGGGAACCTAGTATAGCTAACATTTTTTATTCTAATAATGGCACAGGGCCAAGAAAGGCAGTTTCTTGCATCAAAAATCCATGGATAATTTATGGCCGTCGTATGGAGCTCACGGACTCCGGGAAACGAGGGGACATTGTTAAAGCATCTATAATGAAAGGGTCTCTGAGAGTCTTAATAGGAATTCTTGTTGATTTTAATTTGGACAAATTCTAGAGGCTTTTGTTGGAGGGGGCCCATTTAAGGTGGGCTGATTTGCAGGGAGGAGCATCCCTACAAGTGAGATTAAGTAAAATTTGCAAATAAGCGATATGGTGAATCTAAAATCAACAAGGACTAAAAGGTGTTGAACGTGTATGCTTTTAAGAGTATGTCAAATGAATCTCTTCTGAGCAGGATGCAATCAAGGTAATGCCATACACAAGTATGCAAGATAAGAAACAATTTCTAATAGAGGAAAAATTTCTCATCCAAAATACAGCAACCTGTACAACCTTGTCACAGTCGATATACATGAACTGTACAAATTTACGCCAGTTCATAATTTACCAAATAAAAGATGACTAACAAAGTCCACAAAATAGACTCTGGTGGTTTGTGGGAAAGACTTTTACCCAATTAAGTACAAGGAAAGTTACAAACCAGATCTCCACTTTCTAAAAATAAGAAGTTTACCCAGTCTTAGGCAACTACAAGCTAGCAAATGTACAGGGAGCTGGCTGGTGCTAACACCACAGTTGAGACAGTGTCTTTTTAAGGGTCTTTTTAAAGCCTGTTGCCATGGCAGATTCTGGTCACTTGCTACTCTCAAGGCCAGAAACACAATGCAAGGTCTGACCATTTCCCCAGGTCATGCTTACTAGGTTTGTCTTACGTACATTTATACAAACTTAAGTGCTAGGTAAAAGTCTTGTCAAAATTTCCAGTACTATCAGGTTTCAAATGTTGAGCTTTCCTACTGAGTTGCCAAAAAGGTTAACCATTTTCGAGTGTAATAGTGCAAATTTCCTCTGCAAGATCCACTGCAGAGAAAGGTTCTTTGAAATACAGATTTGCCTTAAAGGGAATGATGGAAAAAGTTCAGGTTAAACATCTGGGAGAAACTGAAAGCACCCCAGGACTTCACTCCCTAGCAAATAAAGTGATCATTTACTTGGACTCACAGGCTATTAAATCATGGAAAGGTACCGTCCAAACTATGGCACTGTTACTTTTTTTATTATTATTATTATATGAAATTTATTGTCAAATTAGTTTCCATACAACACCCAGTGCTCATCCCAAAAGATGCCCTCTTCAATGCCCATCACCTACCCTACCCTCCCTCCCACCCCCCATCAACCCTCAGTTTGTTCTCAGTTTTTAAGAGTCTCTTATGCTTTGGCTCTCTCCCACTCTAACCTCTTTTTTTCTTTTTTTTCCTTCCCCTCCCCCATGGGTTTCTGTTAAGTTTCTCAGGATCCACATAAGAGTGAAAACATATGGTATCTGTCTTTCTCTGTGTGGCTTATTTCACTTAGCATCACACTCCCCAGTTCCATCCACGTTGCTACAAAAGGCCAGATTTCATTCTTTCTCATTGCCACATAGTACTCCATTGTGTACATAAACCACAATTTCTTTATCCATTCCTCAGTTGATGGACATTTAAGCTTTTGCACAATTTGGCTATTGTTGAGAGTGCTGCTATAAACATTGGGGTACAAGTGCCCCATGCGTCAGCACTCCTGTATCCCTTGGGTAAATTCCTAGCAGTGGCACTGTTACTTTAAAAAAAAAATTTTTTTTTTGTCTTAGAGAAAGACAGATGTGACTAAGATCTTGTCTGCAAAGGTGATGTGTGATGTGCCCCATGGCCAGAAAAAGGTGCACTGTGTCCCTCCAGAGGGGAAGGTAAGCTTCAGCTGAGACACTGTTGAAATACATTCTCAGTAAAACCTATTTTCCAAATTCTAAGAGCGAATACTTACTGGTTGCTGATTGGATAGAGTTAGTAATTTTAATAATATTGGGTATTGGGTGTGGGGAACTCAATACATGAGACCACAGCATTACTTGTAGCAACCCACCATGAGGTGCCATTTCTCCTTCACAGATCTAAGTACAAGACAAAGGGGGCCGTCAAATGGAATAGCAGTGGGGACAATCATCACTAACTAGGTCTTATAAAAGTCTAACTCTTTAAAGATCCTATTTTAACTTATATCGGGTCATATTAACTTTTAGATGGAGGTCCATGGAGTCCCATTTTGTTAAGCTGATTTGCAAGTGCCAAAGACTCAATTTCATTTTAATTTATTGCTCATTGTGCAGAGTGCGTATGTCCACAGTGGGATATTTCAGGGCAGTGCGTACTACGACCATGAGGAATTTAGATGAAGTACAGTTGAAGTGAGGCATAACTATCTTCTTCACATTTTCTACTTAGTTATTTTCCTAAGATTATAGAGGTCCCAGGCTTATATTTAGCAGGATCCCCAGGATGTGGCTAATAATTATAATTTTAGCCCCAATGTTGATTAAGTCCCTGAAACTTTATAAATTGGTGTAATTTAGCAAATGTTTATGTTATGTTAGTACCTATGTTGTAAAAGCACAAGATTACCAACCCCCTTTTATTTTTGTTATATACCTTTTTAAAGTAAATTTTGGATTTCCAGTTGGGTCAAATTATGGACCTTTGTTTTAATTTAAATGTATACGTTTAGGTAATATATAAAATATGTAATTTTTAAACTTCTTCCCCCTATATTTTATATTTTTATTAATGGGGGGGTGGGGTGGGGGATGCTTCTATCTACCTCAAGCCCTGGTATTTAGTTTCTGTCTCCGTCTGATAAGTGATTGGGGATCTTCTGAATGGTTACAGGAAAAGTGGAGGAAGGGCCAATGACATACCTCAAAGGCAACTGTCTCTCCTTCCCAGACTTCCCAATCTACCTCTCCTGGATTGGGGTTTGTACTTAAAGGGCTATGGGAGCCTGACCTTGAGACAAGATCGTTAGTTCCCTTGTTCCAAGTGATCAGTCTTTGGCATGTTGATATGGGCAACGATTGCTGCAGCCCAAGCACTCTGGCCCTGGGTCCTGTATTATTTAAGCAATTGGTTAAATCAGGTAGGTGTTGTAGAGTGGGGGAGAGGATGCAGGGATGAGACACTGGTGCTATTGTCCCAGAGGCCCCCTTTGGATTAAACATTGGGCTACTGGTCTCCGAGGATGCATCTCATGATACCCCTGAGAGTCTGGGAGTCTGTTGTTCTCTGGCAAGAACAGTGAGGTATGCAGCTTCAAGGAAGGTAGAGTCATACCTCCGCCTGAGGGACACCCACATAAAGACGAGGACACCAACACCTTCCTCCATGGGAGTCACAGGAAATACAGGGACAAACCAGGACAACCCGATGCCGAAAAAGCGATGGGTCATCGGAACAGACCTCTGCCAAACACACAGGCTGTGACCCAAAACCCACCAGAACACCTGACCCTGCAAATGCAGCTCTAGTGGTCTATCCCTCCAATTGCCCTGAAGTGGGTTCCTGGGCTAATATTTAGCAATTGGCACTGTGTGTCTTTAATGTTCCCACACTGAGGACATTTGGGTAAGAAGAGATGGACAATCATTGGCTGACACAACAGTAAGCAGCAAGGCTAAATCTCAGCAAGTGGCAATTCTGTCCTAATCTGCTTTCCTCTGGAACCAACTAGTAAGACAAGAGCGGGCCCTTCACAAAACTACTCAAGAATCAGCAGGCATGATTGTGCCATCCTGCTCAGAGGACTGTTTTATAAGATTTAAAGATTCTTTTGATCATAGGACAGAACACAATGATACTTTGATGGACGAAAGGCAGCTCCCAACAAGAGAAGGCTTCCAGGCTGACCCGCACAGGGGTTGCAACTGGGGACAGGGTAACAGCGAGATGGGTTGCAGGAGGCAGTTTATGTATGGCGAGCTGGATGGAGTTAGCCAGTTTTGGGGGGCTCCCTGTGGATTGGCTAATTTAAATAATTTCAGTGGCCTCTGGGGCTTAGGGACTCGTCTTAGTAGTCTAGTACCTGGTCCTGGGCCAACTGGGCAAATGTATAATGGCCTAAAGTGTGCAGGTTTAATAATGGAGGGGCCTGGGATTGCACTCACAACCAGCTACTCAAGAAGGGGAACTGACTGGTCTCTAGCTGGTTCCTCAAAACTAGATGAAGACAATATTAAAATAAACACCACTATATTACATTAACGAAGTGGGAATAGAGGAAACTTTCTCAACATCATAAAAGCTATTATGAGAACCCCACAGCTAACATCATACTCAATGGTGAAAGACTGAAAGCTTTTACCTTAAGATCAGGAAAAGGACAAGAATGCCCACTTTTGCCACTTCTATTCAACATAGTATTTGAGGTTCTAGCCAGGACAATTTGGAAAGAAAAATAAACAAAAGGTATCCAAATAAGGATGGAAGAAGTGAAATAATCTCTGCTCACATATCCAAAGAATCCACACACACCTTAAAAAAAAAAAAAGCGTGTTACAACTAATAAACTAATTCAGCAAAGTTGTAGAGTCAACACACAAAAATCAGTTGTGTTTCCATACACTAAGAAGGAACAATCTGAAAAGATATTAAGAAAATAATTTGGGGCACCTGTGTGGCTCAGTCAGTTAAATGCCCAACTTTTGGTTTCTGCTCAGGCCATTATCTCATGGTTTGGGAGAAAGAGCCCTGCATTGGGCTCCACGCTGACAGCACAGAGCCTGTTTGGGATTCTCTCTCTCCCTCTCTGTCTGCCCCTCTCCAGCTTGCATCTCGCTCTCTCTCTCTCTCTCTCTCTCTCTCTCTCTCAAAACAAGCAAATGAGTTTTAAAAGAAAGAAAGAAAGAAAGAAAGAAAGAAAGAAAGAAAGAAAGAAAGAAAGAAAGAAAGAAAGAAAGATTCTATTTACAATACTACCCAAAACAATTTACAGATTCAATGTGTCCCTACCCAAATCCCAACTATCTTTTTTGTGGAAATAGAAAAACTCAGCCTAAAATTCATATGGAATCTCAAGCGATCCCAATAGCCAAATTAATCTTGAAAAAGAAGAAAGTTGGAAGATTCACACTTCCAGACTTAAAAACTTATCACAAAGTAATCAAAAGAGTGTGTTGATGGCAAAAAGACCGACACATAGACCAAAGAATTAGAATGGCCCAGAAATAAACATACATATAAACTCGCATATATATTCAACTGATTTTTGCAAAACTGCCAAGATCATTAAGTAGAGAAAGAACAGTTTCTGACAAACGGTGTTTGGAAGACTGGATATCCACATGCAAAAGAATAAAGTTGGACACTTATCTTACACCATATCCAAAAATTAACTCAAAATGGATTACACACCTAAACGTAAGAGCTAAAGTATAAAACTCTTAGAAGAAAATATAAAGGATAATCTTCATGGCTGGATTTGGCGTATGAATTCTTGCAAATGACACCAAACGCAAAGGCAACCAAAGGAAAAATAAGTAAATTAGAAGTATTTCAAATTAAAACCTTGGGCATTACAGAAAATTATCAAAGAGAGTAAAGAGGCAGCCCATAGGATGGGAGAAAATATTAAAAAATATTTAATAAGAGAGTAATATCCAGAATATGTAAAGAACTACAATTCAACCACAAGAAAAGAAACGAGAAATAGACAAAGAACTTGAATGGGTAATTTTCAACAGAAGATATATAAATGGCCAATGGGCACATGAAAAGATATTCAACATCATTATTAGGGAAGTGAAAATGAAACTCACAATATGATATCACTTCACATCCATTAGGATGACTACTATAAAAAATTTTATTTGAAAAAACAGACAGCAGTGTTAGTGAGAATGTGCAGATATTGGAACCCTTATGCATACATGATGAGAATGTAAAATGGTACAACTGCTCTGGAAAACAATATGGTGGTTTCTCAAAAAATTAAACACAGATTTATCATGTGATCTAGCAATTCCATTTCTAGATATATGCCCCAAAGAATTTAAAGTAGGGACTTGAATGAATACTTGTATATCCATGTTAATGGCAGCATTTAAAAATTTTTTCTCTAATGTGTATTTCTTTTTGAGGGAGAGACAGAGTGCAAGTAGGGGAGGGGCAGAGAGAGGAGGAGACACAGAATCTGAAACAGGCTTCAGGCTCTGAGCGGACAGCACAGAACCTGGTGCGGGGCTCGAACTTGGGAACAGTGAGATCATGACCTAGGCCGAAGACCAACGTTTACCTGACCGAGCCACCCAGGTGCCCCAATGGCAGCATTGTTGATGATAGCCCAAAAATGAAAACAACTCAGCTGTCCATTAACAGAAGAATAGATAAACAAGATGTGGTATATACATACAGCAAAGTATTATGAAGCCTCAAAAAGAAATTCTTGTTGGGAAGAGCACTGGGTGTTAAATTTAAGTGATGAATCACTAAATTCGACTCCTGAAACCAATACTACACTATATGTTAACTAACTTGAATTTAAACAAATAAAAAAAAAAGGAAATTCTGATACACGGTGCAACATGGATGACCCTTGAAAACATTATGCTCAGTGAAATAAGCCAGACCCGAAAGGAAAAATATTGCATGATTCCACTCATTCACTAGAAGAGTCAAAGGCATAGAGACAGGAAGTAGAATCGTGGTGACTAAGTGAAATAAGCCAGACCCGAAAGGAAAAATATTGCACGATTCCAGTCATTCACTAGAAGAGTCAAAGGCATAGAGACAGGAAGTAGAATCGTGGTGACTAGGGCCTGAGAAACAGGGGCGAAAGGGGAGTTAATTGATACAGAGTTTCAGTTTGAGATGATAAAACAGTGGTGATGGTTGCGCGAAAATTTGAATGTAATTAATGCTTCTAACTTGTATACTTAAAAATGGTTTAAAAAGTAAGTTTGATGTTATTTATATTTACCACAATTTTTTTAATTACGAAAAAACTTATCAAATAATGGTGCTTCATTCTGGGAATGATAATCATACAGTATTGATCAGAAAAGAGTTGAGGCCACATTATCAAATGTTTTAGGGTACAGTCTCTGAATATCCTTGTTAGTTACATTAGCTCATTTCGAAATTCACTTTGTAGAATATCATGTTTAGTTTTCTTCAATAATACTTATTGCAATAATAAATCTCTAATTTCCAAATGATAAAAATAGATTATCTTTCTGTCCCCAAATGTCTTTGAGTTCTAAAATATGATCCTGAACTACTGAGAAATACAGATGCAGTATTAGAAATTGTGTGAACTTGGGACCTAATCAAACTTAAATTCAAATCATGACTCAGACAATTACTAGCGATTTGACCTTTGGTAAATTACTTAATCTCTCTGAGCATGAATTTCTCCCTCTGTCAGGCGGGGACCATGTACCCCAATTGAAGAAATGCTGTGAGGATTAGAGATAATTAAAGTAAGTGTTTAACGTATAGAATGTACTCAAAAAATTATAACTGTTGCTTTTACTCTTAAGATAACTCAAGTAATTCTTATAAGAAAACTAGATGGACAGTACCGCTGAGCTCTGAACACTCAAAACAAACAAATTAAGTGTAGACAACAGCTTGTCTGCCTGTAAGAACTGCATCGGATTAACAATGGAGTATTTCTCAAGGAGTGACCATAGATCCAGTCTAGGAAAATAGTACCTGATTTTATCTGTAAAATCACCATCTGGTGGCACTCAGATACTGTTACATCCTGGTGCCCATATGTTCCGGGACACACTGCCTGCACATCAAAAGGGAAGATTGGCTGAAAAGAGATCATTGACAAAGAATTCATATGAAGATATGAGAGACTTAAGAATGCAGGCTCTAAAAATAAGGATATATTTTTAAAATTGTCATGGCTTGTTCAGTCTTTATCCAAAATTTATGCTACTTACCAAATTATATTCCCACCAAATAGTTCTTGAGAGGATAGTTAAACTTTGACAACTTCATCAGTGGAAAATTATATGTTGCTGTTTGATGATATCTTTTAAATGTGGAGGGAAGATGAGCTTTTTTTTCCCATATTCTTTTGGTTCATGTGTATTTCTTTTTTACTGAAGTGCCTGAATATGTCATTTTTCCAGTTTTCTACTGTTTTATGTTTTTTTCTTATTCCTTGTAAGAAATTTTTGAATACTATGAAAATGAAACTTTGGTCATATAAACTGCCATTTCTGTCTGGTCTGTTATTTGTCCTTTAAAATTTTTATGCATGTTGTTTTTAACCATGAAAAAAATTTAATAACATCACATTTTATTCATCTGCTTATAATGTCTGAGTTTTGTTTCTAGTTTAGAAAGTTTTTCCCAACCTATACCCTTTAATTTAATAAATCCATTTCAGGGCACTTGACTCATAAATACATTCTCCAAAATGAATTGAAAATTATGTTCAGAGGCACCTGGATGGCTCAGTCAATTAAGTGTGCATCTCTTGATTTTGGCTCAGGTCATGATCTCATCGTTCATGAGTTTGAGCCCTGTGTTGGGCTCTCTGCTGACAGCAGGAGCTGGTATTCTCTCTCTCGATATTCTCTTTCTCCCTCTCTCTCTGCCCCTTGCCCACTCTCTTGCTCTCTCTCTCTCTCACTCAAAGTAAATAAACATTTTTGAAAATTATGTTCAAAACTTTTATTCGTCAATAACATATGCTAATTCAATAAACAAAAACATGTGTAGTTTGAAAATTTTGGAAAGATTTTCAAGTTATATTGTTAAATGATATAATTAAATTACAAGACAATATACAGTATGACCCTATTTATGTAAAAAGTAAAACAAAGACTTAAACCTAAATCATATTCTTTTATATTCTTAGGAAAGGTCTAGAAAGTTACATAAAATGTGTGAACAGGGGTTACTTCCAAAAAGTTGGACTGGAAAACTCCAGGTATGTGTGGGAAGGAGGAGTTAATTTTTGTAGTAAACTCTTCTATGTTGTTTGAATTTGTATCTTGCCCATGTGCCATTTTTATAATAAAGAATGAATATTAAGATGTATACATTTTTTTAATAATTTTTTATTACGTTTCTTTATTTTTGAGAGGAAGAGAGAGACAGAGTGTGAGTGGGGGAGGGGCAGAGAGAGAGGGAGACATAGAATCAGACGCAGGCTCCAGGCTCTGAGCTGTCAGCACAGAGCCCGACGCGGGGCTCGAACTCACGAACTGTGAGATCATGACCTGAGCTGAAGTCGGACGCTTAACCGACTGAGCCACCCAGGCGCCCCAAGATGTATACATTTTGAAGAAACAACAGTAGAGCAGAGAGTCTCTGAATCTCGCTGAATCATCACATTAAAAACAGAGCAACTAGACATAAAAACTAAAATGTGTGGACAACATCAAAAATAAAATTAGTTGGTAAAGTATCCCCAGGAACTCCAAAATGTCAGAGAGTGAGGACAAGCTATCAACAGTCATACGACCAGCATCATATCAGCATCTGTGCATAAAAAATTAGAGGGATGTGGTATTTGACAAGCTTAAGTGTAAGAAAACACCAAAACAGTTAACAGGTGTTCAATGGAAGGCATCGGAGGTGAATATGAGACCAGCATTTCAAACTGCAGAAGACTCTGATGAAGCCAATAGTTGGTGAGTAGAAAAGGTCAGCCGCAAAGTCTGAAGAGGCTGAGAAACTTTACAACTAAGAACTCTCAAAACTGACCAGACAGGGCTCAAGTCCAGAACAGGTCCTCACACTGAAGAGAAGTTACTAGAAGTGGAGCCAAAACAGAGATGAAGAAAGGAGAAGGTCAAGATAATAGTGAAGAAGGAGAGCAGACACAGGAAATCTCAAAAAACAAAGCCCTGAGTTTTTAAACCCAACATGAAAACAACAGAAGATAAAGCACTGTGAGTTTAGAAAGACTTTCCAGAACAAAGTTTCCTTACGAAAAAAGTTCAGGAAAATGAATTACACTTAAAACTGAGCAACAACAGCAACAACAGAATACTTGCATTAAATCTTATCCAAAGTTTTACGAAAAAAAAAAATTGTAAGGAAAGTATACCATTCCTAGAGAAAATGAGAACTTGCCAGAAAAGATTCCCATAAGGAAAATCAAAACTGCAAACTACTATGATAAAATTTGTCATAAGACAGGAAAATAACAGCAAGATGTGATAGAACAATTAACCAGAAGTAGAAAACTTAGAAATAAAGTGACAAAGCCCAGGAAAGAATTAGAATTGAAATAAAAATATCCCTTCAGCAATGAAATTTAAACTTGAAGGAACAAAAGAGCAAGTGATAATGCCTTAAGAGAATAGAAGGTAAAAGAACAATTAAAAAAAATTAAAGATATGAAGAAAGACACCAAAAAAATTCAAGAGAAAACAACAGTTGTTAAAGACAGGAAAACAATATCAGCATTTAAATAAGCAGAATTCCTGAAGGAGAAAAAAGATCAAGTACTGAAGCAATTCAAGAAAGGTATTTCTGAAAGGAAAAAACCATAATTCGAAACCATGTAATAAAAGCCCCACACACCCAGGAATATTGATATGGAAGAACCAAAGTCAATGCTTATTCTAGAAAAACTAGTGGACTTTAGGGGCCCCTGGATGGCTCAGTTGGTTAAGCTTCCAACTTGGGCTCAGGTCATGATCTCATGGTTCATGAGTTTGAGCCCCGCATTGGACTATCTGCTGTCAGCATGGAGCCTGCTTCAGATCTTCTGTTCCCTTCTCTCTCTCTGCCCCTCTTCTGCTCATGTTCTCTCTCTGTCTCAAAAAAAAAAAAACATTATTTTTAAAAAGGAAAAACTAGTGGACTTTAAAGACAAAGAAAAAACTTCTGTACCTAGACAAAAAGCACAGGAAACTTACAAGAGAAAGATCACTATCTGCAAAGTTTCATGCCAAAAAAAATGGGCTGACATCTTTAAGATATTCAAGGAAAAACATGTGAGCCAAAACTTTTTTGCCCATGAAAATATCAAATATAAAAGACACTAGTTATTATCAGCATGCCAAAGCTTTGGGAATGTTGTTCACATGACCCTTCCTAAAGAAACTATCAAAGAATGAACTTCAGACAACCCACTATGACTAGAAATAATCATCAACATATAGGCTAGTGAAGACCATTAAATATACAACTACTATAGAAATAATACTAACTGAAAATTAAAAGGGGAAGAATACAGTTTGCAATGTTCTAACAATGTAGATATAGTACAGTTATTTTTAAAAATGAGATAATAGAACATTTCTATTAAAAGTTTTAATTGTTTTCTATAATCATATTCACAATGGTAGTATTAGTTCAATATTTTGAAACTGTGTCTATTTGTAGATAAAGTGAGATGAAGCATACAAGTAATTATTGAATATTCCAATTTGATCTTCTCCCGTACCCTTGAAAACTGGCATCTTCTTATAGAAGAAAGAAGATACAGATGTAATATGGAAGGGTTAAGTAAAAATAGGTAGTTCTGAACATGGATTGGGAATATTAGTACAAATTCTGTCTAGTGAGAGACATAGTCCATATTATTAGTACTAGGTTGTGATTGATACACTATTTCCCACTGAAAGAAACAACAGTACAAGAACTGGGACATCTTATCATTCCTTATAGCAAGGAAGCCATCAAAGACTACTGGATCATGAAATTTATATGGAATTCCTTTTCTCTCATCATATTTCAGCAAATTATTTTATTTGGCTGAATGTAGCTAAATGAATGAATTCTGTAAAAGTGTATTGATTTCCAACAAGTATAAAAAAGAAATTGTTTGATACGCATATGCTGCTTACTCATATCTCCTGTGTCTCCACTTCTCATCACTCTTTCCCTCAACCAGTTCAGAATAACCAGCAGTTTTAGAGTTGAAATGGTCTCTTTTCCCCATATTTTTAATTCTCTCTCAAGATATGGATGGGTTCTTTTGGGACTTTATGCAGTACAGGAAAACAGTATTCTAAAGTGAAGTTGTGTTCCCAGATGGATTCCCAACAGCCTATCAGAAAGCTACACGGGAATCTACTCCCGAAACCAAGAGCACACTGTATACGCTGTACGTTAGCCAACTTGACGATAAGTTACGTTAAAAAAAAGCTATATATTTACATTACTAATTGAGCCATAATTGTTCATTCCAGTGTATTTTTAATGTAAGTACCGCTTTCAGCATAATTTAATTAGAAATCTGAGCCTCAAATACCTAATTTATAACTTAACTTTTATAATACAATGCACCCAAAATTTGGGCAAGTCCCAATTTGGGAGCACTGGTTGTTCCTAATTCCACCCCAGATGGATACCTGGTATAACTTACAAGTGACAAGAAAACACTCATGATAATCATGGTCTCTTTTCAAAATGAAAAATTCAGATAGACAAAATAAGTGTTATCATTGTTGGTAAGTGTATTTTAATATATTGCTTCAAGCTTCCTCAGGAAGAATAAATAGCTATGTCAGGTCATAATTTGTCATGGTCTGCCTGAGTAGCAAGTTAATAGGAAAGAGCCTGGGGAGAGGACAGAGCAAGTAGGTAAGGCTCTTCTGCTCTCTCATTCCTACCTCCACCTCCAAACCCCTGCATCTAGCTTCCCTAGAATCTGTAGGTTAACAGTCAGGAATGACGACTTATAAGACACCAACCATCAGCACCATCTTCGGTTACAAAACTCAAGGAATATTTTTGCATTGGTAGTATGTATTACCACTTCCATATTTCTAAGCATACAAGCATAGCTCTTTGTTTAAATCACCGTTATCTCTGTTTTTATGGAAAACCTCAGATCAATATAAGATGGTGGCAGAAGTAGAGAAGACAAACGGCAAATTGTCCTTCTTTATTTCCATCCAACAGGGTCTAAGAGTGTCAACAGCATAGGAAGGGGGCTGTCCTGAGCCTCTGTGTACCAAAAGGAGAACGGAGTTTTCAAAGTTTTCCCTTTTTTCACATCTGATCACCAAATGTAAAAGTTGTAAGGTCATGGTGACCTCTAAAATTACATGTGGTAGACACTCATATACATATATACCCATATGTTCATATTCAGAATACTGTGTATACTATATAATGTGGGTTAATGCATATCAAGAATTATTGGAAATTCTAATTGTATCATCCTCTATATCCCTGAGAACTAAAACCTTGTTGTGAAAGGAAGAGGATACCCATACACTATGAAAGAGTTAAGTAAAACTATGTCATCCTAAATTTGGATTGGGAATGTTGGTATGACTTCTGTGTGCTTCTATGCATCTGCTTCACATATGGTAAGTGCTATCATAGGTCTGCATAGTGTTTATGTTTTAAGGAAAGACTTTCAGTTGAAACCTTGAAAAAAATTAATTGCTCCTCAGAATAAATTTAACAATCAAACTCATAATTCTCTTTAGAAAGACCTCTCCTCTCTTTTACCTTTGAGTTTAGTCCTTCAGATGCTATTAGTGACATTGTAAACTCTATAGCCAATTCAAACAAATCAACTTCCATGTAGAATATTCATTAAGACTCTTTATACTGACCATTTCCCAACATTTCAAACATACCGAAAAGTTGAAAAAAACTGTAAAACACTCATACCATTTTACTGCATTTGCTTTATTACGCAATTATCCAGGTAGCCATCCCTTTATTAATCTATCTTATGTTTTGATGCATTCCAAAGTAAGTTTTGAACATCAGTACACTTCACCCCTAAAATCTTCAGAAGACATATCATTAATTAGAGTTCAATATTTGCCTACAAATTTTTTAGATATTTGCATATAAGGAAATGCACAAATCTTATATTTATCACTCCATCAATATGAATGAATGCAAACCCCTATCAAAATATAGAACATTATTGCTTTAACCCCAGAAAGTTCTCTCTTCCTTATTTCCAGTTGATCTCTGCCCTATATTCCTGTTTTAGAAGCAACTACTGTTTTGTTTTCTGTTCACCATAGATAAGTTTTTCTGTTTCTAGAATTTCAAATAGGTGGAATGTGGGGGATAAGCTTAGGAATCCCCCGGGCTTACACAAGTGGGTTAACAAGGCATAAAGAAATACAAAGCCAGGGGCACCTGGGTGGCTCAGTAGGTTGAGTGTCCGGCTTTGGCTCAAGTCATGATCTCACAGTTTGTGGGTTTGAGTCCTGCATCGGGCTCTGTGCTGACGGCTCAGAGCCTGGAGCCTGCTTTGAATTCTGTGTTTCCCTCTCTCTCTGCTCCTCCTCCACTCATGCTCTGTCTCTCTCTTTCAAGAACAAATAAAAACATTAAAAAAATAATAAAAAAAAAAAGAAATACAAAGCCATAAAATGCTTACACCTGAGTTTGAGAAAACCAGATTGGCACCCCAAGAATAGGGGGTGCAAAGGCACCCTGAGATAGGGAGGTACAAAGGTGCCAGGAATAGGGAGGCTCAAAGGCACCCCAAAAATAGAGAGGGGGTGCAGAGCCCCCAGAATAGAGAGGGAGAGGCAAAACCCTAAAATAGGAATGGTGCAAAGGTGCCCAATGCATAGGTATATAACATAAACAAGATTAGACATTCAGGGTGGAAGCACCCCCAATTTAGTACTATGGCAGAAAGCTGCTTTCACAGGAGGATAGGGCCAGGTTAGGTAAATTGGTGAATTGGACTATGGACCACTGTGCTTCAGGCAAAGCTGCCCAGAGTGGAGATGGTTAACAAAAGAAAAGGTGCCTTATTAACCCTGAGGTTATCCCCCTACTTGCCTCATCCCCTAGGCCGGCAAAGATAAACAGAGGTGCTGCCTCATGTCTGCTGTAAACAACCTTCCTCCTGACAGCCTGGCACCTGGACTTTGTTTCATATTGACCCAAAACCCAAACACTGTATATCTTCAAAACCCTCCTTTTCCCTCACATCCCCAAGTTAATGTTCACAGTTTCTTTGTCTCTTTGTGCACACCCATGACGTTTGCAAGCCTTCTGATCTGAATAAATAGGGGGCAAGGACCCTTATTCAGGGCTCTTATCTCTTCCTGGACATTAGCCATCTCTCGTTTTTCATCCTGTGTCCCGCTCTCTTGCTAGACAAGAGAGAACTTTAGACCCAGAGTCTACGACAGTGGGATTATGCATTACATGGTTTCTTTCACTTAACATAATGTTTTTTTAAGATTCATTCATGTTACTGTGTGTGCCACTGGCTTGGTTTTTGTATTATTATTACTGAATGGTGTTTCTTTGGATGAATTCTGCTGTTTTTCCATTTTTCTGTTGATAGTCACTTGTCTTATTTCAAGGTGTTGCCTATTAGAAATAAAATTTATAAACATTCTTGGTTAAGGCATTTTGCCGCCTAGGTTTTCGTTTTTCTTATGTAAATATCCAGGATTGAAATTGCTGGTAAGTATATACCTTTAATTTTATAAGGACATGTCAGGCCATTTGCCAAAGCAGTCTTAATATTTTACACTCCCACCAAAAATGTACGAGTTCCAAATGCTCTCTACTAATTGTGCAATGGCATCTCATGGTGGCTTTAATTTGTATTTCTCTGATCACTAATGTTATTGAGTACTTTTTCATAGGACAATAAGCATGTCTTCTTTTATGAAATGTCTGTCCAAATACTTTCTTCATTTTAAAGAGTGGGTTATTTCTCTTTTCTCTCTGGCTGGCTTATGTGGTATTTGTGGCTGGTCCTCCCATACCTCTTGTACCAGCACTCTGCTGGGGAGAGACTCCTTTGCTCTGACCTCTTGCATAGGCATCCTGTGAAGGTACTTCAACGAAGCACCTTCTGGACTTCAGCTGGCCTAGTGTTAGCCTCCGGCAGTAATCACTGTGCCAATCAGAAGCTTCCTGGAAAGGGAGCCATTGTGCTCTATCTCTTGTTGTACTTTCAGCTTTTGAATGTACAAATTTATATCCAGCCAGATCCCTAGAACTCTCCCTCATATAAATTCTGTAGTAGTAAAGAAATAAAACCTTTGTTTTCATGCCAATTTGAATTTACCAATGACATCATGTTTGAAGTATGACAAAAATCAACTACAAAGTCTGAGCAGAGGTAGGTGATAACTCTTAAATTTCCCCCACAAAATCATTTTACTATCAAGCTTGACTACTTTAGAAATAAAACACACTTTAGTCTTGAATCAGACTATGCTGATTTCAGCACAGCACCAAAAATGCTACCTTGGTCTAACATCCCTTCATGTCCATTCATAGAGAAAATGTTTCTATTTTGTCCCAGACTTGTAGAGTTTGATGACCCAGAGAATTATGGAATGGTTTCGTGCTTGTATAGAACAGAATTCTTCTTAGCAGGAACTTAACTAATTTTAGGGCAGTTTACAGAGTTCTTGTGAAAAAAAATTGCAACTTGAAGGAACATTTTCCTCCAGTTTTTGGCTTATGTTTTAGAAAGCTCTTGACATGGCCTTGCAGGAAGCACAAGACTCTTAGGAATTGGTTTATTTCCTAAACCAAGAGAAGACTTGACAATCCTCCCTTTCATCAAGACTGCAAATCTACTGTTGCTTAATTAAGTCACTGAGCCAAGATTTCTGCAGAAAAGACTGTCATTTGTACAGTACTTGCTTCTCACATGATAAACGTGTTGATAATTTTACATCTTCATATTATGAGCTGATAAGATGGAGACAGCTGCACCTTGGCACTTGGAAATGCTATATGAACTTGAAGTTCTTTTCCCTTGCCTTAGAATTTGGGTGCATTCCAAGTCTCAAATGATCTTTTCATCCATGTTGCACCTTTGGCAACATCAAACGGTTATTTCTGTATATAGTTCAAAACTTATCTATTGAAAATGATAGGAAACAGATTAAGGTCACAAACGAAGAGGGAGTCCAGCTTTTAGACTGATGGCTGGTCATGAATTTAAAGCATTTCTGATGGCAGGAGGCAGCATGGAACAGCAAGAAAAACCAGGGTTCTGTCATCAGAAAGACGGGTTCACATCATTTTTCTGTCCTTCAATGACTATGTGTGACCTTGAGGGGCCTCAATTTCCACATCTGAATAATTATCATAGGGATACCTACCTTAGAGGACTATTGTGAGAATTGAATGAAAAACACACACACAACTGGCTTATTGTTAACATTCAACTAATGGTTATTACTGTTACTAGTATTTTTCAGTGATCATGTAACTTTCCTATTTAATACATTTTATGAATATGCTTATTATAATCAAAAAGCCTTATGAGAGTGTATTTTGCTTATTCATTTATTTTTACCAGATATGGTTATATAGATATGATATGCTATGTCCCCTCCATCCTTCCCTTCGTCCCTTCTTTCCCTCCTTCCTTCTAGAATTGCACATGAACCTCTATAGTCTATGATGTAATTGACAAAAGAGCTGATGTCAAAGTTACATTCTCGGCTATGTTTATTCATGTTGTACCGGGAGATAGAGTTGTGTCCTAAATCTGAACTTCCAAGTCAGTAATTGAGTGATAATTATTGCCTCGCCTTAGATTTAGGCATTCCTTGGAGACCATTGAGAAAATTCATTTGTTGCCGGGAATGCATACCCTTCTGCCTTGGAACACTTAGCAGGGTTAAGCAACAGAAGAGGCTCTTCTTCCCTTGGTGCTCATTAAATTTCCTGTTACGTGACACTGCAGTTCTTTCAGGTTGTGAGAGGTGTCAAGGAGCATGTCATATCAAGACACAACACTAGATACAGCAAAAAGACCAATTTTTGCTCATTTATGTCCTGAAATTCTAAACCTCAGCAAAATAAAATTTTGCTTTAAAATCAGGTGACGGAATAGGCTGCTCAGAGATTAGTTAGACACTTGACTTTGCTCATTGCTCCTGCCTTTCCTATGTTTGGTCTTCTCCTGTCCCTTGTTTGGGCCTGCAGCACAGCTAGAGAATTGGGCTCTCTCGTAGCAGTAGAAAAGGGAAGGGTTTTCCCACTGGGTATCTAGGTGTAGGTAAAGATGCATGGACCCAATTTTCCTGTCTTTGCAAACATAAGGGAATGGCATCAGTGTTTGTCACATCCACATGTTATGCTGCTTACCTTCTAGATTCTGGAAGGCTGGTATGTTGGGTTTGAGCCCAACCTCTGTCCTCAGAGTCCTTCCCCACACCCTCATCCAGTCGAGCTCAACAGTGTGACTACCTGTATGTATAACAGCCATGCCACCCACCCATAATTTCCCCAGCCTTCCCCATAACATGTCTCCCTTTTCTAAATCTTCATCTCTCTTGGCTACATCCCTGCCAAGAAGACTGCAACTTTTCATCAGTTTCCTCCTGTGTACAATAAACCAATTGAATCAGATTATATATAGTACAGCCACTTTCCCAATTTAAAGAGTTTACAAGTCTTGGCCAAGACCAGTTTACTCATTTGTTCTTCTTCCCCACTTCTGTTCTCTGTATTTCATCTCTTGCACAGCACGACCTTCCACAGTTTATTCTAAATAAGCACTTGTTCAGTCACTGAGTGAATTGATAAGTGAATGAATGACCAGCTTTCTTGACCTCATCCACGTATCTCCTATTTCCTTTCCTATTCTCTTTCCCACAACACCCCCTACCTCCCATTCTATTTACCTGTTTTTATCATTCAATCGTCCTTCGTTGGTAATTGGATTTAGGGTCCTTGTTTAAATTCCTCCCTTTCAAAGTTCATTCATTCATTGTAGTCTTTTCTGTTGCTTTCCAATTGCTTCCCTGCTGTGTCATTTTAATTGCTTTGTATTTTGTGTTCTACATTTCTTCCAGCTTACATGCATTAGATTCCAGCTCCCTAAAATAGAGATATTTACTGAAATGGCAGATTTGGATTCGCTGCAGCTTACAAATGAAATTTGAATCCGAGCAGTAAGATTTTACAAAATTAAAACTGAATTGAAGAAAAAAGGAAAACCGAATTGGTTACATAAATAGCTGGTGAGTATCAGGTAATATAAAAAATAAGTTTGTGTTAATTCTTTGGAGGATAGTCAAAAGTCTTCAATGCAAAGAAAAATACTTACAGAGTTGAGAATGGTCACTCATGCCCACTGGGGCAAGTCCCAGTCTTTACCAACAGATAACTGACTTTCTTTAATGCATAGAACACAATTCTGTACCTATTTTCCATTATTTAGATTAAATGTCAAAAGCAAAATTTTCCCCAGTACGTGCCAACCCTCTAAAATAACCGTTGAATGTGTACAAAAGCATATTTACACTTTACATTTGAAATGAAAAATGACTGAGATCTTGAGAGGCAATTATATATTTAAGAATATTTATCAGAATGTTGACGTATATAAAAATAAGTTTTTTAACACCATAAAGCATTTCTTAACAATTTAATTGTAATTGTAATCACATGTGTAGGGGTTCAGGATGAAGTGCCCCAAGATGTATTACTTTGGCATGTGGATTATTTTAAACTAAAAACAATCAAGGACCAGAGGAAACATTGACCTTCACCCTACCTACCTAAAAAAAATTTAGATACAGGACCTGCTCCAGAAAGGGAACTATCATCATAGAGAACTATAGTATAATATGATCTAGGTGTGACAGACAGGGAGGAACCCAGCAAAGTCTGCTACAATTTATGTGTACGTTCTTTTGTTTCTACATGGTCCGGCAAATATTTGTTTACCAAACACTTACTCTTTTTTATCTTCTTGTGAACTCTTTTCCTTCCTTTTGAAGTCCCAGATTCCTACCCTCTTCTTAGTTTCAGGACGACATATATACCTCATTTTGCCTGTCTTTGGTATCTTTCATATTTCTATGAATTTTCCATAAATATGCAATGAAATTTGATTTCTCCTTTTAATTTGTCTTATGCCAATTTAATTCTTACACCAGCCAGAAGAATTTTAAATCATATAGGGACATTTTTCTTCCCCAACACACAAATGGGTAGATGCTGAAGTGAGGAAAAATAGTTAGAAATATTTTTTTTTCAAAGTATCATCATAAATCTTTAGAAGTATTTTTCTATTTTTGGGGGTGAGAAGTTAAACTTAATGTGCCATAATGTTACAGTAAGGGGACTAGGAATCCATACATGTATCAAGAATTATCTGTACAATGAACATGTAATAACTCCTACATGTATGTACCAATCATTATTACATAGATAGATACTGTATTAATGAATAAAATAAAATTTGTTTAAAAGGAATGACAGGTTTTTGGGATTTTTGTTTTCTACTTGCTTGTTCAAGTAGAAACAATATCATTGGCTTTCTTCACCAAGTATTTATGTTCTTTAAAAAGTACTAGAAGCTTCCATCCTGGGAAGATGGTGGCATAGGACGCTGGGCTCACCTCGTCCTGCTGATCGCTTAGATTCCACCCACATTGGCCTAAATAACCCAGAAAACTAGCAGAACGGACTCACCAGAGCCAAGCGTAGACAGGAGGCCCATGGAAGAGGGTAGGAAGGGCAGAGAGGCAGTGCATGCTACAAGGACTGGTGGGAGGGAGCCGGGACGGTGGAGGGGCAGCCCGCCTGGCAAGGCAGAGCCTCTGAAGTCTGGCTTGCAAAAGCAGAGGGGCTGTACTCTGTGAGTTCTGACAGCCAGGGGGACTTAACATCTGGAATGTTAAAAGTCAACAGCTCTGCTCTCGGATAGCAGGGAGGGCAAGAGGACACTGGGAGGGAGAGTTGTTGAGCTCCGGAAGACAGAGCTCAGCTCAGTGGGGGAACAACAGGGCTGGTAAATGCCATCTACCTCTCCTATCCCCCAGCCAAAATTCCAAAGGGAACTAGTTCCCATCACTGAACTTGCTTGTACCGTGCAAATGCCCAATGCTGTGCTTCTGTGGATCCATCCCTCCAGCGGGCCTGCCTCCTTCCCGGTGCTGCAGGGCCCTTCCCACAGGGGACCACCAGGGGCAAAGCTAGCTAAGTCTGCCCCTCCCACCCCTGTGCACCTTGCAGATCCACCCCAGCTAATACACCAGATCCCATCAAAGCAGGACCACAAGCCTGGCAGTGTGCAAGTAACCCAGACAGGGGCCACACCACTCCACAGTGAGTACTGCCCCTGGGAGGGGGGAAGATAAGGTACACACCAGTCTGACTGTGGCCCCAGCGGTGGGGTGGGGGCAGACATCAGGTCTGACTGTGGCCCTGCCCACCAACACAAGTTACTCGGGACAGCACAGGGGAAGTACCCTGCAGTTGTGAGCCACCATAGGGACTACCCAAAATGACGAAATGGAAGAATTTGCCTCAAAATAATCCAGGAAATAGCAACAGTTAACGAATTGATCAAAAACGATTTAAGCCATAAAACAGAACAAGAATTTAGAATAATAGTCATAAAATTAATCACTGGGCTTGAAAAAAGCATAGAGGATAGCAGAGAATCTATTGCTACAGAGACCAAGGGACTAAGAAATAGTCATGAGGAGCTAAAAAAATGCTGTAAGTGAGGTGCAAAATAAAGTGGAGGCAGCCATAGCACAGATTGAAGAGGCAGAAGAGAGAATAGGTGAAGCAGAAGATAAAATTATGGAAAAAAGAGGAAGTTGAGGAAAAGAGAGATAAAAAAATCCAGGAGTATGAGGGGAGAATTAGATAACTAAGTGATGCAATCAAACAGAACAATATATGCATCATAGAAATTCCAGAAGAAGAAGAAGAGAGAGAGAAGGGGGTTGAAGGTGTACTTGAACAAATCATAGCTGAGAACTTCCCTGATCTGGGGAAGGAAAAAGGAATTGACATCCAAGAGGTAGAGAGAACTCCTTTCAGATGTAACTTGAATCAATCTTCTGCACAACATATCATAGTGAAACTGGCAAAATACAAGGATAAAGAGAAAATTCTGAAAGCAGCTAGGGATAAACAGGCTCTAACTTACAAAGGTAGACACATAAGAGTAGTGGCATAACTATCTACTGAAACTTAGCAGGCCAGAAAGGAACTGCAGGAAATCTTCAATGTGATGAACAGAAAAAATATGCAACTGAGAATCCTTTATCCAGCAAGTCTGTCATTCAGAATAGGAGAGATAAAGGTCTTCCCAAACAAGCGAAAACTGAAGGAATTCATCACCACTAAACCAGCCCTACAAGAGATCCTAAGAGGGATTCTGTGAGTGAAATGCTGCAAGGACCACAAAGTACCAGAGACATCACTACAAGCATGAAACCTACAGACATCACAATGACTCTAAACCCATATCTTTCTATAATAACACTGAGTGTAAATGGACTAAACGCTCCAGCCAAAAGACAGGGTATCAGAATGGATAAAAACAACAACAACAACAACGAGACCCATCTATTTGCTGTCTACAAGAGACTCATTTTAGACCTGAGGACACCTTCAGATTGAAAGTGAGGGGATGGAGAACTATCTATCATGCTACTGGAAGTCAAAAGAAAGCTGGAGTAGCCATGCTTATATCAGACAAACTAGACTTTAAATTAAAGGCTGTAACAAGAGATGAACAAGGGCATTATATAATAATTACAGGGTCTATCCATCAGGAAGAGCTAACAATTATAAATGTTTATGTGCCGAATATGGGAGCCCCCAAATATATAAAACAATTAATCACAAACATAAGCAACCTTATTGATAAGAATATGGTAATTGAAGGGGACATTTAAACCCCACTTACAACAATGGATAGATCATCTAGACACAGGATCAATAAAGAAACAAGGGCCCTGAATGACACATTGGATCAGATGGACTTGACAGATATATTTAGAACTCTGCATCCCAAAGCAACAGAATATACTTTCTTCTTGAGTGCACATGGAACATTCTCCAAGATAGATCACATACTGGGTCACAAAACAGCCCTTCGTAAGTATAAAAGAATTGAGATCATACCATGCACACTTTCAGACCACAATGCTATGAAGCTTGAAATCAACCACAGGAAAAAGTCTGGAAAACCTCCAAAAGCATGGAGGCTAAAGAACAGATTACTAAAGAATGAATGGGTCAACCAGGTAATTAGAGAAGAAATTAAAAAAGATATGGAAACAAACGAAAATGAAAATACAACAATCCAAACGCTTTGGGATGCAGCGAAGGCAGTCCTGAGAGGAAAATACGTTGCAATCCAGGCCTATCTCAAGAAACAAGAAAAATCCCAAATATAAAATGTACCAGCACACCTAAAGGAAACAGAAGCAGAACAGCAAAGACATCCCAAACCCAGCAGAAAAAGAGAAATAATAAAGATCAGAGCAAAAATAAACAATATAGAATCTAAAAAAACTGTAGAGCAGATCAACGAAACCAAGAGTTGGTTTTTTGAAAAAATAAACAAAATTGACAAACCTCTAGCCAGGCTTCTCAAAAAGAAAAGGGAGAGGACCTAAATAGACAAAATCATGAATGAAAATGGAATTATTACATCCAATCCCTCAGAAATACAAGCAATTATCAGGGAATACTATGAATAATTATATGCCAACAAACTGGACAACCTGGAAGAAATGGACAAATTCCTAAGCACCCACATACTTCCAAAACAGAAAATGTGAACAGACCCATAACTAGTGAAGAAATTGAATCAGTTATCAAATATCTCCCACCAAATAAGAGTCCAGGACTAGATGGCTTCCCTGGGGAATTCTACCAGACATTTACAGCAGAGATAATACCTATCCTTCTCAAGCTATTCCAAAAAATAGAAAGGGAAGCGAAACTTCCAGACTCATTCTATGAAGCCAGCATTACTGTGATTCCTAAACCAGACAGATACCCAGCAAAAAAAGAAAACTACAGGCCAATATCCGTGATGAATATGGATGCAAAAATTCTCAACAAGATACTAGCAAATCAAATTCAACAGCATATAAAAAGAATTATTCACCATGATCGAGTGGGATTCATTCCTGGGCTGTAGGGCTAGTTCAATATTTGCAAATCAATCGATGTGACACATCACATTAATAAAAGAAAAGAACCATATGATCCTGTCAATAAATGCAGAAAAAGCATTTGACAAAATTCAGCATCCTTTCTTAATAAAAACCCTCGAGAAAGTCAGGATAGAAGGAACATATTTAAACATAATAAAAGCCATTTATGAAAAGCCCACAGCTAATATCATCCTTAATGGGGAAAAACTGAGAGCTTTCCCCCTGAGATCAGGAACATGACAGGGACATCCACTCTCACTGCTGTTGTTTAACATAGTGTTGGAAGCGCTAACATCAGCAATCAGGCAACAAAAGGAAATCAAAGGCATCAAAATTGGCAAAGATGAAGTCAAGCTTTCACTTTTTGCAGATGACATGATATTATACATGGGAAACCCGATAGACTCCACCAAAAGACTGCTAGAACTGATACATGAATTCAGCAAAGTCACGGGATACAAAATTAATGTACAGAAATCAGTTGCATTCTTATACAATAATAATGAAGCAACAGAAAGACAAATAAAGAAACTGATCCCATTGACAATTGCACCAAGAATCATAAAATACCTAGGAATAAACCTAACCAAAGATGTAAAAGATCTGTATGCTGAAAACTATAGAAAGCTTATTAAGGGGTGCCTGGGTGGCTCAGTCGATTAAGCGTCTGACTTCAGCTCAGGTAATGATCTCACAGTCCTTGTGTTCAAGCCCTGCATCGGGTTCTGTGCTGACAGCTCAGAGCCTGGAGCCTGCTTTGGATTCTGTCTCCCTCTCTCTGACTGAATAAATAAAAATTAAAAAAAAAAAAAAAGAAAGAAAGTTTATGAAGGAAATTGAAGAAGATATAAAGAAATGGAGAAACATTCTGTGCTCATGGATTGGAAGAATAAATATTGTTCAAATGTCAATACTACCCAAAACTATCTACACATTCAATGCAATCCCAATCAAAATTATACCAGCATTCTTCTCGAAGCTAGAACAAGCAATCCTAAAATGTGTATGGAACCACAGACGACCCTAAACAGCCAAAATAATATTGATGTGATGCAGGAGGCATCACAATCCCAGACTTAAGCCTCTACTACAAAGCTGTAATCGTCAAGACAGCATGGTATTGGCACAAAAACAGACCCACAGACCAATGGAATAGAATAGAGACTCCAGAATTAGACCCACAAAAGTATGGCCAACCAATCTTTGACAAAGCAGGAAAGAATATCCAGTGGAAAAAAGACAGCCTCTTTAACAAATGGTGCTGGGAGAACTGGACAGCAACATGCAGAAGAATGAAACTAGACCACTTTCTTACGCCATTCACAAAAATAAACTCAAAATGGATAAAGGACCTGAATGTGAGACAGGAAACCATCAAAACCCTAGAGGAGAAAGCAGGAAAAAAACTCTCTGACCTCAGCCACAGTAATTTCTTACTCAACACAACTCCAAAGTCAAGGGAATTAAAAGCAAAAATGAACTATTGGGACCTCATCAAGATAAAAAGCTTCTGCACTGCAAAGGAAACAATCAACAAAACTAAAAGGCAACCGACAGAATGGGAAAAGTTATTTGCAAATGACATTATCAGACAAAGGGCTAGTATCCAAAACCTATAAAGAACTCACCAAACTCCACACTTGAAAAACAAATAATCCAGTGAAGAAATGGGCAGAAGACATGAATAGACACTTTTCTAAGGAAGACATCCAGATGGCCAACAGACACATGAAAAGGTGCTCAACGTCACTCCTCATCAGGGAAACACAAATCAAAACCACACTGAGATACCACCTCATGCCAGTGAGAGTGGCTAAAATGAACAAATCAGGAGACTATAGATGCTAGTGAGGATGTGGAGAAACAAGAACCCTCTTGCACTGTTGGTGGGAATGCAAACTGGTGCAGCCTCTTTGGAAAACAGTGCGGAGGTTCCTCAAAAAATTAAAAATAGATCTACCCTATGACCCGGCAATACCACTGCTAGGAATTTACCTAAGGGATACAGGAGTGCTGATGCATAGGGGCACTTGTACCCCAATGTTTATAGCAGCACTCTCAACAATAGCCAAATTATGGAAAGAGCCTAAATGTCCATCAAGTGATGAATGGATAAAGACACTGTGGTTTATATACACAATGTAATACTACTTGGCAAAGAGAAAGAATGAAATACGGCCTTTTGTAGCAACGTGGATGGAACTGGAGAGTGTGATGCTAAGTGAAATAAGTCATACAGAGAAAGACAGATACCATATGTTTTCACTCTTAGGTGGATCCTAAGAAACTTAACAGAAGACCATGGGGGAGGGGAAGGAAAAAAAGTTAGGGAGGGAGGCAAACCCTAAGAGACTCTTAAAAGCTGAGAACAAACTGAGGGTTGATGGGGGGTGGGAGGGAGGGGAGGGTGGATGATGGGCATTGAGGAGGGCACCTGTTGGGATGAGTACAGGGTGTTGTATGGAAACCAATTTGACATTAAATTTCACATTACAGAAAAAAGTACTAGAAGCTTTCCTTTGGATGGTTGCTTGATTTCCCTCAGAGTACATTAACTGCCTTTTTGAATTTCTTGTTCTTGTTTCTTGAGCATCTCCTAGTCCTTGTAGGAGGCTGTGAGTCACAGCAAAGAAGTCAGGTATGAATAGATTGCTGATATTTCTACTGGTTAACAGAAGACTGGGGGTTCTCGAAGGAGAGAAACTGAAGTCGATCGGATGCTCTTCCGAAGTGAAGTCATTTTAGATCATGGCTGGAAATAACTCAGGATGCTGACCTGACCTGGGCTTGACAAGAGTTCAGATAGATAAAAAAAAAAAAAAAAAAAAAAAAAAAAAAAACCTCTGCTCCTTCTTGAGGATAATGGGTAAGGGAGAAACGGATACACCCAGTATCTTTTTTTTTTTTTTTTTAAGTTTACTGCCTCAGTGCCTTGTAGCAAGAGCAGGAAAAAAGGACTTTGTCATCAATATGACTTCAGGTGTCATTTTTTTCAAAGGTCCCCCTTTGCCTCCCACAGGACTAGTCCATCATCAAAACAGACATGCAGTCACTGGCTGAGTTTAACTATGTGACTGGGCAGCAAATTAATTCGCACTGCATTCAGATATGTAAAGAAAAGGTAGCTTCTCAATTTCTCTAGACCTGATCACATCTCGCTCCTGAGCGTCAGCCTGCTGGAGTTCGTGGTGGGGTGGGACTGTAAGTCAAGATTTCGTTCAACCTGATTTATTAATTTAAAACCCCCATCTTCAGCGCATGCTCCGTTTCCCGGATTTCCTCTTTCTCTTCTTCTTCCCAAGCTCTCCCAACACAAAGGGAACAGACACAGCCTTTTGCTCTCCTCCCTTAAAGTTCCTCACATCCGTTACATCCTCCCCGTCTGGATCAGAAGGGATCTCCAGACCATGCCCTCCTAGGTGCAAGGTAACTTCACTGCCGTAGTAGAAACACTGTGATCTCAGATATCCAAGGTGGGTTTTCTATACGCTTAAGAGATTCGGCAAGTTCTCTTTCTCTCTCTCTCCATTTCTCAAATATCTCTCTCTCTCTCTCTCTCTCTCTCTCTCTCTCGCTCTCTCTCTCTCTCTCTCTCTCTCACACACACACACACACACACACACACACACACACACACTTGCTTGTTTTCTCTTTCTCACGCTCTCCTCTCCAAAGTCTGGCCTTTGGTCTTACTGTCTTCCTGCTGACAGCAATAAAAATCACATTTGCATATTAAGGCATTATAGCTGCAATAGAATGCACTTTTCCCTTGAATCCCTTCACTTCCATGGCTGGGGTGCCCAGGCATTAAGATTTACTGGAAATGGATACATCTGAGAAGAAATACATCAGAAAATACATTTCAAAATACATTGCGCTCATTGGGAACCATCCCCAGAAGGAAGGGACAGGAGTGCAAGGAACTTTCTTTTCACCGTCCTTCCCGTCTATCATGTCATCACATTTCGTCGGAGGAAAAAATTAGTCCAAGGGCTGTGAAGGTGGCTAAGTCATGCAGCTTTAAGAGGGCAGATCATAAGGAAGAGTTTCCTCTGGAAAAAGAAAACTCACGCAGAAAGCTGCGTATCTGTTTGCTTGCTCGTTGCTGATTTGCCTTTGAAATATGGAAGTCTGACAAAGTAATCACTTGAAAGGAGAGTGTCTCCATGCCAAGTTCAGGCTTCTCCAGCAGCACCAGACCACTTCCTGTTCTCCCGGGTAGCCAGATAAGAACAAATGGGCCTCCTCTTTATTCTCCAATAGAAGCCCTACGTGGCCGGGACCAGGCTCCTGGCCTCATTATGTCCGGGTGGGGCTGGGAGGCCCTGTAGGTGCGACTGACCTTGACTTGATCCTTTCCTAGGAAAGGAAAAGTGAAGGCAGAAAGGGGTTCCTGAACTAAGCAGTAGGTGACACCAAAAGAACTGGGAAGTTGAATGCACACACAGAGCCCTACGTTCTTGTCACACTGAAACGGAGAAAAACGCCCCAGCTCTCGGACACCCACATACCTTCCCTTCTTGCTAATCTTCCTTCCTGGCTACTATTCAATAGCTGAATCCTTTCTCAGGCTTTTAGCCAGCTTTAAGCTTGTAGAAAGAGGATGAAAAAAGGGCACTCTAAGACCCTGGATTTTTTTTTTTCTCCTCAATGAATCGATTTGAAAGGCTAGCTGGCACACCTTCCAGAAACGTGTATAAACGCCTAATGGAGAGATCCCGTGTAGCTGCTGCACGGCTGTCCAGGCATTCCCAATCGTGCTTCAGGCTGATGGCCTGCCCTGTAGGGGAGTGACCTATCAGCGACACGTTTTCCCACCTGCAGCGCGGCTTGAAGCAGCTCAATATTTCCTTTCTATTTCCTGGGGAGTGGGGGTGGGGGGGTGGGAAGGACATACATGTTGATAGAGCCATGATCAAAACTGCCGCATTTAAAGTGAGGTCATGAGGGCACACATCATCTCAGTCTCCTTACTGCACTTCCTTCCCCGGGAGGATGTCGGAGAGGGGAAGGTAAAGTTGTGCGTGTAAGTATTTTTCCGTGGAAGGCGGCATCCTTGTTTTTTTTTTTTGGGGGGGGGGGTTGTTCCATTCTCAAAGAGTCTGCCGATTTGTTCAACAACATTTACTGAGTGTCAGGTATATGCCAGGCATTGTAACTGACAGTGAGGATATCACAAAGAACAGGGTGGACAGGATCCTGCACGAATGGGCCTTATAAGTTTGTTTATTTTAAAAGAGAGAGCGCGCAAGTGGGGGAGGGGCAGAGAGAGGGAGAGCCAGAATCCAAAACTGGCTCTGGGCGGGCAGCTCAAAGCCTGATGCGGGGCTCGAACTCACAACCCTTGAGATCGTGGCCTGAGCCAAGATCAAGAGTAGGATGCTTAACCGACTGAGCCACCCAGGCGCCCCCACCAATGGACTTTACAAACGAACGGGGTGGAGGGACACCTTAAGCAAATAAAAATAAATACACAACCATGTGCATTTTGCTTTCTTCCGAAGGTTCTGGCACCATGAAGGAAATGAAGAGGGTGATGTGATGGTACCTAGCTGGGTGGTAGGTGCAGCAGATATTGGATTGGCTTTTCCAGCTCCTGTCCGGTCCCACCTAAAGATTCCCTTCCTGAACTGGAGGCAGGCTGCCTGCTTACACTGCAGAGGCAGGAAAGTCAAAAAGGTTGTTTGTTTGTTTTTTAACTGAACTGACCTTTCTAAGACTCCCTTGCACTTGGGGGTCTGACCGCGGCCCAATGTGAGACAGGTGGAGGAGATGGACAGCACCAGGCAGTGCACATGCACGAGGAGGTGAGCTTAGGGGCCAGTCTGCTGGGAGAAGCACTAGCATCATCCAGTGCTTGGCCAGAAGCTCCCTGCCTGACCTCCAGGGCTGTAGGTGTAGCTGTGGCCGAGAGATGGCCACAGGGACACACGTGTTGTGTGTCGGGTCTCCGAGCTGCTGCTCCAGACTGCACAGCTTCCAGGGGCGCTGGGCAGGACAGTTTCCGGCCCCTTTCCCTGTGGCAACGTACCTTCCTATGCATCCAGTGCGGGATCCCCCGGTGCAGGCGCAGAGCTGGGTCTTTTCCAGCCTCTCCTCCAAGGGTGACAGATGTGCTTCTCCTCCACCCCCAGCGGCAGGGCACCTTTGTCAGGGACCCTTTCCTGCTCTGCTGCGAATAAACCTTCTCAAGCGCACGCAGAGGAAAACTGGGGGGAGAGCAGTGCGTGCGTGAGTGCGTGAGTGCGTGAGTGCGTGCGTGCGTGAGTGCGTGCGTGCGTGCGTGCGTGCAGGCCCCTTCTCCTGGCGTCTGAGCCTCCCAGGCGTTCCAAGTGATCTCACCTGCCTGCCCTCAGCCTGTAACGATTCCTTCACATTCTAGCCCTTTTCTTCCCACCTGCTTTTCCGGCGGCCCCATCCTCACAGTTTTGCAGATCACCGGGCCTTTCCCCGTTGTTAGGGTGGCAGTGACATCTCCTTTGGAGCTATCCACGCCTTAAGCAAAAGCAGAATTCTCTTTCTGGTTATAGAGCTTCAACATTGGGGGGGGAGGGGGGGTCTGGAGTTTGGGTTGTTCCCCGGAAGGTGATCAAAGCACCTTCGCTGCTAAAAGCTTCAGATGTGAAACATTTGCTAATTCCCTGGGCATTTATGGTCCCGCAGCTGCTCGCAACCCAGAGAGAGGGCACACGAACAACTGTTATCGAGGAGGGTGAGGAGTGCCCTAATGGGGGTGGAATGGGAAGAACTCGATGGAAATAAACAGGACACGGGATGCTGAGGGGGTATAATCATTTGGGTCACTTCTGGAATCTTCAGAAAGAGTTTTCCAGGCACGAAAGGTGAGGAGACATCCACAGATGATTCCTTCAATTCCTCATTCACTAATAAGAACGCCATGTCCTGGCAGGGTTAGCCGGGATCCGAAATTCTCGTTTGGAAACTGAGCCCCTTCAACCCCGGTCTTGACCGTGGTCAGCTCTGTGCCCGTGTCCTCCAGGTGAACTCAGCATTTCTACAAGGTCAGCAGGTCCCAGGTCAACAGAACTAATAACAGAAACTGTAGTAGACTGTATTTGACTAAAAGCAGTACTTTCTTCCAGAACAATCCAGAATTTTGATACCCATACCTAACATGCTATCCTTCGCGCTTATCCCTTTTATGTTTTTATTAACCTCTAGATTTGCTATACCCCGAGTGGGTGGATGCCTGGCCATTGGCTTATTTGGACCCCTGGGAGCAGACATCAGCATTGCTCTAAAATGAAAAGTGAGGCTAGATGGTTGCCGAAGATCTCCCGTTTGGGGCCCTTGGCCCAGCCAGGATGGCACAAAATGTCAGCACCAAGACAGGAATATGGAGCCAAACACGGACTTGCCAGAGTCAGATGCCCAAAGGAGATGGGGTGTAGGCCAGTATTTATCCTTGGTACAAAACCTGAGTCTGTGGCAGGCTGGGGTTAGACAGAGTATTAACGCAGCAAAGGATGTCAACTCCCAGGCATGTGCGTGCAGTAATGAGTCTGTGGACAAATCCAAGATCGGGAGGTGATAACATAGATAAAACCGGATCGGGAAGCAGGACAAGAAACTAGATTGCTCAGGTGATCTCATGAGGCCGCTGAGACTCATGTGTGCCAAAGTCTACCCGACCGCCCTCGGACTCAGCCCCATTGTTCAGTCAGCCTCCATTGTCACTTGAATATCACTTTCTGAAAGATACGCACAGCATACGTACAAAAACACGCGGGCCTTAACTTCAAAAGTAGGACAATGGGGAGCAAGGAAAGTACACAGCCAACGTGCGGGTGGGTCTGTGTTCTCAGCATACTGTAGCATTTACTTCAAAATATTAAATCTGATAGTGATACACTGAAAGGTAACTTGAAATATATAAGAAAAGGTGTATGAAATAAACCTTAAGGTTTATTTACTTATTAAACCTTAAGGCACAAACCTTATTATTCTAAGAAATAAAGAAACACGTTTCAGTGGTTGCAAAGTTTCCCTTTTCTGTAACTACTAACTGATGAAGAGAGCAAGTATCAGACTACAGAAGAGGACAGAAATTCAGTGTTGTAGAAAATTCCATACTTTGCCACCACATATCCTGGCGCATGGATGCCCTCATTTCTTGGCATTTCAGGGTCCACCTGGGCAGGGGTGGTGGCTGAGCCCCGACCTGTCAACACGAATTCCTCTTTGCAGATTAAACAGCTGGCCCTTTTTCGGTTGTGTCAGCATCCCTTTGACCTCATTTGCTGTTACTTTGAACTTTCAAATAAGTATAAAGTTAAAATAGTTGTCAACATTGGCCAGACATGATCTTAGAATCCTGAGGGTCATTATAAGAGAACCAGAAAAAAATTATTTTAAGTCGTTTCTCTTATTGGAAATGTGCCTTCACGTTCTATCTTCTCGGCATAGTATAAGGGAATATGTTTCCTCTTCCTTGATTCCTGAGTCTGAGATTTCAAGGAGAATTTCTTCTGAATTACTCTCTCCACTGTCCATTTCCTTCTGTAGCAAACACATGCATGCTTATAGAAATGGTTGTGCAAGGGCACCTTACTGTGTCGATGCCCTGGGAATGTGCACTAGAAAATCTTTAAAGAAAATCTCTGGGGGTGCCTGGGTGGCGCAGTTGGTTAAGCGTCCGACTTCAGCCAGGTCACGATCTTGCGGTCCGTGAGTTCGAGCCCCACGTCGGGCTCTGGGCTGATGGCTCAGAGCCTGGAGCCTGTTTCCGATTCTGTGTCTCCCTCTCTCTCTGCCCCTTCCCCGTTCATGCTCTGTCTCTCTCTGTCCCAAAAATAAATAAACGTTGGAAAAAAAAAAAAAGAAAATCTCTGTAAGTGAGCCATAAAACGATAAGGACATATATCACCCAAAGTTTAAAGTCACCAATAAAGTATGTTCTTCGCGGTGAGACTTTTATCAGTGGGGCTGGAAGAGAGCTGACTGCACAGAATATAAATTAGTTTTCCATTACTTGTATACATATATATATATATATATATATATACATATATATATGTAACTTCATATATTTATATATATAATATCATTATTGTGTTGTATTTCTAGGTGAAAATCCTAAACCCCCAAATTGAATTAAGGAAGTGTTTTAAATGATAACAGATGAACACGCATTTTCCTCAATAATAACATTTGCTCAGAGCTTTATACTTCTAACTGTTTTCATATACTTTTACTTGGCCCCCCTTATAAGCCTATGAGGCGGACAAAGGGACGCTATTTCCGCATCGAACTGATGAAAAACTACATACATATTTAATGGGGATAGAAACATCTTGAATTTGCCATTACAGAAGCTGAATTATGAATAGAATGGATACATGACTCACTGCCCCAAAGGCTGGATCCGAACATGTAGCCATCATTACCCAGACCAGCCAGACACAACCAGGATTTTATCCAGTAAAAAAAAAACAGGATTTTATCCAGTAAATTGTATCTGTTGTACCCTTCACTTTGGTAACAGTAGATTGCCCTGGGAATCACTGTCTCAGGCAAAAAACAAAAAACAAAAAACAAAAAACCAATAAAAATAAAAACAAGTATGTTGATTTCCAGTTCTGACTTCTAACCACGAGAGGGTAGTATTGCTCTTGCGTGCTCTGTCCGGTATCTGTTCCAAGAGAAAAGACTGGAAACCTGAAATCAGTTTATCCCACACCTTCACAGGGTATCCCTAAACCGTAAATATCAGGGATGGGGCTTTGAATCTCCAGTTCTAGGTAGTGTCTCATTTGCCAGACCTAAGCACTGATCACTGGCCTCTATATCAGATAATGCGGTTTGGATGGAGGCAAAGAGACGGTCTTTCTTCAATTAACCACTCTCTGATTTGGGGCTCCAGCTAACGCTTTAGAACCCACAGGCCTCTTCCAATGTGGCAAGCTATCAATGAGCAATTGTTATCACAGGCTCTTCTATTGTTAGCCTGATTCACTTTCTAAGCTTTTAAAAATATTTTTGAGAGAGAGAAAGAGACAGAGCAGGAGCAGGGGAGGGACAGAGAAAGAGGGAGACACAGAATCCGAAGCAGGCTCCAGGCTCGGAGCTGCCAGCACAGAGCCCGATGCAGGGCTCAAACCCAGGGACCACAAGATCATGACCTGAGCCGAAGTCGGTTGCTTAACCCACTGAGTTACCCCGGCGACCCAGCCTGATTAATTTTCTGGAGAAAAGAAAACAGTGAATATATTGCTTAATCATAGTATTAGGCGTCAAAAATTACAAAGGGTACAGCAGGAGGAGAGAAAAAATTCTCTGCTATGATTAACTACCATATACAAATATGCTATATAAAATACTACATAAAAATATGTATTGCGTAACCTAAAGTGTAATGTACTTTCACTAATGTTCAAAATGCTTCTGTGGTTATGTGCAGCTGGAAGGATGTTTCTGGGGCACGACACTCAAGTGTTTCCAGGCGGCTACAGAAAGAGCCTGTAAAAGTTTTCACTGTGGAAAATAATGATCCCTAAAAACTGAGAACAAACTGAGGGTGGATGGGGGGTGGGAGGGAGGGGAGGGTGGGTGATGGGTATTGAGGAGGGCACCTTTTGGGATGAGCACTGGGGGTGTTGTATGGAAACCAATTTGACAATAAACTTCATATATTGAAAATAAAAAAGAAAACAATGATCCCTAACTTTGGCTTCACAGCCAATACGACTTGTGCTCTTTATAGTGCTGACAGAAGATAACAGCTACTGATTTACAAACTTCTGCAGCAAGGTTGCAGCCACACGTGGTCACAAACCTCATCTCACAGGGGACGGCTTCATCCACGTTTTCGGTTTCAAAGTTTCTCCCTCCTCTGAACGAAGTATCTGCATCCCTGCGGCACTTACCTTCTGCTACCTTGTATTGTAAGTCGATTTCCAGAGAGACGATTGATAATTCATTTCTACAGAGCTAAGGAGTCTGTGAGTTCCATCAACATCCCATTCACGGCAATGATCTGTTTTGCGGGTTCTTACATCTCCCCGAAGACATACAACCTCCAGGCAGTTCGTCCTGCTTCGATCAGATGGCTGGGAATCCTTGAGATGTCTCACCAACATCCTCCAGTGTTCTGCCTCACACACCCACCCTGTCCGCGCGTGTCACCCTAAAGGCCCATGGCGGCAAGACCTCCTTGTATGGCTGCTGTCCATGTTACAGAAGAGGACCCCCATCTACTGACCCTCCCTGGGGTCTTCGATAACCCAGGGGATCCTCTCCCACACTTTCTACACACACCACCATAGATCCAGGCTGAGGGGCCAACAGATCACAGCTAACCTCTCCTCATCTGTCCTACTCACTCCATTTCCATGACAACCAACCCTTGGCTCGTCCTCCAGCCATAAACCTCCTCGTGGTCATCTCGGGCACTGCTAAATTCCACCGTGGCTTTAGGTGAGCTTCCCTAAAAAGGGACAGATAACAGAAGATGTTTCCCCTTAGGAAGCTCACATTCATGGCTTGGCCTTTTCCCGATAACTCAGTGGCGGGAACTGTACATAGTAGATGCCGAGAAAAGTTTGGTGAGAGTTGTGATGATGAATGTAGGAATTTGTCTCAATCGTAGGAGTTTCCTAGCCTGTCATCCAGTCAATGTTCATCCCGGTAAATCCTAAGATAGCTGTCTTTCGTATTTAACACCCAATTTACTTGCTGGCGCGAACCATATGACAGAACCCATCTTTACTTACCTATTTCCAACGGTTTCATGTTTAATAAACCTTATCTCCCTAATGAGACCAGAAAGTTTGTGAAGTCAGGGAACTGATCTTCTATTTCTCCTATTTTGTTTTCTTTCATTGCTGTCACATACTCTCTCTGTAATCTCCATGCCCAGCGTCCCCAGTCCCAATGGTCACCTCTTGTGTTTCCAGTTCATTCCCTCTAGCCATCCATCAACAAACCTCCCTCAAATGCACCCTTCACGTCTTTGCTAACACATCACCTCCGGAGACCTCTTCTTACCACCTTATTTAAAATTGCATTCTCTGCTTCATTTTACTCCACAGCACTTATCACTACAGACGTGCCATCACTTTTTACTTCGCCTGTTGCCAGCCCCCAAGGAGAAAATAAGCTCCACAAAGCACTTGTATCTACTCTGTTCACTCCTGTAGCCTCAACGCCTATGAAAGTGTCTGACACATAATAAGCATTCAAAAACTATGTGTTCGACACATTGACAGATCAAGGATTTGACGTCGTATTTCCCCGGAGTGGGCGGTTAAGAAATACTTGCTTGTTTATATCAACACAGGTATGTTTGCATCCGTTTAGGAAAATGGAAAGTCAAGAGTCACTATGGGATGGCGTGCCATCCTGAGGAAGCTCACCAAATGTTAAAATCTCCAGGCAGAGTTTAAACGTGGTTTTCTTTGGCAGCAAAACAGGCAAAGAATGCTTTGGTCTGAAGAGTTTGGGGGGCGCCTGGGTGGCGCAGTCGGTTAAGCGTCCGACTTCAGCCAGGTCACGATCTCGCGGTCCGGGAGTTCGAGCCCCGCGTCGGGCTCTGGGCTGATGGCTCAGAGCCTGGAGCCTGTTTCCGATTCTGTGTCTCCCTCTCTCTCTGCCCCTCCCCCGTTCATGCTCTGTCTCTCTCTGTCCCCCCAAAAAAAAAAAAAAAAAAAAAGTGAAGAGTTTGGAACTGGCTCCGCTTCTAGGATAGTCGGTCAGGATTTCAGAACAATTCGCCCAGCAGTGCTCTTTCCATTGATAATGTGACACTAATGATTGGCAAGGCTCTGTGCTACAAGACACGGAGAGTATTGAGTGGATAACACTTGGCTACATTCACTGTTCCTAATGTTTCCCTTTTTCTTCCAATTAGGGAGACTAGGTATGAATGTGCCATGGCCCCCGATGTTATTTGACGTTGCCGAATGTAGGTGTGCCAACCACGCCTGGTTTTTTTTTTTTTTCTTTTCTTCACATCGAGTTATAATTGACGTATAAACTAGGTAGGTGTAGGATGTAGGGTGTGACGATTAGATATGTGCATAACTGCAACATGATTACCACGACGCGTTGGCTAACACATTCTTCAGCTCACACGATTGTTATTTGGTTGTGGCGGTGGTGAGAACATTTAAGATCTACTCTCTCAGCAGGTTGTCAGTGTGGAAAACAGTATCGCTGGCTGTTGTCATCCTGTGGTACATCAGATCCTCGCAGCTGATTCATGCGCGACAGGGAAGTTTGTAGCCTCCGTATTTTCTGCACTTTGACGCTTTACATCTGGAGCCTTCTGGACCCTAGAGGGACAGCCCCTCACGCAGCTAGCCGGTTCCTACAGAGAATAAACAACTTGCCCTCAGCCTGCCAGGAGCCCCGCCTTTCAAAACAAGCCTACCATTCCAGACCCCATACCCCCCAGCCACCTCCTTTATTAGGTTCTCAAACTCAGAGCCATTATTCCCTGCCCTAATTGCCCTCGGAGATTTCCAGAAACTTCAGAACACCCCGAGGCCCATTGAACTCATTCAGAGTAGCCAGTCTTGAGGCTGTTCACACCGCTGAGCCAGCTCCTGCCCACGAAGCCACAACACAGGCTCTTCCCCATATTTTTGCTCGCTCCCCCTGCCTCCTGACTGACCCTGTTTCCCTGTGGGGCACCATGTGGTGTGGCGTGTCCCCTCCTCTTGGCAAGTGTGAGTAGGAACCTACCTTTTCAGTGGCTATTGTTTCCTGGTCTGTTTGTCTTGCTCCCCCTAAATAATTCTAAAAACTGCATTTCGAAACAGTGGAAAATAAAATAAGCTAATTCGTGGTTTCTAAGGGCTCCTCTAGCTCTGGCATATAAATAAACAACTGCTATATTAACAAGCAAATAGGCTCAAAAGGATGAAAGTTCTGTAATTTAGAGAAGAGAAAAGAGCATCTCATATCTTTGGATCATAACAAAGATGTCGGACTCAGAGGAGGGTTCCAGACTCCACCTTTCCACTCGCCCCCCTTTCCCTCGCTGGGGCTGAGCCTGAGTGAGGAGCGTCAACAGAGCTGCAAGAGGTTTGGGGAAGTAAAACTGAGACAAACATTTATCCCACTTCCTCTCTGGAGGTCTAGCACTTGGCAGTCTTCAGACATCTCCCTGGTAGACACAAGAATTCTTTAAGGTAGGTCTTAATAATTTACAGATGAGAAGACTGATGTCTAAAGAGGCACACACTTGTCAAATTCATGGGGTTGAATTATAATAATAATTCCTGTCATTTACTGGCTGCCTCCTATAGGACACACGTATATATGGTCATGATGCGATTTTGTTTTGTCTGTTCCATCACGTATTACGGTGTGGCACAAATACGAAGCACACGGACGCTGCATTTATGCAGACTGTTCTAATTCTGAGTCTGCTATTGAGTAGCAAAGTATTTCACGTCCCCAGGTCATAAGTCAGTTTTCATTTTATTTATTTATTCTTGTCTTTAAAATGTATTAAAGCAATAGATGAACAAAGTTTCAAAAAAAAAAAGGGGGCAAATAGCCCTCAAGGTTTGTAATACAAAAACAGCAACCCCCATCCTACTCATTTTTTTTCTTTTTTTAAAATGTTTATTTATTTTTGAGAGAGGGGGTGGGGTGGGGAGTGAGAAAGAGACACAGAATCTGAAGCAGGCTCTGAGCTGTCAGCACAGAGCCCACTGTGGGTCTTGAACCTAAGAGCGGTGAGATCATGACCTGAGCCGAAGTGGGAGGCTTAACCGACTTAGCCACCCGGGCGCCCCTACCCCCATCAACCTACTCCCCAGGGGCAAGCACTTTTTACTTTTTTAGATAATATTTCCACATAGAAGGTAACACGTCTATGCCGTCAGTTTTGACCAATTTTAGACGATACCTATCACCTCACTGTTCTAGAAATGAAGATTTAACTGCTAGATGTGGATGGGCTGTCTAATGCCCCATGATGCCCTTTCCAGCCCCACCTCCACCTTCATAAAAGATATCTGTTACTTATTGATTCCATAAACACTATTTATATTATGGTGACTATAGCTTTGGCAGAAACAAGTCCTGGACGGTGCTTACACTTCTCTTCTCCCAAAGCATCTCTTCTTCTAGGGGTTACTGTTGTCCTTCCCTGTTTATCTCCATGATGCTTGAAACTTTCCAACATTCAGTGTATCCGTTTTTCGGTTTTCCATCAGGTATTGTTCCGTCTCCTTTCCCTGGAATGCAAGTGCACGGGGGCGGGAGCATGTGTCTATGTTCCATCCACCGCTGTGACACACAGTAGGGGCTCAGCACACCGTGGAGCATCCGCAAACACCACTGAGTGACTGGGCACCCGTGAGAAAGGACATACTTGCGTGAAGTTAACCGAGCCGTGGCCAACGAGCGGGTGGGAAAAATAGAAATATTGTGTGATCTCCCCGAGGGGACAGAGAGGAGGAAATGGTGCTGAGACGGTGAGTCACACGGTTCCCAGCATTGACCTCTGTCTGTGTGCCTCCCCGAGCCCGGGGTCGTAGCTTCCGTACAGAGGAGATGAGGGGATGGCAAGAGGGAAAACACAGGAAAAAGAAAGGAAAAAACATCTGCTTCCAGCTGTTTGTCGATCTGAACCATCCATGAATGAGATGTAATAGGATAATACCTGTCGTCTTGCCCGTGATGGATCAAACTTCAAATAATAGGAAGGGTATGGAGGCGAATGTTCAGGTTAATTGATTTTTCTACTTAACATCGGATTGCCAGAAAATCCATTTTAATTACTCCTTTGTTAAAAAAATAGTTTAAAAGTATCTAAGTCTACTTATTTCTTCAACAGAATAATATGTGGAGTATGATTAATTTGTATTTGGATAATGTGGTAGTTTCCATTAGGCTTAATGGAAGATTAGCTGTGGTCAGATAACACGATGTAGGAGAAATAACTGTCTCTTGAAGCCGTTCTTTCCTTGTCCTCATTTCACCCTATCTGTCCGATGGTGACATTTTCTATATTTTCTATGTCCTTTATTCTAGTCTCTGTGATTCTGCCTCTAAATAAGGGTATGGAACTAAGTGACCTGACACTCATCAGATTTTAACAGGCTATTATTCTGCAACAGTTTACATATGGAATGTGAGGGGGGGAAGGGATTTTTAATGCTGATCAAGTCAAGTATCTGGGAAATCGTGGGTTTAAAATAATATTTAAAGGGGCGCCTGGGTGGCTCAGTCGGTTGGGCAACCAACTTCGGCCCAGGTCGTGATCTCATGGCTTGTGAGTTCGAGCCCCGCGTCGGGCTCTGTGCTGACAGCTCAGAGCCTGGAGCCTATTTCAGATTCTGTGTCTCCCTCTCTCTCTCTCCCCTTCCCCTGCTCGCACTCTGTCTCTCTCTGTCTCAAAGGTAAATAAACATTAAAGGTATTACTCAAAGGCAAATAGACATTAAAAAAACTTTTTAAAATATTATTTAAATAAATCCCTCATCATTTGACTATCATGATTCTTTTCATCAAGAGGTGAAGAGCAAAAATTTTAGGTGTTTGGTAAATTTAGTCGTATGCTCCCCAGTAAATGAAGTTTTACTGTGCTACATCCTGTCCTTCCAGTAAGGGTGGAATTGTACTTCTGGTCATCATCAGTGATCAGTGGTACATTTCATAAAATCAGAAACTCTCAGAGTTAGTCTTAAAGTTCTAAACATCATTTGGCCTATTTCTTGTATCTTTACGTACAGGAAAAAATGGACCTAAAGGTATGTGTGTTTGTGCGAGAGACAGAGACAGAGAAACAGAGAGGAGAAAAGAAAATAAAGGCATTTAAAAAAAAATCTTTGAGTGTATCAAACCCACAGCCACCCAAACTAGCAAGTTCTAGCCCCAGGATTCTCTTCTCAAAAAGGAAACAAAAAAGCATCGGCAGAAAACAAAACAAAAGTTGAAGAACATCAAGTTCTTGTGTTTTCCCAGTTGACACGTGGAACATTCACATGTAACCTTGGAAAGAAATAGCAATGAAGGTGTTGGCAACTCTGTGTGGAATCCATATGAACTCGTAGATGGTAAAAATATTAATGGGCCCAAGACTTGAAGAGCTAGTGAGCCATCTTCATGAAATCCAGTAAAAATATTTTTATGACTTTTAGCAGGACATACAATTGATATCAAATTCTTGTGGTAAGAATGGAAAAGGGGGGGGGTTATCAGTTAATAAGGAAACAGAGTGAATCCATTTGCTTTGTTGTTTGAAATTGTTTTTTTTTTGTAAGTGCTTAAATTTTTTTCCTTAATAAAGAAAATCTCATGATAAAATATGTGAGTGTATGGCATGTTTTTCCTACAGGGCTTGGAAAGCAAGCCCAACACCAGACCCACATATCTGGAGTGGTAAATCTCAAATGTGTTAATTTACAAACTTGATGTCTTAAGTTATAAAATTTTTTTTATTTTTTTTTAACGTTTATTTATTTTTGGGACAGAGAGAGACAGAGCATGAACGGGCGAGGGGCAGAGAGAGAGGGAGACACAGAATCAGAAACAGGCTCCAGGCTCTGAGCCATCAGCCCAGAGCCCGACGCGGGGCTCGAACTCACAGACCGCGAGATCGTGACCTGGCTGAAGTCGGATGCTTAACCGACTGCGCCACCCAGGCGCCCCTTAAGTTATAAAATTTTAAAGGTTCTTACAGAGTTCTCCTAACAATGTTTCAAAGGAAGCGCTCCTTTAACTCTGAAACCTTCCTCCGCATTCATAACCCTACGTTTATAAAAAGCAAAAGGTAGATGAGAAGACCAAGGTTTCTGATGGTCCAAGGTAGGAGGAAACATACCCTCGACATCTTCTGCAAGGAGAGAGAAACTTTCAGAAGGTATCTAACAATGGAATGTCTTTCCTTCTCGCCACAATTTAGGATCATCTACGTACAATCATGCCTTGTCACAGTTTGCAAGGAGAGAAGGCGATTCCAGGTAACCATCAACTTTGGGAGGTGTGTATTTTGTGGAGCCTCTGGCAGGGGGCAGATCTACTTTGGGTCAGCATCACACAAAAGTAGGTGGAGGCAAAGCTGTAAGGCATTCAGCGCTTAAAGTCTGACTTACTTGCTATCGACAGTTACTAGATTTTTTCAATGGCTATGATAAATGCCATTATCAAGAAAATAGCTAGTTCATTGTAGAGAGATTAGAAGTGACCATTCAAAATAGAAAAAAATATATGTATCGCATCAAAATTATTTATATGTGTTAAATATATATAATATATAACCCGTAGTTTGTGTGCGGCCGTGTCTGTGTTTACACACAGTACAAGATACAACTCGGTGCTGGTGTCGCAGACTTGCATTTTTATGGAATGAGAGTTCTTAGGGTTGTAGAAGGGGCAGGTGCACAGGTCTGTGGGGTACCCATCAACTTCTCCTTGGGGAGGAGCTTCCGTCTTGACTTTCTGCCTCCCACGTTCCCAGGAATATGAACACGAACTCACCTTTCCATGTAATGGTGATCCTACATGTGTGTGTACACATGTGTGTATGTATGTGTGCACGTGTGTGCATGTATGTATATGTGTGCGTATGTACATGTATATGTGTGTGTGTGTATATATTTATTGGTGTGAATATGTGTGTTTGCACACACTCCTCCAGGTCTTACTAGCCTGAAGAAATGGATAGAGTCATACTAAGTAATAACAGCACTGTCACTAGTCCTTCCTTAGCTCTACCTGATCGCACAGGACATAGGCATCCTGCCAAATTCTTTCCAGGCATCTTTAAAGGTTACTGAGTGTGTATAGAGGGGGATTGGCAGAGCAGTGGGTTTCCTTGTCCAATCAGACGCCCGGAGACTTCCACCAGGCACATTTTTTTAAATATGAAATTCATTGTCAAACTGGTTTCCATACAACACCCAGTGCTCATCCCAACAGGTGCCCTCCTCAATGCCCATCACCCACCCTCGCCTCCCTCCCACCCCCCGTCAATCCTCAGTGTGTTCGCAGTTTTTAAGAGTCTCTTACGCTTTGGCTCTCTCCCTCTCTAACCTCTTTTTTCTTTTTTTCCCCCCACCAGGCACATTTCAGTAATTCTACAATGTACTAGGGGCTGTGGCCATTTCCCCACCCAGACACCAATGCAGCGCGCTGGTGACTTCCTGGTGCAAAAGCCAAATAGGTCATCCGCGGAGAAGTGGCAAGACTGTCTCTTTCATCGTTCCGTGTTCTGTCCCGTTGCGGGGCACAACCCAAAATAGCTCTTCCCTTTTGTGTTTGTTTTTCCTTCAAAGCCTCCCTGTCCTAGGACCAAGCCTGAAGAGCTAGGGCAGGGAGAGAGCTGAATGGTGGCACCCTGCTGCGCTCGGACTCACTCCACCCTTAGGTTGTGTATTTTAGAGGGAAATTATTATTGAGTATTTTTTGTGTCCCAGGAATGAGGGCTAGGTGCCGGGGACACAGTCTCCATGAACAACTTAGAATTCCCTGACCTCACGGAGTATACAGTCTAGCAGAGAAGACAAACACTAAGTGGATATTTACAAATTAATTATGAGCATGTAAAGTACCGAGAAAGGGAGTTACTAGGTATGTGATTGTGACCAAAGGACCTAATCAAATCCAGGGGCTAGATTATTCCAGCTTCCAGGGGCACAAATCCATTTAAGAAGGACAACAAAATCAGGAGACTATAGATGCTGGAGAGGATGTGGAGAAACGGGAACCCTCTTGCACTGTTGGTGGGAATGCAAACTGGTGCAGCCGCTCTGGAAAACAGTGCGGAGGTTCCTCAAAGAATTAAAAATAGACCTACCCTAGGACCCAGCAGTAGCACTGCTAGGAATTTACCCAAGGGATACAGGCGTGCTGATGCATAGGGGCACTTGTACCCCAATGTTTATAGCAGCACTCTCAACAATAGCCAAGTTGTGGAAAAAGCCTAAATGTCCATCAACTGATGAGTGGATAAAGAAATTGTGGTTTATATAAACTATGGAGTACTATGTGGCAATGAGAAAGAATGAAATATGGCCCTTTGTAGCAACGTGGATGGAACTGGAGACTGTGATGCTAAGGGAAATAAGCCATACAGAGAAAGACAGATACCATATGTTTTCACTCTTATGTGGATCCTGAGAAACTTAACAGAAACCCAAGGGGGAGGGGAAGGAAAAAAAAAGGGGGGGAGGTTAGAGTGGAAGAGAGCCAAAGCATAAGAGACTCTTAAAAACTGAGAACAAACTGAGGGTTGATGGGGGTGGGAGGGTGGGAAGGGTGGGTGATGGGTATGGAGGAGGGCACCTTTTGGGATCAGCACTGGGTGTTGTATGGAAACCAATTTGACAATAAATTTCATATATTGAAAAAAAAAGAATGACAACAACAAACCAACCAAATTTAAAAGGAAAATGTTGTCTCCCATATTCATAAATTCCAAGAGTAAGTATTTTTTTCGGGCAAACCCACGTTAAATACTGTTGCAAGGACCCTGTCTTTATATCTTAGCTCTGGTTTTTAAGATGTGGGCTTGATTCTAGGGAAGATTATGTCGACGTGATGGCAAGATGTCTTTTATATCTTCAGACATACAACACAGCGTTTCAGCGGCCCCATAGGAAAAAGAGCTCTTTTTTCCCCAATAGTTCAAAAAAGTCCTGTGGTCAACTCTCTTTAGAACGGCTTATGTCATGTGACCATCCTTAACGTCATCACTGTAGCCAGAAGTGTGGGATATGCCAATGGTCCAGCAGGATTAACCCCCCTATTTGAAGCCTGGGGGGGCGCCTGGGGGGCGCAGTCGGTTAAGCGTCCGACTTCAGCCAGGTCACGATCTCGCGGTCTGTGAGTTCGAGCCCCTCGTCAGGCTCTGGGCTGATGGCTCGGAGCCTGGAGCCTGTTTCCGATTCTGTGTCTCCCTCTCTCTCTGCCCCTCCCCCGTTCATGCTCTGTCTCTCTCTGTCCCAAAAATAAATAAACGTTGAAGCCTGGGGATGGCAACCGGGACCTCCAAACCACGGAGGCCAAGAGTAAAGAGGAATGCCACAACGTTCCAAAAGAAAATCAGGATCCTTTTATCAAAGGAAGGTGTTTGAATAGTGGGCAGCAAAACCAACAGATCTTTTCAACCCAACTTAAATTTTTTTTCAATTGCTGAGAAGTCATTCTCGCTAGGGTAGTTGGATTTAGGCTCACTTCATCCACAATTAATCATACTAATGTGCTCCTGTAAACTTAGCAGAAAACTCAAAATGTCTTGTAAATCACCGTATACTATTTTGTTTTCTACAAGTATATACAAAGCATCTTTTATAGGGCAAATTCAATATTATAATGTTGTAAGTAATGAAGCTAACAAGTCAACATATTTAATTGCAAGTATGAATGCATTGCTGACCTAGAGAATAAGGGAAAGCATACTTAGGATTTTTACGGGCGTGAAGGAAAAACGGTTGAGAAATGGCTCCTGGAATTTACACATAAGTGCAAATAAAACCACTCTGTAAGTTTTAAACACGAGCCATCATCACGAGGAACCTTAACCATTAGAATGTGCCTTGAGTGCTTTATTGGGTTGGTAAAAGTATGCTAAATGCAATTCAGCCTGAAAATTTCTGTGGAGTTGGTTTATTCTGATACAATGGAATGCGAGTGACTGAGATTCTAAAACCTGGCAACTCCCCCGATATTACCATAATTGGGGAGAAATTCAGCCGGAGCATGAAATCTTGTGTTTATGAGGGACCAGTTTATCTGAATCCTTGTTTTCCAGGCTCTAAGCAATTATGTTGTTAGCTCAGCAAATGTGGCTTCTAGAGTCCTCAAGTCAGCAACAGTTATAGTCCCGTTATTACCAGATAGGAGTGTATTACTCTGAGTTATAATACAACGCTCGTCCATTCCTCCTGTTCATCTTTAACAAATGAATAAGGGGCTGGTTTCTGACCTGAACACAGAACGGAGCTAGTTTAAGGTATTAAAAACCTAGTAGAGACAAACAAAAATGTTTACGAGTAGTATTTTTGTTTCTAAATCATTTGCAAAGCATTGGAAAATTTCTGACTCATGAAAATTCGGTAGTCTGAGGAGTCAATCTGTGAACAAGGAGTAGAAGGTGGCATACAATTGAAATGTAAATTTACAGCCCGCAAATTTTTTCAAAGTGCAAAACTGTGGCTGTGAAACATATTACAGGACACTAATGAACGGCACTGGACTTAGAAAGTTTCACCCTGCTGGCAAAACAGGCATTAGATGCCAAAACTTAATCCACCATATGCAACGACTACACCGAGAGTAGGAAAGGCAACACACCTACTGAATGCCAAGAGCTTCTCATTTCATTCTGTTACCAAACCCGTTACACAGATGAAGAAATTGAGGACCGGGAAGATTAAGAAATTTACATAAAGAGGGGCGCCTGGGTGGCTCAGTCGGTTAAGCGGCCGACTTCGGCTCAGGTCGTGATCTCGCGGTCCGTGAGTTCGAGCCCCGCGTCGGGTTCTGTGCTGACAGCTCAGAGCCTGGAGCCTGTTTCCGATTCTGTGTCTCCCTCTCTCTGACCCTTCCCCGTTCATGCTCTGTCTCTCTCTGTCTCAAAAATAAATAAACGTTAAAAAAAGAAATTTACATATAGAAATTTACATATAGAAATCACACCTGAGATACGAACCAAGGTCTAGCTGGATTGCCAATGTATGTCCTTTGGCTACACCGTGTCATTCCAAGGAGCACCGAGGGCCACTTTTTCACTGTTTTCTGCAAGGAGTGAACTCAGTTTCTGTATGCTGATATATGTTACTGTATAAATTTACCTGAGATATGTGACTTTTTCCATATATATGTGGAAATACATATTTATTTATTTATTTATTTATTTAAATACTTCAGAATCACTTGTCATGTCTTCTTGTATGTGTGTCTGTCTGTCTTGAACAGCGGTGACGTATCCAAATAAATTGACTCTTTACATGTGACACTTTCGATCTAACTCTGTAGAAGACACCGCATGGTAAATCCTATTGCAATTCAGACATTATAATTCTCGGATATTCCAGGATATAATTTACTCTTGCCTTCTAACGAAGTCAACAAACTAGTGATGTTTTCGAAGCTTATTTTAACTATGCACGTTGTTGGAAATCTGCTACAAATATATTCGAGTAGAATGTGCTGCAAGCCTTCTGTATATCCTGTCACATCTTAACGAGCCCTTTATGGGAAATTTGATTGTCATTAGAGTGGACTCAGTTTATAGCCACCACTCCTGTATTTGGTGAATTCTTTTCCTAACGCATCCACCTGGAGCTGCACCGCCTGTTAATTGATCCGAAAAAAATGGACGCCAGATTGATTCCCCAGACGGTCCTTTTTTATTTGCTCGGCCCATGGCCCTCTCCGCCTTACAGCGCGGGCTCCATATTTTCCTTTCCCTCCAAGCCATTTCCATTTTGCAGAATTCAATTTCTGGCTTGAGCCCATGTTTCAGAGGAATGAGGTCACCCAAATATCATTTGCCAGATCTCTCCGCTGAAGGACAATAACCAAGGTCTAAATGGAAAACCTCACACAAAGCCCGATTAGAATTTGCGCTAATGAGACTGAGGTATTGGTTACAATGATGCTATCTCTCAAAGGCAGCATAGTTACCATCAACGCCCCGGTCACCTTCCTCTCCTCTTCAAGCTCTCTTGGGCAGACCCAGAGACTCCAAGTCTCGATGTGACCTTGTTTTCCAAGAGCTTTGTTTTCTTTACCATTTGAGGTGGCCGGCGCAGGTTCTAAAAATTAAAGCATAACATTCTAGAATACAGCAGAGGTCTCTGACTCCAACCACAGTCAATGCAACCCATTGTTTTGTATTTTTCAGTTTCATTACAATTGTGGCACATTGTAGAGGGATTTCAGTAGTCAGAAAATACGTGCATCTGGAACTGGGAACCCGAACTTATGTTCAAATTGCTGGCTCTATGGTTTCGTTTCAGGCACCGAAGTTCTCTGGGCTTTTCTTTCTTCATTGTTAAAAAATTGGAAAAGAAATCATAATACCTGCCAAATTCTCCTCAGACATGTCGAAGTACTACAGAAACATACAAACGATAAAGGCTTATGGCATATAAATGATTGTCATGTTTAATGTGAAACCAGAAAAAAACTTCAACCTTCCGATGATACATACCGCGGTACCAGGAATGGTATGATAAACCAAATTGAGTTTTCATCGATGTGCATATCAGAAAGGAATACTAAGCTGGTATTTTTTGTACACATCCGAACAGGCGTAACTCCCATGAAATTATGCTTTTCATGGAAACTTTGACCGTATTAATCTTGGCAGAGTTTGGGTAATATTTTTGGAACTCTGAAAGGACTCTTTCATTTTAATTCCCATGAAAGGCTTTATTTTTATATACTGTATTAGAGTCATCCAAAAAGAAAAAAAAAAAGACACCATCAAACTGCTGATATTTCCCGGAAATGGGAGATCAGAAGAGTAGCCTCAGATGTCACCTTCACCACAACTGTAACCTACGTATGAAACTGAGCCTGCTTTCCACCTTTATTCGCTAATTGTTCATTTCACCCTCAGTGATGTCATGAGTTCATGTTTGCACGATCCATTAACAAATGGGCATTTTTGCCTTTCAGCGGTTTTTAGGCAAAGTGAGTCAGACACCTCCAGCTGCTTTCTCCTTCTAAAACGCCTAACTTTCCCAAAGCACAATGACTCTTTCAGGCCGCCGCAGCCGTGACCTAGTCTGAGTGCTGTGCTGGCTTGCTGGGATTGTCAGCCGACTTCAAGGCTGGCAAATGTGCCCAGAAAAGCCAAAAGACTTGAGAAAAATCATCTTGCAGGGCTTGATTGCTTTACACGTACTATGCTACTCCCAGGAAGATTTCGCTACTATTCTCAACAGCAGAAGGGAAAGAGGGATGTGGAAGGATTAAGAAGTCCTAAGGACTCAGACCCAGCACCCTCAGAATATGGTAAAAGAGAAGCCACCCATCCTTCTCCCATGCAAACTGTCTGCCTTTAAGTGGTTTGGCCAAAACAAGTTTCTCTAACAGTAGGTGATTGTCAAGGCTCCAATTAGTAAATCCCTAAGCCCCAAAGTTAATTATGTGAGTAATGAAAAGTGGTGGAAAACTCTCATTCCCGGGAAAGGGAAGAATCCGATCAGCCATTAGCCCCGTTGGGTGCATGGAGGGATTAGAGTTCACCACACAAAAAAATGTTCATGGTCCTCACTAAAATGGGATGAAAACTCTTTAGTGGTTATTATTGCTAGATAAGTGTCAGGAATTTTTTGAAGGCAATAAAAAGACAGCAAAGGACACTTGGACGGAGTCCTCTCTTATAAGGGTCGTTCAACTCTGATGTACTATGAGGGAAAAATATAAAAATATGTGTCAGATATTAGGGAAAAGGAAAGAATATATTTTTAAAAGGATCTTCCTTTGGTAGGTGAATCCAGGAATCTCTTAACTAATGTAATGAGGAAAATTCTGGTATTTAATTATTGAGAGTAATGTCAACCCCACAAAAAAGGGAGGGTCAATTTATATCAAAGGGAGATAGTGTGCTATCAAAACGTTACACAACTGAACATGAGCGTGAAAAATAATGGTGAAAGACTACAGAAATCAGTAAGTTTGGTTAAGGCTTCAAGCCCAAGATACCTGCAGACCAGCACATTTAGTCAATGAATTGGGAGTCGACAAACACAGGGAGATACCGCCTGAGAGAATTTATGAAATGCTAAGGACACTGGGAACTTCACCCTTAAATGGCAAATGAGCTAATAATTCCTTACAAGAAATATTACTGGGTTGGAGGAGGCTGCTGGAAATCCACCCAAATCTCTTTTCGATTTTTCCACCACATTCTTCCACCAGAGACATTGCTGTGCCTGTCACTGCCCAATCAGATACCACTTTTCCAAGTCTCCCTCGCGTATAGGTGTAACCATGTGACTAAGTGCTCAAGACAAGGACAATGAAGTGATGTTTGCCACTCTGGGTCTTGGCCCTGAATCATTGGGGAAGCATGCTTCCATGCTTCTTCCCTGTCTCTCAACCTGAAATACTGAGGTACCATTGACCAGAGGAGGAAAATACTCTGTAGAAAGGAGGGGAGAGATGATGGAAGAAATCCGGTCCCCTGCATGCCTGCCTGGAGAGGAGCCACACTGATAGCCCAGACCATTCACCTCAATACTGTCACCAGAGAGGGAGACACACTTTTAAACTTTAAACGTTTAAATATTAAATATTGTGAAATAGCCCCAATTTGCTTAGGAGAGTCCTGTCTTATTTGTTGTCTTGGTAGAGTTAAAAATAAAATTCTCGGGGCGCTTGGGTGGCTCAGGCGGTTGAGTGTCCGACTCTTGACCTTGGCTCAAGTCATGATCTCATGGCTCATTAGATCAAGTTCCACACTGGGTTCTGTGCTAACAGCGTGGAACCTGCTTGGGATTCTCTCTCCCTCTCTCTCTCTCTCTGCCCCTACCCCTAGAGCGTTATCAATCTCTCTCCCTCTCTCTCAAAATAAATAAACATTAAAAAATGGATTCTCTTTCACCACCAAAATAATGGCAACCCTATTTTAATTCAATGTATCATGCTACCTCTTTATATCAGCACCTTAACTTGTCCATAACTAGTACAGAAATTAGTACCTGGAACTTGCACACTAACAGAAACCGAAATATGTGTGAACAGCAGTCATGTGGTGGGAGGTGAGGGTGTGTGTATATGAGGTTCGAAGACAGGAGACCCTTGTTATACTCTAGTAAAATATTCGATAAAATTGCCCCCTATGATAACTTGAGAGGCAGACCGTGAGTATATACCAACACCGTAGCCAGAGTGCCGAAATGTTAATTTGTTTTGGTTAGTCCTTGCAGGATTTAGCAAGATATTACAAGAAAGAAATAAGCAAGAATTGGCAAGTTTAAAAGCAGAGATGAAATAGAACAGATGGGGTTGGAAACACCTCCTCCTCCTGCTTCTATACTTCAAACAGCAGTAGATTCATAACTGTTGTATCTCAAAGAACTACCGTTAAACAAAAGCAAAAAAATAGACCAGATTAAGAATGTTACCTTTACACATAAAAGCGCTCTTCCAGATGTCCTCACAATAGGTGCCTCTAAAATAAGGAAGGGAAGGGGAGCCTGGGTGGCTCAGTCGGTTAAGCGTCCGACTTCGGCTCAGGTCACGATCTCGCGGTCCGTGAGTTCGAGCCCCGCGTCAGGCTCTGGGCTGATGGCTCAGAGCCTGGAGCCTGCTTCCGATTCTGTGTCTCCCTCTCTCTCTGCCCCTCCCCTGTTCATGCTCTGTCTCTCTCTCTCTCTCTCTCTCAAAAATAAATAAATGTTAAAAAAAATTTTTTTTTTAAATAAGGAAGGGAAAAATGGATCTCGGAAGCCAGGAAGTAAGGCTGGCCTAAGAACTATGGGCAGAAAAGGATTTTGGGAGTGGTGACTGGAACCCAGGGCTGACTGGAAGAAATACTACTATTAGAAAGTCTAGTATAGGGCACCTGCCTGGCTTAGCTCGTGGAGCATGCAACTCTTGATCTAGGGGTCGTGAGTTCGAGCCCCCCACTGGGCGTAAAGATAACTTAAAAAAAATTAAGAAGCCTACTAAATTTTTGAAATCACAAACCTGGCTTACAAATGCCATGACTATTTGAACCCTAGCAAACACGTATTCCCTGTTCACTTCAGATATTGCCAAGGAAACAACGAACAGAGAAGACCTCCCCAAAATGGCACAGCCAGGGGCCAAGGAAGATGAAGGTCAAGAGAACTGCTCCGAGCAAAGCAGAATCAGCTGTGGCAAGATGAACTAGCCGAGCATGCGTTTAACTGTCAGGGCAGAAGATCTGCAGGATTCCTGCCCAGTAAGGAACATCAGGGAATTAGCATTGTGTCCATCCCTTTCCCCAACTGCAGTCTTGTGGGTATGCTCCTCCTGCTCCACCCCTGTGCAGGGGTGTGGATGTGAAGGGGGCACAGATATCCGGCCCTTTACTTTATGGGTCACTGGACAATGGGCAGCTACCTCTGGACCAGATCAAAAAGATTGGCCATTACCTAGAGGACCTAGACCTTGAGCTGGGTCCAGGGCAGATGGAACACTGAGGAGAACAGATGATGGATGCGTCGGTGAATGGGTGAGGACACACACACATATTTTGGCGATGCTTGGAGGGACTTGAGGGGGCGAAGCTAGTTATGCATCAAGTTTTTCTCCACATTTTTCCTTAAAAGTTGTGCCGCGTCTTGACCCGTGGCTGTCCTTCTATAGGTAACATTTCTGAGCCTCCTTTGCAGATAGCGGTGACCTTGTGACTGAGTTCCACTCTTGGAATTTGAATGGAAGTGCTCCTTGCCACTCTGGATGGGGGCCTTGAACTATCGGCCACGTGCTTCTCTCTCCTTTCCCTTCAACAACGCGACACACACGGGTGGCTTTGACCCAGCCCCGGTCTTGTAGCCGAGGATGCCCCAGACCAGGCGGAAGGAACCTTGTTCCTGCCAGGCTTCACGCTTCACCTGAGTGTTGTTACGTAAGAGAGATAAACTTAAAGGTTTTTCCATCACTGTTTGGGGGGGATTTCTTTTCTTTTTTTAATGCTTCTGCAAGAGAGAGAGAGAGAGAGAGAACATGTGCACACAGGGGAGAGGCAGACAGAGAGGGGGACAGAGGATCCAAAGCAGGCTCTGTGCTGACAGCAGAGAGTCTGATGTGGGGCTCAAACCCGCAAACCACGAGAACATGACCTGAGCCCAAGTAGGATGCTTAACCCAGTGAGCCACCCAGGCACCTCTGGGGGATTTCTACGTTACCTTAGCTAAGTCTTGACGCTAACTGATTAGAGCTCGTCGTAAATTCGGTTAGTCTGTAACCAATCAGAGCGAAACATAAGTTTGGTCCGTCTGTCTGTCTGTCAGGTAAAGCAATGTGCGGTGAGCACCTGCTAGGTGTCAGAAACCATGCCAGACTTCTAGACCCGCCGGCCACGGCCACTGGTCAGTCCTTGCTGCCCTACCCCTCCGGCTTCACGCTGTGTCCTGGGCTCTGGTTTGTATTCTCTTGTTTATACCACTGCCTGCAAAGCCACACACATTGGAAGTGGCACTGGAAAGGGAACCCACGATTTCCTGACTCTAGAACTGTTCATCTTCCAATTTATAGCTGCTCACTTTTGTAATTAATTTTCAAACACGCCCAAATCTTGCAGGAATGTAAGGGCTTTAAAAAGAAAAAAAAAAAAAAAAAAAACAACCCAACAGACAAGTTTATTTTGCCTTTTCTATTAGATGTCAGAATCATTTTGCCAACATTTTCATAACTTGAGCTTTTTATATAAATAAATAAAAGCCCAGTAGGCCCGATGCCAATTTAAATTCGTATGCTTAGGTTCTGGGAATTTTCCATATGCGTCAAGTTACAATTGAATTTTTAGCAAAGCGGCATTTTAGGCAAGTTGTGTTAGAGCTTCGAGGTGCCGTGGCTACAGTGAATAACGGGGTAAAATACGCTATTTTCATATCCCAACATACATTAAACTTGGTAAAGAAAAAGGCATTCGCAACTTAAAAAAAAAATACATACTTCCAAAGGAATGTTCTTTGGTTCATCTTGGTACGATCCACGCGGTTACCTAAGATCTTATTACACAACGTGTGTGATTTCTTTGTGACGAAAAAGCAGAAGGAGGCGGTTTTCTTTATTTGGCAGCGTGCCGATCCGAACATGACATCTCTTTTTATAATCGGTGCTGGTTAATGTCGGTCCTTATTCTCTCCTTTAAGATCATGGATGTTTCATACATAGTGCTGAATGAACGAACTCCTCAAGAAACCAGACGCCTTGTCTCTGAAATTCTCAAAGGGAAGTTGGGAGAATCTAGGTTTCCATCGTGCCTACAACAAGATGCCGCCTGTGTCCAGCCTGGTTCTTGATCCTGGTTCGGGATGTGTTTCCCAGGCAGTTGTTTTTGGCGCTTCTCAACACCACAGGTCTATGGTCTCAGCTGTCTTTGGTGACGTTTAACTCCGGAGGCCCGCTGCGGTACAAAATTTCATCATTCCCTTGAGCCATCTCTGAGCTGTGGCCTGACTTCGGCTGGCAGCAAATTAGGCATCTCTAGGCCGAGGCTGGGGACATGAGAACTGGGGAATGGAGGGTGGAAAAGGAGCAGCATCACAAGAGAAAGAGCAAGGAGCACGTGACTCACAGAGCAGACGTCCATTTACATGGTGAAGGGACGGCCAACAGGTAAATGTTCAGAAACAGTGACGTGAGGCACCACTTGAGGCTCTAATACGGCCCAGGCAGAAGTTTCTGACATGCTTCCTTCCAAACACCCTGGGACACAGAAAATTGAAAGCTACCGTGGAGAGAGAAGCTTGAAGCTGGCTTGGGAGAAAGGAGGTAATTTACGAAGATAAGCCCTGTTTCAACTGGGTTCTCCTTAACCAGAACCAGACAAGTCCTTTACGTGGTGACTCTCAGGAGGCAGCACAGAAAGGTGGGGAAATCTGGATTCCGAAGGCCCAGAAACCAACAAAGTGTGTGCTATCTAACAGTTGCCACTCACTAAGGACAACTGAGGCTCAATCCCAGCAGGGAGCTTTGGGGAGACAGTGAACAAGGTAAAACTGACTTCATTGATCCCCACTGGTCTGATGTTGAAGAAGGGGCTAGACAATGAACTTCCAGGTGATGTCTGGGAAATATGGATCGAACACTATTAAGAGAGTATGTGAGATTTACGACAGATTCAGGTTTGAATGACGTTTCCTAGGTGCTGAGCATTGTGTCACCTTTCGCAAGATGTTTTGCTTTGTCTTCACCATAATCTGATAAAGTAGGTACTCTTGTCCTCATTTTTACATATGAAGCAACAGAAGCTCAGAGGAGATCAACGCCTTACAGAATATGATATGGCTACTATACAGGAGATCCTGGATTATAGTCAGGTTTCCCAACTCAAAATGCAGTGAAAGGCAAAAGGACACTGTGGAGCACAAGGGTGTTCGCGTCCTTTTCTCGTTTGTACTCTGTTGAGGTCCAAGGTAATATCCAAATCTCAACAATCAGCAATGGCGTGGGGGTGACCTGAGCAGGACAGTTGCTGGCCGCTCTGTGGAACAGCTGTGCCTGGCCGCCCACCAGCCCTGCCATTCACTTTGGGCCAGCTCCTTAACCTCTCTGGGCTTTAGTCTCTTCATCTGCAAAATGGGTATATAAGATCTACTTTAAACGCTAAAGACTTTGCCCACTGTCAAGGCTAAGTAAACTCAGCTCTATCCCATTTGCTCCAGTCCACATAATTGATGCCCTAACACCTAGGCAACTTCTCAAATGAGTTTGCTGCTGTTGTAAATACCGATGTCCATAACGAATAGTGCACGCCAAAGAAACCAACCATGTCTGCAGACCTAAAACGAGAGGCTGGTATTGAGAGAAACAACATCTACTCCAGCTTCATTAAGCCTAAATATAAAAATTAACATTTTCCTTTGTCTAAGTTTTCCCTTCGGGTGCCATGGGCATTACAGAATTATGACTAGCTTGTTTTTCTAGTTTTTAATTGATTAGTTCATTAATCCATTGGTAAATAGTTATGAAGCAGCTTTATATACCAGGCGCTAAGCTAGTCCCGGGTTGGAGGGGTGAACGAAAGAGGCAAGGTCTCCACCATACTAGACCTTAAGAGTCTAGTTGTGGAATCAGGTGCTAACAAGAGATGCAGGAAGAAATATTATTTTATTTGTGATTCCAATGGAGGATAATGGATATGAAAGATAACTAATGTTGCATAATATAGGCATTGAGGAAAACATTCTTTTTTTTAATGTTTACTTATTTATTTTTTGAGACAGAGAGAGAGAGAGCAAGCTGGGCGGGAGCAGAGAGAGAGGGAGAGAGAAATCCCAAGCAGGCTCCGCACTGTCAGTGCAGAGCCCCAGGCGGCGCTCGAACTCACGAACTGTGAGAACGTGACCTGAGCCGAAACCAAAAGTCGGAGGCTGAATAGACTGAGCCACCCAGGCACCCCGAGGAAACCATTCTTAAATCAAACCTTTTAAAATGTTAACCGTTCCCCAAAAGAAATTACAGATAGATGTTTCTTAGTTCTTATTAAAGGACAGTTTCAAGGATTCTCCAGAAAAAAAAATATTTTAGTTTAAAAACCAACAGTATCACCTGCGAACGATTCATTTAGATTGAATTCAATTCAATTTAACCCCGTTCAATTCAACTAATTCAACCTAATCCTCCTTCTGCGAGCATTGCATTGTATTAGTTTGGAAATGAATGGTTCTTTCTCTTGGTGCCCTAAACATTCACTCCCCTTCCCAAGGCCCTAATAAGCTTTGGACTTGACCTCATTCTACCACCTAATGAGAGCTCAGAGGATGACGTAAGTGGCAAAGCAACATGCCTTCGCGTACCCGCAGGAACGAATTGTAAAGTTTTGAGGTACTTTTTTAAACGAATCAAGGGAGTGATTGACCTGTCCAGTTGCAAGCAATTAGAGAAGAATTATGCTCTACTCTTTTCCAGACTAGGTGGCGACAACTGCTATCTGTGTGCAGTTTCTTCTCTAAATTCGAATTTTCTAAAAATGATGCGAATTTTGTGTGGGTTTTCACTTAAAAAAAAAAATGTCTGTGGCCCTTTGCATGTACTTACAGCCCAGCTTCATCTTTTAAAAGTCAGTTTCAGGGGCTTTAACGTCTCACTCACAGTTTGCCCATCAGTAGTGTGGATTTTCACCCTCCATAGGACTCACAGGAGTCTGTGCTAACTGAAATTTCTATCCATTGGAAACGTGTTTTCTGCCTGTACAACTCTAATGAAACTGAAGCGAAAGAAATTCCACCACTGAAGATTTCCATTGCTTTAGCAAGAATGACAAGAACCTGGCAACGATTGTGTGTGAGCTCCCTTTGGTGCGCAACAACCTCCACCGCATGTTTGTTTCCATTTTCCGCAGGGCTGAGAAACGGATGGCGGACAAAAAACGTTTCAAGCAAACCGTGATGATGATTTCGTGGCTCATCCTGTGATTTTACTTTTCATCATCCCCTCGATAGGATAAAATGTCTAATAATACGGACAGGGGCTGCTTACTTACTTTGGAACTCACTAAATTTTGTTCATGTGTCCGCATGTTGACAGAGAAAACAAGAGACGTGGGAAAGGTCACTTGGTGTTTTACAGTGACTTGAGATGACCGTGCTATTATCTGCAATAATCTTCGATTTGTGCCACACGCCTCTTCAAACAGAGAGCCCTGGTTGGAAGTGACCTTGAAGACGTTTTAGCCCAAGGACATCATTTGATAGATCAGGCATCTCCAGGAAACTCCAAAAGAGAGCTATTTCCAACCTAAGTGACTAACTAAACCTAATGATCTCTAGGAGGCCTTAGTCGAGGGACTATTACGCCAGAACGAACTTGCTTCTGAAATGTGCCTGGAGATACTAGCAATCCTGAGATTGATATTCTTAATTTTTCATTTGGGGGCTTCAAGGATCCTGGGGAACCACAAATTGTTACGAGGGCATGCCTAAAGTTACAAGGGTTTTTGTTTGTTTTCTTGTCGCTCCCCACTCCGCTCCGAAGCTTATAAAGATAAATGTCTTTCCCTTTGACAACAAATAGGTTTGTTTTTTTTCTAATCCTTTATTTTTTTTTTTTACCAGGAAAAACCTAATCTCTTAAAGACTTCAGATTTATGAAAAAAATCTCAGCTCCAGCTCCCTGCCACGTGTTGACCTAAAGCCTTGCCACTTCCTGCTCCCGCATTAGAACACAAAACACTAATTTCCCGGTGTCAGCAAATAATTCCAGGGTTATACTGCATTAGCCTTTCCTGAACCACTTAGAAATAGAGTCAGGTCCTTCAGTTAAATGTTCAACTAAGCGGGTAAATATTTATTGTATTTTTCTCTGCTCTTTTCAAGGTTTTTTAGAGTCATTTTCCAGAATATCTAATCCATAGTATTTGGGGAAGTAGATTTCAATATATTATTATTGCACTTATGATAGGCCACAGTACTCTCGACAGTCCTCTATCTGCCCTTTTCAAACACTTACACATATTACTTTTCTAGCCCTCCAAGGAATTGACTTTGAGAGCCCTGTGTTTATCGTGAAGGAGAGTAACACATTATGTCTTATTCAAATGTATCCTGGCGTTCTTAATTCCAGCTTTATAGTTTCTTCGTTTATTTTCCTTCTATCAGGGAGGAAAAGATTTCATTTTTCAGTCCTTCAAGAGTAAATAAATTCCACATCATCTACCAAAGACAGTGGAAGATTAAGAAAAGAAGATTATTTTTTCTAAACTTCAAGAAGAATATCGAGTGGAAGGGGGAAAGTTATAAAGGCCAAAGTTTAGAGAAACATCTCTTTAGTATATTTATGCCATAATTGTTTACTGAGCTCCCCCCAGGTGCCTAGCAGTGTATGAGTAACTGGGGAGAAAGTGATGACTTTAGACAACCCTGGTTGCTTCCCTTATAGGGCTTTACAACGATACTGTGTTCTAGAAGAACAAATAGTTGGTATGAGCCAAAGCGTAATTAGTATACTGCGTTTCTCAAAGGCAATTTGCGGACACAGATTCATCCAGAAAAATGAAAAGCCTGTGAAATTAAAGGCTGCTTGAAAGCTTCACTGCTTTGAATGATACTGATCGTGGAATTCCGTAGGTCTTAGCACCACGGCCACGAATTTCTGCTTTGAGATCTGGATGTCTGTTTTGGTGTTCATCCTCACTCCTGCTCACTCCCCTCTACGTAGATGAGTATTTCAGCTATATTTAGAATGTTAAGTTGAGGCTTCCATTTTTTTTCTGATCAGGTTGACGATGTTACTCTATGGTCTTTCCACGTTTCTTCTGCTGTTGAGAAGGGTAGCGTGTACCCAACTGTTTACCCTGGGTAGGCAAACTGGCTTCCTGTCTACAATCTTATTTTTTACTTTAATTTTCTGTAGTTTCAACATGAGTTTACACATGAATCTATTGATCCCGCTTAAAACTCAGTGTGTCTTTAATCTGAATAATCATGCCTCTCTCTACTTCGGAAAAAAAACCCTCTCACACCCAGCACGTACTTATATCTTATACAGCATGGGTGTCCACATTAACCAGCTCATCTTTTTTAAAAAACAAGAGGGGCACCTGAGTGGCTCAGTCAGTTAGGCATCTGACTTGACTTCGGCTCAGGTCATGATCTCACGGTTCGTCAGGTCCCCGGTTCCTTAGTCTGAGCCCCACATCAGGCTCGCGGCTGCAGAGCCCCCTTCAGATCCCCTGCCCCCCCCCTTGCCCCTCCCCCACATGCGCGTTCTCAAAAGGAAATAAACATTTAAAAAATAAAATAACAATATATCTTTATATATCGCCGACCCCCATTCTGGCTAGTCTTTTTTCGAAAACTCCCATTAGGTGTACATTGGGCATTCTCTTTTTGTCCACCTTGTGTTTTAACTTCTCTTCCAGAAATTTCCATCTCTTTGTTTCTGCTTGCTTCATCTTATGCGACTTCCTCACACTTCTGTAGCAGATGTCCTTGTACCAGGCAGCCCACTCCTCCTGTAGCTGTTGTGAGTGCTGGGTGTGCCTTCTCTGGAGAACTGTCCTGGATGACAAGACACACCTCACCAGGAAATGCCTGGAAGCTTACTCCTCTCCTCTGAAGGGTAGCTACCCTCCTCCCCTCAAAATGACTGGTTGTTGTGGGGCCAAAGGCCCCCACCATCATCCCTCAAGGTGGACAACTCTATGCTATTCGAGATGTGCAAGTCCCTCCTGGATGGAGCTAAGGCTTAATCACCTGAAACCCACATATGCCCTGACGTTTCTTCCTGCCCTGTCCTGCATGCTGTTCCTTCCCATAAGCACTCACTCCCTATCTCAGGCTCTGCTGAGCTGAGATACCCTCACTCAAGCCTTCTTCCTCATTGTTGCACCCTCTTCAGGGGTGTTTCGTTTTAGAAATTCTATTCCGTTCTTTTCCAGAACTGTGGGTTTTTTTCACTCTGTCGTGTACTTTGAGCATGGTTTCTAATTTTTCACTTATGCCTTTGTCTTGCCAGAAGTGGACAGCTCCTGAAATCTCTGCTTGTCTCTTAGCCTCCCAGTTGCTGATTTCTAGTTGGTTCCTCGGGGGCTTGACCCACGTGTATGTAGTTTAGGAATCAGCCAAGCACTTGTGAGGAATTTGATGCTGATTTTGGAGTTTCAACTGTGGCTCCCTTTTGTCTAAGATTTTGTCCCCTTGATTATTAGTGATTCTGGTATCTTTGAACTCCAATTTCTGTCTCCTCAGCATGGTAAGACTTCACCTTTCTGGCTTGATTTTTGAGCTTCATTTCCTCCTGCATTATGTGACCTGGGAGGCCCCCTTATGGGAAAAGTCAGATATATATGGAGGTCACTTAATATCCTTTGTCTTTTTTTCAAAGATCTTCTACTGAACAATTTCTGCCTACTTTGAGTTGCATTGTTTTTTTTTATGTTTTGTCTAGGGTTTATCATTATTATCAGCATGATAACATAGTTTATCTCATAGAATACAACTCCATTATTATGTCATTCACTGTAAGTGTTACATTTCCACTATTTTCCTAACTTATTTGACCCCTGTGGCTTCCCTAACGCATGAGTTTGTAACCCCTATTTTCAATTTATAGTTTTTGTGTTTTTTTATTAAATTTGTTTTGTAATGGATGCTGAGTTGTTGTTTTAATCTGAAGCAACAAACTCTCAGTGAGAAGGAACTCTTTTCCTGGATTTACAAAGAGATAGAAATGATATATCCCATAAGTGAGAGATCTGAACACTATGTGACGAGAGCGTCCTGTGGAAGGAAGGCATAGGCCAGACCTCCAAGCAAACGATGCTTTCGGGAGGCAAGACTCTAGGCTTCTGGATCCCCAGCTTCAGCAAAGATCACCTGCCCTATTGGAGATCTGGAAACAGAGATCAGAGGGACTCAAAGAGAAGTCAGCGGTGATCATGGTAACCTTGATGTCCATTTCTTTTTTTTTTTTTTTAATTTTTTTTTCAACGTTTTTTATTTTTTATTTTTGGGACAGAGAGAGACAGAGCATGAACAGGGAAGGGGCAGAGAGAGAGGGAGACACAGAATCGGAAACAGGCTCCAGGCTCCGAGCCATCAGCCCAGAGCCTGACGCGGGGCTCGAACTCCCGGACCGCGAGATCGTGACCTGGCTGAAGTCGGACGCTTAACCGACTGCGCCACCCAGGCGCCCCTTGATGTCCGTTTCTTTACAATCACGAAAACCTCCCAGAATCTGGAGCAGTCCTGGGAAGTATCCCCTGTAGAACTGGAACTATCATTCCTCACCAACACAATGAATGGGACTTGAGAGCCAGAATTAAGTTCATATAAAGGAAATAGAGAAATGTGTGCTCTACAACTGAGAGTCCTTTTTTGCTGTCCCATAGTAGACAAGGTGACACACTTATAGACCCTTTTCACAAGGTACAAATCAGAGCACACCAAAGCATACTTTTGCAAAACAGTGTTTTATGGATGGATCATATCAACATATATGAGATCAGGGGATCCTGCTTCCCATGACATCACTTGACCCTGTCAATTACTGTGTCCGAAGAAAGAGATACTCGTAAAAGTGAGCTCTGTATCTTTAGACCAGGTAATGGTTCTGGGCAGCCCCCAGATCATCTATAGGAGAATAGAGAGTTCACAAGCCTTTTTCCCATGGCTCAAAAAAAAAGAAGAATTTTTAGAAGGCTAAAAGGGAAGAGATTGTCCTCCAAGATGGAGCAAACATAGATAACCATGCTGGGCTTTCCAAATGTGAGATGTGACCTAGACAAGCTTCAACTATTGATATGCTTTTCAAAAGTAACTTTTATTGTATTATTATTTATTCTTTTACTGAATGAATCTTGAGCACTTACTCAATAAGGGCAAAGCACTAATTTAGGCATCAAGAACGCTAGAGGGTCCTAATTAGAAACAGTTCTACTTCTGGATAAGGTATCTAAAAACATAGGAGACTTCCTTTGTTTATCAGAATGACTGGGAGTTTCAACTGATGTTATTAACTGCCAAGGACTTAGGAATGGTTTAAGTGTGGTGCAATGCACACGATGTTCCTGCAAACAAAGAATACCAATAGCACCCGCCCTGGTCAGCTTGTTCAAGAACACAGAAACCACTCTAGCTATTTCAAATGAAAAACGACTTACCGTGAATTTGGCATGGTCAAAGCCATCGTAAGTACAAGTCAAAGAAGGCTCTTGCTAACTCTCAGGTTTGCTGTTATGCAGAGATTTATGAAGTTGCTCCTGCCACCCTGGTCAGGAACTACAGGAATCCAGCACCGATAGTCACAGCTATCTTCACCAAGGGATGCTCTGAGGTTGCTACCAAACCACAGTTTATCTCTGTACTCAGGGAAAAATAAAGGCCTTCTGCTCCCTTATTGCCTTTCCAAATCTAAGCCAGAACCTAACTGACAGGATCCTGGAAAATGTAGTGCCCAGTTTCCTGGTTCTTGTGAAACACAGGAAAAGCAGAGATTAGAGGTTCTCAAACCTTCGCAGCTCTGGGAAGGCAGAGATTACGGTTCAAGTCCAGCCAAGACAGAAGGAAATCTGTAAACATCTTGGACTTACCATTGAAACCTCAGAAGAGTCTTGCTTTAGGAGAAAGGAGCGTGTCTCAGAACTATAATTTAAGGAGCCTAAATTTAAGGACAAATATGAAATAGACCTACCATAACAAAACCTAAAATCAAGTCTCCGCAGAATCAAGGATATCCACCAAGTTTTAACTGTCTGCCAGAATGAAACTGTATACTTGTTAAGGGAAGAAAGTAGAACTTCAAGTGTCTACATGATACTGTGCATGATACTATATTGTACATGATGCTTAGAATCCAACATAAACTTACAAGGAATGCATAAATACGGGAAAATCAGTTCATAACTAAAAGGAAAGCAGGCAATAGAAATAAAGTCTCAATTACCCAATGTTGGAAGTAGCAAACAAGGACTTTAAAACAGCTATTGTAATTATGGGGTGGCTGGGTGGCTCAGTCAGTTAAGCGTTTGACTTCAGGTCACGGTCTCACAGTTCACGAGTTGGAGCCCCACGCTGGGCTCTGTGCTGACAGCTCAGAACCTGGAGCTTGCTTTGGATTCTAGGTCTCCCTCTCTCTCTCTGCTCCTCCCCTGCTCATACTCTGTTTCTCTCTCTCTCCCTCAAAAATAAATAAATAAATGTTTTAAAAACTAAAAAAAAGAAAAAAGAAAAAAAAAGAAAAACAAAACAGCTATTATAATTATATTAAAGGACATTTAGGACAATATGGACAAAATGCATGAACTAATGGGGGATTTTAGTAGAAAATTGAAAGTGTAAAACAGAACCAAATAAAACCTCTAGAGCTAAAAAATATTTAAAATGAAAAATTCATTGGAAGGGCTTAAGAGCGGAATGGACACACAGATGAAAGGATCAATGAACTTGAATACAGTTCAACAGAACTTACTCAAAATGAAGTATAGACAGAAAAAAAAAAAAGAGAACAGAGTGTCTGTGATCTAGCGACAAGAACATACGGCGAAACACAGAGGTCCGGCTTATCAAAGATAAACCCAAGGTCAAAGACATTCAGCAGATCCCATGTAGGATAAAAAGAAAGATCTCACTTAGGTATGTCATCGTCAGATAGGTAAATTCAAAGACCAGGAGATGAATCTTAAAAGTAGCCAGATAAAAGAGACATAGTATAGTCAGAGAGACAATAATAAGAGTTATGGCTGAGCTCTCCTTAGCAAAGAAATGGAAGCCAGAGAACAATGAAATAACCTCTTTGAAGTATCAAAAGAAAATGTGTCTACCTAAAAGTTTACATCCATGGAAATTTTCCTTCACTGTGAAATGTGAAAGAGAAGACTAATTCGGGGGGGCGGGGGGGGGGGAATGGCCAGAATGAATCATCAGCAGTTTTGCAACACAAAGCATACTAAAGGATGCATGTCAGGCAGAAGGAAATGGTCTTGGTGAAAACTCAGCCCTGCAAAAACTGAACACCAGAAATGGTAAATATGTGGGTAAAATGGAAAATAGGGTTTCTTAATTTCTTTACAAGTCAAGTAAGTGTTTAATGCAAAAAAAATAAAAATGTGCTGCAGAGCTTATAAGAGAGAGGTAAAATGTATGATATAACTACACAGGGGTGCCTGGGTGGCTCAGTTGGTTAAGCCTCTGATTTCAGCATCAGGTCACGATCTCGCGGTTCATGAGTTCAAGCCCCGCGTCAGGCTCTGTGCTGACAGCTCAGAGCCTGGAGCCTGCTTCAGGTCTGTGTCTCCCTCTGTCTCTACCCCTACACCCCTCACTGTCAGTCTCTCTCTCAAAAATAAATAAACATTAAAAAAAAATTTTAAAAACTAGCACAAAGGGCTGGAGGGGGTAAATGGAATTATACTGTTTTCAGTTTTTTATATTGCATATGAAATAGCACAATATTAGTTTTATGGAGATGGTAATAAGGTTGGGATGTGTATTGCAATGCCTAGAGCACAAACAAAAATCGGGGAAAAAATAGTTCAAAAGCCGACAGAGGCAATAACATGTTACACTAACAATTATTCAATTAATCCAAAAACAAATAAAATAAATAAAAGGCAGAAAAGATGGAACAAAGGAAGAAATAGGGGAGAGGTAGAAAACCAATGTTAAGATGGGAGATTAATCTAACCACATCAATATTTACATTAAATAAAAAGATAACTGAACACTCTAATAATGTTAGAGAGTGTCAGGTAAAAGAGAAAGACCCAACTGAATGGAAGATACTTTAAAGAGACAAATAGCTTGAGAATTTTAAAAAGTGGGAAAAAAATACCATGCAAACACTAATCACAAGAAATATAGTGTGGCTATATTATCAGACAAAGTAGGCTTTGTGATGGGGATATTAAAGAAGATAAGGAGGGATATTTCATAATTATAAAAGGGCCAAAATATGAAAGACATTATAAGAAAAAAATTACAGACCAATATTTCTCATGAGCATAGATGTAAAAATCTTCAATAAAATGTTAGAAAATGAAATTCAGTAATACATAAAACTGATACTACATATGACTAAGCAGTATTTATCATAGGAATCCAAGGTTGGTTTAATACTTACAAATGAATTAATACAATTCACACCTAATGGAATAAAAAAACAAATCATACGATCATGTCAGTATATGCAGAAAATGCATTTGACAAAATTCAGCACCTAATCAGGATGAAAAATAAAAGCAACAACATTGCAGCATGTAGGAATAGAACCTCCTAGAATTGGAAAAGTGCACCTATGAAAAGCCTACATCTAATATACTTACTAAGATATTGAAGAGTCCGCCCCAACCTCCTAACATCATAAACAAGTCAAGGATTCTTAATTTAACGAATTCTATTCAGCATGCACTAGAGATCCTAAACTGTACAACAGGAAAAAGAAAAATTTAAAAACAGGAAAGAAGACGGAAATAAAGGCATAAAAATTGGAAAACAAGAAAGTGGTGAAACTGTCTATTTGAAGACTATCCATGACTGGATACACAGAAAATCTAATGCATTCTATACACCACTAGAAGTAATACGTGAATTTAGCAAGGTCAATCTATACACTAGCAATCCAGGATTCCAGTTATGGAGTGAATAAGTCATGGGGATGAAAGGTATGGCATAGGGAATAAACAGGAAAAAATATATATTGGAAAACGCAAAATGTTAGGAGAACAGTTTAAAAATCCTCTTAAAGCAGACTCTTCATTGTTTGCTGTCCAGTGGGGAACAGATAAGTGAATATATACCTAATGTCATTGAAAGTCTTAAGGTTTTAAAAAAAATAACATACTCAAACTCCTTCAGAGAGGCACCCCAGATAATAGAGCCAAAGTCTCCATAAGCCCCAAGACATAACCAATGTCAATAGGTAGTTTTTTATTTCTGGTATTTCCTATGCACGTGCTCACGTATTTTTACTAAAAATGAGGTTATGCTACCAAATTGTGTACCATGATTTAAAGTCTAAGCACCCAAGTCTAAAATCTGATTTATACACCTGCAATTATTCACTGGGTTACCAGAGGTTGTATTCCCTTGTCTTATTCAGCATGGAGGTTATCTGTTGCTAATGTGTTTATAACTTGGTGGAGAAGGTGAATTCAGATCAATTGAAATCCCAAAGTGGAAATAAATCAGCTGCCTCAAAATATTTTTGGAATGGTACAGTGTATAAATGAACTGACTTTATTTAAAAAAATTTTCTTTTCCAACGTTTATTTATTTTTGGCACAGAGAGAGACAGAGCATGAACGGGGGAGGGGCAGAGAGAGAGGGAGACACAGAATCGGAAACAGGCTCCAGGCTCCGAGCCATCAGCCCAGAGCCTGACGCGGGGCTCGAACTCCCGGACCGCGAGATCGTGACCTGGCTGAAGTCGGACGCTTAACCGACTGCGCCACCCAGGCGCCCCGAAATGAACTGACTTTAAAGATAAATATAGTAACCAGTAGAGTACAGAGGGAAGAAAAGATAATGCTTAATGTCACGCTGATACTTGTGGAGAACAGGTATTTGGTCACTAGATTCCAATGCTACTATTACTTTATAATTGTGGCTTTCCACCTTCTTTTTAGCAACAGACTTCTTTCTTCAAATGAAATTTTATCAGGAACCCAAATTTATGAAACAGATACAACCATAGCTATTCTGATTGACTAGTTTGCCAAAAAGCTAGTTTGTCAAGGCCACGTCTTCTGTCCTACCCACGTGCCTCGTTCCCCAGAAGAATTTCTAGAACTCCAGTGAAGTTTGGAAACCATCAGTTTAAAAGACAACAGTTTTGTCTATTCTTTTACTCATCTTCCCTCTCCCTAATATCATTCCTTTCTCTCCTTTTGTGAAAACTTAGTAACTAATTAAGAAATAAATTGTTTTTTTTTTTAATTTTTTTTTCAATGTTTATTTATTTTTGGGACAGAGAGAGACAGAGCATGAACAGGGGAGGGGCAGAGAGAGAGGGAGACACAGAATCGGAAACAGGCTCCAGGCTCTGAGCCATCAGCCCAGAGCCCGACGCGGGGCTCGAACTCACGGACCGCGAGATCGTGACCTGGCTGAAGTCGGACGCTTAACCGAATGCGCCACCCAGGCGCCCCAAAAATAAATTGTTTTATATTTTACTGGTTTGGGTCATATAATCAGAAGAATGGTTGAAAGATTAAGATGTTATGATCAATAAATTTAAAGTGTCATCAAATGAATGTTTCATTTTGATAATTTTCAAATCAGTGCAGGGACACCTGGGTGGCTCAGTCAGTTAAGCATCTGGCTCTCGATTTTGGCTCAGGTCATGATTTCAGTTTGTGGGATCGAGCCTTGGGTTGGTCTCTATGCTGACAGTGTGGGGCCTGATTGGGATTCTCTCTCTCCCTCCCTCTCTCTCTGTCCCTGCCCACCTCAGAATAAATAAACATTTAAAAATTAAATTAAATCAGTGCCTTTGTTGGCCCTTAGTTTTCAATTTAATAATCAGCTCCATTGTTTCCATCAGGAATTGACTTTCACTGTGGGATTCTCCCCTGAGAAATTAAGAATGGGATATATATGAATGTTCAATATGTTAAAAATATAATGGGTATTGTAATTTTCCATCACAGCAAAAGCTTATACACAATTTTAAAGTTCTAGATTTCGACTGGAAATGTATCAGCTAGCCAAGCTATCTCCAGTTATCTCATGCTGACTTATGCTTTATTGATTCTATTCATATTTGATCTATTAAAGATCAAAGGAGTCATACAAATTCTCATCACAAGAAAACAAATGTTGTAACTATGTATGGTGGTGGATGTTAACTAGACTTAACGTGATGATTGACATGGAAATGTTGGGGTTCAAAGAAAACAGTCAAGAAAGAATTCTTGAGAAGTCTTTGGTGCAAACAGTGGTTTTATTAAAGCACAGGGACAGGACCCGTGGGCGGAAAGATCTGCACTGGGGTGTCAGGAGCAATTAATTATACACCTTCAAGTTGACAGAGGGTTAGGAATAGTGTAAATCTCGAAGGAATTTTGGAAGCAAGGTTTCCAGGACCTTGAGGGGGCTAGCTATTGTTAGGAAATGGCCATTTATTACTGTTTACTAAAACCTTAGTCATGAGACCCTTCAGATGTTTATCAGTGGGCTGTATGCCTGGAAGATGATTGCTAACATATATATTGGGAGGTAGATATGAAGGAAGTTTCCAGAGGAATTTTATTTTTAAAAAAAAAATTTTTTTAACGTTTATTTATTTTTGGGACAGAGAGAGACAGAGCATGAACAGGGGAGGGGCAGAGAGAGAGGGAGACACAGAATCGGAAGCAGGCTCCAGGCTCTGAGCCATCAGCCCAGAGCCCGACGAGGGGCTCGAACTCACGGACCGCGAGATCGTGACCTGAGCTAAAGTCGGACGCCCAACCGACTGAGCCACCCAGGTGACCCAAGAATTTTAAATGTTAAAGGAGACTTACAGGATCCTGGAGGTTGGGATGATATTAAGATAAGGTTGCCTCTTGCCCTTAGGAAAGTCTTAACATGGAGGCAGTTGAGTTCCTAAAGGAAGGTCACTCTACCTGTCTCAAGGACTTGTCAACGGGCTTTAAGTTGGTAAGGAAATTTCAGTTTTTTTTTTCTTTTGCCTTCGTTTCCCACATCAATGGTCATTTTGCAATGTATACAAATACCAAATCATTATGCTGCCTGCCTGAAAGTATTATAATGTTATATGTTGATTACATCTCAATAAAACGTAATTTTATAAAAGATAAAGGGAGATGAATTTTTATCTAATAAATGCAACTCATTTGGTATTCTACATCTTCAAATCATGGAGTGCATCTAGGGAAAGCCATAAAAGGATTCCTTGGGGGGGGGGGGGATAAGGTAGTGCTGACCTTCAATAACACTTTTGTTGAATTTTGGTCTTTATCAGCTTTCTTCCGGAGTGCACATACCACTGAATTTTCCTTGTCTCTCTCCTGGTTCTCAGTACCCTACTTTGCCTCCTTTAAACTTCTCTCTACCTTCTTACCTTGAGACAAAGTAGGAAGATGCTTTGAATAAAACGCATTCAGTTCAATTTCTGTTTCCCCATCTTCCTTTGCTTTCGTGGGGGCCAAGCATCAACAGCAGGCAGCTATAATTTAAGTGTGTCTGAAGGAGATAGAAACAACACAAGTTTGGTTGAGGGGAGATTTATTTTTATCAGGGATGAGAGTGGCACCGTAAGGCATGTTTTAAAGCAGAGAGCTCTGTGCTCGATAGAATTACATACAGAGATAGAAGTATTTTATTTCCTCCACTTACTGCCCAGCAGAGCTAACAAGAGTGAAACAATTTATCAGAATAATAATTAATTTTATCCCAGCACTGGTCTAACAAGTGCCTTTCATGTGAATCAGCATCATAAGTCTCCGTTTTCATGAAAATAAATGAATGAAGTAGGTCGAGGTGGTAAATCTAGACCAATAAGGTTAGCTGTTAAGGCAATTCTGAAACAAAGGATTTCGGCTCTAGTAAGCAGACACCAGCCAGTTGCATTGTGTTTGGAATCCACAGCTGAATATGGCTTTGAAGCGAACAGACAAAAGCAGTGACAGACTCAAAAGAATTAAACTACTGTAAACCAATGCCGAGGAAGGAAAGGGGCTGCCTTTTCATACCATTGGTTAATTACCAAAAGTGTGTTTTGTATCCCTGTTTTCAGACCTGGAGCTGACAGTTAACATTTATATTTCAAAACTTTAGAGATTCCCTTACTTTATAGTACAGTTTCTGCTAGAAAGGCATAAATTCAATAGGTTCAATAGGTAGTCTGCCCATCTTCTTGGCTGTTTTCACAGCAAAAGAAGTTACTCTGTTATTCAATTGCATCCTGGAAGCAAAGACTTAAGGAAAAGTCTGTAATCAGTTTTGGAAAACTGAAACTAAAGCGAGAGGAAGTTTACAAAACGCATTTTCTGGTATGGATTACATAGACATAGGAAGAGGTAAATTTATTTATTTATTTACTTATTTATTTATTTATTTATTTATTTATTTATTTATTTTATTTATTTATTTAATATATGAAATTTATTGTCAAATTGGTTTCCATACAACACCCAGTGCTCATCCCAAAAGGTGCCCTCCTCCTTACCCATCACCCACCCTCTCCTCCCTCCCACCCCCCATCAACCCTCAGTTCGTTCTCAGTTTTTAACAGTCGGAAGAGGTAAATTTAAAGAGTATCTGTGGGTATGTGGTATCTCTGGGTGTTTGTATGAAATGGAGGGTATAGGACAGACAGGACAGATTATACTTTGGCTAGGTCAGTCCCTTCCTCCTATACTTGTGGACACTAGCTTCTCTTCCTATACCTTGAAATCCACAGTCCCACACAAACTTGGGTACCAACATGAAGGAGGTATTCAGTCTTTGATGAAAAAGTGAATGAATGGGTAAAACGATTGAATAAAAATACTCCTTGTGAAAACCTGTCTTTTATAACAAGTTAGTCTTATAAATTATATCCTCAAGATAAAAACAGATGGTAAAGGAATGCTTATTTTTTTATTCCCTAACCAAAAATGCTGATTTAAAAAGGTGTTTCCTATGACTGTCAAATCCATGTAGATCTCTATAATTGGCACAAGTATCCTTGACCTTCTCCGAATTCCCCAACAGTCATCAAATGGGCACGTGAGGTTTTTTTTTACTACCTTTGTTTTCATTTGTTTAACAGTCACTAAGAAGTAAAGTTTACAACTGATTTATAAAGTCATAAACTACTTCCGGTGCTAAAGGAGTAGGACATTTTATTTTACAGGTTCTTTCATATTCATAAATGAGATTGTATTTTATATTTAAGTAATTAAAAATAACTTGGAGAAAATATGCTGAATATATTTGTATATTCCTCTTGAATGCTATTTTATTTTATTTCACTTTTTCATCACTTCAGGGTTTGGGACACTGCATGCATGTTTGATCATTGATTGTAAGATATGTTATTTTTTTCTAAAGTGCCTCTAAGTAAGAAGTGATTGAAATTGATCAGACTGCAAGAAAATGCCAACAAGCATATTATATGCAGGGGAGAATTCCAGGTAGAATTCAAAATTTTTGCCATGGAAGCCAGAGATGATCTTGAGAATTAAGCTGGAACTCAGTAATAAAATGCTTAAATATTGGGGACTTTTATTACTTTCCATAACCCTCAATATCAAGCAAAGTATCCTACAGAAACAGATATTATAGAATAAATTATCACACTTATATGGGATTGAAAAAGAAATATATGAGAAAACTACCACTGGAGAAGTGGGGGAATTATATAGTTTTTGTATTTCGTAAAGAGCTCTGCTATATCATAAGATTATCTTAGATTCCTTTAGCACTAAAAGTTTTTAAGGATCTACAGACATTTGATTATTATAATGTGGGTAGTGAGTGTCGTAGGCAAATTGAAGACGGTTGAGATTCTGAATGTTTACATGACTTATCCAAGGTTACTCAGCTGATAGATGGTGAAACAAGCATTAGAATTAAGACTCTGGGGGACGCCTGGGTGGCTCAGTTGGTTAAGGGGCTACCTTCAGCTCAGGTCATGATCTCACAGTCTGTGGGTTCAAGCCTCACATCAGGTTCTGTGCTGACGGCTCAGAACCTGGAGCCTGCTTTGAATTCTGTGTCTCCCTCTCTCTCTGCCCCTCCCCTGCTTGCACTCCATCTCTCTCTCTCTCAAAAATAAATAAGACATTAAAAAAATTTTTTTAAGAATTAAGATTCTGGGATGCCAAATTATACCACGTCCATTGCTTCTGTGCATGAGCCAGGCAACCCTTAACCACAACTACAATTTCACCACCAGTGACCATCAAAAAGCATTTCATGTTATTTCTCTAACTCCCTGTAACTCCTTTCCTCTGCCTCCAAGATTGCCTACCAATACGGCCTGCTTCTAGTCTTCCCATGACAAGAAACCTAACCTCCATGAAAATTCTGTTCCCAGAAAGTATTACATCCGTTTAGAAATTTCATTGAGGATATTGCGAGAAGTTGATATCTCACTAGCATCTGTCTTATTCTATCCCCACAGACTAACAACCAACGAGTTCTGTTATGGAGCGTTTTCAAGGAATTTCTTACCCATTACACAAGGAAATTTGATGGACAATGTTTACATATGCTTTTGAAATACGTTGTGTTTGTGACATTATACAGGTCACATTGTACGTGCTTATTTAGCATGGTGTGTTACTCTCACTTTCATTCCTATCAAAGTCTTAGTTTTTTTTTTTGTTTTTTGTTTTTTGTTTTTTAACACAAATTCAATATGAAGACCAAATTAACAGGTTACTATAGAAGTACAAGTACTTACGTGGCAAAAGTGTATTTCTTTCTCTTAGGTGTTTCATCATTTAAAAATTGTTTCATTTTGTTGAAAATTTTATGATCCATTTTTTAACAGTATAGAAAATATATAGGGAAGACACGTTTCCCCTCCCCACCCTGGACCCTCTAGATTTGCTCTCCAGTGGCAACCATATTCAATGGATTAGTCCCTTATGCATCTTTCTGAAAGGTATTAATACTTCCTTTTTAAAACACCATTCCTTCTTTTCACGTCGTTATCAATCTTGCATTTCCCCACTTAAACCATCGGTGAGTGAGGAGTTACAAGGTTACCTCTTTTCAATATTCTGCTGTAATTTTTATTTCCATTAAAGTTACACATGTGCACAGAGGCAAATTCAACGATTGCAGAAACAGCAATCCTTGCCATTTCTTGTTCGCCAGAGGCAGTCACATTAAAAATTCTAAGTTGGGGCTCCTGGGTGGCTCAGTCGGTTGAGCGTCCGACTTCGGCTCAGGTCGTGATCTCACAGCTCGTGAGTTCGAGCCCCGCGTCGGGCTCTGTGCTGACAGCCCAGAGCCTGGAGCCTGCTTCTGCTTCTGTGTCTCTCTCTCTCTCTCTGCCCCTAACCCACTCACATTCTGTCTCTGTCTCTCTCAAAAATAAATAAACATTAAAAAAATAATAAAAATAATAAAAAAAATTCTAAGTTAATTCTAGTATTTATTTGCTTATCTCTAAATACCATGTTTATATTTCTACTACTTGATATTTCATTTTTAGGCATGATCTTTGACTTTTCCCTTTGGAAGATAGTATTTATTGCTCTTTCAACCATACATCCCGCACCTGCCACACCTCTACACTTACCATCAGCTCTCCATCAAATATCTACGTTTCCTTATACCCGTATTCAGTGTTCTTATTACTACGGCTAAGTAAACAATCCTCAAGTCTGAACTATGAAGCGTATACTATGGTTACTTTTCCTATACAATAAAGTCATCGTTCTTAGTCACCAAATGTTCCTGTACTTACAATTAATACAACCCAAGGCAATCCCGCCAACTGTATGAATCTCCTCTCGAAACATCAAATATATATTTTACCAATTTATCCTCCTAAAACATCTCTCCTGGAACCTTCTGGCCTGCTCCATTTGGGACAGGTTGTTCCCTGGTTTGGTTACATATTATGTATTTTGAAATCTTACTTCAACACCATTCTAGGAGGGAGAGATCCTTTGCCTTTTTATGGTGTCCCAGGTTTTTTTTTTTATTCTCTGATTTTGGTGGGGTACATTCTCCAATAAACTCCTGAGAAAAGGTTCTCAAGATGGAAAATTTAAAGACCTCTCATATCCAAAACATATGTCTTATTCTATTTGAACTCTTCGAGATAATTTGGCTAGATGTGGAATTTGGGATTGGAAATTATTTTTCCTCTGAGCTTTAAAGACAGTTTTCCATTGTTTTTCAGCTTCTAGTGTTGCTGTTGAGAAGAATAATAGCATCCTAATTCTTGATCCTTTTCATGAAACTCATGGTTTCTAAAAGTTTATAGAGTCTTCTTTGCCTATTTTCTGAAATTCTACAATCATGAGGCAATCATGTGCCTTAATGACATATGTGCATTCTGGAAACTCATGGGAACTTTTCTTAAATTTTTTGATGGTTTTCTTCCTGGTGTCTTCTTCATTCTCTCTTGCTAGATTTCCCGTTTTTCAGATGCTGGATTCCTAGACTATACTGCTAATTTTCTTATCTTTTTAACATAATGTTTCTCTTTCTTTTTGCCTTTTGGCTCACTTTTCAAGAACATTTCCTCAACTTTATCTTCCAATCCTTCTACTGAGTTTCCCAAGAGCTTTTTTATGTTCCATGTATTTCTTTCTTGTAGTTACCTGTTCTTGTTTCTCAGATACTATATAATCGGTCTTTATTTTGCATGGTAGTACAGGATTATAAAAATGACCAGACCATAAAAATGATGTTATAAAAAAAGATTACAGATAAAACTGTAATCTTATTAGTGGGGGAAATGACAACTGTTCTGCAAACTTAAACAACTTTTTCAAAACATTAAAACTCTTACTATAAGTTTTAAATGTGCAGGGAAATAAAAAACAATCAAACATATACTTTCTTAGGATACTGTGAGTTAAAGCATTAAAAACATGGAGTATTGAAGTGTTTTTGTTCTGGGAGCAACGTTTGCCATATTTTCAGGGTATAACCCACAATACTAAGTAAATATCTTTTCCATGTCTTGGTGAATTGCCATACTCCTTTCCAAGTTTGGATCAGCTTCCAACCATTTTAGTGTCATGAAATATCTCCAAGAGCCCTTTAAAGTGATTATTTTGCTGCTATCACTTCCTTTCAGATATCTCCAACCTTTTCATAACAAACACTTACATTTATATAAAATATCTGCTAATTATCATATCCAGTCGCCTTAACCAATCCTTGGAATCCAGACGCAAATTTTATGACAGCATCCTTTTCTGCTCTATCAACCTCACAAGATAGCATAACATTAATCAACTCATGCCAGCTTTTGAAACAATCAAACTCACATTTACTGGCAATAAAAGTTTATTCTTCCATTCCCTTGTAATTACCTTTTTTAAAAAAAAAAATATGGCAACAACATCAACACTAACCCGAATGCTAGCCAAACTAATTATTGTTTTTTTATTACAGTCTTCAGTTCAACCATAGGCATCTTTCTGCTCCTGGTGCAATTTAAACTAAAAGACGTTGAAACAACTTTACCTGACTTTTTATATTCATTAGGCTTTCTCAGTATGGTTCCAAGAGACCCTTCCTAGCTTTTTTTGCCATCACCATTTTCTTTTTTTTTTCTTTTTTTCTTTTTTTTTTTTTCAACGTTTATTTATTTTTGGGACAGAGAGAGACAGAGCATGAACGGGGGAGGGGCAGAGAGAGAGGGAGACACAGAATTGGAAACAGGCTCCAGGCTCTGAGCCGTCAGCCCAGAGCCTGATGCGGGGCTCGAACTCCCGGACCGTGAGATCGTGACCTGGCTGAAGTCGGACGCTTAACCGACTGCGCCACCCAGGCGCCCCTATCACCATTTTCTTATATCCAATTTCACTTTCTGTCTTATCATCTTTCATTTCATTTGCTGCCTTAGATCTTGGGATCTTGGGATCTTGGGATCTCCAATTCCTTCTTTTCATTATCCATCCTGGAAAATGGTGCATGGGTTTATCATTGGGAGACAAGGAGGTCACACAACTCCAGACTTTGCTGTGTATGCATGAACTAACAGATGCCCAGTGACCAATCACCGACAGACTTTGAAGGAAGTGATGTGATAGGCTACCGATGACGACGTGTATCTATTATTAATGACTGTGGGCAGAAGAGCTAACAGGGAAGCTTGTGTTCTATGCAATTATCCACAGTTAATATGTTGTGGTAACCGAAATTGGAACCGTATTACCAGGAGAATGGTATTATAAACTAAACTGTGTAACTTATATTCATGAGTATTAGAACCATGCAAAGTGAGAACTGCCTGTGCATCCCTTAACTGAACAAGGGAAATAAAAATCGTATTGAAACTACTTTGCGGTGCCTGGGTGGCTTGGTCAGGTAAGGGTCTGACTCTTTGTTTCTGCCTGGGTCATGATCGCACTGTTCGTGGGATCCAGCCCCATGGGGAACTCTGCAACCACAGCGTGGAGCCTGCTCGGGATTCTCTCTGCCTCCCTGTCTCTCTGCCCCTGCCCTGCTCATCCTCTCTCTTTCTCTCTCAAAATAAATAAACAAACATTAAACTGCTTTCCCTCTACACTCAGTGTTTCCTCCAATTTTTTTTTTCCATGTTGGTTTGTCTGTTATTTTCCCATTTCTATTTCATTTGTTCTGTTCTCTGCTTTAATTTTAGAGCCTTGTTCGATCTGCTGGTACATAAGACTGGATGCTGCAGAACTTATTAACGTGGCTTTCACTGCTGGGTGATCTGGCCAGGCCATTTCTTAGAGAGTAGCCAATTTTAATGTGTTTAAGTCTTATCTTTTGGGATGGTCAGAATCACAAGAGAACACTCTTCAAATGCCCTTTCTGAAGAGTATATACCTTGCTACCTGTCTCCTAAAAGTTTGGTGTGGTCAAGAAGGCCTGTTTTCTGTTTTCTCCCATATTTTCATTTAAGTGCCTTTATTCTTAACCATGCCAACCCAGGGATATTCTTGGTTCAGTCTCTCCAGAGAAAACCCTCAGGTGTTCTCCTAAGGTAAAGGGTGGGCAGTCAGGCCACCTGCTGTTATTAGGCCCCCACCTCCCATTGACTTCCAAAGGTCCATTACGTCACCAATTCCAGAGCTTCTTGGGGCGGGCCTGCGTAAATTGTGTCAACTTTTAGGACTTTCCCCGGCTGCTAGTCTAGGATACAGCTTTTCCTGTTTACTTATCACCTATCTGTCTACTTTCTAGTTTTCCAAATTTGGTTGCAATTTCTCCCTGTTTCTCTGTCCTCGTGGGTGTATGGTTCTTAAAAACTTTATTGTCATTTTAGTTCCTGTGAGGTTTTACGAGGGAGAGAAGGTTAAATAGATGTAGTCAACTTATCCTTCATTTGAAGCCTCTCATTTTATTTTATTTATTTTTTTAATTTTTTAACGTTTATTTATTTTTGAGACAGAGAGAGACAGAGCATGAACGGGGGAGGGTCAGAGAGAGAGGGAGACACAGAATCGGAAGCAGGCTCCAGGCTCTGGGCCATCATCAGCCCAGAGCCCGACGCGGGGCTCGAACTCACGGACCGTGAGATCGTGACCTGAGCTGAAGTCGGACGCTTAACCGACTGAGCCACCCAGGCGCCCCTGAAGCCTCTCATTTTAAAAATATACCAGTGGGTATTTTTTAATATCCTGTACTAAGATCCTTAACCAAAGTAAAGTATAAAATTCGACTTAATATATGGATGGGAGATGATAAAGGTATACTTTTTTATTCTTTTCTTCGTTTGCTTGCCTTCACAGAACAAGATTCGATATTTCTTACTGTTCCTGTTTTCTTCCAGGGATGTTAACAAAGGCTTTACCATTTGTCTGTCATTGATCTTTCTGTTCTCATTATCATAGCCACTCAAAAGCAACCATGAATATTGTAAAAGCATTTTGTATAAGTGATTTATGACACTTTCTTGAGATGGCTTCAAATAGCCTTATTCCACTGCATCTCCCAGCATTTTTAATACCCCTCTTAATATATCCTGTCACCCCCATCTGTTTTGATTTAATGTTGATCATACAGACATGCTGTGCTGGAGGAAGCCACCTGATCACATCAGTACTGTGTTATGTGTGCATTAGACTCACGGTATTTTCAGAGAGGAAACATAAAACTGCTATTGTTAAATTATATCTGTTTTATTAGGTTCCTCCTGGGTAGATTGTGTAGGACTTGGGAAAATCAAGCATTAGACATGTTCATAGAACAGGCTTTTTAAAAGCAGTTCAATGTAACCTGCCATCAATTCCCTAAGTGGCAATTCTCTGACTGCGTCCCCAGGGAAAATATATTGAACAGCCGAAGGTTAAGGCAGAGGAGTACAGTGAGACAGGAAGCAGCCAATCAGATGGCGAGGGTCTAAAGATCTGATGCCTCCGGGCAAGCAGCACCAAGCTGAGCTGGTTAGTCTCCTTTTATCGCAGAAGAGCACCACACACATGTCGTAAATGGTCCCTGTGTTGGCCGCAGCCACCAAGCAGACCCCGTAGCTAAGAAGAGTGGGATGCATGCCCAAGCAACTCATTCTGCACAGCGGCTGACAAGACAACGATATTCCTGTGCTGGAATGTTCTCATTCAAAGGTATCGGTTCTTTTTCATTGAGTTGCTATATTTCTTAAGAATTACGGACAGCAGAGATGCTGGTGTTGGCGAAAGATCTCGCCGCTTTCTAGCAATGCTTTGTTCCTGTTCTCAGTCGAAATGCCAGCCTTTTGAGATGCTTAACCTCTGGGGGAGCCAGGAATAAGCAGAATAAAGGAACACTTTACATTGCTTAAGCTCACGGTGCACAGACCCTTTATCAGGACAGACTCTTTGTTATTGTTGCTATTGTTCTGAAGGTAAGCCGGCTAAAAATGCAGCTTCAAATTGTCACATTCTGCTACATATATAACTAAAGAGACCCAGGGAAAGAACTGGGGGGAGGGGGAGGGTATAGGGGGCTGCATATCTTAAAGGTTGCTGCAATTTATCTAGCCATCTACCAGCCTCGGAGAGAGAAAGGGCCCCACAATTGCTGATCTGAGGTAGAGGAAAAGAATTTTGTCAGTATGAGGATCCCTGTATGCTTAAGACACAAGTTTTGCAGAAAACGAACACTTTGCACATTCTCCTCCTGCTTAATAATTAAGATGCCTTAATTATCATTTATTACTGACAGCTGGTGCAATTGTCCAACAGTCATCAGCATATCAGGAGCCCTTGTTTTAGTTGCCAAGGTAATTGAAAGGATAATTTAATATGTTACAGAGTAACAAAAGACTCATGAGAAACATATTGCATTAGGTGAGGCATGAGATTGCTTTGTGGAGCATGGATTTTTTTAGAGTGAGTCCCTTCTTTTGTTTCCCCTCTGTCTGGATTGATTAGCCATTAGAAGGAATGGAAAAAACAAGGACTTCCATCAGGTACCACATATTTAGACTAACGATCATTATTTATTCTACACATCAGGCAAGATTTCAGTTACGTCTGACATTAAATTGCTGGTCATAAGAAAGGTTTTGCTGGTTAAGCTGTTCATTATCCCCCACGGGACATTTGAAATCGCGCTTCGGTGGGCTGTCAATGGTGGCCTGAATGAAGTCAAGGAAACTGTTGTCCCAGGGAGCAGAAATGATTGCAAGGAGTGATCTGCTTGGTTTTCCAGCTCTGTCGCAAAGGCAGGGCCCATTATGATTCTAATCTTCACGGCGAATTATCAAGGCTAACTTTTTCATATTACATCTCTGGAGAGCTCTCCCCAGTAATACAGATGCTTCATGAAGTTAGTTTTTCAAAGAAGGGAAATTCTAAAACATTGATTATAGTTTCTGAATTGCCAGGTCAGCGGTATCTTTTATTCTCATTTTTATTCATTTATTTATTGATTATGGCCTGTGGGGCTCAATACACTTTGCCTCTGTGACGTCATCAATTTATATTACCGTACGCTTTGTGATTTTCAGTTTCTTTCAATATGTATGTACAAGGTGCATGATTTTATTTATGCAATATCACGTAAGGCAAGTAAAAGTAATGCATATAGCATTTGATAGTAATATTTGAAAATCACTATCTAAACTTGGAAAGTCACTATTTCGCTATATGTAATATAAGTCATTATAATAAGGTAATAGAAAAATTAAAATCTTAGCTTTAAAATTTTAAAATCAACTATAAAATAAAAAAAAGATGTTTTCCATATATGTGTAATTATTACCTTCTATCTATGTTTAAACACAGATTGCCTTGGAGACGGTAAAATTAACCAATTAATTGGATGACTGTAGGGAATTCGTTTGCAACTTTGATGGATGGTAATGGGAATATCAGAATTAATATTATTTTGCAAAAGAGAACACAGAAGCGTATCTCATGCTTCGACTGTAAGAAGCATTTTTATACCTGGGATGATGTAAAATTTATTTCTACTAAAGAAGAATAAAAAGAACGGGCAAAATGTAATCTTAGAAAATAAGGTCAATAAGGCGTATTGGGACAGCAAGATACTGGTTACAAGGAATGAATTAAAGCAAAAGAAGGGGCCTTTCCTCTGAGGCAGTGTAGGTCGAAAATAATGGACTGAGATTAGACTTTGGCCCTAGACAGCCCTGGCTTAAACCCCAGGCCCACTACCACCAACTCCCTACATGACATAGGTGGATTAGCCCCACCTGGCTGGCTTGTGAGTTAGGAGGTCCCATACTCATAAGTGGTTTGTATAAACACGAGAAGGAGGTAATTCAAATGATACGATATCAAAGTCGGTTCTGACCTCATTGGGGCGTTCTGACCACAATGGTGGGGTGAAGACGGGATCATTCCTTCCTTCCAGTTAGAAAGGGGACTGGAAGCTGGAGAAAGGCCATGTTAGTTCATCGCTGTCTCCCACACCGTCCATTCTCTTCCGTCTCCTTAGTGATGTCTGCACTTGTATCTCTGGAGAGCACTGCCTTCAGTGGGATGCTTTGAAACTTATTTAAATGCAAATAGCCTTGGCCAGGACACTTGGAGGTAGTATTACACCTTGGTCTTGTAGCAGGCCCCGAGAGCAGATGCTGATAGGGAATGCTGAGTAGGAGAGAGATTTTTAAACGGTGTGGGGAGGGCGGGAGGGGCGCGAAGGGGGTGCTAGTTCCAGGCGAAAGGGATGCTATTGAGAGAGGAAGAGCTCCTTGAAGATTCCAGAGGCTGGGAAACATATGCTATCGCTCCACGATAACGTAATAAACGCCTACAGAGAGACCAGGTCAACCAGGAACATAAAATTAGGCTGTGGGTCCGAAATCAAGTAGAAAGCCTAGGCGGCCAGCTTGGTGAGAGATATGAGGCAGACAAACTGTTTCTCCTGGTCACTTGTGAGGTTGTTTGTGCCAGTAATGGCTTCGTGCTGTTCAGAGGAAGGACTTATTTACTGGCTTGAAGGGGGATAAACAAGGGGAAAAGGAAAGGAAATCTAAGGGACAGGGCAAAGTTTTACTTTTATGGCACAAAGGGTGCATGTGAGGAGATCATGTGAAGAATGTTGAAAACCAAGCTCAACTTAGGTGTACCAAAAGAGCATGGACATAGCCTCTGAGCGGGGCAGGGGGAGTGGGGGGCATTGCTCTTCGTATCTGTGTAAGTCTTCCAACCTCCCCCCCCCCCGTCAAGGCAACTCAACGGGCACCTCCTTGATTTTCTCAAACTTGAAATGACTCCCACTCGCAGCCATGCTCCCACCTGTTTACGAGTGACTCAGTCTAGAGGAGACTGCTTGCTCCTGGAGACCCAATACTGAGGACACTGCCCTGAGGGTGTGGTGAATGGGAGGGTCCTGATGTTGGCTCCGTTGTTCGCTGGTATCTTGACTGTACCTTTCACGTCACGGGAATGTAAACACTTCTGGAAAAAGTAACACGAGGCAAAGCTACTCTGACTTTCCTCTTTTAGTACTCTAGTTTTCACCTTTCATATTCTAATTTTCACTTTTAACATTCTGCCGCCTTCTTATAGTTTTGGCGATGTTCGTTCGTGTATCCTTCGCCAGGTGGGAGTCCTTTCAGGAAAAGGACAGACTGTGACTTCACATTTCACCATTGCCTAGCAAAAGGCCTGTCACATAGACAATATTACGTCAATATTTGCTCAACTTATTAACGCAGTTCATTTCCCAAGGAGCTCGTGGATGTACGTGCATTGTCCTACTAAGCTACCTGGGTTACACGGAGGATCAAGTGGTCCAACTAACAGCCTCAATTTGACCTTGCAATAAAATCTGTAAACCAGGGGAAATTTACTTTTGTTGTTCAACGTCTCCCAGCAGCCTCCGGTCAATGTATCCTGGCACCCTGGGCGTATGGCCGGTTCCAGGGACCTGTGTTCGTGCCCGAGCAAATCCAATACGTCCACACTGATAAAGGAATAGCTCGCTCTTATTAGCGTAGGTGCCAAGGCCAGAACGTGCTTGGGAAGGTCAGGGAGGGCTGTCACGATGCAAAGGGACACCGGAAGGGGCTGCCCCCTCCACCGGAAGGGGCTGCCCCCTACTGGGAGGTGGGGGTTGGCTTCCAGGAGGGAAGGAGGGCAGGGTGGACAGAGCCGCAGCAGGAACCAGGCAGGGAGCTGAGTGGCTGGAGCCCGATGAGGGACCTCTAGAATGAGCCAGAGAGAGCAGCCCCCTTCTAGCCACCAGAGAACACGTGAACCTGCGCTTTAGACACCGTACAGAGCAGTCTTCTTTCATCAGTTTTGCGAACCTTTCTTAGGCCTCTCTGCAATCCGTGTCATGGACTGAGAAGGGAGGCCAAGTGCAGGTTTTCCTTCGTATGTCCGAAGTGGTTGTGGTGGTACCTGCCTGCTAATGACCAAAGACTGTGTCATTATAAAATCTCTCTAAGGCAGGTGGTGGAAAACAGTGGAGTTATTCTGCTGGAATGCTACCAAAAAGCTGTCTTGTTTTGTTTTCCTATGATGTCATTAAGGGATCATTTGAAGGTCGTGTCTGGGTTTATGATCTGCGTGTGAATGAATCCGTCTAAGATGCCATCCTTCCCAGCCCCTTTGAACTCTACCGTGAGACTTTTTCCTACCGGCGGACACAGGGAAACACTTGTATGTTCATTCAGGGGACGTTAAGCTTCGTCTGGAACCATCTGGGGACTCTCTACTCCATTCGTATTTTGCTGAGACATTCAAGCTCCCTCCCCGCAATACCATGAGAACAACCCGCATCGTGCGTGTGACTGTACAGTTTCTGACTTGTCTCTCTAAAGCGTATTCAGCCTGTTTTTAAAGGAAAATCAGGCAACACTAATAAAAAACAGACTGCCAGTAAGCCAGCATGTGTATTAAAAATTAAAAACATTGTTCCCAGCTCGGTCTTTCTTAAGGCTCCGAGCAGGCATTTAAAAGTCATTACTGGGGCGCTAGAAGGGGCACTTTTCACTGCTGGGCCACATTATTGGGCACACAAGGCCCGCTAGGTGAATATTTGAGTTGAGAATCTCTGTGAGGTAACTAATCAAAACTATCACCAAACTCTCAGCCTGTGCCATTAACATACAACTTCCATAACCCACCCTGGTCTCTCCTTCGACCAACTGTGGCAAACCGTAGCTTTCTCCCTTGACTACTGTCCTTCTGAGAATTTATATGTTACCTGCTTCTGATTTCATTTTATTCTTCAGCCCGGGGATTGCTTCCCTAATTCATTATCAAAGACAGGGCGAGTTTTTATCTGTAGCTTGAGGTTACTTTGCAAAACTCATTCTCAATAGCACCCATTACCAGTTGTAGCAAAAATTCTTTGTTCTCGTCCTCTTTTCTTCTTGCCCTTCAGTCCTTATGGTGAGACGGCGGGGGGGGGGGGGGGGACCCTCCTTGAGTTGATGTGACAAAATGCCAACAAGCGTTTTGAGAATGCCCATGTCCCAGATAGCTCTCGACCCACCGATTTCTTTAGATTGCTTTCCGTTAGCTTTGCTTAGACTCTTACATCTCTCATTAGATTTTGATGGGCTTTTCTGATTCTAATGGGCTTTCTTTCTTCAACCTACTCTCCATACTGCTGCAGTTATGATGCTCAAAAACAAATCTGTCCACATTATTCCTTTGCATATGACATGGCAGAATGCCACTCCTCACTAACTTAGTCCAACCCCTCCCCAAATGTGGTAAAACAGAATATGACCTTTGCAATCAAGCGGACCTTCCTTCAGATCGTGACTGTACCAGGCGTCTAGTGGGCCCTTTGATTTTAGTATCAATGAAACGGGACTGAGTCTATCTACCTTGTATTTCATTTGAAGTTTAAATAGGACAATAAATGCCAAGTATCTCTGTTGACGCGCAGGCATGTAATAATTTGGAAACAATTCTTTCTGTCCCAGAGTCAAGTCCAAATGCAATTCTTGGCATGGCATCGAGGGGACTTCTGCTCTCTGCCACACGCCTACCTCAGTGGCCTTACCTCCTGCCCCTACCAATCCACTGCCTCCTTCTCCAACCTAACTCTCTAGCAGTACTTGGATTCTCAAACAATATAAGCTGTGTCCATCTGCATATCTCTACGGGTGCCTTTACACACGGTGTTGTTTCCTGGACATGGCATGCAGGCCTTCTCCCTGCTCACGTTCTCACAAATCTCCCGTTCACCATTAAACACATAACTCAAGAATCATCTGCTTCCACTCATTGACATTCTTAATACCTTATCATAAGATATTAACATTTGATGATCCTTTCTCTCTGCCAGGTGCTCTCATTTATCCAGGTGCCAGGTGCCACGTTATCTAAGTTGATGCTGCAATTCATCACTCTACTCATCACAATAGTTGGTTTGTCTTCCTTACTACATTTTGAACCACTCGAGTGTAGAAAAATGTGATCGTAGCTCGAATGAATGAATGAATGAATGAAAGGCAAGACAGATAGATGGGTGGAAGAAGACAGGGAGGATTCATGGGCAATAGGAGATATAAAACCAGTCCCTGAAACGGGCCCGGTATTTTAGAGAGAAAGTTATAATGAAGCCCAGGAATTTTAGAGAAGATGCTGCGTAAATAAATAAACAAAAACAAACGAAACAAACTTAAACCAGAATGGACGGTGGGGATTGAAGAGATAAGTACAAGTCCAGTTGGTCTGATGGGAAACATAAAAAATAAGAAGAGAGAAGCTAAATCAGGAAGCTCCTGAAAAAAGAGTCGAGGACTGCATGGAGTGTGGATTTCAGTTTCCAAAGAAACTAGCCAGGGAAGTCTAGATAGACAAAGAAGCAATCACTTCTGGAATTAATAGTAACGTATTCTTGATCAGCGCTTCCGTAGTGCTAGGCCATATGCTAAACATATTACATGAAATGACTTATTTAAACTTTTCAGATCCCAAGAGAAGAGGGATTCTGTCATTCTCATTTTATAGATAAGGCAACAGAGGGTTGCCAGGCTTGTCTAAGACTACAGAGCTGGAAATTGGAAAGTTGGGTCTGAACCCAAGTTTACCAAAGTCCAGTGCTTAGACCCTTTATTACGCTGCTCTTCTGGTAAACTGTGGGAGATGGCTCAGGCTAGTGAAAAGATGAATTCCTTTGGAAGAAAAAACGTGGCATCATCCCCAAAGTTTGGAACGTGAGGAAAATTGAGAAATTGAAAGCAAAAGAACGGAGATACTGGGGGAGACAGTCTTCCACTCCATGTTGGACTCATCGAAGACTATGGGATTTCTCTACCTACAGAGTGTATCCCCTAAAAGTCCCATTCCTGGGAATACTGGAGACACCGGAGGATTGTATCCCTCCAGACGAGGGAGCGGTGAGAGGGCGGCAAGGGAACTCAAGAAAACTGAAAGGGGGGAAAACTACGAATGCCAGGACCATGAACTTCGGAGGCAAAAATCCGTGCTCCTTTGACCCCATCTTTACCGTGCATGTGTGACTGCTAGAGAATGGGGTAGAAACTGGGGAAGAGGCAGCACCAAATTACAGCCCAGGGACCCACACGTTAAGTTACTGCCCGAGGAGAGGCGCTTGATTTTATCCCTCAACACAGACAGTCATTGATGAAGGACAATTTCTGGAGGCAGGGAGCAATCCAACAGGCCATAATTTTGCGTTTCATGTCATTGAATGACATATGTTTTATCTGTTTGAGAAAATAAAAAGCTACCTGACCTTTTGGGGAAGGTTTTATTACCTTATTCGGCACCTTACATGCCGCATTTTAAAGAAGTATGCTGTAAAATATGTCCTTTTTGACAAAATGAGGTTCAGATGTTCATTAAGCGTTAAATTTCTCCCGGTGATAATATTTTTGAAAGAATGAATCCATTATTTCGGGAAGCGGGGAGTAAGGTCGAGGAAGAGATGGAAGTTTGTTTTGCTTTTCGGTTTGTTTGCTTTGGTTTGTATTCCCTTGGCTGACATTTTGATTGGAACACTACCCACCAAGGGAAAACATTTTGAAATATAACTGCTTGATGAATGCCATACATTGATTTTTCTGCAGTTCATTCACATCTCTATCTAACCCTCCTCACGAGTTTTTTATGCCTCATGCATTTTCGGAATCTTTCAGAGAAACTTAAGAATGTGTTTGTGGGTTTATTGCTCTTTTCAGCCCATCCCTTCTTTCTCCGTTCTCAGCTACCTTCTCAATTCTCTCTCAATTTTTTTTTTGTTGTTGTTCAGATGATGGCTTATTGTATTGTATTGCCGGGTCTCTGGGCCTATCCCCCTCCACCTCTGCCTAAAAGCCAGCATTCTCTTTCTCAAATGCAGATTTACTCATGTTGGTAACTTCAACTTTTTTGGAATAGCTCTTGGTTCTTGGGATAAAGCCCAACTTCCCCCATGGGTTACAAAGTCTTAATCATCTCTCAACCTGTGAGATTTTCTCCTAATTACCTCTGCACCCACCCTTCTATTCCATACATTTTGAACTACTCACAGGTTGCCAAACATATCTTGTTATTTCGCACCCCCACCCCCACCCAAGCCTCTCTGATTGCCAACACTTCCCACCTGGAGCGCGTTCTCCACACCTCCATGCTGCGACTTGATGACTTTGACCCCCAACAGCTCCATCTTGGTGTGTCACCTGTTGTAGCAATGCCCTACTCATTCTTTCCACTGCTCACATACTTACCCAGCACGGATTAGACGTCCTTCCTCTAATCTCAGCACCCGATTCCTATTTTTAATGTATGGGCCATCGTTTATTTATGTCTGCCTGGTTCTCAATGAAGACTTGTTGAATGAATGAATAAATGAATGTATGAATGAACAATGAGAAAAGCAAGAATCCTCTAAAATGAAAAGTGGAAAAGAAAAAAAAAATTTTCCAGGGGCGCCTGGGTGGCTCAGTTTGTTAAGCGTCTGACTTCAGCTGAGGTCATGATCTCATGGTCCGGGAGTGAGTTCCAGCCCACATCAGGCTCTCTGCTGTCTGCACAGAGCCTGCTTTGGATCTTGTCTCCATCTCCCTCTGTCCCTCCCTCTCGAATGCACTCTATCTCTCTCTCAAAAATAAATATTTTTAAAAAGAAAAAATATTTTCTATAAAAACATACTAAATGAAACACTGTAAGAGGATCTATAGATGAAATCCAATATGCTTTTAATTTTTTTAAGTTTATTTATTGATTTTGAGAGAGAGAGAGAGCGCGAGCAAGTGTGTTGGCAGGGTAGGGGGAGAGAGAGCGGAAGAGACAGAATCCCAAGCAGGCTCTGTGCTGTTAGTGCGGAGCCTGATGTAGGGCTTGATCTCATGAACCATGAGATCATGACCTGAGCCAAAATCAGGAGTTGGATGCTTAACCAACTGAGCTTACCCAGGGACCCCAAAATCGAATATACTTTTAAAGATTTTCCGGAATTGTGCAATGATCAGGAAATAACTTGGGATTTGAACTGTCCTCATTTTTCATTCTTACTGTAAAACACTGCCCATTAAACTAAGTCCCTCTGACCTAACCTGAGTCAAAATTTTGAAGACAGAGATAAAAAAAAAAACGTGCTAATTAATATAGAATACCTTTTAAGTGTTGATAAGCTTGGCTATACATTTGGTTTGGCTTCCTCGTTTATCTAACATTCCGTTAGAAAGAAAATTGATGGGTTCAGAAACTCCTCAAAGTGGTCAGCTTCTCACTGCAACAGTCCCTTGTTGACAGAAGCAAATAGGTAGATTAAGTCTCCAAGCAGTCACGGTGCTGGTATAGTATTTATCTGAATCGCTGAACATCAATATTCTATTTAATGTTCAGGACTCCTTTCCAAATCAACACGGACTTTTAAGTACAATGTGGGGAGCACTGGCATATATGACCACTTTGTTTACTGTGATTCGTAAGCTCGAAAGGTCCCCAGAGCACTAATGATCTGACAGTTGAAGCATCTTTGAAAGCCTTGGAATCAGGGCTCTTTGCCCCAGGGATGTTAGTTGCTGCCTTTGAGGAATTCAATAAGAGGGTGATTTGTAGCAGATGTTAGACGCCATTCTCGGACGGTGGTACCGATCCTACATTTAACTGTGCCGTAGGATTCAAGGGAAAACACACTGTTTCATGGTTGCTGGCTTTCCCATAATATTTATTGGCCTACAAACAACTTTCATGAAATTCACAGAATCACACTTCTTTATACTTATCTTCGTCTTCCAGGACATAAAGTCACTTGATCTGTCTGTCTAATGACTGCTTTCAATGAAGCTTCACACACACGTGTTGCAGAACTCTTTTGCATGCCAGCATTTGCTTGCTAAATATTTATGACTTTGTTCCACATTTCAGTTTTTCTACAGTGTGCAAAGTGTAAATGCATCAACAGCGCTATGTGATTTCTGCACTCTGCCTTGCAGATCCAAATTTTAGATGTGCTCTATCTTTATTGTATTTCATTATATTTATTTATGCTACGTCCTTACGGTATTTTACTCTATTATACAAATGCCTAGCCTGGACTCATTTGTTGGAAATGGAAGATCATGCGATCCAGATCTCTTGAAATGAAATGAAACCGAGATTCAATCTATGTAGGCATTTAAGTGGCTTGGCCAACATCATATACCCAGTCACAGAAATGTACGTGTTGGAACCCCGGTCTTTAAACTCCCCAGCCAGTATCTACACAATGGCTTTAATTTTGTACCTAATATCCCTGCTGGGGGCCCTCCAATACATTTCATGCCAGTCATTCTTTAGAATTTGCAACAGATTCGGGAAAGGAGAATAGATAGTTGTTTGGGTAATATTACAGGATAGGGAATTTTCATAAAATGGCTCCTAATAAAGAGTGCAGAATGACAAGTGTAAGTGGGACATAGCTTTGATGGGTAATTTTCTAGAACACCATCATTAGCTTTGTTTTGACATTTTTCCATTTAATATGCAAACAGTCAACAGAACGGTTGAAAGAATGGTACATCAAATATCCACTACCTAGATTTAATTGTCAACTTTCTGCCATATTGCTACAAGCCCAGACATGTGCATTTTGAAGAAGCATTGGAAATTAAGTTGTAGACATCATGATTTCACTCCTAGATATTAGATATCCCAAGATATAGGACATTCTTTTACACAGGCTTCATTCCACAATACAGCTAAGAAAATTAATGGTCTCTCAATATTATCTAATGCCTATTTCATTTTCAAACTCCTTTAATTGTTCCTTTTAAATTTTTTTAAGTATATCTGAGGGGAGGGGTTGGATGGACAGAGAGAGAGAGAGAAAGAGAGAGAGAGAGAGGAGAGAGAGAGAGAGAGAGAGAGAGAGAGAGAGAGAGAATTCCAAGCAGGCTCCGCCCTGTCAGCACAGAGCCTGATGCAGGGCTTGAACTCACAACCGTGAAATCATGACCTGAGCCAAAGCCAAGACTCGCCACTTAACTGACTGAGCCACCCAAGTGCCCCCTTTTTAAAACGATTTTATTTTTTTGTTCTTCAATCAGGTTATATTTGAGGCTCATGCATCTAGTCTCTATTAATCTAACTATATTCCTCCCAACTATTCTTCCCCGTGACATTGACTTTTTGAGGAGAATGAAGTAGTTATCTTGTAAAATGTCCCACAATTAGAATTCACGTGGTTCTTTCATTGTGATCATGTTTACCTTGTTTCTCTTTCCCTTTGTCTCCTAGAAATGGAAAATTCTTACAGCTTGCATAGATATTGTTTATATGTTTTGGGCAAGATTGTGTCTTAAATGATGTTTCATATGGCATCACATCTGTAAGCATATGTTCATTTCCACGAGGCCAAACTTCAGCAATGCTACATTTGATTTTTTGATTAAGGTGGTGATTGACAGATCGCCCCATTACAAAGAAAGGTTTTCCTCTTTACAATCACTAGGTGATCTGAAGGCTGGTAATTTGTCACTATGTGGAATAGCTTGTCCCCCAAATAACTGCTAAATCTGTCCATATTGAAATGGCCTTAAACAACCGAAGAGCTCTCCGGGTTGTATCTTGCCTGAATGTGTTCAAGTTGTGATTTATGAAAGGAACTCTTTTCACTAGAAATACCATTAATACAAGTATGTTCCATCAGAAGAAATGTCAAAAAGCCTCCTAAAAATTATTGTTGAATTAAATGGTCTACGTTACAGAAAATATAGATGATGTCATACCGGATAACCGTGGAATTTCTTTTCTCTTGTCCTAACAATTAAATATGCCACTGTCTGTTCATCACCTAGGCATTAAACACATCTCTTCTGTTACATTCCCAGGAATAATTAGAACATTTCGGGATCCATGACCTCTTACTCTGGCCATTCCCTCAGAATATGAACCACTATGAACTGTAAAGGAAGATCTGAGATGAAGGCACACACTGTCTCTTTCTCTATATTATAAACTCTCTAAGGACAAGAACTAGAATTCTGATTGTTTTTGGAATAAAAGCAGGAGCACGGGTGGAAATTATTCTAGGTGAGAACATGAGAACACATTGTCCTGAGGGTTAGGAGTAAAGAAAATATAAACCTGGGGTAACGTAGTCATTTAAATACACGCAGTACTTGACCCGAGAAAGAGAAAGAGTGCTTTGCTAAGCTGTGGGGGCTGCCGTCCCAGAAGCTTCCATTAATTCCCTCCTCCTACCAGCATCTCAAAGTTATATGCAAATTCCAAGGAGAAGAAAGAGGACATTTTGTCAGTATCGAGCTGAGTTTCTTTGAGTTCTATTTTTCTCATATGTAAAATAAGTAATTTGAAGTTATGATCTCCACTGTTCTTTCCACCAGAACAACTAGAGGGATCCATGGGCCTGAAGTATGCGAAGATTTGAGGGGAGGCTGGCGAAATGGGTACAATTTGTGCAAGTATGAGGAAAGAGAAAAGAGGACAACCAGACCCAATAGAGTGGGGGCTAAGCGAGAGGCAAAGGCAGAAAGCAGAATGCCTCATTCTGCCTGGGAAGCAGGCTTTGGTTAAGAAAATCATGCAAAGTAATGCTGGAAAGGCATGTAGGGCTCTTCATTTATTCAAGATTTTTGAGGGCCTGCTATGTGTCTAGACAGAGAGGATCCAGGGATAAGTAAGACAGACAAAGCCCCTGTCCTCATGGAAATGGCATACTGGTGGGAGAAGACAGATAACAGACAAGTAATAATAATAATAATAATAATAATAATAAATCTCAATCAAACAATAATAATAAGCAATCTCACAGCCCTATAATAAAGTTCAAAAGGACAGTCTTTGGAGCCAGTCTGGATTCATATCCCACCTCCTCAACTTGACCTCAAGAAAGATATTGAAGCTTCCCATGCCTCAGTGCCTCACCTGTATAGTGAAGGTAACAATGGTACCTATCTCGTTGGGTCGGTGCAGGGATCCATAAGGAAAATATATTTTAGACTTTGACTGTATTTACAGTACAATGTCTGACACATGGTAGATCTGAAATAAATAAATGTTAGCTATTATTATTATACTGGTAAGTGCTGTGATGATAGTAAAGTAGAGTAGTAGTGTGGTTTTTAAGCATCAGCATTATTAACCTTTGGGGCAGATAATTCTTTGTTATGGGGGACCGTCCTGGGCATTGTGGAAGTTTAGCGGCATCCCAGGTTTCTACCCATTAGATGCCAGTAGCATCCCGTCCAGTAGTGACAACCCCAGATTTTCTAGACGGTGTTCAATGTTGCCAGGGAAGCAAAATCGCCCCCGATTGGGAACCACTGAGGTAGAGAATAAACGGGCACAGTGTTTTTAGATAGGGTGGTATAGGAAGAAGAGCTCTTCGAAGAGAAAAAAGAACAGAGCCCTGAATGATGTGGGGGGGGGGGGGAAGTCATGGAAAAAAACAGAAGAGAATGTGCTAGTAGCACACTTCACCAGGATAAAGGCCTTGAGGCGGGAACAAGTTGGTGTGGCCAGCGTGGCCGGAAAGGGGTAAAGACACCATCAGAGAAGTAGGTTGGGTCAGGGAATAGCAGACAATTTATTACTACAGTCTAGTAGTAATACTACAGTCTTGTAGCAATAAATGTGGATTTTATTCTTTATGTGCTGAGAAGACATTAGAGGATTTTAAGCGTGATGGTGTGAGTCAGTTTCTGTTTTGTAAGTTTACTCTCAGACTGCTCTGAAGGGCAGATACGGAAGCAGGGAGACCAGTGAGGTGACGAATGCATAGTCCAGTCAGAGATAAGGGGCTTGCACAGGGGGAGCTAACGGTTATGGGGTGGAGACGAAGAGATGTAATCAGATTCTAATATATTTTGGGAGAAGAACTTATAGGATGGGGTAAGTGTATGAGGAATAAAGGGTAAATGGGGAAGAGGCAAGTTGGTACAAAAGGGGTTTCCATGATTCTGACTAGGCCTTGTAAAGTTTGAGCTTCCAGTAGTCAGCCAGGCAGTAGCTGGGCTGTTGGCTAGACTAGTCTAGAGATGAAGGAAGAGGCTGGGGCTGGAGATATATGTTTGGGTGGTATCCTGGAAGATAAGAAGAGAAAAGCTTCAAGAAGGAGAATGGCGGGGCACCTGGGTGGCTCAGTGGGTTAAGCGTCCGACTTCAGCTTAAATCATGATCTCACAGTTCTGTGAGTTCAGGCCCCACGTCGGGCTCTGTGCTGACCGCTCAGAGCCTGGAGCCTGCTTCGGATTCTGTGTCTCCCTCCCTCTCTGCCCCTAACCCACTTGCACTCTGTCTCTGTCTCTCTCAAAAATAAATAAACATTAAATAAAAAAAAAGAAGAAGGAAGGAGAATGAGCTCTCAGTCAAATGTTGCTAAGGTCAACTAAGAAGAGGGCTTTGAATTTGCATTCAGTTGACGAGGTGGAGAAAGCCATTGAATGTGACAAGGATGGTTTCATTGTCACGGTGGGGATGAAAAGTTCTCTGGAGCATATTATAGAGGGGTGAGCAGTAAGAAAGCTGAGAGAGAAGCTTGGGCACTTCTGCTGGGACGGGGAATGGATGGATGGAGGAGTAGGTCTGGAGTGATGTGGGCAAGGGGAACACTACCTTCTTGTTAAAATGGGAAACCCTGCAACGTATTCGAGTGTCGACGGAATTATTCCAGCGAAGAGAAAGAAATTGCTGGTCCTGAGAGGCATTAGAAACAATTGCATGAGAGAATCTACCGAGTAGGGTAAGAGGTAAAACCTCTAATGCACAATGGAATGGTTTGTCTTACACCGAGAGAGGGAGGGACGGTTCCATAAAAATCAGAGAGAAGAGAAATTCAGGCGGAGTGGTGTAACCGGCATAGAAAATGAGATAATCCTCGTCAGACTATTTCTATTTTCTGGACAAAGTGGAAGGCAAGCTCATCAGCTCACCGAGCGTGGCCGGAGAACGCAGGTTGAAGGGTTGAAAAGAAAATAAAAAGGTGTCAGGAGAGTGAACTAGAGGATTTATGTGGACATTGGTTAGAAACGCCGGGCAGTATTAAATTAACTCGTTGAAATGTGTAGTCATATATTTAAAGCAAGACCTGTCAGCATGTTTCTATGCTTTGCGTTGGCCGCAGTCATGCTTTGAAACTGACATCAAGTAGCTGGAGATTGTAACGAGACTGGTGTATCACTGGATACGTATACAAAGGGAGACCGAGAGATGAGGGAATTAAGGAAGAATACGGGGGGGTGACGTACAAATGGAATGGGTAGTGGCATCCACGCAGCTGGATAGGAAAAGCAGCGCCTGGCAGAATAGAGCCTAAGGGTCGTAAGAACTTAGGACCAGAGCCCTGGAATTCTGAGGGACATAAAAGATTCTCGCAGTGGAAGCAGTAGAACCGTCGTCTAAAACGATAAGAGATGATTATCAGAGTGGAGGCTTACAATAGATTCCAAAATTGGTCGAGCCATTGAAGACGAAGGGGCAGATGGTAGAGAACTGTGACTTTCAGGACAAGACGTTTGGGCTCATCTTCTTGAGAAAGTGGTTTAACATGGAGCTCGTGGACAGGCTTTCGAGCGCTGAGCTCGAATAAAAGTGTGCGTACGGTGTGTGTACTATTTCCTGTGTGAGACGATCCCCAATTCTCCCAGATTATCAAAAGATCATCTGAATACACAATATTAGGAACCACTCTAGAATCTAGGAAGTGAGCAGTCACTGGAAGTATCTGGGTAGGAGTGTATAATGAACATGCTATTTAGAAAAGCGAGATGGTGTTTGAAGGGGCCGAGAAAAGAGGAGCTGTTCTAAGTAAGGAGGAGCGAAGAATTCTCCACTGACATTGCACAGAAAGGGTCAGGTGCACAGAACACCACCTCTGGGACTGAAGGCCAGTGTTAACCTGAGGCAGCATCCCTGTCTCACACCGTATTGCACTCAGCGCCTCTTCTCTCCCCGTTTTCCCCTTCCCTTCCTTTTCTTATTAAAGTAAAGTAGCGGTTTGTGCTTCATGGTTTTAATGACGTATCACTTCATGAGCTCTTGAACCCCGATTCAATCAGTTGAATCCTCCGGTACGAGGACTTGACCAAAGACGCAGAGTTTCACTCAGTGAACCTCTCACCACTTTGGGCGCAGGAGGACAGACCTAGAAGTACTTTCAGCAAAAGATTTTGCGTGTTTGTTCTTTTGCTCCGGACACACGGGGTTCCAGCTTCTGAAGGTAATCACAGAGGGCCAGTCGCCCTTGAGATTAAGGCATTACGGTGTCACTAAGGAGCAAAAGGTTTGGATTCGGGGAAAGGTGAGGCAGCCATTTCACTTAATCCTCCCAGTATCTCTGTTAATAAATTGTATCAGCCACGTGATGAGAAACTGAGAGACATTAACCTGCTCATGATGAGACAGCTAGTAAATTACGGGACATCATATGCTTCATGAAAAGGCACTGCGGTGGACAGGGAATGCGATTCTCAGAAGTTGAAGAAGTACTTGCATCTAATTCTCTTAAAGCACTCACGCCCGCACCATTCTAAGACTAGTGAACGTTCCTGAAAATTGGATTAACGTAACAAGCAGAGAGTAAACTGGCATCATTAAAATCAATGAAATGCCAGGTCAGTAAATAATAACTCATCATTCAAGAAGACAATCGTGAGCAGAGCTTCAATGCAACTCGGAGTAAAAATTATCATGCTAGAATCGTTTAGAATGTAGTTCTATCGGTCTCTAAGAAGTGGAATTTGCTTTTTAAAGCATTCTGATTAGACATTCCTGAGGTCTTTCCACCTTCAGTGACATTGACAACTATCCTAGAGCAGAAAATAGGGAGCAGGGAAAGAAAAGGAGGTTCTTGCACATTCTGGGCCCCGCAGAGCAAGGGAAATCCGCTGTAATCTACATCTCTAGCCACCATCGTGGTCATATTTCCTGACCTGAAAACTGGGACATGCGGCCTGACAAAAAGACAGACCATTCAAAAGTAGGCCTATCACAGAAATATGAGTTTATGGTTATCATATTATTAGCAATGGTAGAAGGAGTCAACCTGGAAAACTCAGGCTCACAATTTAGGTCAGATTTGAGATTTAACTGAAAATTAATTTGTGAATATGTCACACGTGTGAACATTTAATGCTATCTTGAAAGCCGACCACCAACTTGTACGAAACTTCCCCTTTCTGAGTTCCCATCCCTGCCGGGTATACATTTAGTGGCTTTGTATCATCGAATAGAGTTTTTATATTTTCCGTTGCCTGTGCTGAACTCTTCATTAAGACTTCATAATCCTGGTGCCTCGTAGAGTACCCACTCCTAGTAGGCCCTCAGAAATGTTTGCTGAAGGTATAGAGGATGAGTGAAACTGAAGCCAACCACAGCCACAATAAACTGCAGGCCTTGCAACTTTTCCTGTGAAAGCTTCAGGCTTACCCTTTGGGTGCACCTAAAACTGGGACTATTTGAATAGCACACGTCCCCTCCCTGAAATCTTACCTATGCACTACCTTCCCACTTAATTGTCAGACAAAACCTATGTCTCCTTGCCATGTTATCCCATAATGCTTTGCATTAATTGCCTATTATATTTCAAGTTGATTGTTGGTACCTCCATAGAAAGTAACACCCACACACACATCTCAGAATCAGCTCTCTTCACTAGTTAACTGGATAGTTTCAAACCGGTGATAATTAAACCTATCAATACCGAGTTAAAGTTAGAATGTCTCAAGAGCTCATTCGTGGGTGCTGACCATGGCTCCTCAGCGGTGAAAATGCTATCCTTTTTTGTTGACATCTGTTCTGATTATTAAATATCTTAATATTGGCAAAGTACTTGGAATGGTCCTATTATACAGTGAATTCCATTTATGTGTCTCCAATTATTTTGTTCTCTACACTTTTCAACTTTGCCCTTTTCATCTGAGGGCAAAGCAAACTGATTCAGAAGTCAAGGACTCTCTTAAACATGTAGCCTTCCATAGATTTTATTTGACTTTATCACTATAGACAAGCAGTATTGAAGAATGAAACAAATGAGAAATTTTGTATTGACAGTCAAGACTCAGGTCTATATAGTGGGACAGAGGTACACGGAAATACTAGATACGATGCATTAAACCCCTTGCACCTTTAAGATCAGAGAAGCTTCTCAATTATTGAATTTGGCTTGAGTTTCATTACACAGCTCATTGGGCAATTGGCACTTTGCCCATTGGTTTGTGGATATAAACTGTGTTTCTTTGTGTTTTCTCAAGAATGAGAGAAAGAACAATAGCCTTTGGTTGCTGGTTTATTTTGGTATCTTTAACTATTTGATCTGAGATAGAAATATACAATATATTTGGTACATAAAAGGTGCCACCAAAATATCTAAAATGCAAATAAAGCAACAGCCACTTGACCCTGTAACAAACTGCAAGAATCATGAGCAAGTACCTTATATTTAGAGGACCGTAGGGATGCACGTAGGGGACCGTGGAATGATTTTCAGGAAAATCTGACTAAAATCTTGACTATCTAGTCAGATTTGAATGTTAACAACTGCCTGGCTTTCTCTCCTATTATTTTTTTAATATGTAAAACTCACATTGCTTTATAGAAAGGTAAGAACTTTCTAAATTAAAGCAAATTGGATACCTTGATTCAAGAAGGATGTCTTTATTTGGCTTTACCACTAGAGTAGAAGCCCTTGGATATTGAGGACCATGACTTTTTCATGCTTTTATCCTTAAGGGCCTACAGTGCCATCAGGAGTGGTACTCAAAACTATTTGTGGAATGAATAAATGAGGGAAATAAGGAGAATCCTCTTACCTTTTAGACCCTCACTCAAATAGTTTTTGAGTTGCTATACCATCCACTGAGGGCAGGAGAAAGACAACACAAAGATTGAGAGGTAGATCAGTCGATCAGTCAGCAAAATTGCCAGCTAGGGGGGATGCTTCTAATGAAACCTCCCAGGAAAAGTTCGAGAATGTGTCTTCCCTAAAGATTTTATTTTTTCCTATGGGTGAAAAAATGCTTTGAAGATGAAACTTGATTTAGAACAAAACTAGAATCTCTGGAAAGCATGCAGCATAGCAGGCTAGATATAGAGACAGTTAAGAGCCAGTCAGAGGTCAGTGTCTACCCCTAAGCTTTACAGTCTTTTCAAGAAAGATTCTAATTTCAGGTGGCCTACTTTCACCGTAATACCTCCATGACTTAAATTGTGTCCTCTAAAATTCATATTTTTGAGTTCCCACTCCCCAGCCCTCCAGAGTGTGACCTTACTTGGAAATAGGTTGTTGGCAAGGTAATTAGTTGAGGGGAGGTTATAATGGGCACTTGGTCCAATGTGACTGGTGTCCTTATAATAAGGGGAAATTTGGATGCAGACACGCATGAATATGGAAAACACAACGTGAAGATACAGAGATTGATTGCACATGCATCTACAAGCCAACGAATGCCAAAGATGGCCAGCAAACCACTAGAAGATGGAGGAGAGCCAGGGAACAGATTCTTCCTCACGATCCTCAGAAGGAACCAACCACAACTAACCCCACGACACCTTGAGCTTCCAGACCTCTAGCTTCCAGAACCGTGAGGTAATAGATTTCTGTTGTTTAAGTCACCCAATTTGTGGTATTTTATTACAGCAGCCCTGTGAGGCTAATAGGTCCGCAGAAAGCATTCAATCACTGCTCTAATGCTTTAATGGCTACTGCTGAATACCACAGTTATTTAGCAGTTATGATAATTCCACAATGATACTGTTGAAGCGTTGTAACTTTAAAGTAGACATAAGATCATTGGGTGGATAGTGTTTTTATCAAGACATGAAAATATAATTAACCATGACCACGGTAGTGCCTTTGAAGACGCTGCTGGTGTGAGTGATTCAGACCTTCCTTGAGGAAACTGGCCATTAGGAGTCACGGTGATACTTAATCAACTTTGTATTTCTGAGAGGCTAAACATACTCATCGTAGGGCTGGGTGCATGGGATCTACATGTTTTATCCATGTTGTAATGATTTAAAAAACACTTAATTAGCAGAAGAAGACATTTTTAGGAGAAGCATTTAGAAGCAGAAGGCATAAGAAGAATTCTGTTTTCCTTAGGAGTGCCAAGGTGTTGACTAGAGACTTGAATATCTCATAGAAGGATAATTAATTTAAGGATCACTGTGTGGTCTTTAAATATCTGCATACGGACGATAAAAGTCTCAAGAAGCTTTCTGTATGAGTTGGTAGAAAAAGGTGTTCCCTTCTGGGGATACGTCATAGATGGCTGGCCAAGAGGACCGAGCGCGGGTGGCCCCCTCTGCTGTAGGCAGTTTACACAGATGCTAGGCTCCGATGCTTGCCAAGGAATGCAGCCTTGCAATGTGGGGAACGTTACTTTCAGGTGACTCTCTGTTCTCTTCACATTTTCTAACAAAATTTTGTCTCTGGATAGAGAGAAGAGGCCATGCAGTTGGCTTCAATCCTTAATGATGTTGATTTGGTACAAGTTTGTAGGTCTATTTTTAGCCAGCCTTATACTTGATGCGTGAGGATTCTTTTTTTTTTTTTTTCATGGCGACAGCAGCCACTGGCCAAAGTACACATCATCATCCTTGCCTTGTATTAAAAGGGGCAGAGAATCACAATCTTCCTACTTGCTGGCAGAGACAGCCGACCTTGTTAAAACTATGTGTGGGTTATTAAAAGATGACTTAGCTCCCTCTTCTAAACTCTTTAATGTCTTTACATGAGTCCTCCAGATTCTTAGGGGATCAATCCCCTTTTCTTCCTTTATCTACTGTCTTCTTCTCTGCTCTCCCTCTGACAAAATCCTCTTCATCCCAGAAGCAGAGTTGTGCAGTACCTCTAAGTAATCTTACTGCCTCGTGAGCTTGGGACCCAACCCTCCAACTGGTTTACTAGATATTTGTTTGTTAATGTACAAAGAACGTTTCCTCCTTAAGAGGCACACTGGGGCAAGCTCACACAGGAAGGTTTTTTCACTCACTTTTACTTGCTCACTCTAAATGCCTGCAAACCTAGAGGCCACACCATTTCATTGCATATTGTCGTTCATTTCTTCTCCCTCTCTGTCTCTGTCTGCATCTATCTGTCTCTGCCCCTCACTCCTTTTATTTCTTTCTTTTCTTTGTTTTTTTTGTGTAAGTATTTTTCTTGTAATCAGACTATAAGCGTTACCTGGACAAAAATTTTCTCCCTACCTCCTGAAACAGTACTGGGTACGGGGTTTGCTCAACAAACATTTGTTGATAGATTTTGCTTTTCTCCATTCCCGCTTTCCCCCACTTTCCCATCATTCCCCTTCCTCTCACTTCCTCCTTTATTTTGAATAAGAATGAAATATGATCATAGTAAGTTCTTTAACATGATCATAATGTATGTAATTTGGCACAGAAATGTTCACGTAGGTCATAAAAGTGAATACGTTTTTTTCAATTCAGATACAGTCATTCAATCAGTACGTCTCCAGCTTAACTATCGATGAAATTGTCTGTTTCAATTGGGTGTGCATATTCATGTGTTGAGATTTTAGAGATTCTTAACATTTCACAGGCACTTGGACTTTTATGAACATATGCTGCACCCATGCATTCATTAATAAAGGGAGAGGCAGAAATTCACAGAAGTTCTTATACCCATCATTGCTACTTTGCCCGTTACAGAACTCTGCCTCTTTATTTTATAGGAACAATGTAGAAACTATGGTTTTTCACATTGTTTGGAAACAAATGGATAGCAATTAAGGGAGAAGATCCTATTTTATGAGTTGTGCACTCAGAATAATGTATGACAATGATACGGAAAAAATAGAAAACAGAGAAAGCTCAAGAGATTTGAAATCTCCCAATTTAAAACTACATCCTAGTGTTACGGTGGAGAGAGACTTTTTCCGCCCACTGACATGAAATAACAAACACTACAACTTTGTGTTACTTTGTTATGTTTGGAGGATGGGGAGGTGGGTCTGTAAACCATCCTAGTAAATCAGTGCAGTCTTAGTAGTTTCATAAGTTTTCAGCATAAGGCATAGATTCTTATAAAAAAATAATGACAATCACAGCAATAAGCATTCATTCTGCGTGCCGTGTGGCAGTTGGAGGGTTAAGCACTTGGCACAGATTATCTCATTTACTCTTCATGAGGTCAGCACTCTTATCATCTCCATTGTACAGATGGCAAGAACGAAGCCCGGAGGTAAGGTAAGATATCTAAGTTCAGCCTCCTTTAAACAGCAGAATATGACACTCAAATGCCAGCTTCCCTAGCACCAAAAGTCAGGCTTTAAAAAAAAAAACCTCTTTGCTATTTAAGAAAAAACAAAGTTGACGTCAATAGAACCTAAAGAGGAGGTGTTTGACACGAACAGATACTCAACATCACTCATAATCAGGGAAACGCAAATCCCAACCACCACGGGGTATCACCTCACACCTCTCAGGACGGCTAGAATCAGAAAGATTCAGAAAGATGAGACATAACAAATGTCGAGGAGGATGGGAAGAAAGAGTCCCGCTGTTGGAGAGAATGTAAATTGGTGCAGCCACGGTGAAAAACAGCATGCGGTTTCCTCAAAAAATGAAAAATAGAAATACTATATGATCTACTAATTCCAAGGCTGGTACTTACCTAAAAGACAAAACCAAAAATGAAACAAAAACAAAAACAAAAACAAAAGGAGTAATTCAAAATATATATATATGCATATATATATGCATATATGTATATATATATAGTATGTATAGAAAGTATGCATATATATATGTATATATATATATGCACGCCTATGTTTGTTGCAGCATTGTTTACAATAGTGAAGACACTGAAGCAACCCAAGTGTCCATCGGTAGATGAATAAGGATGTGGTGTATGTTTATACACAATGGAAATAAAAATAATGAGATCTTGCCTAGAGGACATTATACTAAGTGAAATAAATCAGACAGAGAAAGACACATACCATATGATTTCACTTATCTGTGGAATCTGAAACAAACGAACAAACATACAAGCAGAAATAGACCCGTGAAGGGGCGCCTGGGTGGCTCAGTCGGTTGAGCGTCCGACTTCCGCTCATCACGATCTCACGGTTCGTGAGTTTGAGCCCCGCGTGGGGCTCTGGTGCTGACAGCTCTGAGCCTGGGGCCTGCTTCAGATTCTGTGTCCCCCTTTCTGTCTGCCCCTCCCCTGCTTGTGCTCTCTCTCTCTCTTTCAAAAATGAATAAACATAAAAAAAAAAAGACTCACGAAAGAAATAGACCCATGAATACAGAGAACAAATTGATGGTTGCCAGAGTGGGGGGGGGGGGGGGATGGGCAAAATGGGTGAAGGGGAGTGGGAGACAGAGGCTTCCAGTAATGGAATGAGTAATTCACCGGGATGAAAGGCGCAGCATAGGAAACACAGTCAATGGTACTGTAGTAGGGGGTACGATGACAGATGGGAGCTACCCTTGTGGTGAGCCCAGCATAACATTCAGAATGGATGAATGGCTGAGCGGTATGCCTAAAACTAATGTCACATTGTGTGTCAACAGTATCTTAAAATTTTTAAAGAGATGAGGTGTTTGGACACTACAAACTCGATTACAAGAGACTTTGGAAGCAGGAGGGACAATGACTTAGAGGTCGGAATGTGAATCGCGTTGGACCAAATGGATCCCCAGTGATCCGGGAGGTGCTTATGGAAACCTGAGCCACCTCCCTCGGAGGCCTTATCTTCAGATCTGCAGAATCAGAAATCTTACAAGATGGTGTTCAGAAACCCACCTTTGTAACAAGCTCCCCATAGGACTCTTATGGAAACTAAAGTTGCAAAGCCACTGTTTTAAGCATGATTTCTTTCCTTTTACAGACAGGAAAAGATTTCATTTAAATGTTTATGTTTAAAAGAAAATCACTGTAATTTGGATAAACCTTGGGAGTTACAAACTAGTGGCCTGAATGGCAGCAGTTTTCAGTGTGGTCAGCACTTTGGTGTTTTTTCTTAAAGAGGGTATAAATGCCTGCACAAAGGGCACGGACCCCCTACTTAACTATGCTGCCCATGACTTCCTAGCACTGTTGCCCTTGTAAAACACTAGGCTGATCCCTGAAGACAGCTGGAAAGAGGAACATTCTTTTAAATGGGATCCATGTGATACTGGGATAAATGGTGTACTTTCTCAGACCCCGTGTTCCTGACTCTTCCAAAATGCTCTTGACTTATCTACATAGTTTTTTCTCTTTGGTCATGGGATTAGAGAAGAAAGGAATCTTTTTTCTTCATTTCGTCTTACCCTCAATAAATGAACCAAAGGGCATCCTCATACGTCATTTGAGAGCCCAACTCTTTTCGAAAAAGGACAAGGGAAAGAATGAAAATGAATAAATTAGAAATATGAATATTTTTCAGAAACTAGGGAAGGAGAAACAAAATTTATATTTTGTTATAAATTAAAATTTATATTTTGTTATAAATTAAAATGTATATTTTGTTATATATTAAAAATTTATATTTTATCAGTCAGTTAAGCATCTGACTTTGGCTCAGGTCATGATCTCACAGTCCGTGGGTTTGAGGTTTGAGCCCCACGTTGGGCTCTGTGCTGACAGCTTGGAGCCTGGAGCCGGCTTCACATTCTGTGTCTCCCTCTCTCTCTGCCCCACCTCCATTTGCTCTCTCTCTCTCTCTCTCTCAAAAATAAACAGTACAACTTTTTTTTTAAATTTATATTTAGGCTCAGAAAACAGCATATCAACTTAAATGGCTCAGACTTCAGTGTCATTTGGTGATAAAAGTTCTAGGAATTACGAATCCCTTCAGTGTCCAGAGTAGTACGAAACGTACAATGGTTTTGAAAAGAAGAGCTAGGTTAAAATTAATCAAGACACACTTAGGGGAAAAGATTAGCCATCCAATGAATTAATCCAATCTAAAAGAAAAAAATAATAAAAACGACACATCACCTTAACTTTATTCAATCAATAAGGGTAATCGCAAGTAATCAAGCTTTGATTTTCTAATATGTATAGTTTTGAAATTAAGACCTAATGGAATTTTGATGAATGTTTTCGTACTTAATTAGGAGCTGTTAGTTAAGTACTGAGTGCTGAAAATGTCCTTAAAATAAGTTAAGAAAACTAAACAAATAACTATATATATACACATATATGTATATATATATACATATATGTGTATATATATATACATATACATATATATATATATATATATATATAAAATGAACATAAATTAACATGATTTTAAAACAGGATGACAGGTTCAATAAAAGAAGGAAAGAAACTATATAACCATTTCTATTAGACTTTCCCTTGGCTTTTGGGCTTGCATGGGGCTCTCCCAAATTTTCTCTGCTGATTGAGAATTACTTATTTGTGATTAGGTTTCACTGACACAGTCAATGTCAAAGTCAGCAACGGGTGCCTCTGTAAGGAGAGCCCATGTCCTACTCAAAGGTGACTGTAAAAGTTACTCACTTAGAAATAAAGAAAAATCCTTGTGATACATCAGAAAGCTTTTAAACGTGCCAGCTAAGCTAGCATGTTTCCTAAGGAAACACCCAGAGATATTGGCAGAGGTGAATAAATCTATAAGGAGGGTCACCAGATACTTACACTGAAGTAATATAAAACAGAAACAAACTCTGCTCTAAAATTAGCAGACGCATTTGAAAAACTTGACTCATATAACAGAAATCTATGTGGTTATAAAAAAAAAATGTCATGGAGACATTTCAGACTCAACATGTCCAAAGCTAAATTCTTTCCAACCAATCTGCAAATGAATCAACGTTTCCACCACCCTCGAAATGATCATGCCAGAAACCTAAAAACTGTCCTTTAACACTCTCCCTCCCTTAGTGGTCATCTCCCACACCCAGTAGGGCAGCAAATCCCAAGGCCCCGCCTCCAAGACCTATCCTGAATTCATCCACTTTTCTCCAACTCCACCGCCACCACCCTAGCATCGGGCACTGTAACTTCTTCCCTGGAAACTATGATGTGGCCTCTTACCAACACTCTCTTGACATCGTAGCCAGGATAATCATTTTAAAAATGTCAATCACATCACACCCACTCCTGTGCTTAAAGCCATCCGCGATCCTTCGTGTACCTCACACAAAATCCCCCACGAGGCATACGGTCCTGTGTGGTGCAGTCCTTGCCTGGTTCTCCAATCTCATTCTGCACTGCTCTCCATCTTACTCTCCGCACCCCAGCACGTCTCGCAGTTCTCCCTCAAAATCTTCACGTGTGTTGCCCCGTGTGCCTGGATCCTTCCCTCCCATGTGCCACACTCCTCCTTTCTACCAAGGAACTGGCTTCTCACTCGACTTTCCAGCTTAAATCCTGATTTGTCAGACGAAGCTTCTGTGTTTGTGATACTGGGGGGGAGGGGGGGGGATTCGGTCTTCAATTTGTCCTTTCTTCTAGTACCTTGCATTTGGACTCATAGTGGTTGTAAATTTGGTTAATAAAATACCACTGGAGCTTAAGATCTGCTTCATCCTTTAGATCTTAACCCTGTGAGGATGGGATCAAATGTGCTTTGACCCCAACTCTCTACCCTGTGCCTACAGCTACAGTACAGAGCCTGACAATGGTCACTCAATAAAATGTGTAAAATGGATAGATAATGTTTGACTTTAAACATTTGTCATAATATATTGACAAAATGTATTGTTTCAAATATGCATTAACAAATACGTGTATTTTATACATATTTTGAATACATGACTATGATTCTAAGAACATAACAAAAGTTATTATAATGGTAATCTCTGAGTGGTGTCATGCACTTAAAAATATATATTCCTGAAGGTGCCCGGCTGGCTCAGTCTGAGGAGCATGTAACTCTCGATTCCGGGGTCATGAGTTCAAGCCCCACGTTGGGTGTAGAGATTACTTATATCAATAAACTTAAAAAAAATAAATACATACATAAATATAGTTCTGCTTTCCAATGATCCATTGACTACTTTCATCTTTAAAATTAGCTTTCCAATGATCCATTGACTACTTTCATCTTTAAAATTAGCAACAGCGTTCTATTTTTTAAAGTGTGTCCCTCTCTCTTGTACTAATCTGAACTCTAACCACCCACTATATGCTGCACTATATCTGGGGCTACAGCTTCAAGACGTTGTGTTTATCAATGTCAAACCCAACTGTACCTGTACCCTATTTAAGGACCAGTGACATTAGAAGATGTGCTAATTCTCAGAAAGCAGAATTACTGCTTTTGGAGAAAGTTCCAAAGGGGCCTCAGCAAATCACACAGCATCCCTGAAAATTAAACTAATGATAAGACAATTAGGGTATCATAAAGGCAAGCAGAACAGGAGAACATCTTCTAGACCTCCGTATGAGAACAGGAGAATATCTTCTATCCCTCCGTATATCTATCCTCAAGGCATAAAGTGCTCAACCCACTCACATACTCATTTCATTCAATCCTTCATTTCACAAACATTTATTGAGACTTACTAGATTCAAGGCTGTGCTCCAGGCTCTGGAGAGAAGGAACGACACAGACCAGGCCCCTTCTTTCATGCTGGTTCCATTCTAGACGGACAATACACAGTACAAAAGAATGAATTAATACACGGTAGTTTCCTGCTTGAGCTGCTGGTTGAAATTCTCGTCCTGAGCATCGACTGCTTTAAGGATTTAGGAAAATATCTAAGAAAATAAGAGACATTTTTTTTTTCTTACTTGGCTTTTTAAAATAAAATTTCATTTTTTTATTAATTTAAGAAGCTAAGTTTAGAACCCTAATAACAAATCTAAGGAAAAAGGTAGGAGAGATTTTTCTCTCTCCTTTTGTGCCTTTTTTATTTATAAATATAATGTGTTGTTAAGCCTACATTCCACAGTAATCATCACCATGGAAATAAGTATTCATTGCCCCTCGGATCTCAACTGAAGTTTCATAAATGTTTTATAAGAAGGTTTATATAAAAAGTATTATGACTGATCTCTGAGAATAAGCTACTCAGGAAAGGACACAAGACGTACTGTACTAACTCCATGAGCCACAGGGATCCAAGGTTGGCCAGAATAGAGCCAACCAAGAAGACAGAAGGATATAGGAAAAGACGCTTGACTTTATTAAGTATATACTCAGTATCTGCTGGGTTCGGTTAAGGACCCCAACCTAAAGGGTATTTTCTTTAACCTTCACAACCTCATGGAGAGTTAGCTATTATCGTACCATTTTACATAGGGGAAAACTGAAGCTCAGACAGACTGCATAGCTTTCCCAGATCCCTCTTGTCCTTAGTCAGAAACTTCAGCCAAGGGATCTAACTTCAAAGTCCTAACTCCTTGTGTTAGGAGTCAGCTAATAGGAACTTAAAGTTTCAGGTCCCTCAATTGACTAGCTTGAGACTCTAAGCAGTTTACCTCATAGGTCCTTCTTTCCTGATGTATAAATGAGAATAGTAATACCTATTTCATACCAGGATATCAATTTTTAAAGGAAAAGCTGTGTGAAATCACTTTCTAATCGATACAGTACTCTAGGAAATGTAAGAAATTTAAAATGAAATTTTCTGGAAAAAATGGAGAAGAAATGACAATCAGCTATATTTGTGGAGGAAAGATAAGGTCAATCGCTGTCATTAATTACAAGTGATAAAACAAGAAGGAGAGCAGAAGTGGTATGTCACTCATAATAAAAAACAGGTTGCGACAGGTTCCAGAAACAGTAAGAAAATCACCACAATATGATCCATTCCTGGGACCCAATTCCAGGATTCGTTGCTATGAATTCAAGATGTAAGAGCCGGAAGGAATCTTTCCTGGAGGAAGCAGCACCAGGGGAGCTGGGGGCCTTGCTCAGAGCCAGAGGCAGAGTCAGGACCCCGTGTGGTCCCCCAGCCATCAGTATTCTACAAGTCACTTTAAGTAATGGGCTGCGGTAGGGGCTGGAGATGGGTAAAAGCCACTGTTACCCACAACCTGCCTGAAAAAGAAATGAAAGTGAGGTCTTAGAAACTGTATTTATAATAAAGAATGACCACACAGTAGTGGCAACATAATCTTTAACACTAAGTTCCTAACCCCCCAGTGTGGTGAACTTCACTTCAGGTAGCCATCATGTGTCCGATCAGGGCTGTGGCACCTGGTAACTGCCATCAAGAGCTCACGGATCAAGGGACTATGTGAGAAACCGAATCTGTTCGTAAGATGAAGAATGCTTTTTTGCGAAGTGACCAGCTCCTATTTTCCCAATGGTAACTAGTGTTTGGAGCAACTCACTGCCTTAATCAGACAGTCGGTGATGTTCCTGAAACAGGTAGATCAAATATTAGAGCAGCCTCAGGAAGCTAATCTCTGGGAATGAGGCTCTCAAGAACGTTCATACTGGCTGACGGGCCAGTAAGAATGTTCAAACGGGCTGACGACCCAAAGCACCTCTGTGAGATCCTAGCAGGCTTGCAAACATCTTGCATAAAGCAATCAGCTAAAAATAGCATCTAACTTGGTGGGAGGCTGATAGCCCATATCATGGAAGCACAAATGTCAGTCCTTTGTGGTAGCCTAGGAGCTCAGGATCTTTATAAGTCCGTCTTCTCGTCGACATACTCTCTACTTCTTAGTATACCGATTAAAATATACCCCCACTCCTTTTTCCTCTCTCTCTCTCTCTCCAAACTTCGCTGTGAGACATATTCTTTCAAGACACTAGGCAATCATTTAATAAAATGCTTTTCCAAAGCCACTATTCCAAAGCATTTGGGTCGTTCTTCCTCTCTCCGTAAACAACTCACGATTCGGAGGTAGTTAATTTGAACAGACCCGTAAAAGATGAGATTCAGTTTTGAAGTAACGTAAAAAAAAAAGACAAGCCTACAGTGATTGTCAAGTACCTACAAATATGCTCAGCTAATCCTCATGGCATTGCCGTTATCCCCAATTTAGAAAGGGCTAAGTGGGGCGAGATTAAAGCTGCCCCAGAAAAGATTAAAGAGTAGCTATCTAATGTCTTTGAGAAGGAGAACCATGGAAAATTGAAGCCCACAAATCATACCGAAATGCCACTTAAGCCAAGAGCTATCTGCTTTGCCTCCTGTCCCCTCCCTGATCTTCTGCACCCTTGTGGAGAGGAAGTCAGGCTGCTAATTGCCAAGGAAGGCAGCAGCATTTTCCCAGCCCTCCGCCTCCCTGGGCCGAGTCGCTCCCCTCAAGGGTGGCATATTTAATATTCAGACCTTCACGACCGTGTGTCTCATCGAACTGATCCCTGAAGAAGCATCCCCACAACCCATCTTTGTGGTTGTCATAGTCCCCGGACTTGTGCAGGTGACTTGCGTTGCGATTTTATTCGTAAAAGAGAGAAGAGTAACGTCCTCTCTTGTTCGTTCTCTCTTTTCTTTTTACCAGCGAGATGAATTTTATTAAATTCTAAGATTTAATGCACTGAGTCTGAAACATCCCAGCTTCTTCAGGAAAAGAAACCAGTGAAAATTCACAAACGCGGGGTTGTTGTTGTTGTTGTTGTTGTTGTTTTTCTTTAAATATAAATTTCATTCAAGTTTCCCATTTAAAAAATAAATAAATAAAAACCTTCAAGGTTTAGGTTACATCACGTTCGGAAGGTTGAGCGGCTAGACTCTCAGACGTACACATTCTATTCTGTTCTACTTTTTTACCTTCCATCGCTCGAGCACTTTTAGGAAGGATGGAATGGGCGTACTTTGTGTGGCAACAGTAGATGAAGTGGGATCTGTTACAAGTTCCCTGGCTGGAAAAGTCCACTTCTTTCGGCACTATTGTACATCAGCTGTCTCCAGTTACAGCCAAAGTAGGTGTGTAATATACGACTAGACTTGCTACGAATGCAGGCACACAAACCCCAGGACAGAGACACCTTGTGCTACGGTAAGGTGATCTGCCCCGGGCTTTCTGAATGGCCATTCAAGATCTTTTAAAAGACTGAATTTAAAAGTCCTCCTTTGTAGAAAGCATGAAGGCCATTTCAATATCCCGAGTTCAGAGCTGTGAGTCTAAGATTATGCTGCCTTAATATTTAAAAGAGGTTGACATAAATATCTAACTTGCTTATCACTCTATTTAACCGATTTCCTAATATTTTCTCTTAGAATTACTTTTTTTTCCCCCAATGTGAATGGCACACAGTCTGTATTATCCTCACATGGAAATACTAAGACTGTTCGTATTATTAAGGAAGGTGAGTGAGGAAGGGGGCATCCTGAAGCTAATTCACTTCTTCGTATGCTACTTCAGAATAGCCGTCCACTTTTTTGATTTTTTTGCAGAGTTTTTGTTCCTTTTGTGTTTTTTCTTGCATGGTCGTAGAGTCTGAAAGATATGGTTCTACTATCAGAAATCAATCACCCTATTTTCCCTGAGTTAAAATGAAGCTGAATGGGGAATTATAGTATGTAAACAGTGTTTGAGGTGCCCCTGGAAACATTGCGATGTAAGTAGGAGATGTCGTCGGAACCATATAAGAAATAAATGTAAGACGTGGGAAAAACAAAGCCCAACACGTCACCTACGTAATTTGCCATATGTTATTGAGCATCAGGTATGTGCCCCCTTGGGCTTGGCCTCCCCATTTCCCATGGAAAGATGAATGCAAAGAATAAGATGCTACTTTCATTTTCAATGAAAAGGAAAATAAAGAGAAGACTAGGAGTAAACAGTGGAGCAAGACCATTGTTGCCACCATTTCTAGCTATTTCAATCTAATAACGTGCCTCTGGGAAGCGGCTGAAAAGCCTACGTGCCAAATTGCTTCTTGTATGGTATGTGCTTACCTTCTCTTATTTGGACTATTTTCCAGACCAGAAATTAGACTATATTAAAAAAAAAAAAACTCTATAAACAAGCATTGGTCTATGCACTTTACATTATCTCATTTCATTATTACCAAATCCTTCACAAAGAGATCATACTAACCTCCATGCACAGATCATGAACCAAGGCTCGGAAAGGTTAGGGAGCGTGTCATAACCACAGATCTGATAATCAGCTGAGCTGAGATGTGAACCAAAGTTTGTCTGGATGTGGAGTCTGTGTCCATCTCAACTTACAGAGTTGCCCACAACGACCAACACCATCTGCCTTCGGCAGCACATCCTATGACACTGGAGAGAGTAAGACTTGAGCCAGATTGCTAGGCAGAATGCTTATGTAATAAAGTATCTGAGAGGTACTTTTCAAACCCCAAGGAAGCTGGAGATTGAACTAAAGGATCATAAACCTATGTGTTAGGAGATGGGCTGACTATGTTGGTCATTAGAGAAGAGACTTGACTGCACTAAAGAAGTTCAAGAGGGGCGCCTGGGTGGCTCAGTTGCTTAGGTGCCCGATTCTTGATTTCGGCTCAGGTCATGATCTTGCAGTCATGGAGCATGAGTGGATCTGAGTGTGGAGCATGCTCAAAATTTTCTCTCTCCCTGCTTTCTCTCTACTTTCTCTCTCTGTCTCTGTCTCTCTCTCTCAAAAAAAAAAAGGAGTTCATGAAAGAATTCTAATTCATCATTCCCCCAGTATCCCTTGTTCTGAGGCCTATGCAAATGCTGTGGTGACACCTGGAATCAGCCAAGGAGTTATAAAAGTTTTCTTCCAGCCTATGCTTTGATTTTATTTAGAGTCCTGAGCTTCTTCTGATTCTAGTTAGTATCTTTGGCCTTATTCTAACTTACATGGATATATTATATACATATATATAATATATATATTCTTTGTGTGTTGATTGCAAGATACTTTGTGTGGACTTTTAGGGAATCTTCATAAATCTTCATGAACATTTAAACCATAATAATGTAAGCTGTAGTAATCAGGATATCAAGAGAAAATAGTGCAATCAAATTAGGATCCCAAGATGAGAGTTTAACAGTGAGACTAGGTTCAATGGCGTGGCCGTTGTGTGGGGAAAATACAAGACATACGTAATGTCTGAGGGCTCTGTTTCCAACTCTAGGCTGAAAGAGGTGAGTGAAGACAGACGGAGCTGTACAAAGGGCTGTCTGATATGTGCTGTGGTAAACACCACCAGGCTACGGTGACCTCTCAGGGAAGAGCTGAGAGAATAATGACACCCACCTTACTTTCTTCTCTCACCCTCTAATTAATCAACCCAAGTCAAAGCCAGAGGTGAAGTGCACCTGTTGACATAGTCCACAAAGATAATTTGGGCATAGGTGAAGGGTGGAGAGTGTGTCCGGAAGGGGAAGCAGAAGATATCCAGGACATAAATCTAAAAGAAATTACTTATAGGCAGAATTTAAACCGAAATTATTAAAAGTTAAGATGATAAAATCACTTTATTCTTCACAATGTGTTATGATAGAAATTGCATTATCTGCTAACAGAATCAAATTGCATGTCAACTTTGGAAAATTAATCACAAATTTAATTTCTGCAAAAAATGCCGTATCTAAGATAATTGGAATGATGCGATAATTGTCTTTCTGTGACTGGCTTTTTTCACTTACCAAGATGTCCTCTAGGACCATCCATGCTGTTGCAAATGGTAGGATTTCCTTTCTTTCTTTCTTTCTTTCTTTCTTTCTTTCTTTCTTTCTTTCTTTCTTTCTTAAGACTGAAAAGGATTCCATTTGTACGTACATGACACATTTTCTTTATCCTTTAATCCATCAGTAGACATTTAGGTTGTTTTCATACTTAGGCTATTGTGAATAGTACTTCAGTGACCACGGGTGTTCAGACATCTACTTGAGATCTTGATTCCAATTATTTTGGTTACCCACCCAGAAGTGGGATTGCTGGATCATACAGTAGTCCTATTTTTAATTTTGTGAGGAACCTCCTGGGTGGTTCTCTAAAAGGTCTGCACTGTTTTTCAGTCCCACTAACGGGGCACAGGTGTTCCAGCTTTTTTACCTTCTTGCCAACATTTATCTCTCTTTTTCTTTTATCACAGTCATCCTCACAGGCATAAGGTGATAGCCCCTCATGGTTTGATCTGTATTTCTCTCTCTCATGTGCCTTATATAACCTCATTAAAATTACCAACATTTTCCCCTCTGCTTCCTTGCTGCCCGAGTCCATGGAGACCTTCCCCACTGAGCATTTGAAGGAGCTGCTTTGTCCTCCACCCTCCTTCCGTGTAGTCAACTCCAGTTCCTCAGATTCCAGCTCCATTGCTGCTTCACCTACAAGCTTTCCTGACTGTGAGGTGTCGAACGCTCCAAATTATCAGTGTTGGGTTTGCCGCTTAACCCTCTGATCATAGAGGTGTCCCTTTCATTCAGAGCATGGATCTTGCTTGGCAAGCAATCGCTTGTCCCTCCACCATTAGATCTAAAGATGTGCGGTTAGGGCTGGTTAATTTTCTTCTCACTGGTACAAGTCTAGCACATAGGAAAGCCTTAATAAATCTTTCTAGAAGAAAAGAAGAAGAGGCAAAGAGATGGAGGGAGGCAGGGAGGGAAAGGGGGAGAAATAGAGAAAAGCATTAGACGTCACATGTCAGCACATGACTCCAGTACAATTGGCTTGTCTTTACCCTCCTGGTGCTATATAGTCTATCTTAATAGATGGCTTTTTTCCCCCAATGCACCATCATTTTTTCATGCCATCATTATGATCTTTTGAGTTGATTATCTCTTAGGCTTCTAGCCAATAGGCAAAATGTTCCCAAGTCTTACATTTTAAGAAAACGCTTTGCAAGGCGTTAGATAAAACACTCATGAGTCTATGGTAACACCCTCAGAAGAAGACTCGCGTGAGACGAAACGGAACACAGCAAGAGTTGCTTCAGAAACAAATGCTCCGTTCAGATCTGTTCAGATCTCTCTCATAAAGCCATCGTCCACTTGGCTCATTTGCTGACATTAAAAAGCTGTCGGAACCTGGGGCGCCTGGGTGGCTCCGTCGGTTAAGCCTCCGACTTCGGCTCAGGTGGAGGTCTCACGGTTCGTGAGTTCGAGCCCCGCGTCGGGCTCTGTGCTGACATCTCAGAGCCTGGAGCCTGCTTCAGATTCTTGTCTCCCCCTCTCTCTCTCTACCCCCTCCTCAACTCATGCTCTGTCTCTCTGTCTCTCTTTCTCAAAAGTAAACAAACATTAAAAAATTAAAAAAAAAAAAAAAGCTGTGGGAAGCAGTACAAAGGCCAAAGACATATTTTTTAAATCATACGGAAAACTGAAAAAGTGTTATCAGTGACCCTGTCCCCCAGCACATCCTTTCGGATGAAAGCCTCTCATTTTCACCAGCTGCCCTTCGCATCAGTCTTGAGCGCCCCAATTCGTTACACAGTCCATCTGCATTTACAATCCTTTTGCCGCACGTTGCCACCGAAGAGATGGAAAAACTCCATTAGACATCGCTCAGGCTTTCTCCTACCAGCAGGGATCAGACAGTCCCGTAAAGTCATTTCCTATTAATTACACATTGATTGCGTAGGAACCCTTCACCACTGGTTTCCAAATGATAATAAACAAGCTGAGATTGGTTACGGAGGTCGGATAAAGGTGGTGTGACAGCAAGGGGGAAGGGGAGAGGCAGAGAAATGAAACAAAGCCGCCTGACCGTCAAGCTTCGTGGTATTTATAAATGTCATTGGCACTGAATGATGGATGAGTTTCAGAAACCTCAAAACCCAAAGAACGCATAATGTTAACTTAATAGATTCTTTCAGGCCTCGGTTACCAGAGTATTTACAGTAATTGTACATTCACGGTAATAACATAATAGCACCTTTCATCCCACATCTCAGATATTTGCACGGTTATAAACTATCAACTTCTGGACCAGCTGGTGCACAACATTCCCCTCTGCGCCTATATAACTTGTTACGAAACAAGGCTACCGAGTGGCTTTTCTAAGGTGACGGGGTCGAATGGCAACTCTGTGGACTAGATCAGAAAAGCATATTTTTGAGAAAGGGCAAAAGAGTGACACATCGTGTGTACAGAAATGACGCTGGAGTGGGGAAATGAGACTGTCACAAATTTTTCACCTGAGACGTACTGAAACAACAATCGGTGTAATTAGACAAGATCACTTTTCATTTTCAGAAGTTAAAAGGAGGGAAAATGCACTCATTTCTAAACTTCCTGGAGAAAAATGGACGCTCGAGTGTGTTTCATCTTTGTTTTGTGCGTTTGCTTGTTTGCAGCTGGGTCTTGCAACTTTGGCAAAGCCACACTAAGCTTGTTTTTGTCTGCATTAGAAACAAGTAAGTGGGTTATAGTACTGTGGAATTTCAAACTGGAAAGGGAATACTTTAAGACATGCCTACTTTGGTTCTCCGAATTTTCTCTTTCTTTTTTAAATGTATGTGTCTAAGATTTGTATGCGTCTAAAGGTGTATGTGCCGAAAACCTTAAGAAAGGTGTATGGTTTTACGAGGAGCTGCTGCAATTAAATTCAGCGTGACCTAGAGTTAACTGAGTCCCACGGGGGATATTATAAAGATTAAGTTATGTCCTCTACAGGAACTTTTCTTTAAATTGAATCTTCAAAGCTCAAAAAAATTTTATTTTTCTGGGAAAACATTCAAACTAAGTCATTGTAATGAATGGGTCTTTGAAAAGTCATTCATACGTCCTAAGACCCAGAATGATGAGAACCTACTTTACTTTTAAGATCCCAGAGAAAGACATTTCTTGCTGTTAAGAAATTACTTCCTCTAACTGCTATCTTGCTAGCATGACTGAGTCCCCATGCTCACCAGAGTCTCATCTAATTAAATCCTCAAGAAGAAATAAGAAAAATATTAGTGGCAGGTAACTGCTGAAGGCTTTTGACACAATAATTGAGATAAGAGAAAAGCCGGGTATGGATTACAAATTTAAATTGAATCCCATCTTGACTGTATCGGTTCCGACTTGTCTTAAAGGAGTCACCCGGTGAATCTTTTTAGCATGCCTTTAGCATATACTTTTGAAAACTCCAAATGTTGGCCTATCAGGTCAATCTAAATCAAGGCACACCGACATTCAAAAACAATTTTAGGCAGAATGCGCCTCAATTGTAATGTTTTGTTGAATGCCATCTCATGTCTTTTCAAAACTGGCTTTATTGGGTTTATGTTTATTTGTTCCAGAAATAGATGTGATAATCATGACTCTGTTTTATATAATGCTAGTTTATGTAATAGGATATAACGGTGCAATGGCTCCCAGGAACATTATTATATTTGTTTGCTTCTGTTTTCCCAAATATATGAAAGAAGCAAAACAGGCTTGTACATTTTTAAAGTTTATTGTAGCTCTTGGATTGCCGTCCAAATTGAATCAATTTCAACACAGCAAGACATTTCTAAATTCAATCCTACAGCACTTTAGCAAATGAAAACTATATTTTCCATGAGTCATTCTTTGAATTACAAAATGTTCATCATCCAGGAGGGTTTATTGTATCCATAAAACTAACGCAGCACAATAATAGGTGTTAATGTTAGCAGTATCCGGCTGTTTACTTAGCAACATTCAATACTAAAAGGTTAGCACTTAATGCTTCTATTTGTTGTCTAACATTGCAAATTGTTCGTGCGATGGAGGGCTTAGACAGCAGGTCAAATTTTTTCTTGATAGTCTCCAGAGCAAAAACTGTACATGTATTTTTCTTTATAGTCAGCATGGTGAAATAGAGGACTTTAAAAAAAATCAGTTGCCAGGATCCCAGGGGCAATCGTGTTTTTCCCGTCTAGGTTCAGCTTCTCATTTTGAATACTCTCCCTTCTTTTCTATTCTGACCAAATAGAAACTCCTAGGGATGGAAAGTGCCCATCTCTGAATATCTAGAGTAAATCAACTAAATTGCTTTGCAGAATACTTATGTTCTATAACAGGACATAATGTCCTTCCTGGCCATTAGGATGTATGAATGGCACTTATATTTTAGCATAACCTAGAGAATTTGTCCTACTTAAATTACCTTCTTCCTTACCCCAATTGAGAAAAGAGAAAGTATACAAAACATTTTCGTATCCATGTTACTGACTACCAAATTTCCTACGTTGATACACTTATTCTCCAAGTAAAAACAAAACCAGTTCTTCCCAAAAATGACAGGTTTTTTTTTAAGAATGAGGAAGATAACTTTAAATTGCTAATAACTTTTAACTGTTAATAAACTTTAAATGGTTAAATTGTTAATAACTGTAATATCAACTCTAACGTTAATAGTGACTTTAAGTTGATAACTTTCAATTTTACTTCCTTATTAATTTGTCCTGTGTCGTGCGTGAATGGGACTAGGAATTGAGACAATGTTCTACATTCACTTCTATTATACGTTTATTGTTTGACCGGTACCCACACTCTCTCTTCCTTTTGCTCAAGTGTTTTTGTGGTTTTTTCAGGACAAAATACCTGCCCAGTAAACATGCTGTAAGAAGGAAAATATGAATTTAGGTAGAAGGCTTTTAAGAATAAAAGTATTAGACTATGTTAGCTCTACCATAAAGTATATAAGAAGCACACCAACAATTTGCCCCAGCGAGTGATCTTTTGATCTAGGATTGAAGGCTGAAAACCAAGGCTCTTATTTTTTTTTTTTTTAATTTTTTTTCAACGTTTATTTATTTTTGGGACAGAGAGAGACAGAGCATGAACGGGGGAGGGGCAGAGAGAGAGGGAGACACAGAATCGGAAATAGGCTCCAGGCTCCGAGCCATCAGCCCAGAGCCTGACGCGGGGCTCGAACTCACGGACCGCGAGATTGTGACCTGGCTGAAGTCGGACGCTTAACCGACTGCGCCACCCAGGCGCCCCCCAAGGCTCTTATTAACGTTTCCTTACAATAAAGTTCACAAACGACATCGCTGTCACTACGGGCTTAGTGTACCGGTTTCTGAATCCTGCATAAAATGGAAAGGTTAAGTTTTGGGGAAAAGGGAAGCCATTCTTCATTAAATACAGTAAGAATCATTAAATGATTGAGAACGGTATACTAAGTCCACTAAAATCCAGACCGATGAAGCAAAAATCTCAAAGAAGTTTTTTTTCTTAAATCTGACAAAATAAATAGAAAACACTTTGGGGGAAAATGCATGAGAACTGACGAATTAGTTCACTCAGGATACATGTTTTTTAAATACTTACAGCCCCAAAGGGGCGTCCATTAGGGCTGCAAGGTAGAGTATGAGTTGGGGCAGAGCAAGAATGAAAGCAGGACAGAAGAATGGCCAGCAGGCAGGGCAACGCGTTCCGACTATGGCGATAGGGGTGAGAATGGATAAAAGGGACAGAATTGAGAAATACGTGAGCGGGATAACCACTTGATCTGTCATCCAAATATGGACACCCACGAGAACGAAATAATATGCTAGAACGGTGCCCTGGACAAGCAGGGCTTGAGGTTACGACACCTGGAGAAAACAACAGAAAAGACCGCTTCAGGCTGATGGAACTTAAAGGGTGAGATTACATAAGAGGAAAAAAAAGTGTTCTGAGAAAAGAGAATGGAAGGATTAGCCCGACCAGGTTGGAAAACACCTTGCAGAGCGACAATAAATTAAACGGTATGCTGGTAGGTACACAGTGGTCCCCAGCTTCCACTAACGGCTGTTCCAACTCGTTCCCAGAGCAATGCAGTTGAGACACAGGGATGATGCCGAACGAGCCGTGCTGTAGGGCCACACCGCACCCGCTTCATGGGAAGTAAAATCTGTGGGTGGTGCCACTCCGTGTTGCACTCTTTCATTCATTCGGTAAATATTCACTGAGCATCTACTCTGTCCCAAGGCTGTGCCAAGCAGTGAGGGTGCCACAGTGAACTGGATAACTAAGATTGCCTGAAAGCATCTCCCTGGATCTTTTCTCTTATTTTTCTCAGAGCCATGAGCTTATATCGAGCCTCACGCAATCGTTCTGCCGTCAATTGTAAGGCTCTCTGTCCAGTACCTTATCCGTTACATCCTAGACTACCTTCATTATGTGGCGCCCAAGCAGAAATAGCCCCTCACCTCAGTACAGGGTCTCCCTGCATGGCTTCCAGGACGCTGGAAATTGTGTGACTGATAAGGATCTCTTCTCTGCCCTGGTCACTAGAAAGCTGAGCCAAGTGTGGAACCTGCCCACAGCACCCACAAGGAAACTCTGCTATACGGGTCTAGCTTCATTCAGGGCTCCATTTGAATCTCACCCTTGGCTCGTTTGTTGATTTTTTTTGCTTATTTGTTATCATTTCCCCTTCCTGAAACCTATTTCAGTTTCATGCTATTTTGTCATATTTCTAATGCACGAAATCGTCTATGGAGAAAGGCATGGCGTATTTTGTAATAAATAAAAAGGGCCATGGGAACAGAATACAAGCAAGCAATAATGTACAACACATACAAGAAAAATGTATGTATAGATAGTATCTCAAAACAATTAGGGAGAGAAAAATGACTTAACAAAAGGACTGTTTCATACATAGGATACAAAAGCAGCTACTTGAAAAGCAAATCATTTAGATTTATATTTCTGGTCTACAGCAAGTCTCAAATGGATAAGTCTTAAAAACAAAACTGAGTGTTTATCAAACTTGGCAAAAATGGAAGAAATAACAAAGACATTTATCTAAAACTTGGTAACTTCTGCAACATGGGAATATAAACAAACATAGTAAAATAGACTGCATAATATTTATAGAAATAAGACAGACAAAAGATTTCTCTCAAAAATATATACAAATTGCCAGTGTAGCTCTTCATAGCCTTTAGATTAGTAAATGAGGAAGAGAAACAAGTCTTTTTTTTTTTTTTAATTCTCAAGTTAGTTAACATAAGTATAGTCTTGGCTTCAGGAGTAGAGCCCAGTGATTCATCTCTAACCTATAACATTCGGCACTCACCCCAACAGGTGTCCTCCCCAATGCCCATCCCCCGTCTAGCCATCCCCATCAACCCTCAGTTTGTTCTCTGTATTTAAGGGTCTCTTATGGTTTGCCTCCCTCTCTGTTTTTATCTTATTTTTCTTTCCCTTCCCCTGTGTTCATCTGTTAAGGAGAAACAAGACATTTAACAAGAGAAAATGTGATTGGCAAACAAGCTTGTAGGGAAGTAAACATCTCTATTTTAGTCATCAGAGAAATGTTGATTAAAATAATTACGTGTTCCGGGGTGCCTGGGTGGCTCAGTCAGTTAAGCGCCTGACTTCGGCTCAGATCATGACCTCGCGGTTCGTGAGTTCAAGCCCCGTGTTGGGCTCTGTGCTGACAGCTAGGACCCTGGAGCCTGCTTTGGGTTCTGTGTCTCCCTTTCTCTGTCCCTCCTCTTCTCTCTCTCTCTCTCTCTCTCTCTCTCTCTCTCTCTCTCTCTCTCTCAAAAATATATAAATATTAAAAAAAGTTAAATAATTATGTGTTCTAATCCTTTATATTAAAAATATTTTAAAGTGTTCATAACATGTAAATTTGGTTGGAAAACTAGAATACTGTGCTGGTGGCAGTGTAATTTGATTTTATTAACAAAAAAAAAACTACAAAAATACTCATTTCTTCTTATCTTACAATCCTCCCTCTGTATATTTGCTCCATGAATACAGTATAAGAGAAAATATAAATACATAAGGAAGTTTATTGAAGCACTTATCTTTAGTAACAAACATCTGGAAATGACAGGATTGCCCAATAATAAAAGATACTCTAAATAAATTACCCATATTTTATTACTTCTAAGATGCCATCTATTACAAAACACACCACTGCGAAAAGAAAGAAGCACTACTAATTAAATAATAACACACACGGAAAGATCTTTTTAGGGTATTTCAACCTAAATTTTATCATATGTATATTTGCGTATTTTGTGCCCACATAAAGTGAAAAATGTAAGGGAAGTAATTAAATTATCCTTAAAATTTCTCTCATACAGAATCCACTTCTTCTGAGTTACTTCTCAATTCTGAGTCATCAAAGTCCATGTTTTTCCATAAATCTTCCATAATTCTTCCTGCCGCCGAGAACAGGAGTGATACGGCATTTCCTGTTAGAGCTCTGCAGTGGCCTCGGGGATTTTCTTCCAAGATGCACATACCTACCATGGCCAATCCTGAGGCTAACGGTTTCTTGGTCTCACAAGAAGGTGGCACCAAAAGGTTTTCAGAGCTAGGACTCTCATTCTCTCCTCCAGTGGCTCTTATGTCGTGTGTAGACCCAGCATCAAGGAATTAGAGTCATCCGGTTGTGTCACGGGAATGTAACCGTGTTTACTGCTGTGGGGCAATGGCAGCTGTCACTGCTGCTACTAGACCAATCGTGAGCGTCAGCTGCCCTTGACCGTGAGATACATCCTCGTCTAAGAGATGTTACCTTGTTTTTTAAATGTGCATCTTAGAACCGTTATGATACGGTTAAACGTATCCACCGAGAAGAAAATTTGTAGACTGAAAACAATCACAACCTGTAGTGTGTTACAACCCGTAGGTGAAAACAATCACAACCCTGTAGTGTGTTAGGCAGCTTTTGCTGGAGATACGACATAAGCTTCTGTTAGGAGACAGAGAGGAAATGAAGTTTAATAGAAATATCATAAACTTGAGTTTGAATCCCTTGCAACTTAGCACTTGTAAACTTGGATGAGCTACTTAACTAATCTGTCTGGAGTCTTTATTTTTGAACAGATAAAATGGAAAGTATTAATGCCTTCTTTGTGAAGCAATTCTGAATGTTAAATGATTTAGTGTGTAATCGTTTTAGTATATTCTTCATGGAACATTTAAAAATATCCAACATTACCTTTTATGTAAGAAATGAGTCTTCCTAAGTGAAACCATGCAAATGAAAAAAGACTGGAAGAAAATTTGGATAATGTTAAATTATGATTTATCGACGTTGAGAAATGGTTTCCATTTTATTTTTTAAAGTTTATTTATTTATTTTGAGAGAGAGAGACAGAGCGTGAGCAGGGGAGGGGCAGAGAAAAAGCGAGAGAGAATCTTAATCAGGCTCCACACTGTCAGTGAAGAGCCTGATGTGGGGCTCGAACCCCGAACCGTGAGGTCATGACCTGGGCAGAAATCAAAAGTTGCACGCTTAACCAACTGAGCCACCCAGGAGCCCTGAAGTTGAGGAATTGTTAACAAATATTTTATTTTTCATTAATTATATCATTTTTTCTGTGATATTGATTTATATCTATATTTTTTTATTTTTTTTTCAACATTTATTTATTATTTTTGGGACAGAGAGAGACAGAGCATGAATGGGGGAGGGGCAGAGAGAGAGGGAGACACAGAATCGGAAACAGGCTCCAGGCTCCGAGCCATCAGCCCAGAGCCCGACGCGGGGCTCGAACTCACGGACCGCGAGATCGTGACCTGGCTGAAGTCGGACGCTTAACTGACTGCACCACCCAGGCGCCCCTATATCTATATTTTTACACACACACACACACACACACACACACACACACACACACACACAGGATTTAAGTTACACGATGAAACTTCCACACCAGAAGCCATGATTTTAAAGCTCTATCTGTGTTCCAGAACCTAAGGGAAGGAGAGGGAGGGAAGAACAAAGGTGGAAGGAGAGTAGAGGGATGAGAAAGGTAATAAAAGACTCCAGAATTTGCAGTATTAATGGGACTGGAGATTACCAAATGGAGTGAGAAATTTTGCAAAAGAGTCTTCTAAGGATTGACTAAGCTTCTCTAGCATTTCTTCCCAGTGAGAGATAGAAAATGCAGGAAACAGTGAAAATGGAGTAGGGTGTGGCCAGGCCCTTATTTTCCATTAGTATCCAGTATTTTAGCAATACCTGATTTCCATGATTTCCAAAATCATCTTCCTCTATGACTTGACGTGTTGCCCATATTGCAGAAGAAAGCGTCACTGGTGGGGAAGAGCATGGTTATAGAGCCAAACTGTTCTAGTGGGAATTTGGGCTGAAACATAAATCAGGTGTGTGTCTTGAAATTTCCTGTCATTATATCTTCAACAGTGTTAGTCACACAGCCAGGCATGATGTTGAATCAATGAACGTTGACTGACGGAAACAGAAATGCAGAAGAAAAACCAACTGGCAAAGTATGGTTGCAAGCTAACACTTCTTTGCATGTTTCTCTATGTGTAGAGATCAAGATTAACGTTTTTATAAGCTTAATTTATTAAACCAAGTGGCATTGAAACAGCATCTCACCACAAGCCCTCCTAGTTCCTCAAAATCTTTGGCTATAGTTATGAGATGATAAATCCCTGCTTAAAAGATTTTTAATATATTAATGTGACTTAAATGTATATATATAAAGGGGGAAGGACAGTAGAGGAAGTAGGAAAGTAGGAAATTATATATTTATATATATATATATATTATAATTTTTTAATGTTTATTTTTGAGAAAGAGAGAGAGAGCCTGAGCACATGTGCGAGTTGTGGAGGGGCAGAGAGAGAGGGAGACTCTGAAGCAGGCTCCAGGCTCCCAGCTGTCAGCAAAGAGCCCGACGCGGAGCTCAAACCCATGACCCGCCAGATTATGACCTGAGCCAAAGCCAGACGCTGAACCCACTGAGCCACCCAGGCACCCCTTTTTTATATTTATTTAAGGATATTTCAGAGCCTCATGCCTCAGTATTTCATTGCCCACCATTTCTAGCTTTCATCCTGATAAAATGAGATTGTGCCACTGTGTCCACAGTAGGGCTCCTATATTTTACTCTCCTAGGCTCAACTCACTTTACTCCAAGTTTTTACTAGTTTTTAGAAATGTTCACCAAAACCCATTTAATTAAGGAGTCATTAGTCAGAGGTATAAACAGTTGCCTCCTGAGGCAAAGACAAAACAATACACCTTGAAAATGATTGCTACGCCATCCTCTTGATTGCTTCTCTGGGTTTACTTAGCAGACAGACTCATTTTCCAGCAAGTCCTTTCTAAGGTTTAGAGTTTAGCAGCTTAAAAAAAAAGGGGGGGGGGGGGAAGGGAAGCAATATCCTTTTGGATATATTTGTTTCAGGAGGGTGGGCATGGAAATGTGTAAAGAGCTAAACAGTTCCCTGCCCGATGACCTCTTAAGGCAGTTTTCCACAGTTACCTCTCAAATTTCCTTCAATATTTAATTAAATTTTATAATTAGCTATGTCGAAAACAGAGTTCTAAGATGGTTTCAATCTCTTAAAGGCAAGCAATTGTATGTATATGGTTATGTTTCACCAAGACAGAGTATAGGTCTAATGACTTTGAAAACTAAAGCACCTTTATACAAGGAAGGGATTTGAAATGAGTTAAACTAAATTGTACAATTTAAATACATGCAGAGAGGGGGAGAAAGAGAGATTAGCTACCGTCTACACCTATAACTCTATCTATACTATGTTTTCATCTATATCCCCTGCATTTTTCTACTCAAGAACTAAGGTAGCTTACGGGGCACCTGGGTGGCTCAGTCGGTTAAGCGTCCGACTTCGGCTCAGGTCATGATCTCATGGTCTGTGAGTTCAAGCCCCGCATCAGGCTCTGTGCTGACAGCTCAGAGCCTGGAGCCTGCTTCAGATTCTGTGTCTCCCTCTCTCTCTGCCCCTCCCCCATGCATGCTCTGTCTCTCTCTCTCTTTCTCTCTCTCTCTCTCTCTCAAAAATAATGATTAAAAAATTTTTCAAAAAAAATAAAGAAAGAACTAAGGTAGCTTAATAAACCAACAAAAGCAAATACTATGGACAGAGAGTACATAACTTTAAATAAAATATCAACCATCAAAACATAAAATAATAGACAAAAAACAAAATTACTAGAAAAACAATAACCGAAACACGCAGGCCACAACATTTGTTTCCTCATGACAAAAGTGAAAATGAAAGACTGGCAAATCCATCCCAAAGACTCTAAATACCAACTCCACAGGAGAACCTAAACTTTTTCTACTTTATAGCTGTAGAATACATGTGTTATGTGGAATTTACGAGAGAGTAGGCGTAACAGTGGTGTTGGTTTATGCTGGGGGAGATTTTATATGTGTATAATATACAGATACCATATCATATATATCCACGTATTCATATATGACTTGAGATGACTACTGCTTATAGCTTCTCCCCATAAAAGCTAACATTATAACATCAAAAAGCAACTCAGGGAAAACATTTAAGGTGGGAAAACAGACTACTAAGGAAATGTGGTCTGAACATTCACCATCCCATGGTCTGACTTCAACCAACAATGGCAAGCAAGCAACTAAAGAAATAGATAAACACAAATCTTCCCAACAATGTCTCATAAATGTTATTTCTCTCAAGTGGGTATCTGGGGTGCAAGGAGCAAATATCATTTATTAGAAGAAAGACCATTGCCTTTTTATAGCTATAGATACCATAGTATCATATCGGTGTGGGTCAGATTCATGCATAGAGTCTAAGATACATATAAAAATGTATGAAGAATGGGAAAATTTCATTCATTTTTCATAATGGTTCTTTCTTTAAAAAAAATTTTTTTTAACGTTTATTTATTTTTTAGAGACAGAGTATGAGCGGGGAGGGGCACAGAGAGAGGGGGACACAGAATCCAAAGCAGGCTCCAGGCTCTGAGCTGTCAGCACAGAGCTCAACACAGGGCTCAAACTCATGAACTGTGAGATCAGGACCTGAGCCAAAATCAAGAGTAAGACGCTTAACTGACTGAGCCACCCAGGAGCCCCCATAATGATTATTTCTTTACAGAGTGCTACATTAGGTATCTTCTTAAGCCATGATTTATGGGTGACAAATTTCAAGTCACTTCCATGTGCATTCATTTTATACCAATATGCAATCCTGCTAAAAATAATTTTAAATTTTCTGGTTGGGACTCAGGGATCTCCACAAATATCAATAGTAAACTTCCCAATGTCTGTAAAGGGTTTGCTTTAAATAAACAATTCATAAGTACGTAATAAAGATTGTTTCCTTTTTGGATGAAGTGGCATATTAAATCTGGAGATGTATAAAGCAAGCCATGCTTCCAAAAGTGAACAGAAGTAACAATTTCTAGCATCGATTTAGCTTCCACGGCTTGTATACTCTACCTGTGAACACTACACAGAAACCAAGCTGGATTTCTCATACCTGCCTTTAGAGCCCTCTTCCTCCATAGAATTTTCTTGGAGATAACGCCCGCAGTCTACAACTCGGCTACCACCATGGCAGAGAACAGAGTTCCACACCCCCTTTCCACACACCTTCCTTACCTAGAAATAGTCAAGCATTTTTAATCACTTCTCCTAGGTTTTTTTTCCCTAGAATAACTTTGATATTTACTTTGCTCTGTTTTCCCCCTGAGTAAAACTGGGAGTGGAGAGGACAATGTGACTTGTCCCAGATCAGCACTGCCCTGTAATACCTTGGGCTCAGACACACTATGGGAAAGAGGCAGACAGCCATTGCCTCTCTGCCGGGCCCTGAAGAGTTTGTGTTTATCCCTATGTCAGCACAGACTAATGAAAAACCCTCATTTTTATTTTTGTTTGAAAGGCCCTAACACTCTTTGGCTTGCACTTGTGGTCTTTGACCTGGAAATTAAGATAGGGTCATTACTTACAACACACATATACATAGAAAAAGACAGAACAAGTTAAAACCTAATTAAAATGTGAACGACGGGGCGCCTGGGTGGCGCAGTCGGTTAAGCGTCCGACTTCAGCCAGGTCACGATCTCGCGGTCCGTGAGCTCGAGCCCTGCGTCGGGCTCTGGGCTGATGGCTCAGAGCCTGGAGCCTGTTTCTGATTCTGTCTCCCTCTCTCTCTGCCCCTCCCCCGTTCATGCTCTGTCTCTCTCTGTCTCAAAAATAAATAAAACGTTAAAAAAAAATTAAAAAAAAATCATTTTAAAATGTGAACGTCAGCTATTTTAATGGGTATATCATTATACTTTAGAAAGGGAATACTGTTATGTTTGAGAAATGGAATACTGTTTGGCTCTGGAGTCCAATATACTCACAAGAGAGTCATTTTTCAGAACTAAAATATTTTGCAGACCTCTATAATAAAAGTAATATAACGCGTAGGATCTCTCGACTGAGAATAAATACTAAAGTCAATAGTATATTTAAGTAGCTTCTACATAGATTAAAAATATTACTTTAGGGGCGCATGGGTGCCTCAGTCAGTCAAGTGTCTGACTCTTGATTTCGGCTCGGGTCGTGATCTCATGGTTCATGAGTTCGAGGCCCATGTGACTGACAGCGCGGAACCTGCTGGGATTCTCTCCCTCCCTCTTACTGCCCTTCCCCCACTTGTGCTCTTTCTCTCTAAATAAATAAATAAATAAATACACAAAGAAACTTTTTAAAATATTGTTTTATATACATAGTACATATACGTGCACTGTGCATAAATATGTACCTACACATAAAGTCATCTGCAAACAAGTCCCGTTTAGGTACAGTTTTATGGACTCCTTGCAATTACCCTTTTTCTCAGTGCGGTGAAGCCCACAGGTTGGGGACAGCTGATTTCCTGGGGTTGCATAGCTCCTGTCAGATGGCCCGGCAGGCTGGCATTACCGCTTCGCCCCTCGGAGGGGGCTGCACCTCTCATCTAGTCAGAAGTCCTGAGCCTCGTCACAGTCCCTGGGAAACCACTTTTTTTGCACTTGCTCCTTTTATTGCTACAGCAGGTGCAAAATCAGATTCCAGGGTGGCCTCACATAATATTTGATGTTTACAGGTTGCTGTAATAGATGTTATCTATTTCATGAGCAATTGTAGAGAACTACCAAGTCAGAGGAATGTTCTTTCTTCCTGCCTGCCTCTGAGGTATCACCTACAGACAGAGCATCACACAAGGGGAGGCTCCTTCCTTTCTCCCAGGGACACAGTGTCTCTCCAAAGTCCTGAGGCTGAAGAGGCCCCAGTCGCTAAAGAAGCCTCTTCCTTTGTCTAGCTCTGGAGTCTAACCAGTGCCTCTGGAGTGAAGTGGGATAGGCTTACTTTAATGAATTTCCACATTGCTCTCATTCCCTGCCACCATGTCTAAAGCACAAAAATAGCGTCTTCCAATCCAGTTGCATTCCTTCTGGTATGTAGACCAAGATCCTGCTGCCCTTACATTGTGTGGGTGGTGGATATTTTGGGCAGGTCTTCCTCCCTCAGAAGTCACGTTCATATGAGGTTTTACGCTCGTAAATTAAATTTAGAAAATTAGGGTCACAAGAGGAGGCCATAGTTCTCAGGTAAAGAAAATTCAGAGTAGTTTGTAGTTTAAAATAAATACGTGATGGTTTTTAGACTTTTGAGAAATACATTATACTGTTGCCAAGGAAGTCGGTTTCCAGAAGAATGAGGTATTTTTGTTCTAGAAGCAAAAACATTTGATGGCAAATAAGACAAAATTATAGGGGCCAGTAGTTTCCTAAATCAAGCACGATCTGAACAGTACAGCATCGCCATTATCCTAGAGTTCTCTGCATGCCTTATTGGTTTTAATACTTTGATACCTTCCATTGAACAATTCCCTTGAATGTGATTCCTTTATAACCAGAGCCACTTTGTAAGTTTCAAGGTTATAGTGCACTTTGAGAGGCCGTGAGAAAGATTTTCACAAGGTAGTTACTACTGCTCATGCAGGCTCTTCCATCATTATCTTGGTTTAATGAATTATGTGTCAACATGCAAAACCTTAGCCGGAAAAGAAGATAAAAGCTCAATTATTTAAGCTATCCAACAAACGCTTTTCTAAAACAGCAGGGTGGGGAGGAGGGGGGAAAACGGGTGAAGGGCATTGAGAAGGACACTTGTTGGGATGAGCACTGGGTGTTGTATGTAAGCAATGAATCATGGGAATCTACCCCCAAAACCAAGAGCACGCTGGATACACTATATGTTAGCTAATGTGACAATAAATCATATTTTAAATTGTTTTTCAACGTTTTATTTATTTTTGGGACAGAGAGAGACAGAGCATGAACAGGGGAGGGGCAGAGAGAGAGGGAGACACAGAATCGGAAACAGGCTCCAGGCTCTGAGCCATCAGCCCAGAGCCCGACGCGGGGCTCGAACTCACGGACCGTGAGATCGTGACCTGGCTGAAGTCGGACGCTTAACGGAGTGCGCCACCCAGGCGCCCCAATAAATCATATTTTAAAAAAATGTATTGGCAGAAATAAAGGGAAATGGTCTAGACCTGCTGGTACCTAAGGGTATCTCCTTTTGAGGGGAAAAGGAATTTAAAGAAGGGTGCACATAACCACAAACTTAGTTTTCGTAATAGTCCCGACAGGCAATGACTTCTGCCCATTGTCTTCATTCATGGGTCGGGCCAAAATGGACAAGAAATAAATTGATGAAATAATGATGATAACAGGAGTAATAGCACATCTACCACTTGCTGAGGATCTGAAACTATGTGACATACTTCACACTCATCATCTCTGAACGTCACAGTCATCGTAAAGAGCCAAAGTTTTTTCTCTAAGGATTATGGGTTTTTAATTCAGGATCAAGAGATACCAAATTATTTCATTGAGCATACCCCAAAAAAGATCACCACACAAAATCAAGTTGTATGACATTCCTTTTAGTTTTTAATTAATAGTAATAATGGTGGCTGATATTTAGTGCCTGCGTGTTATGTACTAGGTAGTGACCACACTGAGAACTTTCCATGGATCTAATACTTGCAACAGCCCCACGGAATCAGTGCTATTGTCATTCTTAATTCACAGATGAGGAACCCGAGGTTTAGAGAGGGTCAGTAACTTCTCTAAAGGCGTGCAACTAGTTAATGGCAAAGCCTGATTCCGACTCCGCAATTATGACGTCAGAGCACGAGTTTTTAATTACTTTGCCACAGAATTAATATGTCAGTTGGGAACGTTGTACTAAGCCCAAACAGATACAGAAGTTGCTCTCAACAGAGGTGAATTGAAGTAATATACAGAATTGACAACTTAAGAGATATAATAGCATCCTTAGCAGGATATAGAAGGCAATCAGGATTGAACATGCATGATGCCATATATATATATGTATATATATATTTCAAACATACCATTCATATCTCTAACCTCGCCCTCACACACAAAGAGCTTAGAATTCCCCAGGTAAGTTTTTCCCATTATCCTCTCTACGATCATTGACGTTAGTCTTCCCAAGAAGATAAGCGGTCAAAAGATTCATGTAATAATTGCCATTATCCGCAATCATTGCCAAGATCTGTAATCATTGTTAGAAATCCTAATTGTTAAAAACTCTGCAGGTGAAGATTTGAGTGATTAGTAGGAATCTGTATTAATCCCAAACTAGCCCCTTGACATTTTATTTTTTTAATTAATTAATTAATTAATTAATTATTGAGAGAGAGAGAGAGAGAGAGAGAGAGAATGCACTAGCCAGGAAGGGGCAGAGAGAGAGAGAGAGGGAAAGAGAGAATCCCAAGCAGGCTCTCTGTTGCCAGCACAGAGTCTGATGCTGAGCTCAACTTCACGAACCCTGAGATCATCACCTGAACCGAAATCAAGAGTCGGATGCTTAACCAACTGAGCCACCCACGTGCCCCAGTCCCTTAACATTTTAAAAACATTTCTGCCATATGTTATTTTATTGTACATTTTTCTCTTCAAAATTTTGGGTTAGGCAAGGGGAAAATCTACTTTGGGAACCACATTTTTCACAATATATGTATTCTGGAAAGATGGATATAATTAAATTTTATAAATGGCATCATCCTTTCATCCTGACTAAGGGGATTCCAGAGCTAATTCTTTAAGAAACTAAAAAAAATGCAACCTAATTTATCTACCTTGTTTCAGTTAGTTGGGATTGCAAATGTTGGATTTGCACCAAGTGAGGTCAGACTTGACCCAGAAAAAGACAAGCGTCCATAAATGGTATCTTAGATGACTTGGAACTGCACTGCATTCATTGGACTTATCCTCAGGCTCTAGGGTAAATTTAGTTCTTGCTTTTAGTTACTGGATCAGATTTGTGGTCTGAACTGTTGCAATATTTCTCCTCTCTCCACCTCCCCCCTCTCTCAACACACACACACACACACACACACACACACACACACACACACACACAATCACATATATATCCAGAATATTGCAGCAAACTGTAGAAATTTCTGTCTTCCAACTCATCTAATCACACATCTTGCAAACATAAAAGTATTGAGTATATAATGCACACCTATTCTGGTATCACCGCCTTACTGAATTTTATTCCTATGTATTTTATTCCTATCTGTGATCTGTCTTCATCTGCTCTCGGTTTTGTCCTAAATTCTTTCAGAATTGTTGGGAAATGAGGTTTCTGTCACTCTGTAGGTAATCATCTCTGTAGACTAGAACCCTTAATCATTTTATGGCCAGAATGGCTTTCAGGTAAGACTTACAGAACTGACTCTCTTGACCTCCACATAAGTCCAGGTTGAATCCTATTTAGTGAGAAAACTGAGATTGGCACTTGGCTAGAGAAACTCTAGCCAAGTTGATGTAGAGGCTGTGTGGTTATCTGTTGGGGTCTCACTATGTAAGGGGCCAGTCTATTGTTTGTCACAAGTTAGGATCTATTCAATTTAATCTTCTACTTTTCTGTGTAGTAATTATTTTTTTCTATGTACTGTGCTTTTTTTTTTTAACTTACAAACTACTGACTGTGTCTAAACTTCTCTTGTTTCTGTCTCCTCCCTTCTAATGCCACCGCTTCTCCCTTAGAACGACCTCATCTCTTTTCCTCTACACTGTGGCAGTAGCTTAACTAGTTCCCCTATTTTCAGCTTCCCCCCCCCTTTTAGCAAGTCTTCCATATTGTCCAGCATAGTAAGCATTTGAGGAATGCTTATGGAATGACCGAATAAATTCCTCAGTTATAAATACTGTGTCAAACCTTCAGGGTGCAGTACTTACAGACTCTAATATGACATTTAGCTCATGCATGCACAGATCTACTTATTCAGATAGAATTTGTTCATTTTTTTCCCCTCATCTTTTTTTTTCCAACTCTAAACGTTGAACTCATGACTCTACTAGATGGTCTTACCTCTGGGAATTCCCAGGGGTATTGGTTAATCGGTTGGCTGGTTGATTACCAGATAGGTTCTAAAGGCAGTGCTCACAAAAAAGACAATCAAGCATGACTAAATCTACATCCTGAAATGAAAAATACATCCCAATCACCGTGCACGCTTCAAACACGGTGAATGGTACACAAGAGAAAGTGGGTCCTGAAAACAACAACCGATTATTCTTACCTGAGAACCACTGCTAACCCTTACCCGTGTGACTGAGGAACAGTTTCTGCCCTGGCTCAGCTTGGATCACCTTTGGCGTGTCCCAAATAATCTCTACACCAGAAGAGCTGCCTCTTATGGGCGGGCCTTGTGAATTGCGGGGTTGGTTGTACAACATCACACCATCATTTTCCAATGTGAGCGCTCCGTGTCAGAGCCACACTGGCGTCTGTCTCTTGTGTTCTGCAGCAGGCTTCTCTGGAAACTAGCATCCTTTCCGTGCACCATGATGATGGGAAAGATGTTAGGCCCCTTTAGCTACAAAAGCATCTACTTGCTTGAAAAGTGAGCTAAAAGGAATCCTTCATCGAACCAAAGCAGGATACATTTTGTGTAGCTCTACTAAACATCCCCTAGGCAAGAGTGGCTTGGGATATTACCATTTGATCACACCATCCACAACGCTGTACAGAGTAACCAGCATAATTGTTACTTAGACTTATGCTCAAAGCACCTTTATTAAATCACACAATGCCTTAGGCTGTATAGTGAGGTTCACAGCCTCTAAATAATATTCTCTTTGCTTTGCCTGAAGATTTTGGGTATCACCCCATGCTCAACTGACAGCTTGTTAATGTCGTTCTTCATTTTATTCCTACAGAATCTTTGATTTTTTTTTTCTAGAGATAAAGACAAGGCAACAGGACTGAATGTAGATCAATGTTGTCACAAGTTAAATCTTTGTTTTTGTAGACTTTGTTTTATATTTATTTTGCCACCCGTTTACTGACTAACCCCAAGTAATACTGCACCTGAAATGCCCAGAAATTATTTTTAATATTTGCATTCTTCTCTCTGCCCCTATCATACAGTGAATCACTGAATGTGATGGATTTTTATTTATTTTTGTGAGAGACAGAGACAGAATGTGAGTGGGTTGGGGCAGAGAGAGAGGGAGGCACAGAATCCGAAGCAGGCTCCAGGCTCCGAGCTGTCAGCACAGACCCTGACGCGGGGCTCGAACTCACGATGTGTGAGATCACGACTCACGGCCGAAGTCGGCGGCTCAACCTACTGAGCCACCCAGGCACCCCAACTCCTATATTTAAAAAAAAACAACAAGGGCGCCTGGGTGGCGCAGTTGGTTAAGCGTCCGACTTCAGCCAGGTCACGATCTCGCGGTCTGTGAGTTCGAGCCCCGCGTCAGGCTCTGGGCTGATGGCTCGGAGCCTGGAGCCTGTTTCCGATTCTGTGTCTCCCTCTCTCTCTGCCCCTCCCCCGTTCATGCTCTGTCTCTCTCTGTCCCCCCAAAAAAATAAATAAACGTTGAAAAAAACAACAACAACAACAACAACAACAAAAAACAACCAAAAACTCTCCCTGCTCTCTTTCCTCATAGACAGAGAACTAGGTTCAGGCCTCTCTTATCTTTGACACAGACTATTGAAATATTTTCCTTTCTAATCTGTCTTCTTATATTGTTCCCTTTTCATTTCCCACTGTTTAGTTGCTAGAATTATCTATTTACAATATAAGTCTTAAAACTTTCAATGGCTTAGGATACGAATGCATTTCTGTGGGCGTCACATAAACAGAAATAGTATCGAAATCCTGTCCTGTGACCTTTGTTCTACCTTCATGCATGAATGGGATTTAATAAAATATTCATAGGGTGGCAGGGTGGCTCAGTCGGTTAAGCATCCAACTTCGGCTCGTGTCAGGATCTCACCGTTCACGCTCTGCGCTGACAGCTCAGAGTCTGGAAGCTGCTTCGGATTCCGGGTCTCCCTTTCTCTCTGCCCCTCCCCCCTCAAAAACAAACATTAAAAAAATTTTAAAAAAGAAAATATGCATTAAAGACGCAAAGCCTATTTCTATATCAAAAGTCACGGTATAATAGTCACCATGTTTCTGTACAATGTTCACCTCTGCTTCAGAACTGTCAAACCCTTTAGATCTTGACCTTTCTCATGTCTTACCTTGAACTCACACCCGTACGTGTTCCATGACTTTAGGCATGGCTACCTGTAGCAGGTCCCGGGACACAGCCCTTCCAGCCTTCAACATTCATGTTTGCTATTTTTCCGGTGGCTCAGTAATACACACTAACAACTGACACGGGGTAACTTTGTTTTTCTCCTTGTGTGACTATTGTAATGGAGGACAGGTATCCTCGGACAGCTGGGAACCACCGGGTGAAATTCGTCAACATGCGGTTACCACTTCCCAGTGAAGTTATCCTTCAAATAAGGGCCCTGTGACGGCAGCATTTGCAGAAGATAAGGCTCTTTGTTAGCGGGCGCACTGCAGACAACATGTGCCTAAGAAAAGGGTACAGAGAACACCTAACGGGGGTCACAGGACACCCCTTATCAATCATTCCCTTTCATCACACAGTAGCTCTGCGTTTAGAAAAAGATCAGTAAATCGAAATAAGGAGCAGTTCCACACAATTCCCCGATGTCAAAACCCAGTGATTGGCTGTTGAAAGGAAAGCATTCTATCATGTGAGGTCTCAGTACCTCTCGCAGAAAACAGCGTCCTCCGCGTTAAATTTCACTTACGATTCCAAAAGAAGAGAGCTCAGGAAAATTCCACTTTTCGAAGTTTTACCTTATCAGCATGGTAAGGCTCTAGTTAAGCTCAGTATAAATAATCTCTCAAATATTTATTTCTCTGGTATTCTTCCATTTGCCCTCCTTCTTGCAATTGTTTGAGAGGCCTAAAGCTCCATTCTTCTACCGTCGTTAGAACTTTCCCTTTGCCTTCAAAAGCAACTTTTGATGTTAGCGTCCATGATTAAATGAGAACACATTACCACCGGCATTTCCTTTTTCCTGGTCTGCATTCCCAGTCCCACCGAGGTCAACCCCAGTACAGCCTGTTCTTGCTATGAAAGCTACTTCAAGATACAATCGTTGCTCTGTGGGAGGGTGTTAATGCGACCGTCGTTAATTACTAATACTCTCTTTAATCTGACAGCCTACTTATTTTGACATCCGCCAAATAAACTAAGAGCAGCAAACATGTCTAAATCTTTTCTCTGAGTTTGCCTCGAATTCAGAACCCGGCAATGCATAACGTTACTCGTTTTCTTTAAGTGCATTTCCTTATGCATAAACCCACTGGGATCTTTTGACCAATCCAAAGCTATTTTCTGGCGAAGGATCATTTGAACCTTCTTTAGAGATGAATTATCATGGCCGTATCCATTCACTGGGATTTCAAACCCCATCATTCGAGTATATTCTTTTAATCAGTCCTTACTGACTATTTTCTCTGGTTGATTAGAATACAGGTAAAGGTTTGTGCTATAAATCTGTAATCGAATTTTTCCACTAATAATATTTTTGAAAGGAAAATTTCAAAATTTCATTTTGTTAATCTCAAAAAAAAAAAATGATCAATGCTACCGTGTGCTGAAGTCACTATCATTCAAGTTTCTTATTGTTAAGGTCAATTTCTCAGAGAAGAACCCTGTCCTTCCTTCTCAACTGCCTTGTGTCAGCCCATCAGAGTCAGAGTACTGGTGGGCACCGCAGACATTGTGTCCCGAACGCTGAGCAAGAAAGCAGCCACGCACTGGAACCGGATTCCGAGGGGTCCTGACTGACATGGTGCTGTCACCATGGAACGTCAAGTCTGAAATTAAGGGAAGTGTGTAAAGCAATGTGATTCGGTGAAGGGGAACTTCAGAAACCGATGTTGTGGCCATACTGGGCAGTGTATCAACAGAACCAGCCTGGGAATCCGAAGGCAAGGCTGGGTCCAGGCTCTGTCACTAGCTGACTGTTCCCCTTCTGTCTCCTCTCCAGGAAAATGCTGGGCTGGGATGGGGCTGTCTCCAGGCCCCCTCCATTCTCTGGCAGTCTGTGGTTTTCCAGTCACAGTGATGTTTGTCGTAGCAATGGGGGGCAATGTCTGGGATGATTGTGTGCTTTGTTCCCTTAATGGGGACCGAGGCAACAGCTCAATTTGGCCTAAACTGGGCTGTGTCAGCACAACGGAGGTGATTGGCTGCGCCCCAAAAGCAGACCCCGGAGAGATATTGGTCCTGACAGGCAAACAATTTAAGGGGAAAATTGGAGCTCTGTAGATAAGACATCTGTGTGCTTGTGATGCCCTTGGTCAAGTCTTCAGCGTAATATATGATTTCATTGTTATGGACCGAAATGCTCTAGGTTAAGACCATTCTTAAAAGAAGCTGGAGACTAGGTCTGTGGAACTGGGAATATACACTGAAAATTTCAAAGTTATTTTTATTTTTGAAGACTTCCAACATCAGAAATGACTATCTCTTTATATTTCTTACTTCTGAAGCCAAGTAATATGTTGGAAAATTAGTCAAAATCTAATTTTAATGTTATGTGACTACGCTGGGGGCCACAAAGCACTTGACAGGTTTTACTCCCACTTTTCCCCAACACCTCCTGCCAACATTTTCTTCTGCGTTTGATCCTTTTGCTCTGTTCTTTTTCATACTTTTTCTTTAATATGTTCCGACACTATTTTTACTCTTAAAATATGCATATTGCGATGGTGGTGCCCATCACACTTTCCCAACATCCATGAATGAGGTACTGTGGGGCCCAGAACCCTCAGTATCACAGAGAACGAAGGAGTTTTATGAACCCAAGCCCTTTTGGGTTTTTTTTAAAGTTTATTTCTTTATTTTGAGAGAGAGAGAGAGAGAGAGAGAGAGAAAGAGAAACATGGGAGGGGCAGAGAGAGAGAGGAAGAGAGAGAGAGAATCCCAAGCAGGCTCTGTGCTGACAGCTCAGAGGGGCTCAAATTCATGAACTGTGAGGTTGTGACCCGAGCCAAAAACAAGGGTCAGATGCTTAACTGACTGAGCCACCTGGGCACTCCCGAACTCAAGCCCTTTTAGTGGGTGTTATTCCAGCACCAGCAATCAGTCCCTGTGGCCTCACCCTTACTGTGACAGTGGGTGCTGTCATTTCAACCTGTCCGTCCTGCTCCAACCAGACTCAAGAGTGCAGCTGTCAGGACCTTATAGCAAGCCCTGTTACAACACTTATCCCTTTAGTATATGCATTAGTCTGCTCAGGCTGCCCTAACAAAATATCATCGATGCGGTGGCTTAAACAACAGAAATTTACGTCTCGTCATTCTGGAGGCTAGTAGTCCAAGATCAAGGTTCTGGCCAATTTGGTTCCTGGGGGAAAGCCCTCTTCCTTGCTATCTTCTCGATGTTCCCTCACGCGGCCTTTGTTGGTGTGTACATATGGGGATGGGGGAGTGGGAGAGCAGAGAACTCTCTCTCCTCTTATCTTCGCTTGTCAGTGAACTCCATCATGAGTGTCCTACTCTCATAACCTGATCTAGCCCTACTTACCTCCAAAGGCCCCATCTCTAAGTACCATCACTTTGGGGGTTATGGCTTCACCACAGGAGTTTGGGGGGTGGGGGGGACACCACTCGGCCCGTACTAGTACAGGCCTGCAGAAGAGCCCATTTCCTGAGTATAACAGGGCCTGCCTCTCCATTGTTCTCTGCTAGGGCACAACATGGAAATCATAGTACTTTCCCCTGGTCCATGTGTGATCATCCCTTTATCCCTGCTCCTCCACATCTGGTATCCTTAGCAAATTCAATACCAGCCACTTCGTTAGGTCTAGGCAATAACTGGCCAGATACTTTGTAACTATGAAGTCACTAGTGAATTTAATCATTTGACTTCAGCTCAGGTCATGAGCTCATGGTCCGTGAGTTCGAGCCCCGCGTCGGGCTCTGTGCTGACAGCTGGGAGCCTGGAGCCTGCTTCGGATTCTGTGTCTCCCTCTCTCTCTTCCCCTCCCCCACTCATGTGCGCGCACGCGCGCGCGCGCGCGCGCTCTCTCTCTCTCTCTCTCTCTGTCAAAAACAAACATTAAAAAAAATTAAAAGACTAGCAGATAGTAAATCTGAAAGGCAGATTTGACATGATTTAGAATGAGGCAATGATGGGACATTAGAAGTGATCTTTGGGGGGAGAAAAAGACGGCGGGGAAAAGTTAAGTAGTGCGGCTCTACTCGCATTTTCTGTATGTTAACATCGACGGACCTTAGCATGTTTTTCGTAACAGATGCAAACAGAGAGGGATAGATTTTGAATGTTTTCCGAAAGGGGAAAATGGCTGGAGCAAGGTCTCAGGGGAGGCAGAGCTGGAGCTGGGGAGTTCGAACAGCAGAGAACCACTTCTGCCTCTAAGATAAAACAGAAAAGGTAGGACAGAAAGCCAAAGTACTGGGGGCAGAAGTAGTATTGGGTAGTTGAAGAAGCCTACCCAGCCTCAGGCTTCTCACACTAGTGACAGTGTGCGACATGCTCTGACATGTGCCGTGCAAGAAACACGCGCCGGGCGCTGACACTTCAGAAGACAGGTGGGGTCGGTCAAGCTGGGCACTGCGCTAGATATTTTAAATGTATCTCACGCAGTCTACGGGCAGTCATGACAGGCTCTTCAGATGGGAGAGTAAAGACTCAAGGGTTTGGCGACTTTTCTCAGCATTGAGTGTTGGGTGGTGGAGTTGAGTGACCCCCTCGTGGCGGCTGGATTGGAGACGGGGGCTGCTCCCCTCGTGCTGTGTAAAGGGAAGCTTTGACGCATCGGCAGGATTTTGCTGTACAGGGAACGGAATTCCAGAACATTGTGTGAGCAATTTTGAGGAGTCAGGGAAAGGCAGCAAAGCGCACTCTAGAGGTGAAGAGCACGATTCGTTTTCTTGGGGTCGCTTAACAAATTACCGCAAACTGGGTGACTTAAAGCAACTTGAAAGAAATTGATTCTCTGAGTTTGGGAGGCCCGATGTCCAAAACCAAGGCGTCAGCAGGGCCCCGCTCCCCCTAGAGGCTCGAATGGAGAATCTATTCCCTTCTACAGCCTCTGGTGGCTGTGAGCACTCCAGTCCCTGCCTCTGTTTTCAGGTCCCCTGCTCCTCTCTATGTCTATGTCACATCTCCCTCGGCCTCTCTCTTATAAGGATACCTGTGATTGCATTTAGAGGCCACCCAGATAATGCAGGATAATCACATCTGCCAAGACCCGTTTTTCCGAATAAGGTGACATTCACAGGCTCTGGGAATTCATGCTTGGCTATATCGTTGGGAACCACGGCTAGCCCAGCGCAAACACTTCGCGGTGAATAATAAATGCAGTGAGAATTCCGAATAAATTAGGACAAGCAATATGTTAGATGCCAGCAGCCAAAACTCGAGAATGGCAGGTCTCCTACGGTTTGTGCTCGTCAGAACTGTAATGGAAACGTGTAACAACTCAATGTGTACGTGTATCTACACTATGTAATTCAGTCATGATAACTTAATAAAACAAAGAGCAAAAGGGCCGCTATTTTTACCCTGACCACAACGTAAGGATGAAATCTTTGAGGACTACGATTACAGACATGTAACTGGATTACGTGTTATGAAGAAGGACAGCAGCCGCTTCTTCGTGGTAACCTTCCAGAAAATAGGAGAGGATGCTAATAACAATAATAAAAATAACCGAAGAGCGTGTTCCTGGAGGATAATACCAGTCCTCAAGCTTTCCAAAATCTTGCTCAGTTATGGTTCTCTGTGTGAGGATACTAACTTGTTTTACTTAGGTTACAGTAGCCCATTTTCTAAAAAAATATATATAAAAAAACAGATTTCCAATCACTGGCAAGAAAAATATGCTTAACAGACCACAAAGCCTCTAGTCCATAAACCTGCGTCCTGCATGGTATAAGTTTACAGCGTCGGACTCTCAAATAATAAAGACCACGGGGTGGGAGAGCCTCTAATATAACTTGATTTCCCCTTCCTGAAGCCACATCGCGGTTCTTAATTAAGCAGTGGTTTTGCAACCCTTTAAACAACGAAATCTTTATACCAGTCCTGGTACCGTATAAAAGAGGGAAACATGTTTCTTCAAACACTGGACTTCTGCTTGCTCGAAGACTTCCTCAGAACACAGAGCACCGTCTCTTCTACTCAGCCCAGAGAGCGTTTTGCTAACAGAAGGAAATGTATTTTTTTTCCTACATCCCTTGAACTGTGAGTACACATGGAAGTGAGCACATCTACGCTCTCACTCAACAACCACGCTTTGTTACGTGAACCCCATCCCCTCGCTCCTTCCTTGAATGGCTTCCTCTGCTTCCCACCGGATGGCTGTCCAGCTTTGCTAACGCAACTCAAATGTGCCCACAAAGCCCGCATTCACCTCTCAGGCAGCCGGTTCTATCTTCAGACCAGCAGAAGGTTCTTCCTCTCAGAGTCAAAATGGCTTCCTCTGTAGTTTCCAACCATTGGGTGTAAGCTACATGATATGGAGCACACCCAACAGTATGTAACTCTCTTCCAAGTGCAGCTTGCTGAATATTTGAAGACGATGGTGATGTTCCTCTGGCCACGTAGAGCATCCTCCAGGCTAAATGACCCAGATCTCCTCACTCACCCTTCACGCCTCATAAGCCCTGGTCATCTCATCATGCCGTTTCCCGTTTTTTGTTACAGATGTTCCAAATCCCTTTCAGCGTAGGCTTCCCTACACCGAATCCCATATCTCAGATTTGGCCTGAGCAGTAGATGGCCGAGCAGATCCAGACACGCGGCATTGATAGTCAACATCTCTTAATACAGCCTAAAGCGCCCTGGCCTTTTTGAAGCCCACCTCACAATTTTTTTTTTTTTTTCAAAATAGTTTCTCGCAGGAGATTTACAATTCTCCAGATATTAGAGTCAGGGAACAAGTCATTAATCAGCCTAACTTATTTCTTAGTTTAGTTTTCCTTCTTTGCCCACGGACCTGCTGGGTTCACTTGTAACACACCGTATTTGCTTGTAAATACCTGTATCTCCCAACTTGTCACCTGGTTTATTACCAAGGAGCACAGGAACACATAAGAGAAGGAACATTTTTTTTTAATTTTTTTTAACGTTTTATTTATTTTTGAGACAGAGAGAGACAGAGCATGAACGGGCGAGGGGCAGAGAGAGAGGGAGACACAGAATTGGAAGCAGGCTCCAGGCTCTGAGCCATCAGCCCAGAGCCCAACACGGGGGCTCGAACTCACGGACCGCGAGATCGTGACCTGAGCCGAAGTCGGCCGCCCAACCGACTGAGCCACCCAGGCGCCCCATAAGAGAAGGAACATTTAATGCCATGGGTTTCCTCAGAGCTTTTCAATAGGAAAAACAAGCCGAGAAAGGTGCCTTTTGGTACCTATATGTTAAAATAGAACGTTTTAAAATCAAGCATCATTTACCTTATGAAAACTTGTACAAATAAGACCAAATTCTTTTTCTCTAAAAAGATATCCCCAAAGAGTGTAATGGAAAATGGAGTGGGTGTGTGTGAAGCACGATTTGGCATTCATCGCACTACTTTTTTCTCTACAGAGATGCCAAGGATATTCTAGAGAAATCTTAAACAAAGAGCCAAGTGTTCAAGTTCACTTCTACATTATATAGTTTATTCTGTCCCAAACATTTTTGAAGAGCATGATGAAGAGCCACAAAAATAACTGGTTAGTTCTTTTTTATTTGTGTTTATATATGGCAACATAGAGGCCTAAGGAGATCTTGAAAAGTAAACTATGAAATGCTAACTTTTTGAACTATGATTGGCCATGGATCCCATAAACTGAATGGGGTCCGTGAGAATGGAAGTGATCCAGGGTAAAACTTAGCCCCCGAGCAACAGGGGGTGGCCCTGAACACTACAGCACTCGGAGCTAGGCCTTCAATCGGGGCCTGGCCCTCCCTGAAATGCTTTATTCAGCAGCATGAGCCAAGGTCACAGGTGCCCTGGGGGGCTGTGTCTTATGTTGCAGGCAGGAATGTGAATGGGCGAGAGTGGACTTCACCTCCCTCGCAGTTGTAGCTCACACAACAGCATTTTACCCATCCCCAACACCCCATCGGAAGGCTTCAAACAAGAATTACTTATTTCTGGCTTCAGCCTTAATAGCTTTAAAGAATAAGGATTATCCGTAAGTTCAGTTGGGCTAAACAACGCCACCTTCTTTTCACGCAACTTTACTTGACCATTTTGATCCTTTTTGTCTTCTTCTTCCTATCGGTATCATTCCCAAGGTTATTCCAGGACAGGTGTGGAAGAGCTGATACACACACTAAGAACAGATGGCAGATTTGATATATCAAATTTTTCAGTACTACACCTGACTTTTTCTGTAAGAAAATCAAAGCATGGTAAAACTTTACTACTCAAAGTATTATATGTAAGTCTATGATCATTATATATTGAATATAACATACTCAATATATTTATTATGTATTGTATATATTAGTTTATATGTATAAAATATGTGATAATTACTTCCAAGGACTGGGAAAGCATTATGTCAATAAAATAAGAAAACTATAGGGGCGCCTGGGTGGCGCAGTCGGTTAAGCGTCCGACTTCAGCCAGGTCACGATCTCGCAGTCCGTGAGTTCGAGCCCCGCGTCGGGCTCTGGGCTGATGGCTCAGAGCCTGGAGCCTGTTTCCGATTCTGTGTCTCCCTCTCTCTCTGCCCCTCCCCTGTTCATGCTCTGTCTCTCTCTGTCCCAAAAATAAATAAACGCTGAAAAAAAAAATTAAAAAAAAAAAGAAAACTATCTAGAGATTCTCTATTATACGAGCATTCTCTATTATATGAGCATTCCAGGAATTACACTGACTTCATAAAAGACTAAGTGTTATAAATGTATGGGGCGTCAATAATATTATTGGTGACTAATATTATTATTGGTGAACTCAACCATGTGAAAGATTAAGGAAATTAACAATGTTATACTCCCTTCCTCTGTCCTTTCCCTACTTGCTGGTTTTTTGGTTGCAGTGTTAAAATTATTTTGCCAAGACAATAAGACCTTCAATTCTGTAACCAAAATTCCCACAAGATTTTAGCTTTAGTGTGATATTAAGAAAAAAAATCATCCTTCCACTCATCCTTACCATTGCTTTTCTATTCCTGACCTTTTGGCTTTGGTTAGTACCATATTTGGCCAGATAACACAGTCAAAAGTTGTTGGGTTTGTTTTTGTTTTTGTTTTTTTTAGAAGAATTAATTTGTTCTATTCTCCCTGGCTTCTGAAGAGGTCTGTGGCCAGCCTCAGTGTTTTGCCACTTGTAGATGACTTCCTTTTTTATTCCGTCCGGATGTCTGAAAATTCTTTTTTCATGCCTGATGCTAAATCATTTTAAAAGAACATATTTGGGGATCAATTGTTCTGTATGTATTTCTCTTGGTAGACAGTTTCTGCTCGTTTCAGAGAATGTTCCTTAGTACCAAACTCTTACACAAAGAAATGTTGGGTTTCTTTTTTCTCAAATGCTGTGTATCTGGATCACTGTTGTCCACTCTCCAAATCTAATACCTTCTCTCTTGCTTTAATCTCTTTTCCTGTACTCTCACTACCATTATCTGTTTATTGCTGTCTCCCATGTACTGTTCTTCAAAGGTTATTATTTTATTTCTTCATTTCCTTATCTCCCTTTTTATTTCATACTTTTGTTATTTGAGCATCTAAACTTTGTTTTACCGAAGTTACACTATAAAGTCCTTTTATGGTCCCTCTGTGGTGCTTACTGGAACATCATTTAAATTTTACTTAAAAAAATTTTTTTTAATGTTTGTTTATTTTTGGGAGAGAGAAAGAACAAGCAGGGGAGGGGCAGAGAGAGGGGACAGAGGATCCGAAGCAGGCTCTGAGCTGTCAGCACAGAGCCTGATGTGGGGCTCAAATTCACAAACTGTGAGCTCATGACCTGAGCCAAAGCCGGATGCTCAACCGACTAAGCCGCCCAGGCGCCCCTCAGACTTATGCTTACTGAATTCGTCTCTTCTTCTTTTATTTCCCTCTTCTTCATCTCCTCTCTTTTCTCCTCTTCCTCCTCTCCTCCTCCCTGTCCTCCCCCACAGCCTCCTCCTGCTCAGGGCTCCACATGTACAGCTACCATCCCATTTTTGTCATGCCTCTGCTTACCATAGATAGTACTTTCCAGATCTTTTGTTTGGTATCACAGAATGAGGGAAACTATCCTACACCTGTTACCCTTATCAGACCTTATCTGAACAAGGTCTATTTGCCCCTAACCTATCAGGTAAAAAATTGGGTATTTTATTCTCTTTGGTGTTCTGCAGTTTGAGAGCTGGGCAAGAAAAGAAAGTGCCACACGGTCCTGAGCACAATGTTTGTTAGAAAAGATCAATGAGAAACCTAAGGTTAATCCTAGTTGTTTATGAATACCATATTGCTACTTTTGTAGACAGTTTCATCATTCTCAGTGTTTAGAGTTTCTTTTTTTTTTTTCAACGTTTATTTATTTTTTTTGGGACAGAGAGAGACAGAGCATGAACGAGGGAGGGGCAGAGAGAGAGGGAGACACAGAATCGGAAACAGGCTCCAGGCTCCGAGCCATCAGCCCAGAGCCCGACGCGGGGCTCGAACTCCTGGACCGCGAGATCGTGACCTGGCTGAAGTCGGACGCTTAACCGACTGCGCCACCCAGGCGCCCCTAGAGTTTCTTTACAAAAAATAGATATATGTGTGTTCAAGACTGCCACAGTAACAAACCAATATTCTTTCCCCAAGACGCCATTCATTAGTTTGTTTCTGTTACAATATGATTGATCAGTTTTGACAGGGCCTAATCTTCTTCATTTTGTTTTAATAAGATTGCTTTTCTCAGGAAATCAATGCAATTGTAGAAAATTCACAAACCATATCAAACTTCACGAGCTCTGAGACCATGCAGAGTAAACCAGGAGTCGGCATGACATACATTTGATTTGAAGATTCAAACCACAATTGCGACCATCTATCCTGACATCATGTGAGGCTGCATTCACTATACAGGCCTGCTCTTTCTACCCTCCAGGGACAGGATCCCAAAAATCCAGCTGTCGATGACAGCGGGGTAAGGCGAGAAGGTAGCACGCACGTGGGAAAATGTGTCGGAATCAGACTGATGCTGTCTGAATCTATCCAAATGTCGGCTATTTAATCATGGGCAATTTACATGTCTTCCCAAGCCTCGAGTCTCCAGTCTGCAAATGGGGAATGTTTCCATTTTCCTTTCATTCATTCTTTCAGTTTCGCAGTTGGAATATATCGAGAGTCCAGTAAGTGGCACAGTTGCTCTCGACATGGGGTAAAGCAGGGGACAAGACAGGTGCTTCTCAGGGCGCTTCCCCCTCCAGTGTTCATGACAGGTATTTTACTGAAGCACAGACAGACAAGATGATTTCAGACAGTTGTGAGTCTTCACGAAGACAACACAAAGTAATTGCGGAGCGAGTGCTAAATTATCTGCTGCCGCTGGAAAGCCCCGACACAGACATGAGCTCAGCCTGGTGGTGGGACAGCAAGAAGGTGCTGCTGCACCACGTGGCCTGAGGGGGAGAATCGTGGGAGATGATGTCAAGGAGGTAGGCAGGGACCACATCGTGCAGGCTGAGATAAGAAGCTGGAGTTCTAACTGAAGAGAGAAGCAATTGGGATGTGTTTATCGGGGATCAGATTTGAGCTGCAGGTTACCCTGGGTGCTAGATGGAAATGCGCCGCAGAAGGGCAAAAGTGTCAGCAAGGGCCCCGGTTCGGGAGTGGTTGGTTGCCATGATCACGGAGACAGTCCAAAATGGTTGGAGTTAAGGTTTGACATTGGAGGTCGTAAGAGGTAGTTGTATTCGGCAAGTAGTTAAAGTCAACAGTTTGCTGCGGACTTGGACGCAGGGATGAGGAAAAGGTGGAGAGCACGCGTGGATGCTCCAAGACAGAAGCCAGGCTCCCTCTGCTCATCTCCCAGGTCAGAATGGGGCGTGCACCTATTGCCGTGACCACAGGTGAGGACTTCCTGTGTCCACATGAGGCGGTTCACGTAGGGAGGAGATGTAGAGCTGAAAACGGTTCATCTAGGGAGGAGATGTAGAGCTGGAGGGATGGAGGGATGACACTAGGTGTGGCTTCTGGATTTTCGGCCTAAGGAGCTGGATCAGTGGAGGTGACATTTACCAAGATGAGAGAGAAGAAGGAAGGGACAGGGTGCGGTGGGAAGAGAGTGGGCTTGGATCAAATGCTTTGTTTTTGTTTTTAAATAAGGTTTTATAGTGACCTTCATATATGGGTTTCCTGAAAATTTTATAGCTTTTCAAATGATGTTAATTTCTTTTCACGGTCCCACTTCCACTTAACTGCTAAAGTAGAGAAAATTTATTTAAAAACTGTTTGTCAGATATATACATATGCAAATTCTTGAAGTTTCTTTTCAGCAAGAATCACTTGGCTTTTCTAGGTATAAAATAATATCACCAACAATGAGAAGATTTGATCCTTTCTTTTTCAATGCATTTAAAATTACTTTATACCTTGGGGTGCCCGGGTGGCTCAGTCAGTTGGGCGTCTGACTTCAGCTCAGGTCATGATCTCACAGTTTGTGAGTTCAAGCCCGGCATCGGGCTCTGTGCTGACAGCTCAGAGCGCGGAGCCTGCTTCAAATTCTGTCTGCCCCTCCCATGCTCGTGCTCTCTCTCTCTCTCAATAATAAATAAATGCTAAAAAAGTAAAAATAAAATTACTTTATACCTTAATCATATATACTAAAACCTTCAAGGGTAGAGGCACCTGGGTGGTTCAGTTGGCTAAGCATCAGGCTTCAGCTCAGGTCATGATCTCAAGGCTCGTGAGTTAGAGGCCCACACCGGGCTCTGAGCTCGAGCCTCTTAGATCCTCGATCTCTCTCTCTCTCTTCCCCTTCCCTGCTCGCTCTCACTCTCTCTCTCTCAAAAAAAAAACATTAAAAAAAAAACCTTCAAGGATAATAATAGGAGTAGAAAGTGTTCCTATCTAGTTCTTGACTTTAATTAAACATATTTTAATTTAGTGCCTCTTTTAGACAATGTTTATTTTTGTTTTTTGGTAAAGAGTTGTTCTATTTGATTGTCTCCATTCATTTATATTTTTAATGAACAATGATTACTGAATTCTGCCTTTTCAGTATACAATTATACAATTTTTTTAAATTTTAGGATAGATAATTGCATTTTCAAAATTATCAAATCAAATATGTGTGATGTTCATTCCTAGTTTACGCGGAGTATTTAGAGAGCATTAAAGTTTCATACGGTTTGTAAATGTATTTGCATTGTTGTGTAACTGCATTAATTTCTTAAGAAAAGCAACTTATTAAACAAATATTTTTTTTCCCCTGAGTAACTTGGCTCTTTTAAAAAAAGATAACCTTCAAGGTGTTTTTTTTTTCTTTTTTAATCAGCCCTTAACTTTATAGTTAATGTGTTTAACAGATTGCAAATTGTAATAATAGGTTTTATCCTTCTGGCTCTTATGGACAGTTATATATATGACATTATTATGGCTGCTGTTTATTGTGCCCTCAGGAAGCCATTTTTAAAGGAAATGTAATTATGTTTCTATCCTTCATGATCCAGGGGTTATTACAGCTAATTTTATTCTCTTATCGAAGCAGATCTTTGACTTATGGCCTCATCAACCAAGAGAAATTGCATTTCAAAATTGAAAAAAATCCTAAGCTACAGCCATGACTAAAAACCAACTAAAAAAGTACCTTGTTATTTTAACCTCATTGAGCGCATTTTCAGATTCTTAAAGTTTTCGGTTTTGGTGACATGAATAGTTTGATAACACTCCAGTTTGTCCAGTACAAATTTAAGTTAATTGTTCCAGCATCCTATGTGGTTTACAATTTGTACTGGAATTTTCATTCTAAATGAATTGTTGTTGTTGTTGTTTTTAACATAACAATACATTAATATTTGCATTTCAGAAATATTTGTTATGAACATTTACATTTAAATAAGCTAGTAGTACTTAAACCTCTACTTTGTTCTTCCAAGGTCCCTGGCGGTCTGAGTGTGTAAGATAGGTGAGCAGGGAAAGAGGGCTCATTTAGAATGGGACCAGATCTGAAAGCTGACCAGTGATAACCCTTGTCTCTTTTAGAAACACTGCTGGACATATTAAAACCAAGGCTTTCATTTACAATAGCCAAATTATGTAAGGAGCCCAAGTGTCCGATGATAGTTGAACGGATAAAGAAGATGTGGTTTCATACAATGGGATACTATTCAGCCATTACAAAAGAATGAAATCTTGCTGTTTGCAACAACATGGGTGGGGATCTAGAAGGTATCACGCTGAGCAAAATGGGTCAGAGAAAGACAGATACCATATGATTTCACTCATTTGTGGAATTTCAGAAACAAAACAAGCGAGTAAAGGGTAAAAAAGAGACTCTTAACAATAGAGAACAAACAGATGGTTACCAAAGGGGGGGCGGGGGACGGGTGAAATGGGTCAAGGGGATTAAGAGTATACTTATCACGATGAGCACTGAGTGATATATAGAAGTGCTGAATCACTATATTATACACCTGAAACTAATATAACACTATCTATTAACTACAAAACACAAAACACGTTCCTTTCAAATATAGAATGAACGTACTCAGTGATAAAACAAAAGGTCCCAGAGACATACACACCTACGGACAGCTAACTCCTTCCAGCCTCGGTGGAAGTATAAATTAGCAAATCCCCTTTTGAGGGTGAAGACATTTTACCAGTAAAGATCAAAGTTTAAGTGTGTAAAATGTTGAAACCTTAAAACGAAAGTTACTGCAATTCTTCTAGGATTCTGTCATACCCGGGGACTTCACACCCATGTCAAAAGTTGTATGAAGAATACGAAATATTCAGAATTGTTTGTTTGCCAGGGAGAAAACCTGAAAAGAACACAGATGACCACCAGTGGGTTGGGAAATGGTGAATTACGGTATACCAACTCCATATTATGACATACTATGCAAGGTTTTTAAACAAGATAGATTTGTATATACTGAGGTCATTAAAAATAAATAAATAAATAAAAGGCCTGCAAGTCATGTTATCCAAAGAAAAAAGACCAGGGGCGCCTGGGTGGCTCAGTCGTTTAAGCGTCCGACTTCGGCTCAGGTCATGATCTCACGGTCTGTGAGTTCGAGCCCCGCGTCAGGCTCTGTGCTGACCGCTCAGAGCCTGGAGCCTGCTTCGGATTCTGTGCCTCCCCCTCTCTCTGCCCCTCCCCTGTTCGTGCTCTGTCTCTCTCTGTCTCAGAAATAAACATTAAAACAAATTAAAAAAAAAAAGACAAGCCAAGAGATAATACCGACACTAGGATGCCATTTATGATAAACGAAGCAACAGCTACCAATGTGTACCAATGTGTCACTCTACGTGGACAGAGCAAGCATATAGCTGAACCCAGGAGGATAATTCATGCATGCCTGCGCATGGTGTTTGCCTCTGGAGAGAAGAAGGCTTGAGGGCAGAGGCTCAGAGGGCGATTTTCATATTTGTTTTCTCTGTCTCTTTATTGTTGGTGATGTTAAAGGAGAAAATAGAATATTTTTTTAACTAAACAAAGAAAAAAGAAAAGCAATTCTGTTAACTGTGCTTCGACTACTATCCTTAACGTGAGGATTCACTCAGTTACAGAGTGGCACAGATTAACCAGGAGAATTTAAACGCCTCCAAAAAGCTACAAAAGAGGTTTTTGTTGTTGTTGTTGTTTTTATTTGTTGGTATGTTTTATTTCGTTTTACTTTAGCTGGAAGAGATTTTTAACCTTAGAGTTGAGATTATAGAGCAAGTAGCTCGGCATAAACTTCCTGGTGAGAGCAGTTCTAGGTTATTCCAAATGACTGCCTCCCCCGATTTTCTCTGAATTGCCCCTCTGCTTTCATGATGAACCTGATTCCCTTCAACCAGGTATTCAGGAACAAGAATGAAAAGATCTAGCCCTTCAGGGGCGCCCGGGTGGCTCAGTCGGTTGAGCATCTGACTTCAGCTCAGGTCATGATCTCACAGTTTGTGAGTTCGAGCCCCGCGTCGGGCTCTGTGCTGACAGCTCGGAGCCTGGAGCCTGCTTCGGATTCCGTGTCTCCCTCTCTCTCTGCCCCTCCTCTGCTGAGGCGTGCACGTGTGCTCTCTCTCTCAAGAATAAACGTTAAAAAAATTAAACAAAAACGATTTTAAAAGATCGAGCCCTTTAAAAAATATGAGTATTTGCACTTGCGAAGCATTATGTTAAACACTATATTCTGTAACATGGAAAAAAAAAAGTAGGGCAAAAAGTGATAATAACCATAGAACTTTGGAATCAAATAAATGGCCTTGTCTCTATTTTAGTGGCGAGGTCATTCACACAATTACAGCCAAAGACAAATAATGGAAGTTGAATGTCAAAAAATAATGGAAAACAATTGTTGAAATACTTAAAGATAGATACAGCAGAATTTATCTATAATTAGCTCCTTTATAAAAACTACCTAAAAATAGTGATAGATGAATGTGTTCGGAAAAATGGGAGTAGAGAATGCCTTGGCCCTAAAGCCGCCTGCTTAACTTACGCAGGTCCTTAAAAGTGCATTTTTTAATTGCAAGAAGCAAAAGAAATCTAAAAATCATAAATAGGTAAAACTATCCTATCCCAGGTGCTGAACAACAACAACAACAAATTATGATCTAATGAACAGATTCTTATAATTCCACTACTTACGCAAAACTAAAGTTCATAGTTTGGGGTATATCTTTTTATCGTCTCTCTTTACATTGACACGTGAACTTTCTCACAAAGGTAGAATCATCGTGTGAGTGTTTTACGCCGAAAATAATGTAGCCACGTTTTCTACATTATTAAACATTTTCTCAACAATAGTGTTTCCGTGGAGGCGTCGTATTCCACCGTCTCACTGAACTGTAGTTTGTTCAATCAACCCCTTGTTTTCTCAGATCGCCTTATTTTTTTTTTTCATCATTGCAAGCAATATGATGGACATCATGGCAGATAAATCCTGTATCTTTGGGATCAAGTATAGGGAGTGAAATTGCAGAATAAAGGGTTCTAGGATGCTCTTCTATTACTGAAGTATAGGGAGTGAAATTGGATCAAGTATAGGGAGTGAAATTGCAGAATAAAGGGTTACAGGATGCTCTTCCATTACTGAAGTTAACACACTGTTTTAGTATTAAAATTAATGTTTGATATAAACTAAGCAAAGCTTTACATAGAAGTTTCTATACATTATATTTAAGGGGAGAACTGCTTAATTTGTATAAAATTGTTAAGAATATAGTATGTTTTTATGTTTGTATATTAATAATTCTTCTTAAGAGAACAATTACATAATTTGGTTTAAAAACTCTATTCCTTGGGGCACCTGAGTAGCTCATCGGTTTAGCGTCTGTCTCTTGATTTTGGCTCAGGTCATGATCTCATGGTCCTGATATCGAGCCCCAAGTCAGGACTCTGTGCTGACAAATCTGAGCCTGCTTAACATTCTCTCTCTCCCTCTCCTTCTGCCTCTCCCCTGCTCGCACGTGTGCGAACGCTCTCTTTTCTCTCTCTCTCTCTCTCTCAAAAAAAAAGTCTATTTTTTATACCTTATTTTAAGGAACAAATTATTTTAAAATCGTAGTTTTAAGCAATCTATAGGAGAGATATACAAAATAAATTATGAGCACAAAAGTGCTTTAAACTCCAGTCTTTCTCTAACATATTTACTTTTATACAAAAGAAGAGATTATAATCACTATAATGTGATTCGCCCCTTCTTGTGATCAGCACCTAGCAACAGAGATAAAGAGATATTCATTTCTCTAAATTTCTGAATTATGACTTTAAACTTCCTTTTCTGGGTCAAGCTTTTTCAATTTCCAAGTTTAGTTGGAAACATAACTAAAACTATTAAAAATGTAGGTATCTTATGCTATAGCATTAAGACATTTCTTATTCAACTAGATTTATACTGGAATCAGTTGGAAATTCAAAAAGCAAGACAGAATTTATGGACAGCTGCCATTCAGGGGAGGAAAAACCTAGGAGCAGGTATTATTAACATATTTCTCTATGTCCATTTCCATAAGCTCACATAATGTGAAAGACAGCTATATGCTTCTGGAATTCAGTCTATCAGAGAAGATTCAAGAACACTTTATTTTTTTTAAGTTTATTTATTTATTTTGAGAGAGAGAGAGAGAGAGAGAGAGCAAGAGCAGGGGATGGGCAGAGAGAGAATCTCAAGCAGGCTCTGCACTATCAGCACAGAACCCAACATGGAGCTCAATCTCATGAACCATGAGATCATGACCTGAGCTTAAATCAAGAGTTGGACGCTTAACTGATTGAGCCACCCAGGCTCCCCAAGAACATTTAAAAAATACAGTCATTGCAACATACAAACTGATGACTTCCATAATGAGGGAAGAGCTACACCACTCCATAAGTCCTTCTTTGGGTGAATTGTTTGGGGTGAAAACAATTTGTGTGGGGTGTGTGTGTGTGTGTGTGTGTGTGTGTGTATGTGTGTGTGATTTTTTTTTTATATAGAATTCACTTTATAATAGCACTGATTTATCTATTCATTCTTTTAGCCAATATTTATTGGGTCCTCCATATGCCAGATCCTACGGCTCAACAGTGGGCATATGGTAATGAATAAAATGCATGTGTCAAGCTCATGTATCATCAATTTACCACCAAGTCTACCAGTGATTCTTACCATAGAATCACCCACAACTAGAGATAAGCAAGGACTGCGAAGATGTGAGCGGTCAGGTCAGCCACTGTGCTCCTGAAAAGAGGCAACTGTTGGGTAGAAAGAGCCCCCTCCCTCCCTCCCCTCCCAGCATGGGAGCAAGGCTTTTGTTACCCACTTCTGTGGAACAACATAGAAGTGCCTGAGAGAGGCAGAGAGGTTCCTTTCTCTTCTCCCCTCTCCCCTTCCCCACTCTTCTCCCCTTTCTCTGCTCCTCCCACCTTCTTCCCTCCTTCTCTTCCTGAAATTAATCCAAAAATGATCTTCATTTTAGGCTCTGGCTGCATAGACAAAGTAAAAGACAAGCAATGTCTTAGTGGCACGTTTCCCATTTGAAGCATCTAACAATCTAAAACAGAAAGAAAATACTTTCCTGAAAGCTGGCAGGATTTTTTTTAATGTGTATTTATTTTTGAGAATGAGAGAGTGTGAGCAGGGGAGGGGCCGAGAGAGGGGAACAGAGGCTCTGAAGTGGGCTTGCACTGATAGCAGAGAGCCCCACGTGGGGCTTGAACTCATGAACACGAGACCATGACTTGAGCCAAAGTCGGTCGCATAACTGACTGAGCCCCCCATCCCTGTAGGATGCTTTTACTTATCATCATCATCATTCTTCATTGTCATCATCATTGGTCATTTGCTGGTATTTACTGTATTCCAAGCACACGCATGTATATATGCACATTTTGTGAAATTCTCACAGATTTAGGCAGCGGATATTGTTATCCTCCTTGCACAGATGAAGGAAAACAGAGGCTGGGGCTATTTATGTGACTGGCCCAGGGTCATGCCTTTACTAACAGACAGAGCCCAGATAGATCTTCAATGTTCTAAATCAAGCACCAATTTCCCAAATTAACTGCATGTACTGTAGCTTATGCTTCTCTGATAAGAGTTGCCCGCAGAAGGAGTCATTGGATTTCTCTTCCCTCCCTTGTATCTATCCCCCAATATAAATCAAACCAGAAGTTCTATTAAAGAGTCCCATCAGAATACACAAATGAAGCAAGACACCATCTTGATATGTTTTTAAAAATCTATGACACATTTTAGATAAAAGGTTTAAGAGTAAACCGATGCTAATTTCAGCATTTCCCCAAAGAAATTCCATATGGCTTGCTCTGATGAGCAGTACAACACGAGAGACCGACGTTACCCTGAGAGAGATGGGTCGCATCTACACATAAATCAGATTCTGTCATCAGTCACAAAGAGCTGACATTTATCAAGGTATTCTGGTGCATCGGAGGGGAGCTGCCTTTCCCTGACAGAGTGACTCTGGTGGGAAAATGTCTGCCATCCCAGAAGCTCAACCCTGTCTGCAGCCATCACCTCCAGGAGAGCCTTGCCTAGGAAGAGAGGGGACCTTACTCACTGCAGGAACACCTGCCTACCCAGCAGTCGCCGCCATAACCCCCACGCCTCAGAGCAGTAAAGGCAGTGAAACAAAGGAGATTCAGAACCTCTGTCAGGGGAAACCATTACCTGCAGGTCTTAAGAATCTAAACATTTCAAGTGCAGCTATCTCTTCTGTTCTCATTTCCTTCAGACAATCACCCACAAGCGGGGATGGCCGGACCATTTGGTCGTTCTATTTTTACTTTTTTCGAGGGCCCTCCATCCAGTCTTCGAGGTGGCTGTTCCAATTTGCATTCCCACCGACAATGCACGAGGGTTCCCTTTCCTCCACATCCTCCCCCACACTTGTTATCTCTTGTATCTTTTATGATAACCGTTCTAGCAGATCTGGGGTGATGTCTCCTGGTTTTCATATGCTGCATGAACTTCCAATTTGGGAAATTATTTCTTTTGAGTTCCTACGTGTACTCAAGAGTTTGGTAGTCACCGTTGTGCATATGAAAAGAAGTTGAAAAAAGGAGAGAGAGAATGACCAATGTCACTTAAGCTTTTTTCCTCCAACCCTAACGCGGTGATGGCGTCTTAACAGATGCTCAGAAAGTTTAAATGAATGACTAAGGCTTCTTTCCTTAATGTTCATGGGAATATTTAGAAAACCAAGTCCTTGATTAACACTGCATCTATAAATGGGACAACAGCGTTAAACGCCTTCCAACCGAGAGCATCACCTCAACCGAAGTGGATTCGTAAAACTTTCCAAAAAGGCCTGGGTCCCAGGATTTGCCTGGCAACAATCGTTATCCAAAACCTTTGGAAAGGTGGTGGTAATTCACCACAGAAGGCACGTGAGAAAGCCAAGCACGGAGCGTGTGTGGTTCTCCCTGAGTGATCAGTGCAGCATCTGTCTATGCCGACCTCAGAAACGTGCTGGGCAGGGTTTTCGGGTGCTGCCATCAGTTTGGTCTCATTAGAGACACAGCTCCTGTGATCAAAGTTCACACGGGATCAGAGACAAACAGTTTGAAACATAATACTAGGAGAGTGGTTGTGGCTTCCGATTATTTTGAATGAGTCTCCTTTGTTGGGATAAAGAGTGGGGAAGCCTCCGGTAGGTCATGAGAAGAAGAGAGACAGGGCTCTGAGAGCGAAGGGTTTTCTGTGAGAGGCTGGGGCAGCCAGGAAAGACTATGCTGCCCTGCGGGCACTTGTCATCTCCTGAAGACTGCACGTGGCTTGCAACTCCCCCAGGTAGGGAACCCAACTTTTTACTGATGTCCCTTTGCGTGAGATCTCTGACTAATGGGCATCCATAAGGACACTCTGTAATGACAATTATATTTTCCTCACTTAAAAGGCAGAGGGAAGCAGCAGTTTAGAGCATGCAATGGCCCGACTCGTTTGAAATGTACTGTTTTAATCGTGGAACTTCTTGTAGCGGCCAGCTGTTGTGATCATTTCGTATCTGATGTACCATACAGTTCGTTGAAAGTCTTCCTAAGTAAGATGTTTCAGCTCTTTATTCCGCAGAGGCTTATGGACATAAAGAGATTAGTGGGTTTTATGTTTTACGGTTATCTTTTAGTTGAAGAAAATGTTAATAAAGTAACTGACACATTTAAATGATTCCTCAAAGAAACCGATTCTCCCAGAACTAAAAAAAGGATCTCCTTCATTTTGTGGGGGGGGAAATGTGCTAAATGTGCAGAGTCAAAAGCAGAAACGAGGCTCAATTTCCAAGCCCATGGATCCATGAGACTTCTTCCCTGCCTGGTGACTATGGAAGTCCCTCCAACTTATCCACCCAATATCCAATTGCCCTTCTTACTAACAGAACCCCAGTGACAACATGCCCGAGTTAGAACTACATTTCTCAGCATCTGTGGCATCCAGTTTGGGTCAATGACGTGCCACCAGGCGTCAACAGCATGGGGCTTCAAGAAATGTTGGCACGTGCCTTCTTGTCCTTCCTGCCTTCTCCTTTTCCCTGCCCGCAATGTGCACATGAAAGCTGGGGCTGTGGCACAACCCTCTCTGAGCCAGGTATGCGGTCCGATTGTAAGGGTGGGAAAGCACAAAGCTAGGATCATGGAAGGTCTTCATTTGCCTACTTACTCTTCTTGATAGAAAAAATCCAAACCTTGAATTTGTTTAAGCTGCAGTTATTTGCACCTCTCCTAGCGATCAAATGAATAACCTGAGAATACGAATGCAGACCTTCGGTAAATCGGATCAGAAAAACGTTTTCTATCAATCATGTACATCATCTCTGTTCTTAAAGTGCGCTGTTTAGGGGCGCCTGGGTGGCGCAGTCGGTTAAGCGTCCGACTTCAGCCAGGTCATGATCTCGCGGTCCGTGAGTTCGAGCCCCGCGTCGGGCTCTGGGCTGATGGCTCAGAGCCTGGAGCCTGTTTCCGATTCTGTGTCTCCCTCTCTCTCTGGCCCTCCCCCGTTCATGCTGTCTCTCTCTGTCCCAAAAATAAATAAACGTTGGAAAAAAAAAATTTAAAGTGCGCTGTTTAGAGCAGAAAACCGTCGGCCTGGTAGAGCCCCTGGCTCTTGGATGAGATCCCCGCCCTTCCCCTGTATGCTGGTCTACTTTTTCCCCACTTATTCATAACCAGAAGCAAATTATTTCCTAATAGTCTGAGCATCCGGAATTTTGTTGTGACTTTTCTGCTCCATCAAATCAGCATTGCTTCTCCTCTAGATTCAAGCCTAGAGGATTTTTGTCTTTATCACTTTGTACTTACAGCAAAACATCCTGACCTGTCTTGAATGAACATCAGATTTGTATCTGACAAATTGTCCAGACACTGCCCAAGACAAGGGATTTTTCTCTATTGGTTCAGAAGGGAGACTCTCTCGTAGTTATGTGACACAGTGCAACATCCTTCTGGTCATGGACACAATTTCTCTGCCACTGAATTTTGCCACATACCTTTAGCTTTTCTCTCTTCCACTAAGCAAGCTTTATAGAAAGGGGTCAACATTTAAAAAATTACGATAGATAATAGTACACAAAAGATGTCACTTGGCGAAGATCTTAAATAGTGCTGAGGTAATTTGCTGAAATATCAACATGGCTATGTTCTCTCTCTTTCTCCCTCCATACCTCTCTCCCCTGCAGGAATGTCTTTTTCCAAAGAGTTTAGGGTTTAGAACTATAGAAAGTAGAAGGGTCCTTTTTCCACCCTTGGGAAACAAACTACTCTGTGCTACTCTTCTCTTCTCCATTCCTCTGACTTCCGAGTAAATGTTACTGGAGTTTCCTGTCTTTTATAGCAGCTTAAATGAGTTGAGATTAGGCAAGGGCGAAAGGATTTGGCTTCAGAAGGCCTCTGAGAGAGAGATTTCCTAACAGATGAGATAGAGGGGGTGGTATTTTTCCTGCGAGTAGCCTGTGGATTTAGTTGATGGGCCCGCAGAGAGTTGGGTGCGTGGTGCCCCCTCAAGGAATACCCTACCCCAACTTTGCCAGGGTCTTCCGGAGCCAAACATGGCAACAAGCAGTAAAGTCCCCAGAGCTGGAGGTGATACAGAGAGGTCAGATAATGGACGGCATTTGCACTTGTGCCTGGGGCCTCTTCTCCATACCTCTGAGCCTGGAAAGATACCAGAACTATGCCTGATGGGGATGTGGCTCAAAAGAAAAAACCTCTGATAGTGACTAAGGTTTCAACTCTTGACGGTCCGATGGTCGAAATCAAATTTAAGTTGGACTTAAACAAAGGAGGAATGTGATCATTCCTCCCCACTTGACTTCTTGGAGATGATATTCGCCAAGATTCTGACCTATAACATTGTGTCTAGGGGAAAGGAAAGATTTGCAAACGGAAATCTCATAACCATGACTCGAAGTTTCCTCTGACCTTCGCACCTTTTTAGCTCTATTTGTGCCTGTGTATCTTATCAGATGAATAGGGATCATTCTGGCTTCATTCAGAGTCTGGATCCATTGACAAAAATTCATTAACTCTTTGCTAATAGAAAGTACTATCTTGATCTTTAAAACAAGCTTCAATATTTTAATGTGCCCTGCATTACACTTGAATGATACCTCTTCTCATTAGAGCACTGCCGGTATTATTTTCTCAGACCTCGGCGTCCTGCCTTCATTCCGGCAATTCTGAAATTCTGACGTTGAAATAAACAACTAGCTGAAATAAATAATCCAGATTAGGGAATGTACATTTATCGAAGCTGAAAGTGCAGGGTAGAGCACTAGTAATAAAATAAATTCTGAGATGGCAGGAGTCTGCCTCTTTTACTGAGGTTTCTAGCCAACTGTCAAGATGGGAAACAAAACATGCAAAAATGTGTATACAGATTAGAGTTAAGAATCTTGAGAAAAGGGGAGGAGGAAGGGAAAATGAAAAAACAAACAAACCTGACTCTGCTCCACCTGCAAATAATTTTTAAAAATGCCTTGAACTAAATGCATTAAAACCGAGCAACCTCAATTTATGTAAAGCAAGCTAACCGAATGTGTTGTTACCTCTACGATGAATGAGGGGACAAAAAGTAGGAGAAAGAAAATCATGCCCTTGAATCCGGTTCATGGCCCTTATAAACTGAATGTGTTTTAAAGGGAGGCTATGTGTATGAGTGCATTACTGCATCCCAGAAGGGCAGTTCTCTTTAACTCAAACCTATTTCCAATGTAAAATATTTTATTTTATTTTAAGTGTTATTATTAACAATTGGATTAAGTGAATTAGAACTGACATGGAACTCGATTTGGAGCAAGCACTCCTTTTGGGCTTCCGGGTAAACACTGCACATGGTTTGTTTGCTGTGAGGCCAGGAACACAGGCTGTTCAGTCTCCAAGCTGGTACTCACCCAACACCAACTTGCCCCAGCCACCCGCCGGTAAGAGTTGTCACTCTCTTACAACTGGCTGGTGACAGGGATCTTTTAAATACAGAAACCAATACAGGGATTAAACAACAACAACAACAGCAACAAGAAAATCCCGTCAGATATGACTACATTTTTGAGGTCTTCTGGAATTTCCCTTGGCAGTTTGCACGAATTATGACCTGCATTTCCTGGGTAAGAGTTCAAGAAGACACATGGCAAAAAGCCTAGTTAAATCGTGTTTGAAACCGGTTGGTGGACTGTGTGTACTTCAGAGCTAAACCTGTTTCGTCACTAAAATAAAAATCTCAGCACTCTGTGTAAGATAAACTAAAAGATAGTGTTTATCAGGAAAGAGAGAGAAGTCTTGCATTAGGGTATCTAATAAAACTTGGGAGCAGAATTTAAAATGGTGCTGCAGTTTGACTTGAGACCAGAACCAGATGTTATGGTAGAATGAATTAGAATGAATTAGAATGAATATATAATATACATATACATATACATATACATATACATATACATATACATATACATATACATTCTGGGTTATTTTATATATATATGAGGATATATTCTGAGGGCATACTACATTCTGCAATGGGAACATTGAACATTTTACAATACCCTATTTCCAGCAGCATCCTTACTAAACGAATTATTCACCCACTAAGGAAATTTTCAGCATCCTTCTACTTTAGCTTCTAGATGTTTCCTTCTACTTCAAATCCTTTATATTTGTCTCTAGTCTTCTCTACCATAACCTCTGGTTCTGGTCTCACATCAAGCTGTAGCACCATTTTAAATTCTGTTCCCAATTTATGTGTGTGTGTGTGTGTGTGTGTGTGTGTGTGTGTGTGTGTATATTTTTTTTTTTCCTCAGAATTTTTTTTTTTTTTTTTACTGGGTCTCGGGAGACAGAAGCAGTTAGTCTGCTGATTTTAGGTCCGGGATTTGTATAGGACACTTCAGCAAAGAGGACTATTTCCAACAGTTAAGGTAACTACTGGGTCTTGGTGAGGAGTGGGAATGCCAGGGGCACAGGGTGGAAGAACAGGGAGGAGAACAGTAGAAGGAGTGAGTCAGATGCCCTCTGTGGCCCCTGAGCAGGAGACCGGGTTGGTCCGTTCACTACTGTCACTGTGTCTTTGACGTTGCAGCCACTTGAGTTGGAGGCTGATAATTAAACGTAAGTGAATTATTCTCTTTTAATATTCAAGGGAAATCTAAATTGTTCCATTTCGGCAGCCACATCAAAGACAGGACAACACAGAACAGAAAGACGCCCAAAGTCACGTCGAAGCTAAGCATTCATTTGGGGGGCTCGCAAAGTTGTAAGAATACGGGCTGGGCAAGGGCAAAGTGAAGATTTATATCCTAAAACAACCACTTTAATGTCTCCCGTTATGTGCCAACTTCTATTAATCTTTACCTCCCGTTCTCACTACATACAACCCACTTTCTACAGGTCATTCTATTGGCCCCCATCAAGTCACTTTCTTTTGGGAAACTGTTAACCAATTCCTTACCTGCCCCCACTTCCCAAATTCTTAGAACTTAATTTGATTCAACAAATCTAGCGACAGGGTGATGACTTCAAATCTTCCAATGTGATAAAAATCCAAATTTCAACCGGGATATTTCTATCCTAATTTTTCCACTTTGTAGAAGAGTCTGCAAATCCACACGTAAAAAGTCTTACCATAGAAGTAAAAAGCAGAGAACCAGGAAATAAATGTAACATAAAATAATCCTTCCATGTCTGAGAGACCACATCCATTTGGGCTTTCAATATCTTTCCTTGCATCTAATGCTTTCTTGGGGGGGAAATTCAAGGTGATATTCTTTACCTCAAAGGTATTTGTTGGTTGGATGAGGTGTGTTGTTTTTTTTTTTTTTTTTTTCCTTGAAATATGTTTTCACCCTTCTGGCTTTTTATAGTATTATGAGAACAATGACCTCATTCTCTCCGGTTGATAATAACGGCATACTTTTTATAACTTGGAAAGGCATCTGCTTATTGATATGGGAGTTAAAATTAACTATAATGCAAGAGCTAGCCGCTGCGTGCCTCGCCTTATCTTGTGGGGCAAAATAAATAGGATGGGAAACATGTGAGGCTTGCATTTAAGTCTTTGGAAATGATCACTTGTGTTCTGGTAGAGACATTTCTCTTCTTTGTATGCTTTATTTCACAGCTGAAAAATTAAAGAAACCAGTATTGTGGAAAACACCTCCTTCTAAATACGACTAAAATGGGGAGAAAATAAAAGCGCTATAATGAAGAGGTCACATTTAATTCACAGGCATAACATCTGACAGGTTAACAAGGATGATGGATAAGCTGATCCTTCTCTTTGTAGGCGACACGTCCCACGCGGGACTCTCTTCTACTTAGAAACCACAAAAATACCATTCAAACTGATTAGAGGTTCGATCCTAAGCAAGAGGAGGGATGATAAATGAATTTAAGGGGGCTGGCAAGATAGAAAACCTGAACCCTGAATAAGTGTAATAATTTTATGCCACGGCACGAATGTTCTTAAACTAATCTATGAAATCACTTAACCCCAAACGGATACGAAATCGGTACATTTAACGTGAGGTCTTTAGTTTATGAGTTAAACCTGCTTGGATGGTGGGTGGCAAATAGTGATAAGTTCCAGACCGAAATGAGGATAGGACTCTGCACTGTACTGTGATTGTCTACTCACTCATCTGTCCTCCTCAATGAGTTAAAATATCCTCATAGGACTGCATATTATTCTTAACTCCTCAGGAACCAGCACATTGCCTGACGCATACAGGCACTTGATAAGGTCTATTGTCATTCAGACTATACACGTTGCCGAAAGAAGGCAGATCCTACCATTCTTAACCTAGCCCAGTGTCCTTTGTAAATTTTTTAATGCCTTGCTTATCCTATCGTAAAAATGCAAATACCGCGTGGAGGGATTATGCGGTTAGCCTAATCGGCATTGAACACGTTGGGATAACAGATAATTTAAGGTACTTGAGAGCTTTCCAGCACTCTCTTTGTCCCATCTCACCACTGGCCTGGTGTGCAGGGCACTGGCATTGGCAGGGATGAGGGGGCATATGGAGGCCGACACCAGACCACTGAGCAGGGGACCTGCAGGAAGGAGTCCACAGGGTTCTGAAAGGGTAGGGGGGTACCCAAGATGAATTTTACCAGCTTCCCAATTGTCATTATGCCCACGCTTAATCACCTATTCAGAAGGTGGCAGGTGTATGTGAGGAGGGAAGACACCCCCTCGCCACAAGGGGGAGAAGGGAATGAGGCCAGAGGAAGAAAAGGCAGAGCTCCCAGGCCTCGTCTCTGAGCCAAAATAATCCTATAACATGGAACATTCATTCAAGAAATCTGTTTCCTTGCATATTATGTGTAAGATACTGTTGGGGCCTTGCTAGGTGTTTTAAAAATGAATCACATCAGCTGCTACCTTCAAGGCACAAAGAACTTAGCAAGGGAGGCAAGAGCCCCGCACAGGTAGTCCCACAGTAGGCAAGCAGTGATGTGGGCCACATGAGGGATCTCGGTGAACTTTCTGTTGAGGAGAGGAACTTAGCAGGCTCTCCCGCCATGACGGTGAGCCCGACCTCTGGTGACCCTCCAGTCAGCTGTCTTCAGGAGAGGCACACAAAAGCAAAGTTGTTCAAAGTCAAATTTCTTATGTCACTGCCCTGCCTGAAACCTACCAGTAGCCATTCTTCATTGCTTTTCAGAGAATTTAAATGCTATACCATGGCCTAGAGGCCTCCAGGCTCTGCATAATCTGGCCTCCTCAGATCTAATCTGTAGTCACTGCCAGGCTCCTAGCCTGTCTCCATGCTGCACATGCGCAATTCCTCTCCCCCACTCTCCTTCTCTCTTCCTTTCTCTTTCTTTCTCCCTCTCTCCCTGTGTGTGTGTGTGTGGTGTGTGTGTGTGTGTATCTCTCTCTGTCTCCCTCTGTCTCTCCATTTCTGTCTGTCCATCTTTGTCTCTCCATGTCTCTCTCTCCCTCACACACGTTTTCTCTCACATTTATAAAGTATGTCTAGAAATTATGTTCTCTTCATTCTCTCTACCCAGTTAATCCCTGTGGTTTTAATTTTTCTCCCCTCTGCCACCAGCACCTGCCCAATCAATCCACTGTCCTCTCTCACCTGGACTATCGTTGTCTTTGCCCTTCTTCCAAATGTTCTCCTGTTATCAAAAACCCACACAGCAGGCAGAGTGTTCTTGATAAATCAGACCGCTTTTCACTTATTTAATTAAAATCCTGCAGTCATGAAATCCAGGTTCCTTTCCATGACAGGTAAGGCACTGCATCAGTCACCTTCTATCTCTCCGGCCTCATCACGTGAATCCGTTTTCCTCCAACTCTGCACTCTGTGACACCAGCCGTCTCTTAGTTTCTCAAGGACTCTGAACTCCCTCTGACCTCAAGGACCCAGACACATCCCATCTGCCCAGAACATTCTCCTCCTAGATGTTCTCATGGCTTTCTTGGCCACTGAGGTCTCAGCATAAATGTGCACTCCTTAGAGGATTTCTTCTAAGCAGCCAAATCCAAGGACTAAAGTAATCTTTGGATTGTGGTCTTATCACAAGGCACCCTTTATTATCTTCATGATACTCCTCACTGAATAATCTGAAATTATTGCCTATAGATTTGCATATTTGTTTACTTGTCTGTCTTCCCCCGTGCTGGAACAACGGCAGCCTTGTTTCTCCCGTGCGTACTATGGGGCTGGTGATTTATAGAGATTCAACCACTGTTTTCTGAAGTAACAAGTGCATCCTCTCTCTCTTGTTCTTCTCAGTCCCCATTTGCTCGCTTTTTGTATGTAATTCCGTTTCATATCGCGTTCACGGTAGAAAGTTTCCCGGAACCTACCGGTGCTTACACAGGTACCTTATTTACGGACCACCTTCAAGCAGCCTCCAAAGTTAAATAGAAAAAAGAAAAAAAGTTATTCAATTATGGAAGAATCTTTAACATATGGTTCAAATGACAAAAACTCAGTTACCATTTTTTACCTACCACTCATCTCTCTAAATAACTCACAGTATTTGTTTTTTTACCTGCTCACTATCTCCAAGCACCTGTTCTTGGAAATCATAGCCACCGGCGTCTTACGTTTCGTTCACTATCCACACGCCTTCCTTCCAGGTCTTCTCCTACTATATCTTTCTATTTACTCCCCCATCTTTTAATCGTCACCTATTAGGCACCAGGCACTGAGAATGCAAAGATGGCCCCTGGGTTCAGGTAACTTACAGTCTCCTAGAGAGGACTGATAGGTAAATCAGCCAGAGTAATATATGGTATGGGGTTAAGAATACAGTATGTGCAGGAAAGAGCAGTGCCCAAACCAGAGGAAGTGGCCGATTTTCCATGGGGATGGGGGGAGGTTTAGGAAATGCTTTGCAGGGGAAGAAGAGAGTGCACCTGCAGAGAAGGAACGGGCATTCCTAGCAAGAAAGCAAGGTCAGGAAAGGCAGGAGTTATAAAATAGTCCAGGAGCGCCGGGGTGGTTCCTGACTTCGGTTTGGGTCATGAGCTCCCAGTTCCTGAGTTCAAGCCCCATGTCAGGCTCTGTGCTGACAGCTCAGAGCCTGGAGCCTGCTTCGGATTCTGTGTCTCCCTCTCTCTCTGTCCCTCCCCTGCTCGTGCTCTGTCTCTCTCTCTCTGTCAAAAATAAATAAATGAACTTAAAAAAAAAAATAGTCCAGCAGGTTGAGGCATTGCACAGAGCCTGGGAAGCATGAGGGGGGTGGATTAAGAGGTGAGAAGAGAGAGGCAAGCGTGGACAGAGCATTAGAGGATGAGGTGTACCCTGTTGAAAGATCTGACCGTTACCCCGTGGTGAAAAAATGGCCACTGGAGGTGTTTATTTCCCACCTTAAGGAACCCTAAGAAAGCCGTAGTCCATTTGCAGAATGAATTTAACTTCTTTAGTTTTCTCGACTGAAGACTTTGTTTTCCACTGTTCTTTTGGGTTCACCAAAGTTAATCCCCATAATGACAAAAATTTTTTAAACTTTAAACAATTTTTTTAAGTTTATTGGTTCATTTTGAGAAAGAGAGAGCGTGCGCGCAATAGTGGGGGAAGGGCAGATAGAGAGGGAGAGAGATGGAATCCCAAGGAGGTTCCCAGCTGTCAGCACAGACCCTGAGGCAGGGCTCGAACCCATGAACTGCACGATCATGACCTGAACCTGAGCCAAAATCAAAAGTTGGTAGCCTAACCAACTAAGCCACCCAGGTGCCCCCCGCCCCAATAATGACAACATTTTAAAGGGTTTAGAGGAACTAATCAATAATTAGTACTTTCAAGGCACCACTGGAGACTGTTGTAAATAAATATTTAGAATCCTCTTAATGTTCTTAGCCTCTTTTGCTTTTGTTGTAAGAAACAGAGCAAGTTATCACAAGGAAAGATGATTTTTTTATTATACATTTCGGATTTTCTCCAGCTATCGCATACAGTAGATTCCTGAAGCCAATTAATTCCTTAGGTAAAAATGTGTTCAGATTTTTGTTTAAAATTAAAATTAAAAAATGTGTTCATATTTTTGTTTTGTAAAAGTAGATTGTGATGTTATTACATGGTGGGCAAGGTGGGCTTCTTTAAAATGTTTTCTGCGTCTCTCCCTTACGGCACGCTTTGAAACACCGACTTGCCTAAGAGACTGGTTTCAGTGTTTACAGCAACCTTAGCCCAAAGGCCATTTATGGATCTGGTAAAAAGGAAGTATGTCAAATGGCGATCTACACCCCACAACGAATGCAAAGCACCTGGTTTGACCATATTATGTTCATTTCTGCTACCTAAGGGAGAATGTGGGGGAGGGGGTGAGAATATGAAGTATGAAAATAGGTAGTTAAAAAAAAAAGAGTATTTTCATCTGTGATGCTAACAGAAAGTGGCTAGAGGGGATTTGGCGCTGATGAAAACGCTGAGAGATTTACAAATCTCACAAAGCTTTTAGCTGAAGGCAAGACAGTGGAGTGACTAAAAGGGAGGGGTGAGAGGAAGAAAGAAGTGACTCGTATTGCGTGTCTTCTACAAGCCAGGGGCAACCGAGGCATATTATTTCATAATCCTATCTATCGCTGGCCACAATTTTGAATCGTAGTCAGATGGTATTACTGGGATTTTTACCTGGAAGGAAGCTAAACCTCAATGGTCACACAGGCGTGTGGAAATGGAATTAGAATCCTGCCTGGCCCTGAAACCCACGACCTTTCTCCTTCCTAACACGGCTTCTCATTCTCCAGTAGGAACGTCCTGGTTAAGATGCATGATTTAAGTTGGACTTTGGACGAAAAGAGTAAACCCAAAGGAATGGAAGAATGGCATTGACACGTATCCTAGTGTTTGTTTGAATTTTATACTTGTTAAATTTGAGTGGAGGTATTGTATTATAATCTACAATGCAGATGTATATGTGGCTTACATTGATTGAGCACCGACTACGTGCTGAAAATCACAGAGATAAAGTTTTCATTAAAATAGAGCCACTCTTTCCACAAACCCAACAACCAAGGCCGTGCCTTATCGTCTTTTGACAATCAGTCATGGTTCACTTCAAGGAACTAAATGAAAATGGCGTCTTCACGCTGCACTAGACTAGTATGTCCGATGTCAATTACAGCAGCAAGTTGTGCTGATTCAGCAGGTGACGGTGGTGGTGAAGGAGAGCTTTCCGGGGCATTGAGACCCGGGAAGGGTTTAGTGTGAGTACTCACATCTCATCAGACTCTGGGTGCAGACTTTGGCTCCCATTCTGCTTGGATTCCTGATGATTTTTCAGTGTTTTTCCAAAGAAAAGCAGACCTCTCTGAGTGTGCTTTCAGAAAGTGCTCTCCTCAATGGTGTGTTTTTCAGAAGGAAAGTTGTTACCAGATCAATGTGCTTAAGGAAATGAAAAGCCCTTGATTAGCAGCCAAGAAGCCTCCTAACGAAATGACATTTCCCTCCAGGGATCTCAAGTGCTGAATAAAATCTAGTGCTCTCTGTGTTGAGTGCTTATGTTTGTTGTGTGTTCTTCTTTTTTTTTTTTTAATTTTTTTTTTAACGTTTATTCATTTTTGAGAGACAGAGAGAGACAGAGCATGAGCGGGGAAGGGGCAGAGAGAGGGGGAGACACAGAATGCGAAGCGGGCTCCAGGCTCTGAGCCATCAGCCCAGAGCCCGACGCGGGGCTCGAACTCATGGACCGCGAGATCGTGACCTGAGCCGAAGTCGGACGCTCAACCGACTGAGCCACCCAGGCGCCCATGTCGTGTGTTCTTCTGAGGTGCACTTCATAAACATGGGGACAACCATAATGCTGGCCCCCCAGATAGATGAATGTGTGTGGCCACGTCAAGTGTCGAAGCAAAAGCTTTATCTGCCTCACACGCCTGGGTTGTGTAGCTGAAGGTAAGTTACCGTTGACACGTCCCTAAAGGAACTCTGCATGAGGCCCTCAGAGAGGGAGCGCCGTACTTGTTAGTCTGAAAACAGCATTATCCCCTAAATTCCTCCAGAGAACGTGAGAGTGTATCGTGAGGAAAAACTAAGTGCTAATTCTTACCGAAATGGATAATCCCTTTTGATTTTTGCAGAGGTGATCAACTACGAGACCACGGTCCTCGTTCCATCAGCATCTAAATGTGTATGTAGAGATAGAGATTATAGTCTTTATGGTGTGTTCCTACTTTAAGTACGAGAAATCCACTGTCATATGGTTAGAAACTAGTAGGAAACATTTGAATCTTATGGGAGAGTTTCACGGCACCGAGGACAAGTTTGGATTCAGACACTAGCAATGTCTTTCTCTCTTTCTCTCTAAGCAGCTTCTTCATTTCTCTTTCTGAGGGTGTGGGATTTCTGCAGCCACCACACGAATTTCTAGCTGTACATCTCTCTCCTCAAGATGATCTGTTTGGGAATACAGTCTTCGAGCTCCAAATTTAGATTCATCGTCGACCCGCTTTATTCTACTGAAACACAGCGATGTGTTCCGCAAACGGCAGTGCCTTGTCATCTCTTAACAATCGACCATAGGTTACCTCGAGCGACAAGAAAAATAAAACGTCCAAATGCCAAATTAGTACCTCAGACGTAAATTACAGCAGCAAGGCCTAGCTTGGAACAGCTGCCATTTCCAGAAACAGTTGGCTGTAGCCAGAGGTTCAGGCTCACAGTGTATGAGCATCTTAGCCGCTACAGCAAGATGCTTGGGGGGGGGGGGCGGGGGGGCGCAGACACCCCCCTCCCCCAAAGAAGATGAGGCAAAGAAATTTCAATATGTCGACTTCAGTGGCCTTATATAATTAAAGAGATTCCAAATTAAAAGGGAGCCATTGCATTTTGCAGCTAAACTTCAAAACAAAAACTGTTACCACTAATATTTTTCCCTATACATTTGTCTCTACCTGGAACGTCCTCTATGCCCCCAACATCCTTGCTGACCAACTAGTGCTCAGCTCAGGTTTCTACGCTCTTCCTTAACTCTCCCCCTCTTAACTTCCTCACATCTGATCGTTCCTGTTTGGAATAAAACAAAACCAAAAAACGCTTGTCACACTCTTTAGTATAATCACCTATTTAAAGACTGTGATGGATTATTTATGTACTGGGTATTTTATTTCGGAGATTATTTTCTTAAACTCTTATGCAGAAATAAGTCTCAGTAGTGCAGATGGTTGAATCCTATACTAACATCTCAATAATAGATCTCTAGTTCTCTTTCCACCTATTTGGTGCTTACTGAAAGATTTACCAACAGTCCTAGACCCCTGCTAATTATGCCTCAATTAATAGTAATGAAGTCAGTGAGAGCGTGAAAAAAAACCCTAGATACAAACCAGACTCCACAGTCTTGCCTTCATCTTAGAAAATACAAAAAAATAAATAAATAAATTAAATAAATAAAATAAATAAAAAAATAAAAAAATTCCTTCCTTTTCCTTCTTAGACCTTGCTCAGGGCTCCTAGGTGTCAGCTCCCTCAAAAAAGAATTTTTTTTTTCTGGTACACTCTCCATGTTTCTACTCCTTGTCTGATGGCATCATAATACCATGTGCCTCTAGGTAAAAGACGGTTTCAGAAATTTTACAAATATAATACAGAGAAGGAAATCCTGACGCTTGCTTTCTATCTCACACAAGAAAATTAGGCTTGCATATTTCTCCCCCACAAGCGGACAGGAGATATATCTCATTTAATGTACCCCTCTTATCTTTCTCTTTTACAAGAACAAGAATGAAAGATTATGAGGCTGACTAGGGTCGCCATTCGGACTGCACTCCCGTGCGCTGCACACATTTGGGGTGTGGTAGGAATCCTGTATGTGATGTAAAAGAAGACAAAATTGTGACTCAAAGAATACTAGGGTAACACACGTTCTGGTTCTGCATTATGTATTTGGGGAATGGATCGGTACTTCATCCTGTAAGTCTTTGGAAAAGTGATTTCATGTCTTCCAGCTTCAACGTATTCACTCATAAAATTAGCCTTCTAACACCTGCCTCCCTGAATGGTTGTGACGGCTGGTATCGTTTATCTAAAACCCCAAGCATATGTGAAGCGCCATTTACCTCCCTGTGGTCTTCAAGTTCAGGATGACACTCAGATGGGAAGCCAGACCCAGGGTCACCACACGTACGCTGACAGCAGGAGCTGTTCCACGGCTCGTGTGTTCACACTTCCCCTTCCGTTTGGGCAGTTTGCTTCCACCAGCCTACTCCCATCACTTATCTTTAGAGCATGGGGACCCTCATGATCGCTAAGGACCTGTAGCGGGGAGAAGGGGGGAAGGGGTAGGGAGTAGCTAGAGAACAAGAGATCATACAGATCACAGCTTCCCGGAGCGGGAATTCGCTTGGTGGCGAATAATTTAAAGCACTGTTTTCGTATTAATGCAAATAAAAAAGGAAAACCACCAGAACATGCAGTGCTGGTAGGAGACTGCTCCCGATTCTTCCCAGACACCCAGGATTTGAGTCCATTTGCCTCTGCATTTAGGGTTTGGGATGGATTTTAGAAGCAGTCGGAATGGAACAACCTGAAAGAGCGGTGAGCAGAGTAATGTATCATAGAGGGTACGCCCCGAGAGCCTAAAAATTCAATCTGAAATGCAACTCAGGTGAGGAAATCCATTTCTTTCTCAAGGTTCTTCCTGAATTCAAGGAAATCTCCGGAAACCTACAGCAAAATCAAAACCTGGGAACATACTACAGAAACAACTAGCTGAGCGGAGTTTTCTGGAGCGGACCCAAATTAAAATGTTTGCCCTTATTGTCCCTGTAAATACAGTGGTGCTTGGTAGAGAGGTACTTCTGTTTTTGTTTGTTTGGTTTGGGTTTTGGCTGGATTTGAATACGGCGACTATGGTCACTTTTTGTCTATGAAAAACGACTATAATCCTCAATAAAGACAGAATAGTACCCAGCTCTGCAAACATCAGTTTGGGACCAAAAGGTGTTAATGAGGTCTGTGGACATATGGAAATAAGCCTAAAGCACCAGTTCTCAACCTATTTTTTGTTCCAGCCTGACTGAGTGATAGGACGTGGTGAATAGTAACTTAGAGGCCATGCCTTTATAAGAGGGTATATCAGGGCGCACTTGGGTGGCTCAGTTGGTTAAGCATCTGACTCTTGGTTTCAGCTCAGGTCATAATCTCAGTTTCGTGAGTTCGAACCCCGCGTCTGCACAAAGTCTGCTGGGGAATCTCTCTCTCTCTGTCCCTCCCTTGCTCACACTGCCTCTGTCTCTCTCAAAATAAAGAAACTTAAATTTTTTTTAACATTTATTTATGTTTGAGAGAGAGAGAGAGAGAGCACGAGCAGGGGAGGGACAGAGAGACGGGGAGACCCAGAATCCGAAGCAGGCTCCCAGCTCTGAGCTGTCAGCACAGAGCCTGACGCAAGGCTCAAACTCACGGACCGCGAGATCATGACCTGAGCTGAAGTCAGTCGCTTAACCAACTGAGCCACCCAGGCACCCCAATTTTTTTTTACTTTTAATAAAAAAAATAAAATAAAAAATAAGAGGGTATATCAGAATATAAGAAATGGGAGAAATTATAATTCTGAAAAGTGCCCTGGGGATACTTACAGGAATCTGTTGCCTGTGGCAGCATTGAGTATATGGCTTCTGCTACTATAGTAAATGTACTAAAAGTTTTGAATTATAGTACACCAAATGGGTTTGTTCATTTAGTAATCATCTCTCGATACGCGCCAGGCTCTGCATTAGGAGGGTTTCTGTTACTCAAAATTTTCCTCTACGTTCTTGCACGGGGTGTCAATTAAAAAAAAAAAAACATCAGTTTGTAAATAAAGTTGTAAATACCATATCTTTATGATAGTAAAGATATGATAGTAAAGATATGTAATCATATCTTTATGATAGTTTAAGGTATATTCTTTATTTATTTCTGGGAATGTACAGGCTTTCTGAGTTCAACAATAGCCATGTTAGGGGCAAAACATGGAAGAAAAGTTGTGCATCTTTTTCGGCCCTGGACAGTTGTTGACAAGGGCTCTACCTATATCCTGGCCCCACTCAATATGACTAGCATCTTGCAAAATGTATGAGGTACAGAGCTCAATGCTTTTAGCACAGGTGGTTGTCCAGGGCAACTACTCTTTCTCAAAGAGGGGGCGGGTTTTTAATCACTCACAAACCGAAGGCGTAAAGTCCTTTTTCTGCTCTACAAGAACAGAGCGATCATTGAAGAAGACATTTTCTAAAGCCCGGGCAGCCAGGATACCGAAGAGCTACACGCTGTCTTTTGCTGGAGTTTTTCTGCCAACCGTGAAGAAACTGTCTTCTTTAGCAACTTTTTTTCATAAAGATGTGAGACTCAACATATGGGAGAAGCCAATGGAGCAGAATGTTAAACTTCCTGTAATATCTCTGCCTCACTCGAGATTGCTGTGAGAACCCATGACATGTGGATGGCGAGGGAGCTGTGTGGTCTTCCCAACTCAGTCATTACCACGTGTGCAACCCACATGAAAGCCACGTTTGGTATTTCTCCATATTTTAAGAGGAAATGGTGACTCATGCCCGAGAGGCAGGGTGAAGAGGAAGGTCTCATAGGCATCTCTAATCATATTCTTTTCTGCTCTGCGCTTACACCGTGAACAAGTGTCATTTCATAAGAAAGCAGAGACCAAGGCTGAATTAGTATCTGCACGGTCTTGAAGACTTGAAGGCTTATGCAGTTGGCAGTATTTGCCAGGGTGGATGTGGGTCCAAAAGGACCGGAGAAACCCTTACGCCACCGAAAACAGACCGTCTTCTCTACTCCAGTTGTTCGTGTAATTTTAATAACCGTAGGCTTGTTTTCTGTTTTCTGGCAGCCTAGATCTGCTTTATTTCTTTGTTAGCCTCAGTAGAAATTAAGTGGTTTTGGCCATCACATTCCTGCCTGTCTTCTTTCAGTCTCCTGTGAAGAGGAGCGGATGGAATAAGGCCTTTTATAGTTCCGACACATTCACTGGACTCGACATAATGGGCTGTGAATTTCCCATCTTCATAGGCAAAGACCCAGGCCTGCCCCGTGAGAGCATGGCATGCTGGGCTACTGTCTTATTCTATGATGAGAGGTGAAGCGTCAAAGATCGCATCTCACAGAATAATTGCAGAGACAGGAGAGGGTTCGTTAGGAGAAGAATTTCAGAGTGTGTGAATGAGGATTTATCCTTGCATTGGAGTTGACTTGTCTCACATCGGAATGCTACCAGGATCTTTAAAAAAAAAAAAAAAAAACAAAACAAACCGAAAGGCGAGGGGAGGGAGGGTGGTAAACGACCATTCAACCCAACTGGTCTGAGCAGTCAATTCAGAATGTCACTTTGAATTCATGAATTCTTTACTTGGCACTGAAGAGAAATAATGAAGAAAGGCTTTTCCTTCAAGGAAAATACTGCTTCCAAATACAACGGGCTGTCTTGCAAAATTTCAACTCGGACTCACAGTGGCCTCAGAGAGGGGCCTGTGGCCCCTCGTATCGTGCCTGCTGACGAGAATGGCAAAGAAACAACGAGCATGTGCCAAGATGCAAGAACCTTATGAGGACCTTTATCAGTGTGACAGAGGGAACAACAGCGGCCATTTTACTAAGGAGACAGTTCGGATAGCACACTCATGATTAAAGGGCATTACCCAAAAGAATAAAAATGAAACTTTTCCAGACCAGTCAGTATGAGTCAACTCACTATGACACAAATGCATCACTATCACTTGCTTCTTTGATATAAATAAGCCACAGTGGTAAAAGTGCCATAGTGGATAGTCCCCTCTGGTTCATCTGGGAGCATCCAATGGTCTCAAGCAACTTGAAAATATTCAGGGTATGTGATCTGTAGGAATGAAACATGGAACTGTGCCCAGCAGACTTAACAGTGATAGGAAAAGCTTAATCCCTTTGTCAGGAAATGTTCTTAGAAAAAGAATAGGCTTGATTCTGAGCCATGAGAATCTTCATTTCCATGACCAGTTTTCCTAATTTTTATAAGGTTTATTTCCCGTAAATTTGTATCTGTTTGAATTTCCCTTTGCATACAGATTGATTTCCTGGTTTCAAACTCACAGAGTCACGAAGTTACTGACCTAAGAAAAAAATTGCCAAAGCACAATTTGAGACGGTGTGTCACAATGGGATTTCACAGGGTTAAGAAACACCCAGGCCCTACTCTGCAGTCACTTCCATTTCCTTTCTTATTTCATGATATTAGAGGATCTGTGGTTAAATGCAGGTTGACGGTCACCCATGTGACAGACGACTTCCCTGGAATGTCCTTGAAGACCTGCATCACCATAGGAACCATTAAATTTTATCTGAACCCTAGACCTTTATGAAAAAACAAATGGCCATAGCTATACCATTTTCTCTGTCTCCATTCCACCGTACCCTATAACTTGGGGGTATCTGAAGCTAGAGTTTAAAGCATAATTCCCAAGGGTCTCTACAGTTCATCAAACTCTCTGGATTGCCCTAAACTCAAGGCATGACTTGTGGACACATCGGCATTCTTAAATTTCTGGATAGTTCAGATCCCAGAGCCTAGGTCGGCCCAGCCCTGCATCTCAGCATAAATGTGAGAAGCTTGTAGCATGCCAAAGAGCCAGCTAGCTCTAACATGAAAGACGAGTCAACTGTTCTTTGAGGAGACCAGCCATCAAAAAGAGTTGTAGAAAAATCCTTTCCATTGTGTAAGAGACATCACTTGTTCTAGACGTTTTAGTCATTGTCTATTACGCCAATTACTGCCTGATGGACGAGTATCTTCAGATGTGAGCTCCCACAGTGCAGTCACCTCCAGGGCCCTACGGCACAACTGATGGCTCTAGAATAACGCACTGCTAAGTAGTCTGTGGGGTTCAAGTTATCACATTCCTTACGGAGCCGAGGTTACTATAATCGTCACTATGGCGGCCCCGGGAAGGGTAACGGGGTGGAGCGGAATTTCACACATGCCATGTGTCGCTTACTCATCCTGTGAAGTCTGGCTTGGATTTGCTGCAGTCGGGAAGAGGGAGGAGATGTGTCTGGGTGCTGCAAACACGGGGACCCCAGATCCTGCAAGAGCGGATTCTGAGCTATAATTGCTCACCATGACTCACGTGTCCAGCTGGATTTTATGGCACCAGCATTTCACCGCTCAGCCGTCACCTCCACACGGGGCAGAGTGAGAATTGGGTGCATTAATCCAAAAGATACCGAAAGTGTTTGCAAAGGGACGCCAAATCAGATCTTTTCTTCCAGACCCAAAGAAAGTGACTTACCTCACCATTTACTAAGTAGGCAGAAACAGAATTAGATTTTTTTTTTTTCTTATCTTAGAACAAATTGTTCCTGGTTAGTTAAGGCTCAAACACAAGGTGGTAAAGGAAATTAAAATAATATCAATATTGCATCTATTATTAAATACAAGACGAGTGTAAGTTTATGGGACATAATTTCTCTAACTGGTTTAGCCTGTGCTCCCTTTGGTCGTAAACTATCTCATCTCCATTGCTTCTACGGCTACCCTGAAGAACTCTCACAGTGAGTCATTCTCTTTTTCTGGGTATCCTCATTAAACAAAGAGGTTTTGTCAAGCTTTACCGTCCCTAGTTTTTACTTGACAAATAAGCTTCTTTCTCCAAATTAAATATCATAAATCAGATTTTTCAAACGCAAATGCCCCCTGGAGATTCTAAATCATTACGCCCTCCTTCTGTCCGCCTCCCCCCAAAATTTCCCTGGTTTTGAATTACAAGCCTAGAGGAAAAGACACATGGCAGCTTAACTTGATTAATGTGGCATTCAGCCGAGGCCCACATCTCATTCTCTGCAGAACGCCTTGCTTTCTACCTCATTGGATAAATGTACGCTATTATCTCAATCTTGCTTCAGGCTTTACCAATGAAATTGCTCTCAATAGGATTGCCAGTGGCCTTTCATTTGCCTCAACCAACTGCTATTCTCAATCATTTTTCACAACCAGATTTACAAAAGGATAATTTATTATACAGTAAAATGCACCCATTTGAGGTGTATGGTTATATGAATTTTGAAAAATGCATGCAATCATATAACTCCCACCACATCAAAATATGGAAAATTTCTGGGGCGCCTGGGTGGCTCAGTCGGTTAAGCATCCAACTCTTGATTTTGGCTCAGGTCATGATCTCACAATTTCATGGGTTCAAGCCCCATGTCGGGCTCTGCGTTGATGGCACGCAGAGTCTGCTTTGGTTTCTCCCTCTCTCTCTCTCTCTCTCTCTGCCCTTCCCTTGCTCACACTCTCTTTGTCTCTCTCAAAACAAATAAATAAACTTAAAAAAAAAGATACAGAAAATTTCCATCACTCCAAAAACGGTTTCTTGTGTCCCTTTCTAATCAAGTCCTCCCCCAATTCCAGCCCCTGGCAACCCTTGATCTGCTTCCGGTCCCTATAGTTTTGCCTTTCTAGAATGTCCTTCTCATGAAAACATGCAATCAGTAGACTTTCGGGTCTGTCTGCTTTCACTAGCAAAATCCATTTCATATTTGTCCTTGTTCTTAGATACATCAGTTTTTCCTTTTTCTTGCTGAGTAGCATTCTATTGTATGAATGTACCATTCTCCAGCTAATGGATATTTGTGATTTTTTTTGGGTTGTAGCCCCTATAAACATTTATATGTAGGTTTTTGCGTGGCCACATATTTTCATTTCTCTTAGATAAATACCCAGGGAATAGGATTTTGGGATCACATAAAGTTTATGTTTCACTATATCAGAAACCGTCAAAATGTCTTCCAAAATGGCTGTACCCTTTTGCTTTCCTACTAGTAATGAACGGGAGTTTCTGTGGCTCTATATCCTTGCCAGCATTTGCCATTGTCAGGTTTTTTTGGGTTTTTTTCTTTAATGTTAGCCATATGAACACATGCGTCCAAGTATCTCATTGCGATTTTAATCTGCATTTCCCTAATAACTGATAATATTTGGCATTTTATCATGTTCTTATTTGCCATCTGTATCTCTCTGGTGAAGTGTGTGTTCAAAGCTTTTGCCTACTTTTTAATGAGTTGTTTGTTTTATTACTATTGGGTCAAGAAAACTTTTCATATAATCTGGATATGAATCTATTTTTGGATATATATTTTGCAAATATTTTCTCCCAGTCTGTGGTTTCCTTTTCATTTCTTTCCTCAGCAGTTGAAAACTCAGAAGTTTTTGATTTTAAGTCCAGTGTATTAATTCTTCCATTTATGCCTTGTACGATGTCTGTGCTATATAAGAAATGTTTTCTCTGACCCAAGGTTACAAAGATTTCTTCTTTGTTTTCTTCTGGAAGTTTTAAAGTTTGTTTTATTGCAGTAAAATGTATATCATATAAAATGCACTGTTTTAGCCCTGTTAAATTGTACAATTCAGTGACATTTAGAACTTTCACATTAGTGTGCAACCATCACTCATATCTGGTTCCAGACATTTTCATCACTCCAGAAGGAAATCCCTTCTGGACCAAGCAGTCGCTCCCCCTGTTCCCCTCTCTCCTGCCTGTGGCATCACTAATCTGTGTTCCGTAACATCACACGGTGTGTGGCCTTTTGTGTCTTGCTTCTTTCATTTAGCATTAGTTTTCAAGGTTCATTCGTGTTACTGCAGGTATCAGCAACTCATTCTTGTTTATGACGAATATTTTAATGTATAGATATACCATATTTTGTACATCCATTCATCAATTGAGAGATATTTGGCATGTTTCCGCTTTGGGCTACTGTAAATAATGCTATGAGCATTTGTGTACAAGTTTTGTCCAACCACCTGTTCTCAGTTCTTCTGAGTATATACACAGGAGTGGAATTGGTAGGTCACATAGCAATACTATGTTTAATTTTTTTCTTAATTTTTTAAGTGTTTCCTTATTTTTGAGACAGAGAGAGAGAGAGCACAATCAGGGGAGGGGCAGAGAGAGAGAGAGGGAGACCCAGAATCCGAAGCAGGCTCTGTGCTCTCAGCACAAAGCCCAACATGGGGCTCGAACTCACAAACAGTGAGATCATGACTTGAGTCAATGTCAGACACTCAACTGACTGAGCCACCCAGGCACCCCAATACCATGTTTAATTTATTGGGGAATCACCAAACTATTCTCCAGAGTGGCTTCACCACTTTACATCTGATCAGCGATGTGTGAATATTCTGAACGCTCCACACCCTTACCAAAATGTGTTACTTATCTTTTTTTTTTTTTTTTTTTTTTTTTAAGTAGACTCCACAACCAGTGCGGGGCCCAACGTGGAGCTTGAACTCATGACCCTGAGATCAAGACCTGAGCTAAGATCAAGAGTTGGACACTTAACCAAATGAGCCATCCAGGCACCCCTGTTATTTATGTTTTATATGATTATAATAACCATCCTAATAGGTATGAGGTGCTATTTCATCATGGTTTTATTTTACATTTCCCTACTGACTAAAGATTTTGAGCAAATTTTCTTTATTTTTTTTTTGAAGATATAAATCTAACTTTAACATACTGGCAATGAACAAAAACTTAACTTCAGGGGATAGAATTGTTTAGTTTTACTTTTCAGTATCATCAGTTAGTATCAATTACTTTAGCTACATAAAATCTCCCATGATTCTACATGAATTTCATTCATTCCCTTATATCTTTTCCTCTGAGAAAAAATGTTCTCCAACAAGCCCATTTAGATGACTAAATCAACAAATGTTTCAAAGTTTTAATTTTATCATTTTTTTATTAATAGTTTTTTTTAATGTTTTTATTTATTTTTGAGACAGAGAGAGACAGAGCATGAACGGGGGAGGGTCAGAGAGAGGGAGACACAGAATCTGAAGCAGGCTCCAGGCTCTGAGCTGTCAGCACAGAACCCGACGCGGGGCTCGAACTCACGGACTGTGAGATCATGACCTGAGCCGAAGTCGGACGCTTAACCGACTGAGCCAGCCAGGCACCCCTATTTTATTATTTTAAATTCAAGCTAGTTAACATATAGTGTAGTTTTGGTGTCAGTATAGGGCAAAATAAGATAAAAACAGAGAGGGAGGCAAACCATAAGAGCATCTTTTTGTGTGCTTGTTGACCACTTGTATATCTTCATTAGAGAAATTTCTCTTCAAGTCTTTTGCCCATTTTTTAATTGGGTTCTTTGGCATTTTTTTTGTTTTTAGATTTATAGTTTTAAGTTTTACATTTGATTCTATGACCCATCTCAGGCTAATATGGTTCAAGATATTTATCAAGTTTCAGATTTATCCATACGGTTCCAGGTCATTTATTTAAAAGACTATCCTTTTTCCATTGAATCGCCTTGGTTGAATTGGACTGATGTTTTGGGATATTTTTAGCCTTTAGTTTCTCCCACTAATCTACACGTCTTTCCTTTAGGAATGTGTTATGCCATATACTCTTGGAATGTCCATTCCTGAACACTATAGCTTTATAGTTAAGTCTTAAAATCAGATAGTGTGACTCCCACAACTTTGATTCTTCTCTTTTCCAAATTGGGTAGACTATTCAACTTCCTTTGATTTTTCATATAAATTTAGAGTAAGTTTATCAATATCTAAAAATACCTTGCTGAGATGAGATTTGGATTGAAATGGAATTCGATTGGGATTTATTGCATGGAATCTAATGATCTATTTGGGGAGAACTGACATCTTCACATCACTGGGTTTTCTCATCCATAAACACATGTCTCTATTCATCTAGGTCTTCTTAGTTTCTTTCATTAATCATTTACAGTTATCAGCATGCAAATCTTACATGTATCTCCTTAGATTTATTCCTAGCACGTTATGGTTTGGGTGCCATTGTGAACGTTATTATTTATTAATTTTAGTTTCTAATAGTTTACTGCTAGCATATAGAATTATGATTGCTTTTTGTATATTTACTTTATATCCTTCAATCTCTACAAGTTCATTTAGTAGTTCTGGTAGCTTTTTGCACATTCTTTGAGACTTTCTGCATAGCCTATCTCATCTGTGTGAAGAGAAGCAGTTTTATCTCTTCTTTTCCTACCTGCACAACAGTTATTTCTTTTTCTTGCCTTGTTTCTCTGGTTAGGAACTCCAATACAATAAGGAATAATAGTAATGAGAGTGGACATCTTTCCCTTGTTCCCAATCTCAGCCTTGTTTTAACTGCTCTTTGACCTTCCCTTCCTGAAATTCTCTTCACTGCTCTAACCCCATATCCTCCAGATTCCCTTCATATCTTAATGTATTTCTTTTGTAGGGGGCTTTTCCTGCAGTTACCTTTATAGGTTCCACAGAGTCTGTCTTAACCAGATGTTCTGTGCTGTTCACGCATACTCCCTGTGTTACCTCACATACTCTTGGCATATCCAATGTTACCTATGTGTAGATGATCCCCAATTCCATATTCAAAACCAGACCTTTCCTAGAAGACTTATTTACCCAATTGTATGCCAGTTACATGGCCCAGAGGCATGTTAGACTTAATATTTAATGTTTATGCCATCATTGCTATCCTCTACATTTGCCTTGACAAGTTGGTTTCTATAGTGATACTTTTATTTTTTAATTAAAAAACATTTATTAAAAAACAACACAGAGAGAGAGAGAGAGACAGAGCATGAGTTGGGGAGGGGCAGAGAGACAGGGAAACACAGAATCCAAAGCAGGCTCCAGGCTCTGAGCTGTCAGCACAGAGCCCGATGCGGGGCTCGAACTCACGGACTGTGAGATCATGACCTGAGCCGAAGTCGGACACTTAACCGACTGAGCCACCCAGGCGCCCCTATTTTATTACTTTAAATTCAAGCTAGTTAACATATAGTGTACTTTTGGTGTCAGTGGGGAGGGGCTCGAACTCACGGACCGCGAGATCATGACCTGAGCCGAAGTTGGATGCTCAACCGACTGAGCCACCCAGGTGCCCCCCCCTTTTTTTAAATTTGTTTTAATGTTTATTTATTCTTGACAGAGAGAGAGAGAGAGAGAGAGAGAGAGAGAGAGAGAGACAGCGCGCCTATAGTGATATTTGTAAAACACAAATCTGATTGGGTTGTTCCTTTGCTTAAACATTTTAATGACTTATTTCAACGCTTCACAATGGTTTGGAAGCCCCTACATGATCTGAGTCCTAATAACTCTCAGGCTACATTTCCTGTTATTTCCCTTCTTGTCCACTATGCTCTGGCTACATGAGCTTCCATTATACAAGATATACATTTTTGCATGACTAGTGCTTTTTGGCCATTTAGGTCATGCAGGCTCACATGTCTCCCTGGTGAAGTTTTCCTCTCTTCAGTCTAACTTAGCCAATACACCACTTACACATTATCTTTCATATGGTCCTCCTATTTTCTTCCTAAAAGTTGAAATGACTTCACTTAATTATTGGTTTCTTTTGGTCTTTTATTTCTCCCTCTAGACATAAAGCTCTAGGAGAGCAGAAACATTGATAATTTTGATAATAGTAACTGTATCTCTGCTACCTATACCCATGCCTGGGCATATAGTAGATATCCAATGAATAATGAGTGCTGAGTGAATTAATGGATAAACTATCTAATTCACCATCCACCTGGCTACCTAAGCCAGAAATTCGGGTATCATTTGATTTCATCAGAGTCTGGTCAGTAAAACAGATATTTTAAGCAGGAAAATATTTAATACAGAGAACCAGTAAATTCCAGAATCAATTAGAAGCATGAACGAAGCAAAGGTCAGAGAAAACTGCTGCTGGCCGTTAGGAAAATGAATTACAGAAATTTTGAGGAACTTCCACCAAAATCTCAGTAATCTATAGCACCCAAAGTGGTGATCCTTAAGAGATTACCCTGAAGCTACTAGCAAAACCGAATTCTGCCACCTGCTAAAACCCATGCTCCTGCTCACCATTGCTGGGATAATAATAGTTTTTCCTTGTTTTCTGTTTTCTTAATCTTCCTTGAGTACCTTTTGTAGGAGGAACCTAATATGAGAACCTGCTGGCTAAAGAGTGAGAAAAATGTAGGTTTCAGGGCTCTGACATCTTCAATATAGAAGAGTATAGAAGGAAAGAATGGCATTGAAACATACAGCCCATGAACTCACCCACCTCCAATACGTGAGCAAGTGCTATAGATTTTACTGCTACATTTTCCCCAAATATCTCAAATGTCTTGCCTCCACTAATGTCTCCCACCTTTGCCTCCATTTAGGCCCTCATTACCTTTTGCAACAACTTACCTGGTATCCCTTTCTTCAACACCTTGTTTTCTTAAAACAGTCTGTCTAAAATATAATTCTGACTGTATGATTCTTCACTTACTTCAAGCATTTTTAGTGCTTTGTATCATCTACAAGGTAAATTCAAGTTCCATAGCGGGGGAATAAGGACCATTCGTGTTGCTTGGTACGCTTCCTGACCCCCCTCCACCTAATATCCACTTATTCTTCAAGACCTAGCTCAGGTGTCCCCTGCCCCAAGAAAATTCAAGCTTCACCCCCTCACACTTCCTTCCCCCTGGCCTCTCTGTCGACGTCCACACCCAGGCTGAGTTAGGAGCATCTCCTTAGCGCTTCTAGGCGTATGATAAGAGTTTATGGATCTGTCTCCCTGGCCAGAGCGTTGCCATCTTTAGAAAACAGATTCTGCCACCTTGTCTTAGTATCAAGTGCCTGACAACACGGAGCACACAGCAAGCGTCTGACGAATGGTTGAACGAATAAATACGTGCACTCGTCAGTACTACGAGTGTTCAATCCCTTCATTATCTTGACAGACTGTGTGTGCGCAAAGAGAATGTAAGAGAAACAAAATGAACGTGTATGTAGAATGCGGCCAGGACTTCATATTTCTCAGAGACCATTTCTGATTTCTGTTCCAAGAGTAACACATTTTCTTTCCTCCTGCCTAGTTGGACTTGATGGAAACGAAGATTGAGATGGAATTAAAAGGGTTTTTGTACCACTCAGATAGCTTACAGACATACTTAGAGGAAATTAATAGCAGGGGCCAGGGATCAGACGTGCAGATACTAGCATCGCTATTCTTTTGAATCAAGCAGTTGGCCACACAAAAGAGATGCTTACAAAAGAACCACACCAAAATCCAGTCGGATTCAATCTAGCATGAATGAAAGATATTTCTGGTCTACAAATAAGTAGGTACTTAATACTTTGGCATTCTGTTTGGCCCATTCATGGGAAGCTGCCCGTCTGTTCTTCTCGGAGCATTTCTGTACTACAGGACGATTTTACTTTTTATCTGTTTACCCAGACGGTGTGCTCAAAATGAGAAGGCCCCCTGTTTGTCCATAAAACACCCTGACTCTACCAATAAGCTAAACAGCCCAGAACCTCCCTCCTGGGCTTCACAACTAGTGAACTATACCTGGGCTCCCAGGCTGTCAGCAGTTGTGTTCACACTCACTTACAAGGCGTGAAACCCCGCTTGGAGCTTTGCTGCTCCCACCACCTTTTCCAGTCCTTCCATGGGAAATGACTCATGATGAGTGAGCACCAGTTTATCTCCTACCTAATAAACACAGTACATGATGCTTTCTTCCCCCACTCCACTCCCTGATGCCCTCTTAATTCTCTTCTAGTATCAGTGCTCCCTGCCTTGATGACTCTGTCCCTCTGGGGGCCCTTCTTGGATCAAGCCAAATATCTAACGCTCCTAGGTAGTAACTTAAGATTTCTTTTTTCACCTCCCCAGAGTCAAAGCACACAACATTTTAATTTGTACAAACTGCTTTTGTTTTATGGTGCTATGGCTTTTAATTTGCATTTTAGAGCTTTATCAGTATGCCCTTTATGGAACAAGACTCAGAAGACAATCCCATCCAAAAAAAAAAAAAAAATCCTGACAGCACTAGCAACAAATTAAAAGCACAAGAGGCACTACAATGCATGAGAAGATGTTCCACTGCTCTTCTCGCCTCACCCCCACGCTTCTTCCCTAGGGAACAAACAATGGGCTATGGCTTCTTCTCTGGAATAGCGACTATAGGATGCACGGATCTTGTAACTATCACCAAAGAGATCCCTTGCAGCCCTCCTGCCTGACTCCCGGGGCCTGCGTCAGAGTCCCAGAACTGCATTAAGGGCATGAATCCTGGGTACAATGGTCTGATTTTTCCGGATCTGCTTCAGTCCTCGTCAAGAGACTCATTTGGAAATTCTCAGAACATTATTCATCTTGTATACGCCCTCTTTCTCTGCCTGGACAAGTGACAAAGGCTAAATCAGAAGGCTGTATCTGAGTTATCCTGGGCATTTACCATTTGAATTTGTCTTCTGACTCCGTTCTCTTCTCAAAAGCTCCTTTTTTTTTTTTTTTTCATAATGAAGCATGAGTCCCATTCTTCTAGAATCTCTCTAAAGACAGACAATAACAATAGAAGGAAGAGAGATGTTCTCTCCTCCCTTAGAAAATAACACCATATAGCATTTGGACCTTGAAGATTCAGTGTCCAATTGATGCCCCATGGAAGATAATGGTACCTGCTAGGAGGACAAATACACGTCATATAACTCAACATCAACAGATACCAGGTGGAAGTCAAGCAGACATATTTGTGAGCATATGTGAGACACCTCCTGGTGATTCTCAAACCCTCACGGTGAACTACTAAAGATAGGAAGTTCTGTGTCAAGATGAGGACAGTAATATCTGTATGGTTACAGTTTCTAGGACTTAACCAGTTTCCCTAGATGACAGAGCCTGGCAGAACTTATGTGATAAGCTAATACTTTATGGGAGAAAGAAGGAAGTGCAGTCCAGAGATCCAAGAGTGAGGGAAAACTGAAAGAGAGTCAGGGAAAGAAGAAAAGCAAATACAAGTTGATACATTACTGAACCAGCCAGAGCTTCCCAAGGAAATATGGGTGGCTTTTAGGTAGTGTGGAGTGAATTACTACATCTCAGCTCTGCTGGCTCCTCCCTCTCTTGGTCAGTGTTAATCCCCCCACACTCCCAGGTTCTATGTGACCCCCTAGGTAACCTCTGGGGAAACCAGAGTGCTCATAAGTTGCATTGGGCCAGACCCGGGGGATGAACTGCTGTGGTGCCAACCCTACTAGACATATGGCGTCCTGACCCAAGCCCCAAGAGAAAAGAGAGGAAGCCTGTGGTGAGGACACGAAATAGCAGAGGCTATTGCTGTGGCTTTATAACCAGAGGAACGGCACGAGTCATGGCTGGGACATCAGCTGGGAAGCCAGGCAGACAGCTGAGGCTGATGGGGTGAGTGGGACCAGCCAGACCAGGGTGTGTATCACATGGGCCCTATACAGAGTCCAGCATGCCACAGGTTGGGAAGATGTGAGAGGGTGCTAGTTACATCCAACATTTGCAAATTTTGAATAACAGTCCTCAGAAAAGTGTCATCAACTGGAATTAGCATCAACTGGGAAACATTATAAAGGAAGTGGTCGAATTTCAGTAGGGATAAATACAGACTCACACACTTGGCTCAATGGAAGAGTTGTTGGAGACCATCTCCGCACACAAAAATCTTCAAATGGAAGAGGTTAGGTGACTTGCCCAAGCAGCACCACAAAGGAATCCAGAACCTTCCTTTTTTCAATGCAGGGCTTTTTTTTTTTTTTTTTTTTAAATTAAAGAAGCTATGCCTTTGGGAGATAGTCTGTGTAGTCATAATTTAGGTAATATTTGTCTTTTGAATTTTTTTAAATATTTATTTATTTTTGAGAGACAGAGTGAGACAGAGCACGAGTGGGGGAGGGGCAGAGAGAGAGGGAAACACAGAATCCAGAGCAGGCTCCAGGGTCCGAGCTGTCAGTACAGAGCCTGACGCGGGGCTCAAACTCACGGACCACGAGATCGTGACCAGAGCCGAAGTCAGATAACTTAACCGACTGAGCCATCCAGGTGCCCTTAGATAATATTTGTCTTTAGATCCTTTTCATATTTACAATTTTGTATTTTAATAATTTCATGATGATTAACTACATAGAGATTTACAGGCTGTTCAAAAGAAATATCTCTGCATGTCTCAAAGGCTTATTTGTAAAGAGCGATCTGACTGCAGGAATGTTACCAATTATCTTAGGGGTTATGGTCAGAAGTCTAAAGAAGAATACTACCTCAACTTAATTAGAATGAAAGACACCTGAGCAAAATAATGAGCATATATCGTCTTTGAACCTAGTTGCATTCGATTAAAGATTGTATAAGAACTTTTCCCATACTTGGCTTTTCTTCTGAGGCTTTGAAATGTTTAAGGGGGACAAAAGTGTTTCAAGAGCTTTGAAACCAATAACTTCCCTGTTTCTAAAATGTAAAAACACGAGAGCCTAAGAGTTAACAATTTCAAAAACATTTTTCAGGTTGAGGTTCCCTGGTCACCTGCAGTTCTTGGCCCAGAAGTAAATGGCATTGGAACTTCTGGAAACACTTTGGCCTTCATCTGTGTTGAGACCTGCATTTCACTAGGCACAAATAGTCGATAAACTCCATTTTAGGTAAAACCCAAAAATCCATGTCAATTCAACAATTTCTGGATATCAAGATTACTTAGATTTTATATTAATTTTGGTTTTTGTATACATACTATATTAGTTCTAATATACCTATATTGGGCCCCAGTATGCCTAATATACCTATGTTAATTCTAATATACCTAGATATTAGAAAATAGTTCAATATTAATTTCTAGACTACTATGAAAATGTGAGGCCCTATGCACAGGCAAAAAAATATGACATGAATAACGTAAGATCTCTTTAAAAAAAAAAAAAAAAACCTTGCAGGTAAGATAAACACATAACCAAATATCCATTAGTAAAAGGCAGTAGATAATTGTTATTCCAAGTGTTGTGTGAACATAACCACCATACGGTTTTAGAAGTAGAAGTCTTGGACATTTCTGTAAACGGAATATATCGGAGACAAGAGATCTCGAGTGGCTCTCCTTAAACCACAGAGCCAGTTTTAGGCAAAAAAGATGCATCTTTTTAACACTCAAGTTACTCGCATACTTTCTTATGTCCTTTAGTACTTTTAGGTATTAAAATTCAAAATCAGATTTGTTCCATGAGTAACTTGGAATGAAAGGAGCTTGATTCTTGGTACCAAAGACATGATTCCCTGGGTTTGAATCAAGGCTACTAGTCCTGTGAACTTGGCAAGTTATGCAACTCTCTGAGGCTCAATGACCTGGTCTGTAAAATGGCGATAGATTTTATGCTCATCTCATAGTTTCGTGTAAAGATTAAATGAGCGACTTCTATAGAACACTTAGTGATGCACACATAGTAAGCACTTAATAAATATTGTTTATTATGATAATCATTTAAATTGTCTTAATAAATTTACGAGACAATTTTGTGATACATTTACCCTCACAATCTCTCTCTTTTTTTTTTTTTTTTCTGTATACCACATGACCTCTTCTGTAAACTGACTTCTATCTGCTTGTAGAAGGAGATGCTGAGGACTGTAATGGGGAAATGTACAGGGCCTCATTGTTCAGTTAGTTTCATCAGACCACTATGGATTTTGACACATTAACTTCCCAACTACTTTAGTAAAATGCTCCATAATTATGCTTTTTAACAAATGAGACAGATCCATGATCTGAGTTCCAGGTAGGTAAATATTTGCCTCAATCTTTTTATCAGCATCATTCTGGAGACCTAGGCTACCGGTTTTTTCTTGCCTAGAATCCCCAGAATTAAACTTGATTGTCATAATGAGAGAACTTAACTATGGATATGTCCAAAGGCCTCATATTTTCCTTTGAGTCTATCATAGATTACAAATGGAAATTCTTCAAGGCTGAGTTGAGTCTCTTCAGAAATTCCTCACCCTGTGAAACCAAGTGTCCCAACTTCAAAGGAGGTTTTCAAAGATTGAAAGTTGACTCCCATGCCATTATAGTGGCTTCTGGGTAGAGGAGAACTGACATACGTGTTTCTCTATTACTTAATCCCCATTTGCTGAATACTGCTGCTGCTATAAAAACAAAATTCTTTTCAGAACTGGCAAAAACACAACAAAATTTTAAATCCCTCCATTTTTATCACTATTTTTGAGCAATGCTCATATAAATTTTCATTTGAATTTTTATTTTTGTAAGCATATTCTAGTGTTCTGTTGATAAATTCTTTTTTCCATTATAGTATAGATTCTCAGGGGAAAACATGAATGGCTCACCTGAAAATATGATGATATAAGTTCCTTCCTTTTTCTACTAAACAAGTCAATATGATTTTGAACTCCAAGGGAATTACAATATTGTCTTATTTTCCTTAACCAAGCAACATTTTTTACAGTCACCCTACATGCTTTATCCCATCCCATCTTTTTCCATAAAATCATTGAAAATTACTTTTAGAAGCACTTTTTTGATATATTTTATAACTTTAATGTTAGGTTACTTTATAATTTATGAACATCTTTACTTTTTTATTTTACTATTTTTTTTGAAAAACAGTAATACAGGTTCTAGCAAAAAATTATTTTTATTGTGTGCAAATCAAATCAAACATATACTGGTACTCCATAATATCCATGAGCAAGTCATTTTGGTATTAAAATGTATAAGACCCAAACTTAGAATTATTTTAGTTAGAAACATTTAAATTCACTCTTTTGGAAAAATAAAGAGAAGTTCTCATTTTAGGAAGCATATATCTGGCAGAGAAATATACACATTTAGCACTGAGCCATTCTACCTGATTGTAGAATTATACGTGCATATTTTTTCTTCACTTCATGAATCCAAATTTTTCAAGAGCAAAGGGGCATATTTTGTTCCTAAAATCATGGTAGGAACGTGTACGTGCTGAAAGTACACTGTAAAATAATGTGTTTAGCTAATCAGTGTCTCGTAGGTATATTTATTTTATACATTGTGTTTATTTGTGGAACACATATTGTAAAAGTTGGTTTAGCAATTTTATTATCATCTGAATTATCTGGTAATTGGCGTGTCTAATGCCATAATTTATATCGATACTGTCCCTTGATTAATTCTAGAGCTATCCGTTGAGCGTGTGTGATGTTTCAGGAATTGTGCTACTTGCTCCCGGACCTTCCAGTCCACTGAGGGAGTCAGACATTATTTATGGGATGCAACACCGTCAGGTGCCTTCTGAATCAACATTTAAGAATAGTTCTTTCCATCCCAATCATAGCTTGAATTTTATTACGTGTTAGCTTTTGATTCATTGCGATGAAGATTAGTTGAGAATTAGTATTAAATATTCATTGAAAATTAAATACCCAAATTAAATATTAATTGAATTAAATGCCCTGTGCAAATCCTTGCAAAAGAGCCTACGAATTAGATGCTACAACGCCCATGTTACATATGGAGAAACAATAAGATGATATTGCATGGTCACAAAGTATTAAGCATTGACAATCCTTTTGTATTTCATATGCGGTAGTAAAGTATCATTCAAAAAGTATGTTTAAGGTATGTATTAATTAGATGGTTTAATAATGCTAATTGCTTGACCTTTTACACTTGAGAGAATTCAGTTGGGCAAACTCAAAAGCACAGAAGCTACAGTATTACAAGATAATAATCCCGGGAGCCGGGTACGTGATGTCATTTAATTAATTTGAATGACCAGTTTCTGGAATGCTTAAGCTTTGTTGGACTTTCAGGAACAAAGGGGACAGTGACCTCCCCGGGAAAAGAATGCTGTGGATACGCTGATCAGTTACTTATCAGCTCTGGTATTGTAGCTGTGCCAACCAGACGTGTCCGCATGACTTGGACATGATGTGCAGAGGCAGTTCTACTCGGACAGGGGTGATAAAAATAAAATTATGACTTCATTTCCCATGGATAACTTATTCTTTGTTCTTTGGAATTGGCTATCTTAAGACCATAGATGAGGAAAAGGTAATTCCAAAAACTGTTCCAGCTTATATAGGAGTATCTTTAATACTCTGTAGCAGCTAGACGGGCCAGTTCTTATAAATATCAAACATGACAAATTTGCTATTATGAGAAGCAAAAGAATGAAAGGCAAGTTTCAAAACCTATTAAACCTCAGCGTTACACCTGAATTCTAACTAATGGTTGATGATAAAGAATTTCATTTTGTTCAGAAATGACTTCCAACTTAGATTTTGAAAATGAGTCACAATAATTGTAAGATTGACTGTATTTAGGGGCGCCCGGGTGGCTCAGTCAGTTTAGCATCCGACTTCAGCTCAGGTCATGATCTCGCGGTCCGTGAGTTCGAGCCCCGCGTCGGGTTCTGTGCTGACAGCTCAGAGCCTGGAGCCTGTTTCAGATTCTGTGTCTCCCTCTCTCTCTCTCTGACCTTCCCCCATGCATGCTCTGTCTCTCTCTGTCTCAAAAATGAATAAACGTTAAAAAAATTTTTTTTTTTTTAAAAAGTAAGGTCTTTATGACCCTACAAGAAGGGAGAAAAGCAGATCTAAAATCAAGGGTAAGACTAGCAGTTTCCTTTGAGATGAAACTTAGACTGCAAGTTGCTGCAGAAACCGCATGTGCTCGAAACCACCCCACCTACCAGCTTCTGCCACATTTGGCCAGAGCAACATGCACCTAGAAGGAGTCTTGGAGAAAAGAAGAAAAAGGCTCCCAATATCACCTATGCTGTCTAATTATTTTTAATCCTTCAATCATTCCAATTCTAGACGATCATGCTTGGTCTATTTTAGAGCAATGACCTAAAACCCAAACAACAGAAAATCCTTGGGTTGAGAAACAGGCTTCTCTCTTTAGTGAAATGTGAAATACTCTAATGAACAAAGGAATTAGAATAGATTGAAAGGTAGGAAGGTGTCTAAAGTGCAAGGTTAAAAGCCCAGAAAGAATTAAGTCACAGCAAACCATAAATACCAACATCGCAGCCCAAATTAGCCCCCCTCCTCACTACCAGAATGGTTACTGGAAACAAAAGAGATGGTAAGAGAAAGAACAGAAATATGTTCCCCCACTATCACACAAGCCCAGCTTGACGACGTGATCACTTACTGCTCTAGGGAGGTTGTTTGCTTTGGGCTCAGGCACAGCAGTTTGATAAGAAAAGAATCTGAGCCAAATGGCGAGAAAGGTAAATAATTAACTATGCTACTCTGACAAACAGTGGTAATCTGAGATATCCAAATTATGCCTCAGAAAAAGAACCATTAGTACCAGCAAGGTTCCATCCTGAGAAGTTTTTCCTTATCTTTTGGAGTCAGCTTCTTTGCCTTTACTGCAGAAGCCACTCCCTTTGTTGAGTTGTACTTCAGAGATCAAAAGGAGACCCTTTCCAACACATTAAATATACACTCCTACTTCTTCAATGTTTATGATGATATTTGCTCAGCTGCTTCCTCCCATAACTGTTTTCTGTTTGCAGAATAAAATCAGATATTGGGTGATTCAAAGAGCCATTCAAAACACAATGTGCTTTCTCACCTTACTGCCCTTCATATGTGTTCTGGATTTCCCGCCTCTATGTGGTTATCCTGCAGATTCGTGAATTCGGAAACTCCCAACAGCTTAGCGGCTCACCCTCAAACTATGGTCTGAAGGCATCTAAATGGCCAACCAGAATGTAAATTTTCTCACTGTTGTTCTAAGCACCTTTCAATTTTCTCCCCCTGTGTTAATAATAGTAACCAGGGAAAAGGAAATAAGGAAAAAATGTGAAGAAAAAGAAGTAAGAAGAATATGAGGTGCCTGGGTGGCTCAATAGGTTGAGTGTCAGACTCTTGATTTCAGCTCAGTCATGATCCCAGGGTCGTGGGATCGAGCCCTGTGTTGGGCTCCATGCTGAGTGTGGAGCCTGCTTAAGATTCTCTCTCTCTCTCTCTCTCTCTCTCTCTCTCTCTCTCTCTCTCTCTCTCTCTTTCCCCCTATGGTTCTCTTCCCCATTCATTCTCTCTCTCTCTCAAACAAGAAAAAAAGTAAAAAGAATACTTGATTTAAAAAATTGTCATTATGAATATATAATAAAATGACACGCAATCACCATTGTGTTTCTTCAAATTAGGTCATACATGAGGACTGGAAGGAACCCTTGGGGAAATTATGGTGGAAATCGTTGAATTCAAAGATATAGAATGCATTAGTGTTAGTTATACTTCCCCTCTTCTTTCCAGTCCAATTCAGTACAGTCACTGCAACTGAAGGTTTAAATCTGAAAAGCTAATTATTTATTTTGATTTACTTAGCCATACATCTTTGGTATCACTCAAGAAATTGGGTGGAGAAATTAGGAAGTATGGATTGGTTGTATAAAGCAGATATTTGGAATTAATAATCAGTGAAAAAATATCTTGCGACATGGTTTATGAAATAATTTTTTCACGGATGTTTTATTCCAGTGCCTAAGGAGAGAGTAGGTGTTAACGTTTTATATATAATGACTATGTGACAGAAAGTGGGTGCAAAACTTAAAGGAAACCTACTCCTCTAACTTTTGATAAGTAGGATGTTCAGTCTGCTCCATCTAACCTTTCAAAGTCATCTCTTGATTTGTGTGTCTGTGTGTCTAGTGGGTAGAATGGGAATAGGATAGCAATTACCTTCTCTCTCTCTCTTTCTCCCCTTCCCTAAATTTTCCATGTTGTTCCGTCTAATATTTGTGTTTATTTGTGCGCGTGTATGTGTGTGTTTATGTGCATACTCTAATAATACTGAAAAGAAAGTCAAACAAAATTAGAATCCACCAAGATTTCAATAGTTGGAATGAAAGACAAAATTAAGTTTTACTCATATCTATGCAAAGTCCTACAGTAGCATTCAAAAAATGGCTAGCTGCATTAGGACAAGGCTGAGAGACAAATGGCTTTAAAACAGCTTTATTTAGCAACCATCTCATACTGTTCACACATGAATAGAGACCCATTAGCAAGAATGAAGATCGTCGCATCCTTTTTTTCATGAGTTAGAGAAAACTTGGAGCAATCTTCACAGTTCAAAACAAACCCAAAAAAAAAAAAGAAGATATTCAAAGGATAGAGGCCAGGTATACACTTTTAAACTATTACAGATTAAGAACAAGTTTTGGGAATTAAGCACACTTAGTTTAAGGAGAAAATGTGTATGGCACATATGGAAGATAGATTAAATCTATTCTGTTATCCCATAGCATAGCAATGGGACCAACGAAGAAAGCAGATTCCACTAATATAAGGAGAAGTCCCTGACAACAGAATAGGCTGCCTGGGAATGTAGACAGCCTTCTTTGCTGGAGCTGATCCACCTGTTAAAGACTGGCTAGCGCTTGTCAGGGTCGCTATGGAGAACTCAACCCCAGGGCAGCACTTACATCAACTGACCTGCAAGGCCCTCTCTCGACCTGAGAACTATCATTCAATGAAAGAAATGGAAATTGAAGAGTGATCAATGTGGAGACAAGAGATACTTGGTTTGGAATTGCTGCACTATGCTATGTGTCTGCTTCTTGGGCCATGTAGGATGGGATCTTGTCATCAATGCAGGTAGAGCATAGTTCCTTGCCTTGCTAAGATGCTCCTGGGGTTCAGCTATAATTTGATGCTTACCTATCAGGGCAACTCTATCTTTTCCTTCTTTGTCGTGTTGGAGAAGAGAAATGAAATGACTGTGTCCCCAAGGACTCCTGGAAGGCCATTTCAAGCCCCAGACCATGATGGTGATGACGGTGGTGGTGGTGATGATCTTAGCGGGTGCAGCAATCCCTCCTATCGTCTTTTCAGGCCCAAGGCACGCTCGTTCACCCAGACCCCAGGAGTGTGTACTGTTGAGGGCTGACAACTGCATCTCTCTTCAAAACTGGCTTCACCTGAAGTTATACGCCCTCCATGTAGGCAGCCTGCACGTAATGAGTAGATAGAGGGGTACAAAGGCCCAACCTCCTTGACGTCACTTGGGACCACTGGAAAGGGTTATCTCAGCACCATAGCTTCCTGTGGCCTCTGCAGAAACTTTACCAGTGTGCACCTTCTCTCTTTGTCCAAGTTTCCTTCTCACACTCCCTCCCAGGCATTTTAAGTAAGGGCACTCCCCGGTAAACCGCCTCCAGTAAATCCCCTGCTTTTTGTCTGTTTCTGGAGAACTCGACTAAGACCACAGCAATGATGATGATGGCCATGAGGGTGACGACCACGGTGATGGGGGCAGGGGTGGTGGTGTTAGCAGTGGGGAAGGGAAGCAAGCTGAATTCCATCTCCCTGTCCTTTATACTAGCAAATAAAAAGGTTCATCTGATCCTCATAACAATTTGTCAGTGGGCAAGGGCCCAAAGCATTCCCAACCTACAAATACGGGAAGGGAGAAATGCAGTTGGTGATTTGCTGATGATCATATAATTAGGGATACGTTTTACGGTAATTCTGTCTTCCGATGTTCATTTTAATGTTATTTCACCCGATGATGGTGCCTGGCACATCACAGAACTCAGAAATGCATTTGTTCGATATACTAGCGTGATTTCATTCGTCCCTTATCTTTCCTGTTCTCCCCACTAACGATGCAAGTTAGAAGAAAAGGGGGGAAATAGTACATGCTAATAGCCCTGATCTTGCAAGAGAGCCGTAATTTCAAATAGGCTGAATTATTCTGGTCGATAAATTTGCTAATACCAGCTGACACTATCGGCTTCTTTCGTTTCGAATGAAGACACGATGACTTATATATGAATAAGGCACAGGGCAAGAAAAAGAAACTATTCTAAAGAGAACTCAAGAAAGATTTCCATGACCTGCAGACACATGGATTTACGTTAATCATAGACTGGTGTAACCTGAATAACAGGTGTAAACGGTCAATAAAGGCACATACCTCAGCCTGGTGAGTATACGTGATGGGCTACTCTTGAAGAAAAAAATAGGTCCACTAAGGTGTGAATATAAAGCAAAACCGTAGGCAAAATCACCCTGGTTCTGAAGAATTGTTTGTTGTTAATTAAATGCATTGGGGTGGCAACGAATTTAAAAGAATTTGAGTCCACGTTTGATGAGGTATCGCTGGTTAAAATATTGCTGACCGAATCTTGCTCCCCCACTTCGATTTTGCTGGAGTGAAATTCTTGTTTGGCTTGGTAAGCCATGGGCTTTCAAGGCTTTCAGCCTAGCTTGTTTAATTAACTGCAGAAAGGCTCCCTGTGGTGACCTGGGCTATTTCACTTTGCAGGAGTTTTAGGTGAAGATATTGGGTAGCACAGAGAGGAAATCTTAAGTGAGCGAGGTCATTGCATCTGAGAGAAAATCAAAACCATTCTTCTTCCTTCTTCACAGTGGCCTTCGACTCAGTGCAGGGAACAGCTGGAAACACAAACTGTTTCATTCGCGTCAGGAGCAATTCTGTAGTTTGATTTTTAAGTGACGACTGTTGCCAGTAAAATAATCTGGAGTCTGAATTCTGATAATGCTTTCTTTTTCCACAGTTCTATGAGCAATACTCCAAAGCAATACAAAAGAGAATACCTTTATTCTAAGGTGCAGGCACTATAATGAGAATGATCAAAACAATTTAGCCAAAACAAATGGCAAAAACAAAGAAACAAGCAAACAAAAAACACCTTGGGAATGCCGCCATTGCTTTTTTAAGCTGACTCTCAGTAATCTGACTCAAACAGAACCAACAGGAGTCTCTACATTTATAGGCAACCGATTAAGACAGTGCTTAAATAAGAAACTTAGTATAGTAGAAAGATTACGTGATTCTCTGACCTTGAGAGTCATGATTTTTCAAAGTCTGCCTTCTCATCTGTCAAGTAAAAATAATTCCTACTTGGCAAGGTCTACTATGAGGAACGGATTTAATATTTATAAAAACTGGGAGCATGGTGCCTGGTACACGGTAATCTGCTAAATAAATTACATGGACTATGATTACACTGGGCTTTGAAATTAGAAATGATTTCCAATACACTAAAAACCAGAACAAAATGAATAAATAAAAGTTGTTTTCTGTGCGCCTAATAATTCTCTGCAACTTTAAGCACCTTTGAAAGCTGCGATAACCACTTTAGATTACGGGTGGCCTGAAACCGCTAAAACCACTTGACCTATAACCAGAGGATTATATCTTCGAAGAGTCTGAATAAAGAAGCAATGCCTGTATTTGGAAACTCAATGAAATCATACATGTTTCCTCTCAAAAACTGACGGGTAGGGAGCACTCAGAAGCCTGATCAATCTCAGAAATCTGCCTGCCTGAGCATCAGATTGCCTACTGCCCAGACGCGGGGGCGGGGAGTTGGAGATGAACTTTGAAGTGTAAGTATGGGTTTGGATGAGATTACTTGGGAAGAGTCTTCTGGAAAAAGCAATCAATCTGGAAGAGATTTGGTAGGATCTTTTTGACACATCAGATATATTCCTTTTTGTTACTGTTGCTTCCATTTGACAATGGTACATTCACTCTAAATCCAATAGAGGAAATTTCTAGGCAGATCAGTAAAGGAAAAAAGCATCCAAGTAAACATTTTGCTTGATGTTTTCCACCAATTTCCTGGGGATTCATTCATTTATCAATTCCTTTCAGTAGACTAATTAGCCATACTTCAGTTCTTTGCAGACCCAACCGTGAATAGAGACTGACAACTTTTTCCCCCAAAAGAATGGCAATTATAACATCATAACCGTTACGGGCTGAACTGTGTCTCCAAAAAGATATACTGATGTCCTAAGCCCCTAAACCTGAGAATGTGACCTTCTTTAAAAACAGGGCCTTTGCAGGTGTAATCAAGTTAAGATGAGGTCATAATGAATTAGGGCGGGCCCTACTCCAATGACTGGCAGCCTTCTAAGAAAAGAGAAATTTGGACACAGGTACACAGAGGGAAGATGATTGTGGGAAGGTGGAAGAAGAGGTTGGAATTATACTGTCAGAAGCAAAGGGACACCAGAGATTTCTGGCAACCGCCGGAGGCTAGGTAGAGGGAAGGAAGGATCTTTCTCTAGGGCCTTCAGAGAGCATGGCTCTACTCACCCTTAGATTTGGACTTCTAGCCTCCACCACTCTGAGACAGGAAATTTCTGTGGTGTCTGTGGTGCTCTGTTCCAGCAGCCCCTAGGACTCCTGTTATCATCAGAACCATTTTGATGTAAAACATGAAGCTTGTGAAGTTTAAGCAATTGCCCGAGACAACCTAAGTAGTAACACGTACTCCTGAGTGCATACATTGAATGAGCTGTAGACTGTTGACTTACGGTTATTTCTCCTCAATGGCTGAACAAATTTTGAGATAAAATTCAGTGAATTCTCTACTTGACCTTTACATCAAACCACAGGCAAATGAGTCTGACTCATGTGTTTAAAAAACTCGATTCCATAAATATCTGACCTTGAAAAAGACCAACTAAACATTGTACATAATGCCTACATTCATTCTGGTCCTCTCTCCTCTTACTGTACTTTATGACCAACACTTTTTAGTCTCATGTGAACTTGAAAAGTCTCATAAAGTAGGCCCCGACTTTCTCATTGTTGTTGCTGTTTATTTAAATATAACATGAGGGGTGTCTGGCTGGCTCCGTCAGAAGAGCATGTAATCTTGGGGTTGTGAGTTCGAGCCCCATGTTGGATGTAGAGATTAGTAAAATAAACAAATAGATATCTAGACAGATAAACAGACAAATAAATAAATAAGACGTGAACATCTTTTATGCCATAAATAAGAAAGTTCTAGGTTCAAAACTCCTTGCCTTCTCAGAGTTTTCAATGCTCAAATGCACTGTAAAAGTCTAAGAAAGGGACATGATTTTCAGGATTTCTCTCTCTCTCTCTCTCTCTCTCTTTTTTTGCTTGTGGTGCCCTTTTTGAATAGCCACTCACAGAACACACTTTTAAAAATATCATTCCATGAGGTGTCTGGGTGACTCAGTTGGTTGAGCATCCGACTGCAGCTCAGGTCATGGTCTCTCATGAGTTCAAACCACGGATCAGGCTCTGTGCTGACAGCTCAGAGCCAGGAGCCTGCTTCAGATTCTGTGTCTCCCTCTCTCTCTTCCCCTCCCCTGAGCATGCTCTGTCTCTGTCTCTCAAAAATAATTAAATGCTAAAAAAATTTTTTTAAATATCATTCTACATAGTTATTTTTAAATAATTTTAATAGAACATCTTCCATGTAGAAGTACCATATCTAATTAATCAGTCCCTTATTATAGACATCAAGTAATCATTATCTTTAATGTATTCCTTGCATACTTTGTAAAACTCCCATACTTTTGAAAATATCATAGCTTGATGATTCTAAGATGCACACTGTCTGCAATTTAACAGCCCAGGAAACAATGTATTTCTCAGCCTGGTAGCAACTGTGATACCCTTGTCCTGTGTATACGTCGTCATAACTCACCAAATGTAAGAAAATACTGAAAACATAAGTGGTACACTCACTTTAAGAAGTACTCCTTACACACTCACTCTCCTGATGCCATGGTGCAGGGCTTCTTAAACTTTGAGGGTCTTAGAATGTTCTGGAATAGCAACACAGAATACAAGAAGCCCAGGCTTGTTGAAATGGAACGCGGTCTATGCCTCTATTACCATTTTTCTGATTCAGATACATGCCAAACTTTGAAAATTACCAAGTAGATGATGATGGTGTGTGTTGGGGGGGGGGGGGGGGGGTTGGGAAGGGGAGGAGCATGAATACCAATGTCCCTGATCCAAATATCATTCAGAAAAGTTGAACCCTGAATATAAAAAATTTTTAGGAATAATTTAACGACTTCCACTTCCTTCATTTGTATGTGCAGTGGTAGAGGATGAAATGTAAATAATCACCTTTAAAAGAGCTCTCTCGGGGCGCCTGGGTGGCGCAGTCGGTTAGGCGTCCGACTTCAGCCAGGTCACGATCTCGCGGTCCGTGAGTTCGAGCCCCGCGCCGGGCTCTGGGCTGATGGCTCGGAGCCTGGAGCCTGTTTCCGATTCTGTGTCTCCCTCTCTCTCTGCCCCTCCCCCGTTCATGCTCTGTCTCTCTCTGTCCCAAAAATAAATAAACGTTGAAAAAAAAATTTTTTAAGTAAAAAAAATAAAAGAGCTCTCTCAACAAATGACAAAAATGCTAATGTAAAAAAGAACACCGTGACAATGTCATCGGCAAGTTTTCTTTCTAGTGGAACATAAATACTGGCACATCTAATGATTTATGGGTCCTTCGTTTTGTTGGCACTTCTTTTTAGCACCTAATATAATACCTTACATAAAGAAGGGGCTCAACAAATATCTCATAAAAATAGGCAGTAAGAGCAATCAAAACATAAAACCCTATGAAAATATACTTCCATTAAAATATACTGCCTACATAAATGTGTTCCAAAGCTATCTTCCTAAAATACAAACACGATCACCTCTTTGTTCTTGTCAAACACCCTATGGGGGCTTCCCGTTTCCTGAAGGACAAACTCCCAGGTCCTTAATGAGGAGAACAAGGCATTTCACAAACTATCACACGTCTGCCTTTTCGGTCTCATCTCTTCTTGTGCCTGCCCCAGGCTGCACTCCAGCTAGATCAACTCCTTGGGTTCCCCAAACTGCAAATTTGCTTTCCTGTCTCTGTGCTGCCCTGGAAATCCTATCCCTGATTTCCCGGACTAGCAAGACCCTCTTTATCCTTTTGGCCCAGCTTCAGTACAGCCCCTCCATGCAGCTCAGGGACTAGCCATTTTCTCTTCTCCCATGACTGCCTGGATACAGTCGTACTGAAAGGCAAATCACATTGTAACATAACTACTTATTCACTTGTATTTTCTCCCACCCAGAATGTGAGCTGTAATTTAGTAATCTAACACCGGATGAGGTTCTTGGCATGTAGTACAGGATAAAGGAATGCTTGTTGGACTGAATCGAGGGATGGCCTTGGAGGAAGATACAATTCACCTGTGACTTCCCCCGCCGGCTCATTCATTCATTTGTTCATTCATCATATCTGTCTCTACACACCAGGTGCTGTGCTAAGCAATGGATATAGGGTGAAGACAAAACAAATGATCCCCGCTCTCCTGAAGTTCATAATCCCGGAGGACAGACAGAGTTTAAATAAATAAGAGCACAAGGAGATTGTAAATGCACAACGTGCATTGTCCCTCCGTCATTGGGCCGCCCTAAAGCCCTGTCTGTGAGTGGTGGCGCTTTCAAAGTCCAGTTGTACACTTGAAGAAAAAGGTGAACCTTTCCTAAAAGGGCCACTCTGACACAAAAGATGACTGATGACCCCTGGCTGATACCTGGCAGAGGGAGCTTGCTGCCTGCCCACAATCGTTCCCCATGTCTTCTTCAATAATAGGACACCGATTTATCTAGGGCTACATGTGTCCAGCTCAAAGATGGCACTTGTGAACCTCACTTGTAACTGGGAATGGGCAACAAGACATCAGGAGAAATGCTGGAGTTACGGAAAGGTTCTCTACAAGGGGTCAACTCATAACGTGATAGGTCGATTATATCTTGATTTTAAGAGAGAACGAAAGGCGGCCAACTCAAGTGGAAAATGTGCCCCCTTGCACTCCTTTGTTTTTCCTCGCCTGGAACATGTACATGATGGCTGCGGTACAAGTAGCCATTCTAGACTGTGAATGTGCCTTAAGGGCAGAAACCACTTTCAAAAGATGGCAGAACAGAGACCCTGGGGCCAGCTTTCTACTAGCCTTGAACTTTTTGCCTCTCACTTAGGCATGGTCTTGTTTAAGCACTGTCATTTGGGTTTACACGTATATTCAGCCAAGCCTAATCCTAACAGATACCGTGATGAAACTATTTCTCGTGTTTCCAAAGATTGAACAATGACCTGAGTTTGTTTATAATTGCCGAGTTTAAAACCTTTTCACATATTACCTTACTTGATCCACATAAAAATCCTGTCAGAAAATCAGGGGATCCACTCATGTCACCTATTTTACGAAAGGCCAGCCACCAACCCCCTCACGTATCTTAGACTTGGCTCATGCTATTCCCTTGGTTTATAGACTTTGTTATGTCGTTCCTTCATTAAGTCCTCCTCCTTATCCTTCAAGACGCAGTTTAGTATCAGCTCTTAGAAGAGTTTTCCTTATCCACCCTCATGCCCACAGTAAGTTAGCTGTGAAATGATTTTTGTGCTAATTTAAACCCACAAGGACTGTTTACAAAATTGATCTTCTTCCTTCGATGTACAAATTGTCCAAGACTATTCTCGCTCGTTACCAGTTCAAGGTAACTCGCCGGCAACTAGGACCTGCGAGTCTTACTTTTGAGGACAAAGGACACGAATTCTGACTTGGGTGGGCGTGGTAAAAGAATTGCCATTCTTGATTATCATCCTAACGGGAAAAAATGAAGCCCCCTCCAGGATTCATCAAGATCACATGCTTTATTTTCCCAAGCTGTCACTGGTGTATGCTGTGTATGGTGTCACTGTGTATGCTGTCACTGGTGGGCCTTTAACTGGGTATCTACGACATCCAGGCGTTTTTGTCTGGGGCGGGGGCGGGGGAGGGGTTGTTGTCTTTCAACCATTTTTCTCATTTGGCCATTGCAACCATTTCTCATATCGGGCAATTTCTCATTTGGGCCTTTCGACCAACTCTCACATCAGGCAGCCGGAATCTCCAACATGTACCACATCAGGTATTATCACTCAGACCTCATCGCATTATTTGCTCATTTTGACGAGTAAGTCAAAATTCTAACCGAACCATTCTAACCCCACGTGCTTGTAAAGGGGGTCGAGCCCCTCTGGCTGTCGTTTCTGTGAGATTTGCAGCATGTGGCTCCCGCGGGCTTCGGCGGCCGCCTCTTCGGAGTTGGCAGAAACGGCCCAGCGCTCACCCCGCGCCTCATAACGCGTTTCAGCGGCTCAGGCGAAAGCGGCAGCATTTGTTCCGAAACGCTTCTGGCCAGGTGGTGTTTGCCAAGGCTGATGTGTTTCGGCACGAATTCAATAACGCGGTGACGGCAGGGCCCCGAGGCTTTTTCTGTGCGACCGGGCGTCGCGGCCCGGAGGCCCCTGGGCGTCACTGTTTCCAGAGGAAACAATGGTAAGTGGAAAAGGTCACCAGAGATACACTCCGTTGATCCTGGTCAGAGGGCCTCTTGGAGAACAGAGTGTGGCCCCTCGCAGCGGAGTGAAAGCAAGCAGCCTCCTCTTAACAGGTCACTTTCCAAGCCTATCGTTAGGAAGTGTAAACAACCAAATTCCGTGGGAGCGAGTGCGCTTTTTCTATATTGCTCGCAGGCTCTCTGGCAACGCAGGCCTACAAAGAAGCCCCGTATGATTTTCTTTGGCAGGACCAAGCAAGGCATATTTGTGTTGGGGCTCACCAGGGCTGGGGGTGGGCTGCGGTGGGAGGGGCAGGGAGAGTTCATGGTTCGCTAGCTTTTTCTTTTGCTATGGGCTAAGGCTACAGTTTTTCCCCCACCTGGTAGCGACGCGTATTAATGCCCGTTTTAAGATAAAGTTGTTCTTGGAAGCTACCGTGATCGGAGACGTCCATAAGCCCGGAGCTTGATAAACCTGAAATATTTAACACAATGGTGTTATTATTAACCGGTCAAGACCAAGTTCTCCGGGTTGAGGCCTGGCCAAATCTTCTTCCTGTACGTCCTGCCACATCGTCCCTGTTCTTCACCTGGAGAGAATGTAGGACTCCAAGTGAGTTTTGGTAATTGCTCATGCAATGTTCTTTTGTGGTGCACACATGTTATTTTTTGTGTTCAGAGATACTCAGATTTTAAAACCAGTTTTATATGGCTGGCATTTATAGGCTTATCGTTCGCCCTTTGGTAGGGTTTTGTTCTTCTGTAATCATTTTCTCATTTTAATGTATTCAGTAAGTAGTTTTCCAGGAAGCCTTCCCTCTGCTGGGTTTGTTTCGGTTTCTGGTACCTCTGATTTATCAAGGTCGTTCTGGATTCTTATCAAGGTCAGACTCTCTCAGAGGATATGAAGGCATCTGATTAATAGCCTGTGGGTCAGTCTGCTTCCCAGCATACTTTATTCTTAGCGGATGGAATCTTCAAAATAAATCCAATTTGCTTTGCTGAGATATTCCGATCCTCTTTCTAATCCTGCCCAACGTAGTTGTCACCCTTCCCATCTTGGTCCTATGTAACAGTGTATTGTTCATTTCGTTGCTAATGTAACTAAACATGCAAGACTTGAGAACAAACTTTAGCATATTCTATTCCATTTGTTGCTAGGAATTAGAAATTCAGTCTAAGCCTCGTAATAGCCTGTGCTGTCCCATTAAACAAACCGTGCTCAAATTCTATTCCCTAAGTTGTACAAAGAGCTTCTTTGTTACCCCAGGGACCGGATGGATCCCTTGGTAGACTGTCACCCAGCTGTGGAAGCTGGAGGGATAGGTGAGGCTGCAGGAGAACATGTTGCTTTGATCAACAGTTATCTCGCTGATTTCTACAGTGGCGAGGGAACCAGATTAAGAAGGATTTCAACGTGGGAACCAAGGGATAAGTGGCTTAATAACAGTAAAGCAGGAAATACCGGAAAATAACAGACTTCTTTCAATAAAGTACAAAATATTCCCGATACTTCCTACCAAAATGGTCTCTTAATAATGTCAATAATCATAATGATAATAACCACCTTAATCCGTCCCTAACTTATCAACTTGTAGCTTTAACTCTGATAGTTAGGCCCTCGTCAAGTAATCTTACCTTAAATCCGTTTGTGTTCTGAACACTCTCTTGTGTTTTTATTTTAATCCTTTTTTGAGAGCTTTTTACCTTGACAACAAAAACTTTCAACTTACAGAGAACTGGAAAGAATAGTAAAATAAACGAGAAATACCCTTCACCCAAGATTCACCAGGTATTGGTGTTTTCCTGTATTTTGCTAGCCCTCAGTAAACAAATCCATCCATCCATCTACGTATTTATCATTACAAGAGCTAAATTATACCATACATACACACACACGACAAATATACTTTTACGCATTATTATTCTTTCTGATGACTTAGGTGACACTTCAACACGTCTCCGAAGAACTTTAACGCCACAACACAATCACCAAGTTATGCAAATCTAAAACGCAAACAACACTATTACCAAATATACAGTCCACATTCACATTCACCAGTTGTCTCAATGATGTACTTGATGCACCTGTTCCTGGCCCAGCCCCTGGTCCAGGGTCGCACACAGCCCTCCACTGGCCTCCTTGCCCTCCTTCCATCTGTCCCAGCTCCTCGACCCTCTTTTTTCCACTTGTGCTATGTACTATTTTAAACATGAGAGCGATATTAATTTTGCCAGGCACTTCTGCTGCCAACATTTTTTGCGATGAGATTTGTAGGACCTTAGGTTTTGTCTGGGAAAATCATTCTTCATAGGATGCCTGTGGTATTCAGTATTTTTCATACTGAAAAAAACATTCTGCATGGAGATTTTCACCCACTTCCAAAGAATAAAAACCAAAACAATTAGCAGTAGGATATCTTATCAGGTTCTAATTATGTCATGAATTTAATTATAACACTTACATATATAAAACTTTTGAAAATGCTTTTAATGACCATGTTGTTTAAAATTCCACCTGAAGACAACAACCTCAACGGAGGAAAGAGGTTACAAGGGATGGACAGGAAATGTATAGGAGGAGGTAACCCAAAAGATCATCAAACATGAAGAGATATTTAGGGGCAACTGGGTGGCTCAGTCAGTTAAAAGTCTGACTTCGGCTCAGGTCACGATCTCGCGGTTCGTGGGTTCGAGCCCCATGTCGGGCTCTGTGCTGACAGCTCAGAGCCCGGAGCCTGCTTTGGATTCTATTGTCTCCCTCGTTTTCTGCCCCTCCCCCACTCGTGCTCGGCCTCTCTCTGTCTCTCAAAAATAAACGTTAAAAAAAAATTTTTTTGGGGGCGCCTGGGTGGCGCAGTCGGTTAAGCGTCCGGCTTCAGCCAGGTCACGATCTCGCGGTCTGTGAGTTCCAGCCCCGCGTCAGGCTCTGGGCTGATGGCTCAGAGCCTGGAGCCTGCTTCCCATTCTGTGTCTCCTTCTCTCTCTCTGCCCCTCCCCCATTCATGCTCTGTCTCTCTCTGTCTCAAAAATAAATAAATGTTAAAAAAAAAAAAATTTAAAAAAAAAAATTTTTTTTTAACATGAAGAGATATGTAATTCTGTTAGTAATTAGAGAATCGCAAATTAAGACAATAACAAGCTATTACTCCGCACCTATTGCATTGGCAAAAATTTTAAAGCAGTGTAATGCCAAGTGTCCTACCATGGCTCATTGGAGCAAAGATTAGAATCTGACACAGAGCATTCTAGGTAGAAAGCTGCTGGCAATTTATGAAGCATCTCATTTGGCTCAGAAAGATGAGATGGAAAAATCCTATTCGTTCCCTGAAAATCTGTATTTAGCAAAAATTTTTTTTTTTTTTTAATGAACAAGTTAGGAGGGACGATGAATGTCAGAGACATGAGGTAGAGCAGAACCAGAAGGGTCACGACAGCCATGGTGGCCAGAGCTGGGAGGGGTAGGGCTTGGGGGAGGTGAAGAAGCCAAAGGCGCAGAAATAACAGAGCTCCCCCACAGAGAGCGATACATAACAATTACTCAAGAGAGCATGAGGGGCACCACGGGACATAGAAATTAGCCTCAGTTCCTGCCAGTCTCTTACTCGGAGCAGCTTGGGTATTTTCCAGTTCTCTTTTGGGGGAGTGGCATCTGGGGACATAGTGACGCAAGAACATACAAGGTTTTTTAAAAAGAAGGCCCTCAAAATTCCCAAGGAAAATGGCTAAAAATATTCTTACACCTAGCCAAAGAATCAGTCACAGGTAGGTGTGGAATGAAGACATTTTCGGACCTACAATGCAAAGAAAACCCACCCTAAAACACGAAATGAACTAAGATGTTTCTTAATAACTTTTTCTTTAAATTTTTTTTTTTAGTTAACATATGGTGCAATATTGGTTTCAGGAGTGATAACTTTTTTAGCATGCCAACATTTAATCAAAATCACTTCAATTTTTCTGAAGTTATAATACTGACAAAGGTGTGATATTGAAAAGGTGGATTGAAACACAGACTTCACACTCTCCAGTCATTCAGCACATGTTCAGACAGTGTTTTAGGTCCTCGTCCAAATTGTTTTAAGATACTGAAATATCTTAAAGTTATAATTAAGGGGCGCCTGGGTGGCTCAGTCAGTTAAGCCTTGATCACCACTCAGGTCACAATCTCATGGTTTGTGGGTCTGAGCCCCACGTCGGGCTCCACGCTGACAGTGCAGAGCCTGCTTGGGATTCTCTGTCTCCATCTCTGTCTCTCTCAGCCCCTCCCCCGCTTGCTCCCTCTCTCTCTCTCAAAATAAAGAAATAAACACTTGCAAAAAGAAAATTAAAACATGGACGGCAAATAAGACACGGGTGGACAAGGTTGGCTTTTGGGGACGTGACAGAGCAGTAGAAGAGTCAGACGTGGAAGGGCATAGCTAACAAGTCAACGGGACGCAAAAAGTATGGCAACAGTAGAGGAACATCCCAGGTACGGCAGAAGCATGGCGGAGGCCCCTGCGTACTCTGCCTGGGAGTGTCATTGGCGGGGTGGTCTATTTGAGCAAGGTGCTGACAGATGATGTAGAAAAGGCAGATTTGGATGGAGGTCAAAGGTACTGGGCAGCTAAAATCTGGTTGAGAAGCTTTGAGGTAGCAGGGCCATCTGCTAGACAGGGAAGCAAGAAATAGGAGTAATGCAAGGTTACTGAAACGTGAGGAGTGAAGAGCGGATTATGAGGCGGAAGTTGAAGGGAGGGGCAAGTTCAAGGTGCCACACGCTGAAAGTAACTGAAGGGTAGGTAACTTAAATGAGAACAGGTGAGCAGGCTTAAAACAACATGGAGTCACGAGGACTGTACCAAGCAGAAAGGCCCATCCCCTAGATCTGTTAACCCTGAGGTGGCTCAAACCTACCAGACGTGAATGTGGTTGGAGAGGGAAGGGAAATGGGGTCACCAAATCTGCATCCACGGGGTTCTTAGCATACTAACGCTGGTGAATTGCTACGGAAGGCAAGTGTGCCGCTGGGGGTAGGGAGATGCAATACTGGGAAAACACTAAATCAATGACTACTAACAAATGAAGCATCTATATTTACAAATCCAAAGTGTTAGCGCGGCTCTTTCAAACAGGTTGCTAGAAATGAAAAAAAATGGGATGGTGTCTTAGAAATACATCACATAGACCGAGACCGATGACAGTATTGAAGAGAAGAGTGGGGATTTTGCAGAAAATATAAACGGTTAACAGCGTTAATCATGGGAAATTCCCAAAGGGGGTGACATTTTAAGGAAGGATGGGGTGTGATCCATCTAACAGAGAAAGTAAATCTATTCCTGCTTTGGAGATAATGTGTAAAGCAAAAGGTTTTTAATTTGGTTTGGATTGTTAAAGTATTTTTAAATTAAAAATAAGTTATAACTAGGTTAAATTAAATAAGTTATAATAGTTAAATGAAAAATAAGTTATAATCATTTTCTGCAATAGGAAAGGGGAATTTTTAAAATTCTATCTTAAATTGTATAATACATCAAAATATATTCAAATAACTAGATGCATGAAATCCATAGGCTGCCTCTTATAAAATATCCTTATGTGATTTGGTTGTTGTTGGGCCTATATAATGAGTCGTAGGGCTTTGTTTCAATCACATGGCTACAAGCTCATCATTTAAAAACACAAAGTATAGGGGTGTCTGGGTGACTCAGTCCATTAAGCGACCGACTTCGGCTCAGGTCATAATCCTGCAGTTTGTAGGTTGGAGCCCCAGGTCAAGCTCTGTGCTCAAAGCACAGAGCTTGGAGCCTGCTTCAGGTTCTGCATTTCCCTCTCTCTCTACCCCTCCCCAACTCACGGTCTGTCTCTCTCTCTCTCTCTCTCTCAAAAATAAAAAAAAAAAAACAATTTTTTTAAACAATAAAAATAAATAAACAAAAACACAAAGTCTAACTGCCCACATCTGCCAATCTCCCTTACGCCCATTCGATGACGTGAAGATAGAAACTGTTTTGACAATGGTTCCAATTAGCGTCTCTACAGTGACTTACATGTTATTAACCTGGAAAGACCCGAATCCATCTACTGAGAAGGGCTTCCCTTTCTCAATTTCACATGGAGCACTGGCTCATCTAGCAAAAGTTCCTCACGAAAGCTGAAAACTCAGAGCACTTGTGCTATCGGTGAAACATTTAGAAAGACACCGGAAGCTACCCTCCACGAAAAATGATGAGTTTGGGGAAAAGAAATTAACAAGCTGTGTCGGTGTGCCGCACATGATCAGCCATGCCTGCTGTCTAAGTCTGTCTGTTGGTTGTTGCCATGACTACGAAAAGCCAGGGGAACCCAATGAGCTGTCTGCAGCAGCGCTGAGAGGGCCAGCCATTTTACTTATGGAAAACCGTGTGGCATATTCTGCTGAGCTTCGCCCTGGAAGAAGCATTTTCGAAAGATCCGTTCAGAGAAGAGAGAAGAAATGGGCAGGTTAGCACGCAGTTATTACGGCCAAGCATGCCCGCGAGCTGCCGTTTGCACAAGCTGTTGCCTGCTGTTCCCATGAGCTGATTGGAGAAAGTGGAAGGCAGAGCGACCATGCTGCATATCTGCTATCAGACGGCAGAAGAGGGTTTTGTCTTGGGCAGGCAAGCTTCCCCTGCAGTGTTATCGCAGCTGTTCTCTAGCTGCTTATCCTGAAAACTAGTGACCCCAAAGGAGGGCGTTACCATCTGCGAACGGCGGTCCTGTGCGCGGCTGCTGCATATGAGCCGCAGGTCTGAAGAAGCAGGTGTGTGCTCCGATGGGCACCGGACTGTAACGCAGGCGGGCGCTCTCGGGTGTACCTGCTTCCTGTTAACAGATTGTTGGCTCGCAGAGAATCTGCCTACACGCTGAGACCGAGGCTGGGAAGGAGGTCCCTGCGTATCCGCTTGACTGACAGAGGTAAGCTTCTTTGCCCTTTTTTTTTTTTTTTTTTAAGCAATGCATAACAATAATTCGGAGCAAAACTTAACCTCAAAGATTTACACTCATCGTGCTTTCTGGATTTCCCAGAGAAGCATGCACATACACACGCACTCATACACACACACACACACACACACACACATTTCCATAAAATAGTGTCAGAAACACAGAGTTGTTATAGTGACTTGGGCTCCGGAAATTGTATGACAAAAAAAAAAAATTACAATATGCCTCAGAGTTTAAGATATTTAGTGTGGTAACAAACCATGACAGCTTGTTGTTCTGGACAGTCTTCATAACCAACAACCTTTCTCCCTTATACACAATGGATCCTTTTATTCACTGTACTTTGACATATATTAAGAGAACTACATGGAAAATCGGCAGTGTGAAAATTATGGAGCATTTCTGAAGCTTCATAAATGATTTCTTTCACAGCCCTTAACAGCACACCCACGTATACATTTCAATCAAGGAATTCCGTTCCCTATTTAGGTCACGACAGCCAGTGGATTTTGCACTTGCTTATTTTGAGCTTAGAGTCGTGGCGTGCCGTTTGATTTACTTCAGGGTACTTGCAAAGCAAACGGTGTAGATATTGGAAGCGGCTCACACTTCCTTTCCTAGTATCACGCATGCCACGCTAGCCCAGAGCACAACACCCCCATTGTGCTCCCCACCCCCCCCACCCCCCCCCCACCCCCGGCTCAGCATCCAAGGAAAGAAAGGAAGTGGGAGCTCTGCACTGAGTTCAAGCACGGCTATATAGTATGTGCCGGTAAACTTCTTCTATTGCCCAGTTTTTCTCCCAAGCGGATAGGTTTCAGAGACAGAGACCGAAACCAAACACACTGCACACCTCCTGCAAACACTAATGTTTGCTGCGGATGTTTGTTGTCAATAGCACAGACTTTGGATTGCAGGACGAGTTGCCCCATAGTGAGTATTTCTTTGATTGAGAGTCTCTGAGGAACAGAGCTGTTTCTGTGCATTGAAATGGGTCAAATCAAAAGCATTGAGAAGGAAATGAGCAAATAACGATTAAATTCGGTTTCAACAACATTCCTGCTTTCCCTAAGTCAACTCTATTGTTGGTTGACCAACGTATCAGATCGTTTACAATGCTACTGAAAATATTTCATGCAAAACATTTTGTTGGAAGCTTTGAATAAAAAGCTCTACCGAAGACTGAGGCTACCATGAAAGGTAAAATAAAGAATATCTGAGAGCTCCTCCTAAGAAATGTATTTTTATTGCTTCCTTTTTCCCCAAAATACGGATGACATGGGAATCACCTTTATTAAGTATAATATAATTTTTATTGCTACATATGAGCGTACGTCACCTGTTTCACAGAGACAGCAATGGCAAAAGCCCTCCAGTAAGTGACTTATAAAGTAGAGGGAGAATATCTTTCAAAACTTGTGTTCTAAATGTCACCGGTACTCAAGATACAAAGACACAGACTGAGCAAACTCAGTCTAGGGAATCACGTTCAAACATTTAATAGTGAGAACGAACAGGAATGATGCCTATTTGTTGCATGTGAGGCGTTGTATGGAATAAAATGGAAGTGATAGCATTGTACTCCACTCATGTTTAGCTTTCAAAGGAAAGCTACATGAACAGACTTAGTTTTGAGCTAAATTCTGTAAATAAAAGTATCAGCCAAGGAAGTGTTTCTGTTACAACAGAATAAAAGGTAGAGGGAGCTTCTCTCCAATTTAATTCCTTTTAGAACTTTGCACAAAAAGAAAAAAAACGCTTAGAATTAGCACAGCGAAAAGACCTGCAACAAGAAAACAATTTTGTATTCGTTTTTCTTCGAGGGGCCGTGAGACGAACAATCTGCGGAATACCTCAGGTGCACCTGCTGCCGCGCCTTCTGCCTTCGTGGGGGCACCATGCGCGAGGGGACCCTTGGCTCACGGGAGGGGTGACACACAAACTTTATACCTGTGCTATTTTCCCCTACATTAATAACCTTTAAAGGCGATATGCTACAAAAGATTAGCATTCTAAGTCCACTGGTGCACGGCACATCTACACAGTTATTAATTCAACAACTTTAAGAACCACATACAGAGATGTAATACCTATCTTTCAAAACCACCCCTTAGCTTTTGTCTATTTACGTATCCTTACTTTCTGCCACTTCCCAGATCACTTGCTAGCAATATCAAATACTTTGTAATCTCCCAAATGCACTATGCCAAACTTTTTTTTTAATGTTGTTTTTTTGTTTTGGTTTTTTGGAGAGAGAGAGGGCACGAGCAGGGAAGGGGCAGAGAGAAAGGGAGACGCAGAATCCCGAGCAGGCTTTAGGCTCTGAGCTGTCAGCCCAGAGCCCGACGCGGGGCTCGAACTCACGGGCCGCGAGATCGTGACCTGAGCTGAAGTCAGACGCTTAACCGACTGAGCCACCCAGGCGCTCCACGATACCAAACTTTGGCAAAGCCTCTGTACAGCCTTTTCTTTAAATCTCCCCAAAGTGGCAGCCACCTGTCATGTATCCTTCAAAATGTAGCCAGGATGTCTCCCCAGATGCTTCCTCACTTTCTCCTTCGCCTACATCTGAATCTTATGTCTGTAGTTCTGCTCCCTGTACCGTACTGCATCCTGTCTCTGCTCACAGGCTCCCAGAGTTTTATTGACCCATCAATGTACTTTGCCCAGTGTCTAGAACTTGGCATTTAGTCATTGTCCCGGTAACCTCAAACTTCACTATTTTCGTATTAGTTACTGTAAATACAGACTTGATCTCAAAACAGAAAACCTATTATATATTATACTACCTTATCAGAGAAACTCAAGATATTGAAAAGTAGCAATGAGTCTCTAATTTCCCTCACGATGAAAAGATGGCTTCGGGGCCACAATGTGATAAAAGCTATAAATGTCCTATATCAGCAATTTTTGAGGAATGATTTTACAAAATGTAAACTTTAAACAGAAATGGCTTGAAAGCTTTAGTAACTAGAAGATGCTGGGGTTTTTTTATTTACAGGTATTACGAATTTGCAGGGGTAAATAAGTATAGTAAGTACTCCTATTAGAAGTTCATTCTAAAATCAGACCATTTAAGATTAATATTGAATTGCTGATAATTGATAATTACAACGAAGATACTTATGGAATTATTTTTCATACTGAAGCTGGAAGAAAGTAGAGGTCATGAACTGGAAAGAGACCAAGTAATTGACATAGAACCTATAATTGCAGAAATTCTTTTAATTTTCCTAAATAAGTCTAAATGATTACTGGTAATCACCGGTTACGTTAGGCTTACATTAGGCTACAACTTGGGCTCCTGGGTGAACCTGTTAGTATCTCTGTTAATATACACACACTTCTGGTTATACAAACTTCCCACACTTTTACTATACTATATGGCATGATAATGATTTTTTTAGTTAGGCCTAAAGGTTTATAGCCTTTTTGTGAAAAAGTTGACACAATGCTGTAATCAAAAATAAGAATGGATTAGGAATTTTACTAAGAAGAATTTAATATATATTACTTTGTGTCCACAATAACCATGTTGAAAGCAGAAGTTGTATTTAATATTATATGAAATTTGTGCATAAATTAGCAAAGATTAGGAAGTTTCAAATATCCAAATGTTTGAAATAGACATCAAAATATTTAGAAAAATCACTTAAGTTCAGGTTTCTAGGGGCGCCTGGGAGGCTCAGTCAGTTGAGCGACCGACTTCGGCTCAGGTGATGATATCACAGTTCATGGGTTCAAGCCCCACATCGGGCTCTGTGCTGATGGCTCAGAGCCCGGAGCCTGCTTTGGATTCTGTGTCTCCCTTTCTCTCTCTGCCCCTCCCCCCACTCACACTCTGTCTCTCTCTCTCTCAAAAATAAATAAACATTAAAAAATTAAAAAAAAAATTCAAGTTTCTGCACTTTTTCACATTATGATTCAGCATTGACTTTTATAATAAGTATAAAATAAATGGCAACTCTTAATTGTCATGCTGTCCTTTTAAGGCTTACTTTGGCTATCTTCCAGCTGATTTTAATGTATAGCATGCTAATTAAATAAAAGTGTAAGATGACATCGGTTCTATTCATCTTAAAGAACTAAGCACATTTAATCAGCTATTTTAAATCGTCCATAGTAATTAGACTTCAGGAAACGTGATTCTGTAGTATTTCTACATCATTTTTAGTCTTTTCTATTTTAAGTAAGTTATATTTTGAAGGCCTAAATGATTTATAACTACATTTGATATTAAAATGAGTCTGTTCTTGTTGCATTTTATAATAAAGTATTATAATATTTTATTGTATTAGCTATTTTTTCAAAATGTTCCCCAAACTAATGATTTCTTTATGGATATGTATATCAAATTCTAAATGATCACTGCAAAAAACTGTATGGTGATTTTCCAAATCTCTTTACCTCATTTCTGAAAAAGTTAAGACATATGCCTTTAGCCTTAAGGAAACACCTCTGTAGCTACCGAGTTCCCATATTGACAATTAAGAACTCTTATTCCAGCTTAAGGTTAATTAAGATCATCTTATTTAAGTGACAGAGAACCAGCAAAGACAAGTTTCCTTGTTCGTGTTTTTTTTTTTTTTTTCTTAAGTTTTAACAGCGTGACATAGCGATCTGGAACTATACTTTCTTGTCTCCTAGTCTTCAACACAGAAATGTCTATTTCACCAGCTAGGAATTTTAGCCAAAAGACAGTGGTTTTCTCCTTCCCCATGCAGGTCAGGTAGGCATATGTCCAGCGTTGATAATGCACCTTTAAAAAGCATTACTTAGGGGCGCCTGGGTGGCGTAGTCGGTTAAGCGTCCGACTTCAGCCAGGTCACGATCTCGCGGTCTGTGAGTTCGAGCCCCACGTCAGGCTCTGGGCTGATGGCTCGGAGCCTGGAGCCTGTTTCCGATTCTGTGTCTCCCTCTCTCTCTGCCCCTCGCCCGTTCATGCTCTGTCTCTCTCTGTCCCCAAAATAAAATAAAAAACGTTGAAAAAAAATTTAAAAAAAATAAAAAGCATTATTTGAAAGAAAAACAAAAAGGTTTTCACTTTTCTTAAATCTAACTAAAGATCTCACTTTCAAGGGAAATTTTCCTACCCCCCCCCAAATAATAATAACATAGCAATATTATCATTATAGTTCCTAATTTATTTTTACATCCATGTTACAATTTAAGGAAAATTTATTTTTAATCGAGTATAGTATCTGAAAGTTTCAGTGCTTTTTAAAATTTGTATGGTTGTCTACTTTTTAAATGCTTTACTTTCTATTTAACCTAGACATTCAATCTTTTGACTTTGTTTATGTTTTCTCAATTGTCAGCATAAATTGCGAATCAAAAATACTTTGTTGTGATCAATTATATCCTCATTGATTGGAGAGTGAGTCCAATCAATGTAATAATAATTCTTCATTTTGGATTCTTTTCCTCATAATTTTTTTTTCAGGAATGTGAGGAACAGCATAAAACCTGCAGGCTCTAAACCTCCTGATGTTCTCTTCAGAACAGTGGTTAAAAGGCTCAGCCATAAGGAATCCAAAAAACGACAGCACAAATAAGCTTGTAACCAAGCTTTGCAGCCCTTGTTAAAATTCTCTAAGAGTGCAAGCAGGGAATGGCATGAGGAATGGTGTTTTTGTTTTAATGCACAGAAAAAGCATCTGCAAATGAGACATTCTAAAGAATTATTATCGGCCATGCCGTAGAGAACGTATCTGTGTAAATAGTCATCCTGTCCTCCTCTAAGAAGTTGAAGTCCCTGTACCGTCTTCTAAGTGGGGAAAGTTAGCTTCTTGAAAGGCATTTGCCCTCTATGAAGGTGACCATGGTAGAGACAGCAGCCCTTTGATCAAAACAAAACAAAACTGAAAACAAAACATGCACACGCCTTTGACTTTGTGGGGAATCATCTACCATCTGGTGACAAGTCAGCTACTTCTGGCTCTTTAGACTGTAGTAATATCAGATCATAAGGCTTTATAAGTTTTCCTACACTTAACATTACTAATCCAGAAAAGCAACACTTGGTGGCTTAAAAGGGAGCTATTTCGTAGATTATCAAGATGCCTTCACATCTAAGTGTTTCAATTCTCTGTGTTTAAGTTAACAAAGGAAAAAATATCGGGTAACAATTTCATCCGTCCTGGGCTAATTGTGTCATCTGGTGAACAGTTTGAGCCCTCTCTGAAACGAGTGTACCTAATCTGTCAGATACATAATTGCAGTATAGTAAATATTATATACTATATCCTGTGGGGATAAGCAACTTCTAAAAGCATTTGCCTCTCAATATCTAGATTTAAAAATGTACCTGGCATAGCATTATTAGTAGCAAGGATGATTACTAGTAGCGAAGATTAAAAAAAAACTGATAACCACTTAGTTGTTCTGGAACGGTGTGAATAAACTTGCGTTGTTTGATATACCTTGAGCACTGGCTTGAACTGTTTAGGTAGCAGAAGTCAACAAGGGCGCAGAAAGTAACAAGAGCTAGCAGGAGGAAAAGGGCCAGGTTGCTTGGGCAGAGCGAGTTACAGGGAAAACGTGGCTTGCTTTAGAAGAGCGGCTGGAACATTGCAGGCATGCAGCAAATAGGTCAATATATGAAATATTCAGTCGGTATTTGTTGAATGATAAATGGCTCATAGTGATCAGTTCTTCCCTGTGTTGTGCTAATGCTGCCTGAATTCAGAGACAAAGTAATAATTTACAACAACTATGATTTTTCTGAAATCATAAAATAAAATGACATAAATAAATAGAAACATATTTAACATAAATAAAAAACATCACAATTTTAGAAAATGCTATTACTTTAAAAATTAAATTACAGTCTTCCTGGTGAGAAGCACTGTATTTAAGAATTCTAGGGGCGCCTGGGTGGCGCAGTCGGTTAAGCGTCCGACTTCAGCCAGGTCACGATCTCGCGGTCTGTGAGTTCCAGCCCCGCGTCGGGCTCTGGGCTGATGGCTCAGAGCCTGGAGCCTGTTTCCGATTCTGTGTCTCCCTCTCTCTCTGCCCCTCCCCCGTTCATGCTCTGTCTCTCTCTGTCCCAAAAATAAATAAATGTTGAAAAAAAAAATTAAAAAAAAAAATAAAAAATAAAAAATAAAAAAAGAATTCTATAAAACAAGAGTGGAACCAGAAGCTTAGATAAAGCTCAAATGTAACACATCGTTTGGTAAATAATTCAGACCAAGAAAAATTGATTTCTACTCTTCACTTTCTTAAAGCCTCTGGTTATAATCGCATTCATCAAGCAGTATGACCAACTAAAGTTAAATTTTTCCTTTTTAAATAAGCCTAAGAGAGAAAGTTTAAACCTAAAATTACAAAATTTAAGATCTTTATTTTAAGGCTTTAAAATACAGTTAAATAGAGGAGCACCTGGGTGGCTCAGTCGGGTAAGTGCCTGACCAGCTCGGGACATGATCTCATGGTTCATGAGTTCGAGCCCCACGTCGGGCTCTGTGCTGACAGCTCAGAGCCTGGAGCCTGCTTTCGATTCTGTGTCTCCCACTCTCTCTGCCGCTGCTGCTCACACCATCTCCCTCTCTCTCAAAAATAGATAAACATTAAAAAATATATATATTTATATATATATATTTATATATATATTTATATTTATTTATATATATAAATAAATAATATATATAATAATATAATATATATATAAATATATATAAATATATATATTTAAATATATTTAAATATATATTTAATATATATATTAATATATTAATATATTTAAATATTTAAATTAAATTAAATTGAAATTAAAATTTAAATTAAATTAAATTTAAATTAAATTAAATTTAAATTAAAATTAAATTAAATTAAATTAAATTAAAATTTAAATATATTAATATATTTAAATATATTTATAAATATATATTTAAATAAATACATAAATATATATTTATAAATATATATATTTATATATATATTTATATATTTATATTTATATATTTATATTAATATATATATATATAGTTAAATAGAGAATTCAGGATAGAAAAAGGGATCAGTCTGGGAGACATTTTCAATTTAAAAACTGTAAGAGCTGAGGGGAGCGTGGGTGGCTTAGTCGGTTAAGTGTCCCACTTTGGCTCAGGTCATGACTTCACGGCTCATGGGTTTGAGTCCCACCTGGGGCTCTGTGCTGACAGCTCAGCACCTGGAGCCTGCTTTGCATTCTGTGTCTCCCTCTCTCTCTGACCCTCCCCTACTTGTGCTCTGTCTCTGTCTTTCAAAAATAAATAAACATTAAAAAGTTAAAAAAAAAAAACATAAGAGCTGGAAGACTTTACATGGTAATCAAAATATCTGCTTCTGATTAAACCTAAGAACACAATAAAAACCCGAACAACCAGATTCCAATAAACTACAGAAAAAATTATTCCATTTCTTCAATCCAAAAGATGTTGATAATATCAAATTGTATAGAGTTTAGTCTGTGTTAGGTACTATCCCAAGAGCTTTACACATGTTACCTTGTAATGAAGGATCTGGGAAATTACAAAACTTCCAAGGTTATTTTAACTGGAATTTTCCAGAAGTATTCAACTGATCTTAAATCACTTCCCAAAGAGAGATTTCATAAACAACACGTCGAGTTGCTACTTCTTAGATGCTCTCATCCCACTTTGTACACTATATTTCTTTTATTTCATTTTTACGAAGTTTTTGTATATGTCTAATCTTTCTGTGCAAAAGTAAACTCCATGAGAGAGCAACAGAGTTTTATTTCTATTTTTACCACCATCATCTTGTCACATGTATGACCAAGAGTAAATTAAGTAAAGGATGATTAGCCCAAGTAGGCAGTTATATCATATGTCAACAAATAATATTCACACCAAAGAAAATGGATGTAGTCAAATTAATATATACTGTCTGTTATTCCATGTAACCTCCATCATGAGAGGGGCACCTGGGCTCAGTCGGTTAAGCGTCCAACTCCAGATTTCAATTCAGGTCATGATCTCATGGTTCGTGAGTTCAAGCCCTACATTGGACTCTGTGCCGACAGTGCGGAGCCTGCTTGGGATTCTCTCTCACTCTCTCTCTGTCTCTCTCTCTCTCTGTCCCTCCCCCACTCATGTTTGCTCTCTCTCTCTCTAAAAATAAATAAATAAACTTTTAAGAAAGAAAAAAAAAAACATCACGAGAAAATTAATTCAGTCCGCACATCCTTAGTGTTTGTTTGCTTCTTTGTTTTGTTTTTTGAATTGTTTGGTTGGTTTTAGTTAGAATGTTTTTCATGTAAAACACTCAGTTAAATGTCAGAACAATCCTTTTTAAGTCATCAGACTCCTCAACAGAGGAAACACAATCTAAAATGATCTGGCTCATTTAAACCACTATAGACTTCTTCCCTGATGTAACCTCCTAAACAACCTAACTATATGTTGGTCGTCTATGACAGTCAAGAAAACAATAAAAATGTAGGAAAGCATAGCTACCTCCTTTACCGTAAAAACCATTATTCATTTGTTGAAAATATATCTGTTTTGGGAAAAGGGCTTTTTTAGGTCAGTAATTCAGATGAATGGTAATGTATCCTGAATTCTTTGAAACTGACTTTATTTAGAAACATGACTTTTTACATGATATGTGGTCTGAAAGCTGATTATATCACTGGCTTCCTTTCTACCAGAGATTTTTTTATTTTTTTTATTTTATTTTTTTTTTTAATTTTTTTTTTCAACGTTTATTTATTTTTGGGACAGAGAGAGACAGAGCATGAACGGGGGAGGGGCAGAGAAAGAGGGAGACACAGAATCGGAAACAGGCTCCAGGCTCTGAGCCATCAGCCCAGAGCCTGACGCGGGGCTCGAACTCACGGACCGCGAGATCGTGACCTGGCTGAAGTCGGACGCTTAACCAACTGCGCCACCCAGGCGCCCCTCTACCAGAGATTTAATTTTATAAGACTAACATAACTGATTGACTTCGGTAATTATGACTTTTTTCTTGAATTAAAAAAACAAACAACTTCCTTCTGCAGTTCACAAAGGGTTTTGAACATATTTTAAATTATTTTCTAGATTTATTGGCAGCAGAGAGGACTTCCATCGCCCTCATTATATAAATAAAAGCAAATGACAATCAAAGCCCTAAACAATCTAGTTTAGTTTGAAAATCACCTTCCTTTGACACAAAGTCCCAAAGGTCCCTTCAGGGGGGACATGCGCCTCATATATTGGCAGTTCTCCGGTAAAATAATTGAACTTGATCCATGTATTATCACATGGTGCATTAATGCATTATAATCATTTTGAAGGCTACATTTTGCTTCCTTTGAAATGAATTGGGAAAACATACCCTCAAAACTCTGGTTCACTCTTCTTGGCACTGATATTTCACTATGCAACTGTCAAGAACTAAAAGATTATGATCATAAAATTATGTTTCCTGGGGAATGTTCCATTCGCGAACTGCCTCATTCCCAGACTCCTCAGTCATTTTATTGCATTTCGCTTCTGAGTCTGTGAGAAGAGATGCTAGGTTTCTACCATCCAGATTAAAACCGCAAAGAGGAGCGAGCAGGAGCTTCTGAACTAGGACCTAAAAGGACCCTGGTCCTCCAAGTATTTGTTATCAGATGGGGTCATGCAACCAACTTCTGAGTTTAGCAGAAATTAGTGGAAGTATTGGTTTGAAATCTTCCTGTTCTGATTTCCAACCAAAAGCAAAGCAGTTTTGAGAAATCTCTATGCATTCTATCTAAAGCATCTCCGAGAGTGAGAATATTTTATCTTGGCCAAACAGAATGGTCAAATTATTAATTGATCAGTGTATTCTTTTGGGAAATAAAGTCAGAATTTCCTCCGGCAAGTATAATGCCACATGACAAATGGTTTTAAAATTATCATCAAATTATATTTGGCCAATAAATACAACAGAGCCACGCGTTTCTAACTGCCACGAGGAGCGGAATATCTGGAGTCAGTCACTCTTTCCTGTGGATGGGCTTGACCACACACTGACGAGTTCTCTAACTCTCCTCCTTCCAGACTTTTAAAGATTGCTGGCTCGATTGTACGTTAGTATAAGTTAGCTAGTCACATCCTTGCCAATTTTATCTGATACTGAAAAGGAGGCTCTGTTGGGGGAAAGCAGAGAATGAGAAATCCACAGTTCTGCGTATGACTTAAGGAGAGAACAGAGCCAAGTTTACTATGATGTCAAAGTTGTAATTGTACATTTTAAAATGGTTTTTGAGTTTTCATATCATTCATTTATGGCACACCCATAAGGACCTACCATGTGTTTAGGCTGAATGAAAAGATAAGAAAATGATCCAGAAAGCCATTAAAAGAGCTTACAGTGCAGGGGCGCCTGGGTGGTGCAGTCGGTTAAGCGTCCAACTTCAGCCAGGTCACGATCTCGCGGTCCGTGAGTTCGAGCCCCGCGTCGGGCTCTGGGCTGATGGCTCAGAGCCTGGAGCCTGTTTCCGATTCTGTGTCTCCCCCTCTCTCTGCCCCTCCCCCGTTCATGCTCTGTCTCTCTCTGTCCCAAAAATAAATAAACGTTTAAAAAAAAGAGCTTACAGTGCAGTGAAAGACAGAAGACAAGAACTCTAATTTACTATCATTGAAGACAGAAGGTGATAAAGTGCTGTAAGGGGGCTATAATCAATGCATTTATCCATTCTTTCAAACAGACACACAAAAGCTACTTTTATACAAGGAAGAGGTAGAACCTCTGTCTCAAAAGATAAAATTCTAGAGATGGTAATAACCAGCTCAGGGAAGGAAGGAAGTTTTCTGAGCATCGGGGAAGATGATTTCGAGAAAATTATACTTCAAATAGGACTTGAATGAGGTGGGATTTCAACAATTAGTCAGAAAAACAAGCCTTGTAGGCATCAAGAATTGTTTCACTCAACTAACATTTAGTTCTCACCCGCTCGCTCGCTGCTTGAGCGTAATTGCATTGTCTGCACAACCCATCTCTGAGGTATATACTATCATTGCCACTTTACATGAGAAAGGAAGAAACTGAGGCTTAGTGAAATGCCCGCTGGATTTCATTCTTATGAGCCAGTTGCTGACTTTGAGGAGTGCTTCATTCCAATGCAGGGATAAAGGCATATCAAGAGATTAAGAAGTGAGTATTTTTAAGGATGTGGAAGTAAACTATACAGCTAGGAAATAACATGGAGAAGAGTCCAGCTGATACAGTAGAAAGAAAAGGGGAGGAAGGAAGAGAAATGAGGAAATTTGTGGCAGGGAGGAGCTAAGCCTGTTCGTAGCTATGGACAAAGCTCCAGCAGAAGAGGGGGAAGATGCAAAAGAAAGTGTCTACTCCAGGAACAAGACCCCAGAGGGGTTAGAGAAGGCAGGTAAGACCGAAGGACAAGGGATAGCCCAACCTCAAAGGGAGTTGGGGAGCCTGGGACCTGGGAGTAGTAGAGGTAAATGGAGGAAGTGGGGCCATTCCCTGAGAGCTATGAGAAGGTTGAAGAAGTTCACAAGGAGAGACTTCGTCACCCTGAGGTATGGGGAAGGTCCAATGATGCAAGTGAGGTGGAGGAGGAACCCGGTCCCATCCACCGTGGAGAATCAGCAGAGACACACGGAAAACGGAGTAAAAGCCAATGGACCGAGAGCCAGGAGTTGAGGGCTTATCAGGCAGAGCACTGTCTCACACGCTCTCCTCCTGTATACCCCGGCACGAACTGTCTAAAGACACATTTTTTAAAAATTATTAATATAAATGACTATGACTTTGAATGGCCAGTGTAGGTGATATTTTTCTGATCCAGTCTTTTTAACAGGAGGTGGTATGTCGCAGGCTGGGGCTGGTGTTTAAAAGCATGGATTTCAGACTCATACACTGCTGGGTGGGATTCTCGGTTCTGCAGTCTGCTTACAGTGAAGACGGCCAAGGTATAAAACCTCCCTGCAACGTGATTTTCTCATCTAAAATGAGCATACCGAATGTCAGAGACACCTACATTGTACGTAGCATAACGTCTGAAATAGAGGAGGGTTCCATGTCAACCACTACTGTTGGCTTTAGTTGTTCACGGATTAGAACGATATTGTAAGAATCTCCTAATTTCCGTGGTCCAGTTACTAGCTCTGAGCGCTCTAAAGTCTTTGGAAGCCATGCATGTGTGTGTGTTTGAAGGGACATGACCAAAGCTACTTTTCAGGGAGATCCTCGTTTGCCCCATCAGGGTACGAAGTCTCAGCCTCATGGATCTCGGGCCCACCCTCTAATGCTCATTCATCAGTTGATCAATTCAGGGTGGTAAAAAGATGCGGAATTTAAGAGGAATCAGGTAACTGGGTAGATGATGAGGCCATTAACCAAAATGGGAGTGGAGAAGAGTTTTTGTGGGTTTTTTTTTTTTTTTTTTTGCTTTGTTTTTTTAAATAAGGGAGAAGATATTTGGACATGTAGGACTGGGTACATTTGTTGGAAATATCTAGACGAAGGTGCCTAAAGTAGGCAGCTAGAAATTCCATCTTAGCTATCAGGAAAGTGAAGGAGAACCTGAAACAAATTTGAACCTCAGATACAGCCTAATTCAAGACAGGAATGGACAGATGACTGTATACAGCTTGAGAATATGTTACCTCTACCAATATTATATTATTACCTCCACTAACATTATGTAGTATTACAGCCATTTTTTCTGATTATAACATTTTTAATTAATAAAAGACTACAATGATGTCTTTTTAGCCACTCTGCGGGAAAAGATCCACATTTCAAAGAGTGGCTTTTGCGGGTGAGAGGGGGGCATCTGGGCGGCTCCGTCAGTTAAGTGTCCGACTGTTGATTTCAGCTCAGGTCATGATCTGATGGCCCTGTGGGATTGAGCCCTGCATTGGGCTCTATGCTGGACAGCACAGAGCCTGCTTGGGATTCACTTTCTCCCACTCTCTCTGCCCCTCTCCTGTTTGCACAAACTCTCTCTCAAAATAAATAAACTTTTTTAAAAAGTAACATTTTTTAAGCCATTGAACATGGTTGCTTAGTATACTTAAGTTAAAATATTTAAATTGCCTCCACCAGTTTTTTTCCATTTATCTTCACGCATGAATTTTAAAAGTGAGTACTACTTTTTAAAATTTCTTTGTTTAAAAAAAAAACAAGTGAAATCTTACTGGACTAAATGCAGTTGTTGGGAAGAAAGAATGTAAATTAACGACCACCAGCATATTAGGCAAATTTTATTTTATGGAGTCTAGTATTGAGCAACAGTGATTTTTTTTCTATTAAAGTCACAAGTGCGACCAATTTAACTTCCTTGGGAAATATAAATAAAAATTAAAAAGGTAAATTATCTCCAAAACTTTTGTGAAGATTAAGTGGCTTATGCATGTTAATAGGTTGTTCATGCCTATTGAACAGGGCCTGGCATATAGAAGGCGCTCAAGAAGTGTTTGCAAGTATTTTTTAATGTTTTATTTTTATTTCTGAGAGAGAGAGAGAGTGTGAGTGGGGCAGGAGCCGAGAGGGTGGGGGGGTGAGGGGGGAAAGAGGATCCAAAATGGGCTCTGCACTGACAGCAGCGAGCCGATGAGGGGCTCAAACTCACAAACCATGAGATCATGACCTGAGCCGAAGTTGGATGCTCAGCTGACTGAGCCACCCAGGTGCCCCCTCAAGTATTATCATCATTCTTATAGAACTCAGTTAAACAGAAAGGCAAGTGCTGTGCACCACTGACTGTCCAGGCTAACCCAGTTTAGTGGTGACCAGTGGGAGTCACAGCTTTTGAGGATGCTTCAGTCTTCAGGGACAAGGGAAGGGATGCTAATAATCGTGCAGCATCACGAGTGCCAAGACGGGGGGCAAAGAGTCACAGTAGGTGTGAATGATCCACCCGATGATTTCAGAAGTGTGCATGGCTCACAGGGAGGTTGTGGATCGAGAGAAAAACATGTGCGAATGAAAAGACAAAAAAAAAAAAAAAGAGGTTAGAGTGGAAGAGAGCGAAAGCATAAGAGACTCTTAAAAACTGAGAACAAACTGAGGGTTGATGAGGGATGGGAGGGAGGAGAGGGTGGGTGATGGGTATTGAGGAGGGCACCTGCTGGGATGAGCACTGGGTGTTGTATGGAAACCAATTTGACAATAAACTTCATATATTGAAGAAAAAAGAAAAGAAAAGAAAAGACATGAAAGAACACTGGAGATGGGTTGATGGGTCTTGGATGTGGGAACAATAGGGAGACGAGGGGCTGGTGTGCTGTGGGGTCAGCAAGATGGGTTTTGCTGTTACATGACTTTGGATTTCACTTCTAGCTCTGTGATGGCTAATTGAGCATGTGGGAACAAGTCCCTCCGCCCCTCTAGACCTCTATTTTGCTATTTGTAGAGTAGAGATACTAGCACACGCCTGTGAGGATGATCATTAGAGTTAAATGAGATTATTGTAAATGAGGGCATAGTGCCTGCCTCATCAGAAACACTGAAGGAATGGTAGCCACACCTATTCTTATCACCAATATCAGAATCAGCCTCATGCTAAGTAGTTTGAATAATTTTTTTTTTTTTAGTTTACTTATTTATTTTGAGAGAGAGAGAGAGAGAAAGAGAATGAATCCCAAGCAATCTCCACTGTCAGCACAGAGCCCAATGGCAGGGCTTAATCTCACAAACCCTGAGATCATGACCTGAGCCGAAATCAAGAGTCGGACGCCTAACCGACTGAGCCACCTAGGTGCCCCTAAGTAGTTTGGATTAATTCTTTAGAAAACTAAAACCACCATTGGAGTTTCTTTAAGTGGGGAAAAGTAATGCTCATGTTTGTGTGTAAAAAAAGATAGAACTGTTAACAGTATATCAAATTAAATAAAAAGAACAAGAAATGGTTACAGAGAGACAGTTTCAATACCTTAGGCAAGATAAAAACAGACATGAACTAAAGTGGGAGTCAGGGAGGAAAGAGTGAGGGATTTATTCAGCCAAGAGTACGATGTATCAGTCGCTTCCTAAGTGTTTAGTACGCACTTAAGACAGTGACTGCAAACAGTCTTAAAAATAGGCAATTTTAATTCAGTGTGGTATTGCATTAATAGAGATGTGGGATGTGCACGGGATCTTCTTGGTGGAGGAGCCCATGAGGCGTCCCTGAGGAAGTGTTGGGGGGGCTAAAGAATACGTGGACATTCATCTTGGAATGTTCGGAGCCCTCCATGAGGAAGGAACAGTATGTGCAAAAGCACAGAAGGATGTGTTCCAAGGGCTAGTAGTTCTTGGTATGACCAGAATGCAGGGTGCCCGATATGGAGAGATAGAAAGTAAAACTGGACAAGCAGACAAGAGCCAGATTGTAATGTAATTGTGTCACACTGAGTTAGATGAGAAGGCACTGGAAGAGTTCAATCAAGAAAGTGAAATAATGAGATTTCCATTATAAAATGTCTAGCGGTATAAAAGGATGCGGGTGAGACCCAGTGACACAAGGATACCAGACAGAGGGATAGTGCAAACTACAGGAAGAAGGGCCCAAAGCCCCAGCTGGGATAGGACACTAGGTCTGGAGAGAAAGTGCTGGAACCAAGAGAAATGGAGAAAGAATCAATAGTACTTAATATTCACTTGGGGGTGAGGGCAGGGGTATAGCTTGAACTCTAGTTTTCGGTCTTGGGAAAGTCATATACTTGGGGAAGAGTATATTTAGGGGAGACTTTTTGAGAGTTTTTGAGACGGAGATACAAGTGGGACATCTCAGTAGAGTAGTTCAAAACATGGTTTTTAAAAACAGGAGATTTAGACCGATAGGAAAAAAAAAAATTAACCTGCAAACTGAAAAGCCACATACAAATTTAAATTTTCGAAGAGCCTCATTAAAAAAGGGTAAAAAGAAACAGATGACCTCAATTTTATAATATATTGTATGTAACCCAATATATCCAAAAGATTTCAGTAAGTATTGCTTTTCTATCTTTTAAGGATGTGAGATAAGAGATTAGAGTCTCAGAAAACTGGAGAGACTTGGATTATTTCTGCTGAACTTTTCTACAAGCAGGAACGTCTACATAATATGCAGAGCCTAGTGCAAGATTAAAATGTGAGACCCCCTCATTCAAAAATTACTAATAATTTCAAGATGATTACCACAGAGTATTAAACCCAGCCTGTGGCCCTTCAAAGGATAGGGTCAGGGGCAAATACTCAGAGGAGAGGCCTGAGAAGCCCACACTGCACACAGCTTGCATTTTTATGCATCATGCGTGAACACTCTTGCCTTCTGTGAATCAGATTCAATGCATTTAATAAGATGACTAGTGACATGATACTATGGAGTATCACTACTTGCAGCCACTCTTCCTGGCTTGAGGAAAAGCAGGTTCTTTCCAGGCTGGGGGGGCTTGGGATGCATGAGTCCTGCTGTACGCTTCCCATAAACACACACACAGGCCAGGAGCTCGATCATGCCGCAACATCATCACCCCAATCCTTGCATCATGTTGAGGGCGCCTACAGAGCCCCCAACCTAGTAGGTATCTGGCAGTCCTCATTATTATTTTGCCTTCTAGAAAACCCTTTTTTCCCACCCCTTCTCATGATAAGAGAGTGTCTATCGTGGAAGTCTACAGATTGAGCCTCCTCAGAAAATGGGAGGAACGCTGGACCAAGGAAACATACCGGAAATTTCCTCAAATGAGCAGAATACCAAGAGTTTGGGGTGGGGTGCACATTCGCAGGGCTAGTTCCAGGCTGATGCTTGAAGGTGTATTATTTGATTTCTTTTTCTAATTGAGAGCTTTCTGTGAATGAAAGTCCCTCTACCTTAAACTGTAAATCCAATGACAAATTTCAGACTCTCTGTAGCCCACGATATATGAAAGCAGCGGTCTACCTCATCGAATAGCACCAAAGACCAAAATGGCGCTAGATACTCACAAATGTTAGTGTGCCCCCCCCACTCCTCGCTCCAGTCCAGACTCCTTCTTCCTCCCCCATCTGTCTCTCCATGCTCCATTCTCTGCCCTATCGCCCCAGCTTGTCATTGCTTTATGTGACTGTCACAAAAACCCAAATTACAACTTGTCATTTATTATATTTAGTAAACAATTTTATGTTATTCATTCTTGGTTGCTTAGTTTTAAAAGTCAATAAATAACAGGGGTGCTCAGCCGGGTAAGAGCGTCCGACTTTTGATTTCAGCCCAGGTCATGATCTCATGGTTTGTGAGTTCGAGCTCTGCCTCGGGCTCTGTGCTGACAGATTCTCCCCCTCTCCCCCTCCCTGCCCCTCCAAACCTCCCCAAATAAATAACTTTTTTAAAAATCAGTAATAACAGGGGCGCCTGGATGGCGCAGTCGGTTAAGCGTCCGACTTCAGCCAGGTCACGATCTCGCGGTCCATGAGTTCGAGCCCCGCATCAGGCTCTGGGCTGATGGCTCAGAGCCTGGAGCCTGTTTCCGATTCTGTGTCTCCCTCTCTCTCTGCCCCACCCCCGTTCATGCTCTGTCTCTCTCTGTCCCAAAAATAAATAAACGTTGAAAAAAAAAAATCAGTAATAACAGTATTTTTTCTTAAGAATACTTTAAAGTATTCTTAAAGAAAATTTATATATTTTCTTTAACAGAAACAGTATTCTTAAAGAAAATTTATATATTTTTCTTAAATGTAAATAAATTTTTTTGAAGTAAATAACAGTATTCTTTCTTTGAAAAAGAAAGTATATGGGGCACCTGGGTGGCTCAGTCAGTTAAGCGTCTGACTTCAGCTCAGGTCATGATCTCGCGGTCCGTGAGTTCGAGCCCCACATCAGGCTATGTGCTGACAGCTCAGAGCCTGGAGCCTGCTTTGGATTCTGCGTCTCCCTCTCTCTCTCTCTGCCCCTTCCCCGCTTGTGCATGCACTTGTGTGTGTGTGTGTGTGTGTGTGTGTGTGTGTGTGTGTGCGCGCGCGCGTGCCCTCTCTCTCTCTCTCTCAAAAATAAACATTAAAAATAAAACTTAAAAAAAAAGAAAAAAAAGTATGAAATAAATACTTTTTACCATTTGATATCCTATAATTGATTCTCCCTGTGTATATGCCTTTTCAAAGACAAGGTTCCTCTGATCCAGCATGAAAGTCCCCCCAGTTTTGCTAGAAAGGAGGGAGCAGACAGGGCAGGAGGCTGTGGAGAGCTAGGTGTACAAGGTCCAGTTGTGGACATGACAGTTAATGGAGGTGTGACCTCTGTGACCTCTGACCCTCCAGCCACAGGTTTGGGGCCTGAAAAATGAGGATATGATGCCTAGATCACAGGACCACTCATTCTATGATATGAAATAATTGGTGGGAAGTACCCAAGGCAGTGCCTAGCACATAACAGAGTCTCAATGAACAACTATGCCATTAATAAAAAAAAAAAATTCCTGGGGTGCCCAGGTGGCTCAGTCGGTTAAGCATCTGACTTTTGATTTGGGCTCAGGTCACGATCTCACAGTTCATGAGTTCAAGCCTCACGTGGGACTCTATAGTGACAGTGCAGACCCACTTGGATTCTCTCTCGCTCTCTGTCCCTCCCTCTCTCCTACCTTCCCCCTCAAGATAAAAAAAAAAAAAATTAAAATTAAATAAATAAATAATAAAAACATTTCCTGGGATGAGGGGTGCCTGGATGGCTCTGTTGGTGAAGTGTTCCACTCTTGATTTCGGCTCAGGTCATGATCTCACTGTTTGTGAGTTTGAGCCCCACGTCAAGCTCTGCACTGGCTGTGTGGAGTCTGCTTGGGATTCTCTCTCTCCCTCCCTCCCTCCCCCTCTGCCCCTCCCCTGCTGGTGCACATGCGCGCGCGCGCTCTCTCTCTCTCTCTCTCAAAATAAATAAATAAACTTAAAAAAATTTCCTGGGATGAAAGAGAAATGCAGAAATCAATTACTAATAGATAAATAATTAAATTTAAAACTTCTTACTGTAAAACCCATCAGACATTTAATGATCACATAGTTCTTAAACTTGAAGTTTACCTTAAAACTCAAAGCAACTTCTAAGAGAAAAATAACCCACTTCTGTAACTTCTGGTCTTGACTATATTGCATCACACCAAGGTGAACTAGCCATTTGGTCACAAATTATGCAAACTATCAGCTGCAAACATGATGTTAGGATAGAATGGGGGAGACCACTATTTTCATTTCAAAGAATCGCCATCCTGCCATTAACTACGCTAACAGAGGAGAATTTTAATTAATCCTACAATTCTAAAGTACTTGCTTAAGAACGCATTATATGGTCTCTTTCCAATAGATTTACCTGCTTAATTATGTTTCTTTTGGACTGATCTAGAATTAATCTCCATGTCACATGGCATTGAGCTTTCTGATCTACACAGTTAGTTAGGAATGTAAAATAACACTAAGTATTCTTATAAATAATAATAATAGCTACCATTCATTGAACGCATACTGAGTCAGGCAGCTTGCCAAATTCCTTAAATACCTTTCATTGACTATTCACAGAAACACTCTGATGAGGGTATTATTCTCATTTTACGGAAGAGGAAACAGGCTCTGAGAAGTTAAACAGCTTGCACAGGGTCACATATGAGGTAGGATTCAAACTTGGGTCAGCCAGATTCCAAACCCTGTACTCTATTTTTCTAGACTGCCTATTTGTGGGAAATACACACCAGCCAAAAGAAAATGTTATAACTTCCATTTCACCATCCTCTTTGTATTTTTTGTTTGGGGCTTTATGAAAACATCCATTTACAAGAATACACCAAGTTTCTTTATTCATAAAGACCAGAAATAGCACAACAATAAAGAGGCAGGGAGAAAAAAAAAAATCTAGAAGGTCGATAATGATTTTCTTTGTGTTAAGTTTGTGGATGTTTTTTCTTTCCTTCTTTTTGATTGTCCGTATTTTCTAAATCTACTTAAAATTATGAAAATTTCAAAGTCAGGAGGCACATGTAGATGAGGAACAAAGGAACTTGTGTGGCACCAATCGTGTTTATGGCACCATCTAATTATGATATTACAACAAAGCAAACCAACAAACAAAACTCTCTGGATACGAACGTATCTAGAGATACGGTTCACTGTTAAAATTTGCCTCCACTTTATTTTTTTTTTTTTCAACTTTTTTTTTTTTTTTTAATTTATTTTTGGGACAGACAGAGACAGAGTATGAACGGGGGAGGGGCAGAGAGAGAGGGAGGCACAGAATCGGAAACAGGCTCCAGTCTCCGAGCCATCAGCCCAGAGCCTGACGCGGGGCTCGAACTCACGGACCGCGAGATCGTGACCTGGCTGAAGTCGGACGCTTAACCGACTGCGCCACCCAGGCGCCCCAAAATTTGCCTCCACTTTAACTTGGGAGGTGACGAGGAAGATGTGCCACCAAGAAATGATCACTGCCAGCTTGGTCCTCTGAACTGGATGCCAGTGGGTCTGTTTACTGGCAACAATGGTTTTACCTCTGGATTAAGAATGATTAGTTCTACTTTGGAACAAAATACAGTTCAATTGGATCTCGAGAAGAACTGAGAGTCTTGTGGCTAGGTACATGTTGAACAATTTCCCTTTGTTAACTAGAGCGCTCGGATCTAAAGGAGAAAAGTGGCCACTCTGAGAGGGTATACTTTGGGGAAAAACAGTCTGACTTCTCTCACATGGTTGAGAGGTGATCTTAGTATGAGGGATAGCAAGCGTTAGCAATAACTTTTTTGATGAATTCCATCTCACAATTAGTTTAAAACACTAGACAAAAGAGATCACCCAAGGCATTTAAGTAAGAAAAAGGAAGAGAGAGGAAAAAAAAGAACAATTCAAAAGATCACACCCAAAGCAGTCACCATTCAACATACCTTTGCTGACCTGCCTTGCCTAACTTTGTTCGCCCATCATCCCATCCTTCATTTTCGTCAGCATGAGGTAAGGTTTCCTCAGGAGTTAGGCTCTATACCTTAAGAACAAGACAGAAGTTCTTGCCCTCCCAGAGCTTTTACTCTCAAGGTCTACTTATACTTTGTACATGAGGCTGAATTGCCCAATTCATGAATTATAGGCCTGTATAAACAAAACATATAATCATATGAAATGTGGGAAAGTTTTTTCTTAAACATTTATGGTATTCACAAATGCATTACCTATATTTTGTTCTTATGAAGGTGGTGAATGCATGCATACCCCTGAAAATAAAGGTGTGACCTATAACAAAGTATACTCGTTCTAATTTAAACAGGTGTAGTTTTTTTTTTTTTTTTTGTACGTTTATTTATTTTTGAGAGAGAGAGAGCACAAGCAGGGGAGGGGCAGAGAGAGGTAGACAGAGGATCCAAAGTGGGCTCTGTGCCGACAGGAGTGAGCCCAATGCTGGGCTCAAACTTGCAAACTGCAAGATCACGACTTGAGCCAAAGTCAGATGCTCAACTGACTGAGCCACCCAGGTGCCCCAAACAAAACAGGTGTCGTTTTTAAGTTGTACTGAAAATTAGCATACGTTTCAGAATTAGTACTCAGAAAAACCTTCAAAGTTGTTTATGAAAAATGTCATTTTAATCAGCATCATTACAAGCAGCGTATCTTAAAAGCATGTTGATATATTTGATTACTTTCCCCCCATATTCATGGTTTTCAGTTCAATGTTCAAATTTTTCGGAGTGTAAACGTTATGGAATATTTATAACCAAGTACCAAAATCAGTTGTCTTTCCATTTATGTGATGTGGAAGAGGGACAACTTCAATGATACGAGTCAATGCTGAGTCACAAAAGTGGCTCATTTCAGGAAAATATGGGCAGGGGATCTTGAGTTGTGCCCTAAATTAATAAAGCCAATTGTTGGGTAATAGATTTTAATGTGTTTATCTGTGAAATGAGAAAGACTTTCTACCAGCCCAATGGGACTATTACAAGAATGAGGAAGTTAACATTCTTGATATTAAAATGTTAGTTTCTTTTACTTGAATTGACCATCTCAAAGTGTGAGTGGGTGGGCGCTTGGGTGGCTGTTGGTAAGCGTCCGACTTCAGCCTAGGTCATGATCTCGCTGTTCTTGAGTTGGAGCCCCGCATGGGGCTCTGTACTGACAGCTCAGAGCCTAGAGTCTGTTTCAGCTTCTATATCTCCCCCTCTCTCTCTGGCCCTCCCCCACTCACGCTCTGTCTCTCTCTCTCAAACGTTAAAAAAATTTTTTTAAATGAATAAAGTGTGAGTGGGTATGCAAATAACGGAGTAAAATATGAGTCCATAGATTTCTCGGGTCTTTTGAGGTAGACACAATTCCAATTTTAGAATCACTTAGCTACTCGGGTATCTTGTAATAATTCCTGAAGTTAATAGTCCTTATCCACTTGAGGGAAGGCCATTAGTGCATACTCAACAGATGAAATGGCAAAGATACATTTATTTTGCTTGTCGAGCCACAATGATTATCGTGTAAGTGAGAATCTGGAATGTCTTAGTTTAAATGTGGCATTGTGTGTGAGTGTGGACACTAACCAGTATGTGTTAAAAGACTGATTTACTTACTCCATTGTTTTGGTGTTTTCCATCTTACCCCAATGCCATTTTCTCTCAGAGCAGAGTTAACACAACCACTGAAGCAGTGAATGGAGATAAGTAATGGGAAATAAAACCCAAATCTCCTTGCCTCCTTCTAGTCTGTGAAACTAGAGCCATGTTTCATCAGCTTAGAAATTAGCCAGGACTGTTCACAAACCTTTTGATCATAGTAGAGACATTGTTTCTTGGTGAAACCGAAATGGCAGACATAGCCCGTGAGGAACTGCTCACTTTCATTTGCAAACGGTGTTTTGCAAATGGTGTTAAGAGTTTAGGTGTATTTCTACGTGTGGGAAGAAACTCCAAGTTCAAAACTATTGAATGTCCGAATCAAAACTTTGGAACTTCCCAGTGCACTAAGACAGTGAGAAGATGATTCAGAAGGAAGAACAGCAGCAAAATTACATAACCATTCCTCACCTTGTACATTCTCAAGAATTCTTTAATACTTACAAAGAGTTTTGCGAAATACTGCATTAAAACTCAAGGTGATGTAAATGGGATTTCTCTCTTTTTTTTTTTTTTCAACGTTTATTTATTTTTGGGACAGAGAGAGATAGAGCATGAACGGGGGAGGGGCAGAGAGAGAGGGAGACACAGAATCGGAAACAGGCTCCAGGCTCGGAGCCATCAGCCCAGAGCCCGACGCGGGGCTCGAACTTACGGACCGCGAGATCGTGACCTGGCTGAAGTCGGACGCTTAACCGACTGCGCCACCCAGGCGCCCCGGGATTTCTCTCTTGAATGGTTCTGTTGTAAGAAACTAATGTGTTCTGAAGTTACTATGCAAATGTATCTTTTTTCAAATAAAAGTAAAAATGAGTTTGTAGAATAAAATTAGGATTTTCTTTGATAAATTATATCGCTATAGGGGCACCTGGGTGGCTCAGTCAGTTAAGCATCTGACTCTTGAATTCGGCTCAGGTTATGATCCCAGGGGTGTGGGATCGAGTCTCACATCCAGCTCTGTGCTGAGCACAGAGCCTGCTTGGGATTCTCCTCTCTCGCCCTCTGCCCCTCTCCCCTGTCCTCCTCTCTCTCTCTAAAATAATATTTAAAAAATAAAATAAAACAGAGGGGAGATAAATTATATCAATATAATGTATTGCATAAGTTTAATTATTTATGTGATTATATATAAATATAACTGATATAATAGTTAATATAATTACATAATATATAAATTATAATTATAAACATAACTGATGTGACAAAGTATATCTTGACAAAATTATTTTGACTTTATTTTGAATGATTTCCGCATGAAGCATGAAGGCTCTGAGTATCTCTGTATTTAACTCAAACCTGGATGAGTTACCACAAGTAAGAAGGAGTTCTCTATGGAGATGGTCAGGTAAAGAAGGAAGGCGATACCATTTCCTATTAACAGGGGTTAATGACCATCTCAAAGCAGCACAAAAGTAAGCTTGAACAATGGCCTTTAACCCGATTTTTGACGGCTCAAGGGGCGGTGGGGAACAGAACAATGTTATGTCAACTGGAAGAAAAACATCATCGCAACAACGACAAGCTAACCTGGTCCTCAAAGAGCAGGTGGCGCCCATAGCCCGGATGTGCCCTGAGACCCGGAGTCATGGCCTCACCACCTCACGTGCTTCGGTTTATAGGCTGTGGTGTTTGTTACTACCTGAAATTTCCAGCACCTTTGTGGTCACCCAAAATAGAATGTGGCGCACAAGTCCAGTGTGGAGTCTCAAAGGTGTGTTCAAATGTGTGCCAAGTCTTTTAAAAAGAGGCCAAGTGGATAGATCTTCATCGGCCACATGAAAACCGAGTTCAGGTTACAGAATGGTAGAGGCACTGCAGTTTATAGCCCACAGCGATGGGCATCATTTGCAAAGTCCTTTCCAACTCCTTCTTCCCTTACCCGCTATTGGATGTGCAAATTTAAGGACGACCTGAATTTAGTCCTCTTTATCTTTTTTTGTAGGTAGGATCCCTTACAGCGTGTAATTGTAAGACTTGCCAAATAAGTGCATCCTAATCTAATGCTATAAAATAAATTCAGCTGCAGGTTTCTCCTTTTGGAGAGATTTTACGAAGTGAGGCCTGTCTTAATAAAAATAATTTCTCACAGAATTATCTCATCTCGAGCCATCTTTCTGCTTATCACGAGCAGTGTTATGCTCCTTTGATAACTGATTGATTCTGGGATCACCTTCCTCAACAGTCTGGCCAATGCCTCAATTAAAATATACTTATTATTAAACTCTGAAGCTCCAAGTTTTACTTATTTCCTCATGCAGGCAGAGTCTGCTAGTTTCTTTCCCCCACTGAATCCCTTCTCACTAAAATTACTGAGAATCTCTCCTCTGGTGCTAGAGTAGCCTTGGTGTTCAAGGTACAGACTGACAGGTCCCAGGGGGACTTCTCCTATCTCAGATCTAGAATACACTGTCAATGCCCTTTTACCCACCCCACCCCCCACCAGAACAATGCATCTCAGACCCTGCTCCTAGTAATGGCTTTTCTATAAAGTGATCCTGTACACCCCAAGTGTCAAAATGTAAAGGGGATGATTAGGTAGGCGTTGTAACGTTTCTTCAGCTATGACTTAAGGTTAAATGAAAGGTAAGAAATACGGGGTGCAAAATTGGTGCTGAAAATCTCCAAACTATGCCATGTCTGAGAAATCTTCCAGACAAAGATCTGGGGTAGAACCACTACATAAAGCCTGACCACCTAGGATTCGTGTCGCTAGATTGAGACATAAAACCTATGAGCCACCCGGGTGGAGATACCTAGTATAAGAAAGAGAGAATGTGGGATGCAGGATGGGGTTCAGAGAGCAATTAGAAGATTTGAGTTTTATATAAAAACTCCTGTGAATTAAAGAAAGAATCAGGCAAAGTTAACAAAAATCATGGATCTAAAGTCATTACCATCTTTGTACAAAGGAAGAAAACACAGGTAATATATAGAAATAGCCCCATTTATTTTTTTTTAATTTTTTTTCAACGTTTATTTATTTTTGGGACAGAGAGAGACAGAGCATGAACGGGGGAGGGGCAGAGAGAGAGGGAGACACAGAATCAGAAACAGGCTCCAGGCTCTGAGCCATCAGCCCAGAGCCTGACGCGGGGCTCGAACTCACGGACCGCGAGATCATGACCTGGCTGAAGTCGGACGCTTAACTGACTGCGCCACCCAGGCGCCCCAGAAATAGCCCCATTTAAAGATGCTAGTTATAATCCCCTCAGGTGCCATAATGATCACCACTGAGAACATTTCTCTATCCCTTACAGCTTGTCCTTCCCTTCGAAATATGTTGTGTGAGGATAATGTTGTTCTTTACTTACTTTTTACTTAAATCTACTCTCCAGAACATCAGTTCAATTTGTCAATGCCTGTCTCTCTCAGCTATTTCCACTTAAACAGGTGAAGCCTTCTATGCATTTCTGTGGTTGTTTCCACGTTTTCCGCTCAGTATCCCTGTCTTGGCTCATCTGATACACACACATACACACTCAGTTCATTCTAGTGACCAGACGTTGTTCTAGGAACGGGCTGTACTTATGTTTTCAGAGGGAGTCCTGTTCCCAAGGAGCCGACGAGTAAGAAAAAGACCAGTCAACAGCAACAACCAAGTATTAAATCTATATGAACTATATTAAACCCTGTTCTGCGACAGGCTGTTAACTAAGTAACTGATTTTCACGGTCTCATTTCATCCTCTCAAAAGCGTTCTAAAGAAGTAGGCGGTGTTGTGTGCATTTTATTACACAAGAAAATCAAGGTTCAGACAGATTGACTTGCCCAAAGTGATAGGCATTGCCACTCAGGAAAATAAGCCTGGAGGTCAGCTCTGCATGATTCCAAAGATTGGATTCTTTTTTTTTTTCTTTTTTACAATGTAATAATTGCTGTCATACAGGGATGCTTATACCTCAATTATCATTCATTAGAAGCGCAGTCAATGGATATAGATGTTTGTAACAAAGATACCTAAGATTATAACTCTGCCTCTCCCGTCTGTAAGGTTATGATGGACTCTTACAGGGCCTTTAAAAGTCAATTCTCTGCTTCTTTTTAATGCCAGTATCTTTCCTCTTCAACTTTCTTCCACTCACCAAATAAGATGGTGCTAATGTTATTGCTTTAAAGAGGCCACTATGTCAATTATAGATAACGTCAGGAGCAGAGATGGGGATTTTCTTAATCCAGTTATTGAACAACTCCATGAATTTGTTTAAAATCAAAATTGGGGGGAAAAACCCTGTGAAAGTCATAATGTGAGCTATCTGAAATAAGCTATATAAGGAAATTATATTCAATATCTAGGTATGTCTGATCGCTTTCATTTTCCCCATCAGCAAAGTACATGTATTTGTGAAGATTAATTGTACGTTTGTGAAGATCTTCTTTTGTCTGATTTTTAAAAATTACTAACGATTACTGCGCGCTGTCGTGGCTTCCGTGCGTTACCTTCTTACTCTTAATAACGCTCAAGGGTAATTGATGATATCCCCACTTTTCAGATGAGGGAACTGAGACACAGAGATCATGCCCAACTCAAGGAGCTGATAAGGGACAGAACCAGAAAATTAGCTAAAGACTCTTTATGCTCAAAGCCCATGATTGACCTTTATGGGTTGTGCCTCATCGAGATAATGATGGTAACAGCACAAGTAACACTAATGAGTGCTTCTTGTGTACCAGGCATTGTTTTAAGGGATTTCCATATATTAGCCCATTCATCCTCATAATAATCACATGAGTCAAATACTGCTACGGTTCGCATTTCATCAACGAGACAAGGAAATTCCAGTAGCCGCACTGTTGGAAGAAATCTGAAAGTAGTCGGATTTTTATGGTTGGCAGACAGCCTCCAGAACCTTGTTCTCAACCATTCTACTCTTGGCAAATATTGAGAGAAAGACAAAATATTTATACATGACTGCCTATTATAAAACGGAATATATTATGATTTATAGCCATTTCTTCAATTTAGGGTATTTAATCAGAAGCCCTAAGACAAGAACACTTAAAATAGCTTCTTCATTTCATGTGTATCTTTAGTGTTTTTAAAACTGGAAAATTATTGGCTTCCTGATCCAACATCACTTCCTCTCAATTAAGACTGATAGCATTCACCATTAAAAAAAAATTATAAGTAGAAATCTTAAAGGATAATTTAATATTCAAACTCAATACATTAGCAGTCTTGAGGATCTTTTCAACATTCCTTTTTTTTTTTGTAACAAGGACAAATTTCATCATTCAATTTAGATTTTAAAGGCTGGGTAGGCTACGTCCTTTTTTTTTGTATCAAGGACAAATTTCATCATTCAATTTAGATTTTAAAGGCTGGGTAGGCTACGCAGAAGTTCAAAGTTTTCGGAACAATGCTGTGGCCATGTACACTGAGAACAGGATAAACAATGGGTTCCTGTTTTGTATTTCCTGCAGAGTATTACTATGTTCTTAGTTCTCTTGACATCACTGATCATTTAATGTTAGTTTTGGAAAATAGCATCAACTTACGTTACTATATTAAGAACCAAAAATATTTAAATGATGCAGCGCTTAGGGCTTTAAACACATAGGCTCTGTTTGTCAGAGCAATTTTCACTCCATTTGGAAGTGATAAGAGGCTAGAAAACTGTATGCTACACTGTTGTGGGGCTTATTGTTGATTCCAGAAGGTTCTTTCAAAACTTCGGAAACTATACAGCCTACTGCTATCTTTCAGCCCGCCCGATATAATAAACCACTTCTTAATTGCTTGTGTCAAGTACGTTTTCAACCTCCAAGTAAGAGATTATCTCAAGACGACCATTTCACCAAGTGAGAGGTTGGTTTACCTCAAACAACGAGAAGTCCAGTGTGGGTTCGACTCTGTCACCCCCCCCTTAGCATGTGCCTCCCAGAAAGGAATTGGCATTTCTGTCAGCTAAGGGGAGCAGATCCTGGTTAAAGAGCAAGGGCTCCTGAGTGGCTCAGTTGGTCGAGTATCCACTTCAGCTCAGGTCACGATCTCGTGGTTTCTGAGTTCAAGCCCTGCCTCTTCGGATCCTCTGTCCCCCTTCGCTCTCTGCCCCTCCCCCACTTGCACTCTCTCAAAAATAAATAAACATTTAAAAGGCAAAAAGGGCAAAGAACCCTTCTTCTCAGGAGGTTCTCTGCTGTTATTGTGTATGTGATGGGTCTTCCCTACATCTTATTGGCCAGAACAGACGGCAAGAAAATCTGGGAAGGTAAAAAAAAAAAAAAAAAAAAAAAAAAAAAAAATCTAGGAAGGTAAGTTTTGAAATCGGCATATTATCAGGATTCTACAGACGAAGGCAAAAGTGGAGTCTCAGTAGGTAGAAAGCATTGTCTGCCACAACTATGGAACATGATTCATTTATTTGAGAGAGGAATAAGGGTGGAAATCGTGACTTGATTATCAAAACGAAATGTATCCGAGAGAAACTTCCGTTGAAACGGATGCTTAAAGAAATACTTGCTGTAAAAAAAGAAGGGCACTTGCCAGAAGGCGGAAGGTGTTTGCTTTGACCCGGAGGTCCAACCCCACCTCGTGTCTGAACACAAAACATCCACTGCTGCCGGCAGGTGGGCCCTCTCCTGGAGGCCCGTCCAGATCTAGCTCCAGATCCCGAAAGTCTGGATGTATTCTCCCACACTCCCTTTCTTTTTTTGGAAGATTGAGCTGTCATTACTCATTTCTTGACATTTCTGACAGACCCCTCCCATACCATCTTATTTCTCGTGCTTCCTTTTGTGAATAAGACTATTGTTGCTGTTTTTAGTAGGTTGACCTTGCTGGTTGGAGTATTCTCTCCCGAACCTCCCTCTAGCCAGCATGCTTGGAAGGGAGAGTATGTGTAGTCACGCCGAGGTAAACAAATGAGGTTGCTAAGGGCCAGAGGTGAGGGTCTGGGAGCCCCAGCTTCCCCTGGCCACCTGACAACTGGAGGGATCGATATTGCAGCGACATCTGCAACCCACCCGGACACACAAACAGATTGCACAAAGAGGTAGGAGGTTCTGGCTCAGAGGGCGGACGACACAAAAAGTATTAGCATTTCCAGTCTCTGAAGTTTCCCATCCCCGACTTGCATTCATTTTGGAGGTCATTTCTCTTATACGCTTGATATGATGAATCTATAGTTCCTTCTAGCCTTTGAATGCTAGTCAACCGTTCCCTGTTGTTCTTTACTTAACCATCATCTCTGTGAGTTACAAGGACCCTTTTCTAACATTCCGTGTATTATTTACGTGTGTGATTATCCTTGTAAAATTAAATTTCATGGTCAGGGTAACGATGGAAATGTGCCATGGATTATTGGGTTAATTCATTCTTTGAATCACTCAGAAAAGATACTTTTCATCTTCAGACATTCTTATTTATAGCAAATATCCCTCTGCCCAAGGTAGAAGAGAGGGTCTCACAGCCTCGTCTAAGACAACATGGCAAATACCAGCCTCCAGCCTCCAACTCCTGCTATGTAGCCCAAGCCACATAAAGTTCTCCTTTCCTTTCCTGTTGACATCACCTTGACCTTTGCCAGACAACAAGACTGTAAATCTCCCAGCTACTCGTCAGTGACAAGTAATTCATTGTACGTTTATAACTAAGGGACAATATGGACATGAGAAAGCGCTTCATGCCATAGGAATCACAATGGCCTGACGGCACTGCATTGTTGACACGGTGTTTCACTTCTGTCTACTCAGAAACTAATAAACAATATCAGAAATGACTCGCAGAGAGCCAGGTGGTATAACTATCTAGGAACCATCCAGGAAATACGTAACTCTCTCAACAACCCTAACCGCTTTATAGCGGGGCCCTCAACTGAGTGATTATAATTCATAATACACCCTACAACAAGTATTATTACATGGTTCTGAGAAAGGTCTGGAGATATGATGTATGAGTGCAGTAACTTGCTTTATTTCAAACCTATGTTAGAAGATTTTATGTAAATTATTATGATAATAGAATATATTACAGCCTGAAGGTTAAAACGAGTGACATTTGCCTCTTGAGAAAGCTTTTAAGCCAAAAATATAACTACAAAGCAATATATTTCAGAGAATCCTCTTGGCTGGAAATAGCTACTTAATTAGAAGACATAGTTTTTTGCTTTTTACAGGATAAGACACTTTGTATTTCACAAGTTCTGATAAATCTATAACAAAACTGTCATCATGTGTTGCTTAATGCCTTCTGGAGAACTGCTTAATCATTTATTTATTCAACAAATACGCATTAAGCACTTACTTTGTGCCAGGCACAAATGCAATAAATGTGGAGGAAATGCAATATGAAGGGGAAACAGGAACTTCCAGGCTAATGGAGGAGAAATGCATGAGTGCATCACACGAACAAACACAACCAAGTCTGACACTCAAGGAAACAAAGAATACGACTGATTGTTCAAGAGTGAAAACACATGACCTTGGGTGGATCAGGGAAGCCTTCCTGAGGAAGGGGCACTTTGCCTGAAGGACGCACAGCATTAACTGCTGAGCAGGGAAGGCATTCCGGTGACAGAGAATAGTGCGTGCGACAGCCCTAAGTGTGGTCCATTCTAGGAACTGAAAGACCAGAGAGGCTGGAAGCAATGGGGCTACAAGGTAGGTAGGGAGAGGTGGGCGGAGATCTAAGAAGATGGTGCAGAGCTTTAAATAGACCACCTTAAGAAGGCTTATCTTGAAGATTTTTATACCACAGTTAGCAACTGTTGCATATGCCTCGATTTCAATAGAACATAAATATCAAGAAAAGTTATGGTTAGAAAAACAGCAGACGTACTTTTTAAGTATATGTGGGATTCAAACAGCACCTATAAGACCGATAAAGTTTTAACCAGAAAACTGAGCTTTAACACGTTTTAAGATGTCATTTCTATATACTCTCTTGCATTTGATAGTAGTTCTCTAACCATTCCTTAAGCTTTTCACCTTATTTGGGAAACTCCGGCCCCCGACTGCATAATGGCACACACATGACGGCAAACCATCTCCTAAGAAAACATTCGCTTCACTTTGGTAACCAGGTAGTAGAAATAATTGGACATACGCCTTGACAACTTCCGAATAACTACACCTGCAGGTGGAGAGTATGATGGGGCTTGCCGAATGTAATTCACACAAGCCCAAGCAAAAGCACAGATGTTGGAGTCAAGAAGGGGGTTCCTGCCCAATCCTTGTGCCTACGTTTCAGGGCACAAGTGTGTAGGGTGTGTGTGACTGGTCCAAAATCACTCAAGCTCTCGGCTTTCCTCATCAGTGCATTTATTCCCTGTTCAGCACTCAACATACTCAGGTTCCCACAGATCACCTGGCTGACGCTTCCCAAGCACACGATGCCGCCACACGTCACCATTTGTATCGAATATGCTTCACTTTGTCTCAGGTGGTTGAAGCAGATAAGCATCAAAGATGTTATTTCACTCAATCTAGCGCTCATTCTGCACCCAACATGCCTGACTTTGGGGTCCACCCCTTCCATCCATCAGCGTTACCTGATTTCTAGAGTCTCTGTAGTATGAGGCTCTGCCTCTTCAATACATCTTTGAAACTCATGCCGGTGTTTCAGGCAGTCTTGCTGCCTCTCCCTAAGCACTGAAATATTTGACTTGGAGAATGATACATTGTTCTCCTGGAATATTAGACAATGCTACTCAACTGACATGGGCCAGGGAAGCCTTCAAACATGGAGAGTGCAACTTATTTTTCAAAGGACTTCAGGGAGAAAAAAAATGTAGCCTAGAAAACAATATTCATGGGAAAACTACATTCACTTCCTTCCTACTGAGATCCTCACAAATAATAGGAAGTGATGAGGAATCAATCGAGAATTCTGAGTTCTCTTGGGAAAAAAATTTAAACAACGCTCAAAGAAGCCTTCAAAACACATGCATTCAAGAAATCACACCCATAAAAGTCCCTGGAAACCATTTTGGTACCTAAAAAAAAGTGACTGGATTTGACCATACATGGCGACCTGCAGTTACTTTACTCTATTTTCATTGTTAAGTCAATGATAGCATTTACCATGTGCCAGACGTTTCCACATTCTTTTCAGACAACTCCTTTAATCCTCGTAACAACCCCACGAGGCCCCATGGTAGGGAAGGAAACCGAAGCAATGGGAGGTGAAGGAACGGGCCCATGGTCACAGAGAAATGGCAGGACCGGTATCCAAATCCAGACCCACTGGCTCCAGACTCTCTGTTCTTAAGCATTACACATGTTTAATGTCTTCTGAAACAACCAAATAATAAAGTGAGAAGGGAACCTACAGACGGTCTCTGCCCACAGAATTAGGATTTTAAATACGATCACTGTGGGCCCACCTTCTCTGTTCCAGTGAGGAGTGCCCTTTTCTCAAGCTCTCTGGGACACACAATGCTCTGAGCCCACCTGAAAAGTGAGGAGTCATCTGGCAAACCGGGGAGGTTGTTCCAAATACGGCGCTCGCTTACTTAAAGGTGGAACAAAGGTGCGCTGCAGGCTAACAGAAGGTTTCTCTACTCCAGAACCTGTCTTCCTCCCAGTTCTATCAATAGAGAGTTACTTAACTTACCGAGACCCTCTTTTGAGATACAGATATCCTCTGGGACAGTTTGATCTATGTCAACTATGTCCTAGCATGCGTTGTTTTTAATTTGACCACCACTTAGCTCAGAAGAGTCTCAACTTTTATTGCACACAATGGAAGGAGAGAAAGAAATGTACAGCTAAACTGATTTTCAACACTTCTATCCATTTCCCCCCTCCTCATCTCTGAAAGATTATTCCAGACCCAGCCTCTGAAACCGATCCTGTCCTTATAGAGAGTTTGAGAATTTCGGTCAACATGGCAGCTCGTCCCACTCATGACTTACACCAGGTTTTTTTCTAACCAGGTCCTCATCTTATTTTCTGAGCCTGCGTCTCTGCTCAGACAACACTTGGTCTGGTGGTCTGGTTCCTCTGAGACCAAGGCTATGCTCTTCTTTATCCAGTCTTCCCTCCAACTCCAACCCTGGGGCCGCTGGGGGCTTCTGTCAGACCTGCAGAAGCCAGGAACACCTCCTTCCAGTCTCCCCGTGCTGGCTGCAACACCCACCCAGCTCCAGTCTGTTCGAGTCTTATTCTCCCAGCATCTGACAGTCCCGAAGCGTCTGCCCCTCACTGCCCTTCCAGAACGTGTCCGGTTTGCTTTTATGTTAGAATTACGTGGGGGAGCTTTTCAGATATGTTGGGTTTCGATCGGATTAGTGAAAGCAAACTCTCTAGAGATAGGTCCAGTGTACTGATACTTTCAAAATTTTCTAGACAAGCCTCACATATACCCAGGAATGAGAGTCACTACGCTATATTAATTTCTCGCAAATCTCAATACGCACACATATAACCTGGGGATGTTGTAAAAATGGAGGTGCTGGTTCAGTAGGTATGGGTGGGGCCTGAGTTTTCACATTTCTTACAAAATTCCAAGTGGTGACTTTGATGTTGTCCATGGACTACTCTTTAAGTAGCAAGGCCCCAGACCAGTGGTTCTCAAAGTGTGGCTAAGAATCATTTGGGAAGGCGCCTGGATGGCTCAGTCGGTTGAGTGTCCAACTCTTGATCTCAGCTCAGGTTGTGATCTCACAGCCATGGGATCGAGCCCCGCGTCTGGCTCTCTGCTGAGCGTAGAGACCGCTTGGGATCTCTCTCTCCATCTCTCTCTCTGCCCCTCACCCATGCATGCACATGCACCTACTCTCTGGTGCACGCTCTCTCTCTCAAATAAATATTTTTTTTTTTTTAGAAAAAAGAATCACTTGGGGACTTGTTAGAGATGCAGAATTCCAGACCTCGCCCCAGACCTACTAAATCAGAAACTGGGGATGGGATCCGGCAAAGGCTTTGACAAGCCTTCCAGGTCACTCTGATGCCTGCTACAGTTTGAGCACCACTGGCCAGATGGCAGTGTGCAATAACGAAAGCCGCATATATAATTCAAAATTTTCTAGTTGCCACATTAAAAAAAAACACAATTAAACAGGTAAAATTCATTTTAACAGTTTCCTTAACCTAGGATGTCTGAGGTATTCACAGTTCAATATATAATCAATATAAAACATGAGTTTACATTCTTTTTTTATAGTCAGTCTTCAAAATTCACTGTGCATTGTGCAATCATAGGACATCTCAGTTGTTGTTTTTTTTTTAATTTTTGTTTCAACGTTTATTTATTTTTGGGACAGAGAGAGAGACAGAGCATGAACGGGCGAGGGGCAGAGAGAGAGGGAGACACAGAATCGGAAACAGGCTCCAGGCTCCGAGCCATCAGCCCAGAGCCCGACGCGGGGCTCGAACTCACGGACCGCGAGATCGTGACCTGGCTGAAGTCGGACGCTTAACCGACTGCGCCACCCAGGCGCCCCAGGACATCTCAGTTTTGACTAGTCACATGTTAAATGCTCAATAGCCCGTGTGTCCACCATATTGGACAGCCAAGCTCTAGACTTAGAACAGTGATAATAGTATTAATTTTTATTGAGTGCTGGCTATGTGTCGGGCATTACTCGGTTAAGCATTTTATGTGATTATATAAGCCCTACCACAACCCTGTGGACTGGTACTATTATCCTCCCCATTTTATACACAGGAGGGGTTATGCCAAAGCCGTTATCTGTTGTTTCACCAATATAGGAAGCCCACTCCCATATAAGCATCCGCAATTATTTTAAATCATTTTGTGTATAAAAACCAAAATCAAAGAGAGAAAAAAAATATGATAAAATCATGAAGATTAGTACTATTAGAACAGTTGCTAAGACATCAGTCGCTTGTAAAAAGTCACGGTGGTTGGGCGAGTAGAAAAGACCAAATATGCTATCTTGTGATTTTTAAAAATGTGTCAAAAGTCCAACTTGCACTCTTCTGTGCCAGCAAATCTGCTGAAAGGTGTTACCTGCCTGGCTGTTTGGACAGTTGGGATCTCTGGGGAATGGCGGGGCCTCGATGAGTCATGACGCAAGACAGGGCTCATCCTGAATGCAAGCAGCTAGCAGGGTCAGAACCTGTCCGTTTAAGTGGAGACTGTGACGTAAAATGACTCTAGTAATAGCTAAACATGAGGCAATGGGCTTCTCTCAGGGTTCGTGTGGAAAGCAGGAGGTTTGGAATTTAAAGGTAATGGCTGCCTTGGTGGTCTTCCTTTCGTTAACTTCCATAGTGTTGCGAAGACAGCCCATTTTCACACGTATTTTTCTTTTCATTATAAGCTATACAGAGGAAAAAGGGAAAACAATTAAAAAGAATTTCTATCTGAGGCTCGAATTTGCCAGAATTCCCATCTCTTGTTTTGCCAAGTAAAGTACCCTTTTTGAAACTGGCAGGGAAAAAAATAAATAAATAAAAATTAAAAAAAAAAAAAAAAAGGGGGCGCCTGGGTGGCTCAGTCTGTTGAGCGTCCGACTTCAGCTCAGGTCACGATCTTGCAGTCCGTGAGTTCGAGCCCCACGTCAGGCTCTGGGATGGCCCAGAGCCTGGAGCCTGCTTCCAATTCTGTGTCTCCCTCTCTCTCTGCCCCTCCCCCGTTCATGCTCTGTCTCTCTCTGTCTCAAAAATAAATAAATGTTAAAAAAAAAAAAAATTAAAAAAAAAAAAGAAACTGGCAGGTATTGGTGACATAGTAAAATGTGACCATTTAAAATAAATGAACAGAAAAATACATGATTCTAGGGAGATTTTTAAAATTCTGCTATGTATTTTTAAAATAAAAAATATTTTTTTAATTTGATTAGATATTTCAAACTTAAGTTATAGGTTTTTTTTTTCATTTAGAGGTCTGTGTAGTTTTTTAATTTTTTAATGTTTATTTATTTTTGAGAGAGACAGAGCATGAGCAGGGGAGAGGCAGAGAGACAGAGAGAGGGAGAGAGGGAGAGAGAGAGAGAGAGAGAATCCGAAGCAGGCTCCAGGCTCTGAGTTGTTGGCACAGGGCCTGATACAGGGCTCGAACTCACAGACCCAGACCTCAAGATCATGACCTGAGCTGAAATCGGACACTTAACGGACTGAGCCCCAGGCGCCCCATCTGTATAGCTTTATAGTGTAGGGTAGCTGACGGATTTCACTATTTTATCACAAGACTTGAAATAGCAGTCATGTAACCGTTTTTTTTTTTTAAGTATCATGCATAATCTTCAGTATTTTCTATCATCAGTTCCAGCGTCTTTAACTGTAAAGACACAGTTGGACTTGATCTGAGCCTCTAGCAACCAACCTTCACAACATCCGTTATCAAATACATCCGGGTGGTTTTCACACTGGACTAAGGATCAGGGACCCTTCTCCCTCCCCTTCTTAGCAGTGCTTTCTCCCTGCCTAAGCATTCTCTAGGTTACAGGAGTAGAGAGCCAGAGAAGTCAGGGATTTCACGGGCGCGGAATACAGGTTTTTAAGAAAATACCTAAGTGTGTTTTCGGGTAGGAAGTAACGGATCTTCCTTCTTAGGGGTGCTGTCAAAGGCACAGTAAAGCCACAGAAGCCAGAAGTTGGTCTGATGGCCACCCGTAGCATCTCCCTGCAGTCCCAGTCGACACAAATCCCGATCTCCCGTGGCCATGGTTTGAAGTCTCCTCATGTGACCAAGAGATTGTAACAAATGCTCTGTATTCTTTATTCTTGCTGCCTCGGTGTGCTGTGAGCCTTCTGAGGCAAGGACCCTGTTTATTTCACTCACTCTTGTTATCCTCACCGTGTGTGACACACAGGAGGCTCGCAAGTACCGGCCGCACAAATTGCCGAATGAATGAACAGCACTCCTAGATCTTAATTTATAATTCTAGAAATAAAGTGAAAGCCCCAAGTCTGCTGCTTGTTGTTGGTGACCCAATCTGAATTACTCCTTTGGAAGCACAGGCAAGGGATCCGTGTCTGTCTGCATCATGTCACTGAATGGTCCCCAGTCGCTGCCAACAGATAAGAAATGTCAACAGCTTAACCCAGTAGCTTTCAAAAATAGCACAGTTGACGAAACTGGAAATTTAGGTGCGTGCGAGAAATAAACCATTTGTGTTCAGGCTTAAGAAGGATAGGGTGACAACAGACATTCCTCGGAGAGACCTAAAACATTTTTTAAGGCCCCCAGAAGCGAGTAAGCATCAGAAGAAACCTCTTCCCTCTCAATAAGGCACAAAGAGGACACCTTCTTTTCAGCGCATCAGGTAAGGCATTCGGAAAACTTGAGGGTTGCGGCACGGCACCGTGTGTCTTTAAGATTTCAGTCAAGTTGTTTTTGCTGTTGTCGTTTTCAGCAGTGCCGGCAGTTTTCCTCAAAATGTAAATGAGTATTTGTACAGCGAACCACGTTGTCGTGGGTTTCCTGGTTCGTGCCCCCCCCCCCCCACCACGTGGGGAAAGGGGGAGGGAGGTGGCGACTCAGGGAAGGCTTTTTCATCCCTTTGCAGACAACTCCGGCTGCTGTTAATGCTGAAAATAGCTCAAATGCTCTCAGAACAGTGGCACCACCCAGCAGCTGGGATTCTTTCCCTCTCTTATTTGCCGTCTCTCTTGCCTTTTTTTCCTTCAGACACTTGGATTGGACTTAATCTTAAACCTCTGGAGTTCAAGACCTTTTAAAAAGGGCTAAATAAACAATCTCTCCATGTAAAAGGCCACTGACTCCTACTTCCTCTGTTTAGAGCAACTGTTGAGCCCAGCTGCCTGTAGGTAAGATTTTTTTTTTTTCCTTCTGGAATTATTTCATTGGTTTCTGATATGTGTCTGACGATCGTCTCTGACATAACGCATTTATAGTGAAGGTATGGGGCGGCTGTGCACGATTTGCAGGTAAAGGTGGTGTTCCGGAATACAGCAATGGCATCTGGACATTTCTGTGGCTGTACTTTGAAACTTTGCTCAAAGCTCTCTGTCACGTTGACCTGTGATACATACTGGGCTGTGACTGAGCTACATCAGAACTCCAATTAACCTGACTGCCAGCAGTGAGAGGGTCCAGACATCGTAATTTTGTTGTTTAGACTGTTTACTTATTTTTAACTTTCTAAGGGCATGGAAAAAAAAAAAAAAAAAAGGAAAAAGCTGCAACCACCTGAGCCAAGAAAATGTCAGTAATTAGTCTTTAAGGAGAATGAGATAGCTCTATTTTATTTTGTTCTTGGATCACTGCTTTGTTCCTTGCTAATGTGGAAGAGGTTTTTTTTTTTTTTTTATGTTTCATTTTTTTTAAAATGTTTATGTTCCTGCCACAGTTCAGGTGACCTGGTTCTGAAAATGCTTTACCTAGCTAAAGGTCTTTGGCTAGCAGGTTTCTGTAACGGGACAGTGCAGTATTCTGGAAAGTCTTCTGTGCCTCTCCCCTCGCCCTCAGGCTCATGCTTGACATTTTGCAAAGTACTTTGATCTGTGGACTTTAACTTCAAACACAGCAGTTCACTTTGATTGTGGGTATTTGCTGTGTTCAGTAAAACGACTTTTTTTTTTTTCTCAATGCTTTTATACCATTTCCTTTCAATAATCTATGTGGCTTTGGTTTTCCTTACTGATGATGTCTGAGGTTTTACGGGTATAGGAACTCCCAACTCAAAGGAAAAGACTGTTTTATGGGAAGGTCTCTCACCTCTCACCATACAGACTTTAGGACAACTCTCTGCACCCCCTCTGAGCAGACGTGTGAAAGCAGCTAAGGACAGTGCATACAACCTGATTCTACCAACCCCTCCCTTGAGTTGCCCTGTTGCCTCAAAATTACAATGTGCCTTGGGGCCTAATGTTGCTTTTTCAACATGGACACTGAAATCCTTGGAATTTAGATTCTTGTCTCCAAAGAAGTTTATTTGGTATCTCAGACCACATGACAAAAGAAAACATGCATTTTAAACACACTGATCTTCTGGGTAACTTTTAAACAATACAAAAAGACAAAAAAATTACAAGAAAGACATTTTCTAAGAAGGAAAACTAGGGGGAAAAAAACAGAAAGAAAGAAAAATGCTTTGTAGCCCAAAGTCTGCTATGTGAGTGAAACATCTGCTAAATGAGGGATAAGAATTTTTTTTTTTAATGAATTTCTTAGAATTGGCCAAGTGGAACAGTTTCTCGCCATGCAGTAGGCTTTTAAATGTTCTCTTTACTTTGAAGAAAACTCGTGTGTCAATGACATTGCTCTGTTAGCCTTTGCTTCCCTAGCCCAAGCAGAGGGTGTTTTCAAAGTCCTCTGCTAGGTACTGAGCTTGACGTTCCCTGGCACAGGGTCCCCGTGTGTTGTGTTCAGGTTAGGAGTAGAACGAGCCTAATCCTGTCAGGAGACTGCTTCAGTCCCAGCCAAGGAAGTGGCTCCTTACAGCGAACACAGTCTGCTCTCTGTACCCTGCACCTTGTTGGGAAGGAAAGCAAGTGGCCGCAGGACAAGTTTTCAGAGGGCTGTAGCTACAGAGGATGCTATGGGTTCAGAGGTCCCTTTAGGTTGGGAATAGAGGCAAGATAAGCTCTAGAGTTTGAGTTGAGCAGGAAAACCTAGAGATGCGCCCTCTGGTCTTTATTTCCAAACGTTGGACATTTAATTGCTACCTTTTTCCTTTCAAATCTGCATTTTAAGGAGTCTCTTCATCATACATTTCTGCATACAAATTTTAAATCCTCCGGTTACTTTGAGCACGTGCTTCCCTGCTTCCTAGGGCCTTTGAGGGTCTAGAATTTTCTCCCCCGGAGTACCAGGAAGCCTTGATTTGGCATTGGTGAGCGCAGATATATGCTGAAGGCAACATAAGTTTAGTTGCAGAATCCAGGGGCACCAAGATGAAGTGCATTTGGAAGATGACAGGCAGCCATTTCATTCTCCGGCAAGTCATTTTTTCCTGTTTCGCTCTTGTTGAGCGGTTTTCTGTTTGTTTGCCTCCTTACTTCCCTTCACCCCTTAATTTTACTCCGAAACTTGGGATTGTTTGAATGTGAAACTCAAGGTGAAAGCTAGCCAAAGCCACTGAGTTTCACACAGGTTCCACATGAAAGAAGTATTCTACCCAGGCTTGCTCGAAACTTGGCCCATGTTTTACCAAAAGTTTCATGAATGTCAGTGAGCCTGGACTTGAAACACAATCCAAAACTGGTGACTTCTGGCGACTTTGAGGCTTTATTGTGTGAGTATAGAATCTGTCAAACAAGGACACCCATTATTTTCATATCTTCTACTGTAATTTCATGTGTACACACATTTTCCCCAATAAACTCTCATTTGTTTGGTGGTATTTTAAGGCCAGGTTCAATCCTAGTATGAATTTTTATAGCTGTGGTATTTAAACATTGGCAAATAGAAGTCTGCATTTCAAATTCCAACGCAGTCTGAACCACAGTGGTGTGAACGTGTTGGTGTAATTCAGCTGAAGGAAGGAAGTCCCAGGAGAGTCATGGAATGTCTTTCTTTGCTTAAATATACCTCTGTGCTCATGAGGAACAAACAGTAACATTTTGTCCAGGTCTATCCGCTTGACAGTATGCCTTTTGTTCCCCCTCCAAAGGTGGTGTCAAATATATTGGTGGAAAAATAATAAACTTCCAGATATTTTTTTTTTCACCTGCTCAACCGATACACTCCTAGGGAACATTGTAAGCATTGAAAAGTTCAGTACTATTACTTGTAATGTAATGTATACCGAGAATAAAGGAGTACTCAGCAGACTCAATTTCCTTCAGAAAAGCTGGGTGACCTAGAGCTGATGTGTGTATTAACAGTCAGATGGTGCAGGGTTTTGAAGGTGTGTGTGTGTGTGTGTGTGTGTGTGTGTGTGTGTGTGTGTGTGTGTTTATGTGTTGTAAGTAGGGGTAGTGGTGGGTAGAGAGGAAGAGGGGACTTGTGAGCTTTGCTCAGCAAATCTGTCACATCTGAAACAAAAAATAATCAAGCCCAGGATCTGAAAACATTCCTTTCTTTTGTTGATCACATAAATACGTATTGGCTGAACACTGAATTGGGGGGAAGGGGATATTTTTCTCATTAAAGACACCAAGGATTACATTCTGATCACTAGGATTCCAGAAAGGGTAAATAATCTCTAATAGAAACATGACCAGTTAGGAGACCTACATAGCTAGAGATGAACTTGCATGAGTCAGTTTCAGAAAGATCTTAATGCTACTATGACCACTACAGGTGCTAAGACAGCCAGAGAACTCAGATTTGATGATGTCTTTTTATTAGCTGGAGGGTTTCTGAACTCATTTGAGGCATTTTCCTCAAAATAAATTTATAACCTCACTAAAGATTTAGTTTGACTAAATGTAGTGAGATTTACAGTTATTCGTTTATTATTTTTTATTTACTTATTTATTATAAAATTAAATTGCCATCAAAATACATTTTGAAAATTTTATAATCTTATTCTTAAAATAGACTTGTCAAAGATATAGTTTGCATTTTTGCAGGCGATGTACAAAATGACTGTACCTGATCCCGTACTAAATAAGGCCTTTGCAAAGCTGACAGTAACAAAGATCTCCTGTGTAAGAGCTACATCATAACACTGACTTATTCATAATGTACTATATCTGATTTTGTTATCCCAAAACTAATACAATAGATGAAAGAAAGATGCACAAATGAAGGTGCTAGAGGAAATAAGAGAAAAAAATTGAGGACCATTCTACCGGGGGGGGTTCTCCCTAAACACATCATTGCACCAAGAGTCTGATATTTTGAAAACTATCCTCCATAATAATACATAAAGAGGGACAAGGTAAAAATACCAGGCTGACAAATGCCCATCAACTGATGAATGGATAAAGAAGTGATTGATATGTATTGTGTGTGGGGGGGGATGTGTATGTATGTGTGTGTGTGTGTGTGTATATGTGTGTGTGCGTGTGTGTATATATATATACATATATATACATTCTTGTTCCATTCACATACATATAATACATTCTAGTTCCATTCACATTATTGCAAATGGCAAGATTTCATTCTTTTTGATGGCTGGCTAATATTCCATTATATATGCGTGTGTGTGTGTGTGTGTGTGTATGTGTGTACATACACATACACATACATATATAATGGAATATTAGCCAGCCATCAAAAAGAATGAAATCTTGCCATTTGCAACAATGCGAATGGAACTAGAATGTATTATGCTAAGCAAAGTAAGTCAGAGAAAGACAAATGTCATATGATTTAACTCATATGTGGAATTTAAGATACAAAATAGATGAACATAAGGGAAGGGAAGGGAAGGGAAAATAAGATAAAAACAGAGAGGGAGGCAAACCATGAAAGACTCTTAAATACAGAGAACAAACCGAAGGTTGCTGGAGAGGAGGAGGGGGATGAGCTAAATGGGGGATGGGCATTGAGGAGGGCAAGTGTGATGAGCACCGGGTGTTATGTGTAAGTGATGAATCACTGGGTTCTACTCCTGAAACCATTATTACAGTATATGTTGCCCAACTTGGATTTAAATAAAAATTTTTTAAAAGGCTGAAAATAAACTTCAAATTTGTGCATATGCAAATGTTTCTTTAAATCATAAAAAAGACCGTCTTTCAAGAATGACTTCACTAGTCATTTAGGAACACAAAAATCAGTCACTTAAAAATCTTTGCTTGGGCTTACTTTATTGTCAGAAAAACGGAGTCCATGTAGTACTTATCCATTCTCTAAGGGTATATTATTATAGCCCATATTTATAGTATTGCATTATTTTTCTTAAAAAAATTAGTGTAAGTGATAGATATCAGTGACAGATACCATGATCAGACCATGATGACACAACAGGGTCCCTGCCCAGATAGGGCCAAAGAGGATTATTTACCCAAACCAGATAAAACAATCATTTCTAGGAAAGTCATCCTTTTCTAACTAAATATTTATTTGTTATTTGGGTATTATAAGTTTCTCTGAAATAAGTAGTATTTTAAATAATCCTTTAATAATTATAATACTAAAACATCACAATGATCTTAAGGCCTTCTCCCATCTATCCAAGATGGACTGTCAAAATAATGTGGGCAGAAACTGTGTCAGGGGATGGTGAGGTCTCCTTACCACTCTCATCCTGGGCTTTATCCTGGGGAACCATGAAGTAGGCGACCCCAGGGACACTCTAAGTCTCTCCTATACCCATTAGGAAGTACAGCCCACTCGGGCCATGGGCTAGAGTTAGGACAGAGGTGGGAGGAGAAGGAGACCCCCCTTCCCTCTGTACTTGGGAAGAAGGCCTTCCTAAGTTTCTTGGTTCAACTTTCTCTTCACCTGGCTCTTCTCTTATTTCCCCTTTTCTTCTTCCAGGAGAAACAAAGGTCTTCCCTGCAAATTTTGCCATTTTTGAGTTGTCGGAGGAGGAAAAAAATCCAAGGGAGTTAGCTCTGGGGTCTATGAGATTCACACACACTACAAGGCTAGCCCATGGCCACCTGAGTTAGAAGAACACTGCATGTGTGCCACCGGTAGAGCCGTGTTTAGGTACTATTGAATAGTTCATACTAGGATAAAAATTAAGTAGATATGAGGGACGGCTTTCAGGTCAAAACAATATCCATTTTTTCAATGTTTATTTATTTATTTTGGAGAGAGGAAAGAAAGCAGGGGAAGATCAGAGGGAGAAGGGAAGAAAGAGAATCCCAAGCTGACTCTGCCTTGTCAGCAGGGAGCCCGACGTGGGGCTTGAACTCATGAAGCGTGAGATCGTGACCTGAGCCGAAATCAAGTCAGACATTCACAACCGACTGAGCCACCCAGGCACCCCACAATATCCATTTTTTTAAATCAAACTTTTTATTTTAGAACAATTTTAAATTTAGAGAAAAATTGTGAAGATAGGGCCAGAGTCCCCATACACCCCCCACCAACTTTCTGCTACTATTAACCGCTGACATGAATATGGTAACTTTGTTACAATTAATGGACAATATTGATATGTTATTAGCTAAAGTCCATACTTTATTCGTACTTCCCTAGTGTATACCTAATGTCCTTCTTCTCTTCCAGGATCCCATCTGGAATATTATGTTATTTCAGTCATGTTTTCTTAGTCATGTCCTCTTGGCTCTGACAGTTTATTAGCCTTTCCTTGTTTTTGCTGGCCTTGATAGTTTTGAGGAGTACTGGTCAGGTATTTTGTAGAATATCTTCCTATTGGAAGTTGTCCAGTTTTTTCTCATGATTAGACCGGGGTTATGGGGTTTTGGAAGGAAGATCACAAAGGTAAGGTGCCATTCTCATCACGTCATATCAAGTGCACATGCTATCAGCATGAGGTATCACTGTTGATGTTGACCTTGATCACCTGGCTGAGGGAGTATCCGTCAGGTTTCTCCACTGTAACCTTAATCTTTCCTCCCCTTTCCTTACTGTACTCTTCCAGAGGCAGTCACTTTGAGCAGCACACGCTTAAGAAGTAGAGATACTCCTCCTCTTGATGGAGTATTTACATAAATTATTTGGAATTCTTCATGAGAGATTGATTTAAATTCAATTTATTTACTTATTTATTTAAAATCTATTTAAATTCAATCATTTGTATCAGTACGAGCCCATGGATATATATTTTACACTTTGCATTATAATCCAATACTACATAAGCAAAGTAGTGGCTCAAACTGCGTTGTGCAAATGGTTCCAGCTGTAGCCATTGGCCTCTCTTTCACTAGGCTCCTATGGCCTTTGACATAGTCCCATCATTGTGAGGATTTTCCCCCTGGTACTATAAGATACTTCAGGCTCATTTTATAGATTCCCTGTCCCAGTCCTAGAATCAGCCATTTCTTCAATGAGCCATGGTTCCTTTTATTTAAAAAATGATAACTAGAAACCAAAACCAGAACATCTATTTTAATTTTTTTTTTTATTATTGAGAGACAAAGCATGAGCAGGGGAGGGGCAGAGAGAGGGGGAGACACAGAATCTGAAGCAGGTTCCAGGCTCTGAGCCGTCCGCCCAGAGCCCCACGCGGGGCTCGAACTCACAAACCACGAGATCATGACCGGAGCCGAAGTGGGACGCTCAACCGACTGAGCCACCCAGGCGCCCCTCTATTTTAATTTTTGAATGTGACATTATCAGTCACTTAGTTTTTCACTGGAAAAAAATGTTCTTTTTGTATATGCACTCTCAGTCTGTAGCTGATAATATCTTGGTATGTACGTAAGGATAGCCTTTCTTGATTTTTTTCGGAGTAGCAGGACACATGCTGCCCACCTTTCTGTGATTTTGAAACAAACTTAATTCACTATGACCAAATTTGTTCCTTGTTGTTAGTTTTGGTGGGAGACTGAAAGTCTTAGATGTTGCCTGTAAGTCTTAAATGTACTATTGAAAGGCAGGAATCAGTTGTTTCTTCCTTAAATAGATAAGAACATCTGACAGAAGTAGAAACAAGAAAAGGAGACCAGCTGGTGTAGAGCATGAGCCCTCAGGACTGCTCCGTACTGCCCTCTTCAACTAGCCTTTGCCCTAGACACTAAAAGTCTATCCACAAAATAACTGCACCTGTAATTTTATTTACCATTCAGTATTATCAGAGATAATAGGTTGTATGTTGATTGTTTCACCAAATGCATAGCTATTTCATATTCAATAATTGCTTTGATTTTCTTGGTTGTCTATTTCATCTAGGGTGCTATCACTCTTACCATGGGGTTGGTCATGCAGGCATTATGTTCCCCAGTGCACACATGAGGACACAGACACCCAGATAAGCTGCCGCATCATCCTTTTTATGTCCCTAGCAAACAGCAAATGGTAGATTGGCTTTCATGTCGAGATTTTTAAAGTGTTCCATTCTACCCAGTTATACGATACAAAGGTATAAGACAGGTTAGAAATAATAGCCAAAGAATAATAAGAAAATGGCCAGCCCAAGCAATAAACAAGATATTTCTGAATTATAACAAGTTTTAACTTTCTGTACTTCACTGAGAAAAAAGCATAAGCAAACAAAAGCAAATCTGAAGGTTACAGAGAAAGCCATGAATGTGCCACTAGCATAATGAACGAAAGGCTATATAACTAGGCTGATAGACACAAGATACAGGCAGGAAAAAGAAATAAGGTTTAGCAGCTTGACACGGTTTAAGGAAAATACTGAGTTCTCTTCTAGAAGGTCAGTTCGGTATTAGGAAGTATAGTATGGAAACATTAATCTCCTGTTCTAAATCTAACTTTTGGCTTGAAAAAAAGAAACTGAATTTAGTTTAATGGAAAACCACACGTCCAGCATGTGTTTTTAAAGCGTCGCACTTTGAGGACTTTGACTCGTTGCATATCCTGGTTCCAGCACAACTTTGAATTGGTTTAATTCTAGTGGAGCCATTGCTCTTGACATGCATTCAGCTCAGTGGTACTTCTCTCATTCAATTTTGCAAACCTAAGAAATTTGGTTGGTTTTGAATTTAGCTCCAACTAGAAGTTTTGTGCTTGTTTGAACTGACCATTTAAACATTTGAAAACCATTTTGCAGCACTCAACTTTTAGAACAGATTCTTACTGTTCAAAACAACCCAAGAATGTCGAAAAGTTACATAGGGGTACCTTATAAGTGGATTTCATGAACGTACAACCAAATACAGCGAAGAAATATACTTTTGATCTAAGATCAAAAATATTTTCTTTTTTTTTTTTAATTTTTTTTTTCAACGTTTATTTATTTTGGGGACAGAGAGAGACAGAGCATGAACGGGGGAGGGGCAGAGAGAGAGGGAGACACAGAATCGGAAACAGGCTCCAGGCTCCGAGCCATCAGCCCAGAGCCCGACGCGGGGCTCGAACTCCCGGACCGCGAGATCGTGACCTGGCTGAAGTCGGACGCTTAACCGACTGCGCCACCCAGGCGCCCCAAAAATATTTTCTATTCTACATTTATCTTGTTTATTCTGAAAGCATTCACTCTTTTAAAAATGGTTAATATCCTGAGACTAAAGACCATGGTTAAAAGCGGAAAATTATCCAAATGCAAATACGGCTATCTAAACATGCAGTTAGAGTAGCAACCCTATCCTGTGGTCCCAGCAGAGCCACGTTTTAGAAGGTGTGGCCTGGCACCTGACCGACCTTCACGTGCACATCTGTGAATAGACAAGAACGGTGAGGCCATACTGAAAGCTTCAGCAGGACAGTGTTGGTGATAAATAAAGAAGTTTTGTGCTAATTCAAGAGGGGTGTTAAATGTCAAACTAAGAGATCCAGGCCACATTCTCAAGTAGGAAGTGGTCATTATCCTTGACTCTGCGCAGGGCAATAAAAATGCTTATTTTTGGGAGAAGTGAAATAGCTTATAGAGTGTCAGCTCTTAGTCACGGAATTTAAAGAAGAAATCAAATTATTTGCTATAAAAATCATCTTATAATTGGGAATATAAAGTATTTTACATTTTCTATTTAATTTATTTAACTAAAATTTTAAATAAACTAATAAATTGCTTTTATAATTTGAAATAAAAGTTATTCACATATAATGTAAATTTTAACATGTTAACCTCGTATAACAGTTAAACAGCTGTTTATAAATTGTTTACTATAAAAATCACTATTTCCGACATGAAGCTGAATCATTGAAATTTTCCTTTTTATCAAGGAAAATATAATTATCTTCATTCAAGGCAGAATTAAACCGAAGTTAGATGTAAACAAGTTTCTAAACTTTATATTGATAACACAGAAGGCCGTAGCTTATGATACGGTTTTCAAAAATAAGAAGAATAAAAAAACTCAGTGAAAAAGTAAATGCAGTAGGAATTAGATGACTTATTATGGAAAGAATAATGCAAGTGTTTTTTGTAAATATATATATATTTTTTTAAGATGACTATGGATCTTTAACATAAAATACATTTTCGTTTGTGTTTGAGCAACTCTGCTTTAAAAATTAATGAATGTATTTCATGTTCCAAAATTTACTTAGAGTTGGCATTCAGGCTTTGTCTCACATGGGGGGATTCATCACATAATAAGCACAGCTTGTGCAAAAACCTGTAAAAACGTGTCTAGAAGCAAAGTGATAATTTCTATGCTAAGCTGAGAAAATTTGATTGCAGTGAGGTTTTTCTCTTCCTTAGAACATTTCATCTATGTTGGATATTGAAATTAAACAAAAAGCACTGGGAGTTAAAAGTCATCTGTGTCCACATCAGAATTTTATATATTCACACATATCCTTTTCCTAATCAATATTCTGAATGACTAAATAAAAGCGTTTGTGTAAAAACACTTGGCAGAAAACCATTTCGTGTTTCTCAGTGAACGTTACTGCTTTATCAATTTAACACTTGACTGTACTTATTAAGTGAAGAAGAATGGTCTGCGTATAATTAAGAAAGGAAGACAATTCGGAGTTTACTAGTAAAACCGAATACTGTTTTCAGCGACCACAGACAACTACTCCTACTGCCTTAAGCAATTTATATTTATTGAATGAGGTATTCTCATAAAGATCTTTTTATGCTGTTTCAGTCATGATTTCTGAGAGACTCTTTTTCCCATCCTCTGTGAATCATACAGGATTTGAGGGGTAAAACCTTACACTCTGACTATGGACCAACCTCAATGCAGGAAAGACTGATGGCACCTAATCTTTCGAGAGAACAATTCATAACCAGACATAGAGAGGAAAGGCTTTCACCTTTAAAAAAAAAAAAAAAAAAAAAAAAAAGCATCCATCAAAACCCTGTATCAGGAAAGCACACAGAAACATATGGACTGAAAAATGTGAAATTCAGACACTGGAGGCAGGGAGGGAGTTTCAATCAGAGAGATGTACAACAGACTTTAACTGAATTCAAATGTCTTCTATTTTAAGATGAATGGTGGGTACGTGGATATTTGTTATATTATTCTCTTTCGAATGCCTGAATAAAGACCTTCATCAAAAAGTCTTTTCCCTCTATTTCCCATGCCTTAAGTTTAAGGTATATTCTGTAAACAGGATATATTTTAAATATATTGCTCAGTTGCTAACATTGAGAGATAATATTAATTTTTTTTAATTTAAACCAGGCCAGATTTTCTGAAAATTTACAAAGAGGAAACAGTACAACAGATGCTATCATGTTTGGCCTATATTTCTATATTTTTGCCTAGAGTCCAAAACTTCTGCCAATGGTGAATCAGAAAAGAAAATGAATTTAGTTCTTTAGCAGACAAGTATCTACTGTAAACCTACATTCAGGATCATTTTTCCTAATGTATCATTCCACAAACATTGTTACATACAATTCTTAGAACCTACTAAATGTGTTTGGGGTGCCTTTGTCGCCCAGCCTGTTAAGGGTCTGACTCTTGATCTCGGCTCAGGTCATGAGGTCACGGTTCATGAGATCAATCCCAGCATCAGGCTCTGTGCTGACAGTACGGAACCTGATTTGGATTCTCTCTCTCGCTCTCTCTCTGCCTGTCCCCTGCTCACTCTCTCTCTCGCTCTCTCTCTGTTTCTCTCTCTCTCTCTCTCTCTCTCTCTCTCTCTCTCTCTCTCAAAATAAATAAGTAAACATTAAAAAAAGAACCTACTACATGTGATATTTACTCTTTAAACTACTAAATATTTTGTCATTATGCTTTATGAGAATTTGTAATGGGGTTTGGATCTAGCAGGGAGTAAGTAAATGTATTTTATCTTACATTTTTAACATTGGTTTTGGTATAAGAGGTGGAGAAGGAAGGATTCTTGTTTTAAGATTCTCTATGCAATAAATGTAGGAAAAGTGATTTGATAACATACATGCAATCCTCTCTGTTCCCAAGGACCAAAGGTACAGTTAGAGATGCATGAGTTCCAAGTTAACATGATACTGTGCAAAGTGAGTGCTGCCTGTTTAATACAAAGACTTCACTCTGTAACTTAATACATTTCTTAAAATGTAATTTATTTAAGACATTTACATATTACAACTATTCTTTAATTTTTACATTAAGGGGGAAAAAAACCCTAATGATTTTTCATTACCATTTGGCGGGAATCAATATCTAATTTTGAGGATTTTTTAAAATATGTATTTGTTTGTCCATTCATTCATTCATTCATTCATTCATTTTATGCAATCTCTACACCCAATGTGGGCTCGAACTCACAACCCTAAGATCAAGAGCTGCATGTTCTTCTGACTGAACCAGCCACGCACCCCAATTTTGAGAATTATTATTCTGATTTTTTTATTTGTTTTATAGAGAGAATCATTCCAATATGCTCAATTGGAAAAGCTGGCAGACATTACTGTATTTTTAGGAGTTTTGACAAATGATGGATAGTACTGAATAATTTTTTTTTTATTACAAGTCATTTTACATGTAGTCTGAAAACTCAGTACACGCCAAAAATTCATTATTTTAGGAGCATCTGGGTGGCTCAGTCAGTTAAGTGTCCAACTCTTATTTTCGGCTCAGGTCAAGATCTCGCTATTTTGTGAGTTCAAGACCCATGTCAGGCTCTGCACTGGCAACATGGAGCCTGCTTTGGATTCTCTGTCTCTCTCTCTCTCTCTCTCTCTCTCTCTCTCTGCCCCTTCCCCACTAGTGCTGTCTCTGTCTCTATCAAAATAAATAAACTTAAAAAAATTCTTTAAAGTTCATTATTTTAAATCATAAAATTCAAAGAAAAAATATTTTCTGTTTCTATCTAGGTAAATGCCATAAAAGTATATATATCAATACTTAAATGGTTAAAAATAAACACATTGAGAGAAACAGTGTTCTAGTAACATAAAGAGTAACTTTGAATTTCCTCATGTCATTGTTACTAAAGGTAGGAAACGACTTATTACTAATACGGAGTTATATTTGGAAACAAACACAAGAAAAGGACTTTCAGATTACTCCCATTAGACAGTGCTGATTCTCTGACCTTCATTAGAATCCTTTCTCCTTTGTCTTTGGTGACACTGGAGGATTTTCCTTCGGTCTCTCTGATTACTTCTCAGTTCTCCTACAGGAGCCTCTTTCTTTGTCTGACCTTAAAGATACTCCCTTGGGTTCTGTCCCTCGTGTCCAATTTCCTCTGATTTCACCTGTTTCTTCCTTCATGATAATCCCCAAATCTATGTCTCTACCCCTGATCTCGCTCCTGAGTTCCAGATTCACATTTCCAAGTAACTGGTAAACATCTCATGTAAATTTCCGCAGGGCACCTCAAATGTAATACTTTTAAAACTCATCATCTACCGTCTTCCAATCTTCTCTTTTTCCCCAGGACTATATTTTAATAACTGTGACACCAAGTTATGCAGAATCAGAATCTTAACCAAGGATTCACATTTTTCTTCATACCAACTGAAGTCACTACTCAGTGATTCTGCCCGCACGCATCTTCCTTGAAGCCAGAGTTATTTTACCAAAACAAACAAGATTTGCTTGCAGATTTCCCATCTACCAAACTCCCCTATCATACAGTAAATACCTTCCCTTTGCTTTGTCTTCAGGCCTCAAGCACCAGGAAAGATGGCCACGTCAACCAAAGAAAGTAAATTCCGTACATGGTGTTTAGGCATCAGTAGCCCTGTGTTTTCCCAGATAAAAGGCATAGTTGGCAACTTTTCCAAACTCATTAGTAAGAAGAAGGTGTGGCTTACTGTGCCAGACATGGAACAGAGATCCAACGGCAGTCATGTCACTTATCTCAAAAAATGCTTTGCCTCAAGATTCTCCTTCTGACAGGGTAACGGCAGTGTTCACAAATCACCTGCTTTGTTGCTACTTATCATGTACTGATGTGATGGGTGTAGGCAGATGCTAAATGATCAGTGTTTTGCTAAAAAAAAATAAATTGGGTATAGTCAGAACACAAAGTTTTAAACCACAAACTCCATATCATCCATGTGGTATCAAAGAAGTCTTTAAGAAAAAATGTAAATAGAGATTTTAAATCTAAAAAAAAAAATGTGCATATAGTAAATAAAGGAAATAACAAATAGTAAACCTAAATAGAAAATAGTAAAATAAATAAATGACCAAAGCAATGTAAAAAGATGATATGACAATAGTTCACTCAATAAATACGAAATGGTTTAAGGCATTAAAAATTGTTATCTATGGTCACTAAACACACTGTTTGGCTTTACTAGTAAACTCCTAATTTCCCTCCTTTCATACTTATATGTAAGATCATTCTTTTTAAATATAAGTACAGAAGTGTTAAAAGTATGAGGCTACAATGTTCAGTGAAAATACAAAAACAGGAGATGGAATTATAAGCGGAGAATGGCCCTACTCATTGAGTTATTATGATAATTAAAGTAAATATAACTTCATTTGCATAGCATGAGATAAAGGATAAAATTAGAAATATCAGTCTTCTGTGTCATCTAACATTTATAGCAGCATTTGTCTTTCCAGCATTTAATCAATAATCATTTGTTGAGAGCCTACTTGGTACTCTGTCCACAGCACAGTGGAGACAGTTATTGGAAGGTAATTGCTGTAGCCGCGTGATTGAAATTGTAATGAGAACTATGAATGAAAAATGTGGGGGTCTATGAGAGCAGAGTCTGCGATTTTGAGAACCAAGGATCGATGACAAAAAGACTCTGGATTTGGAACTTGGTGAAATAATTGGGAAGATGAATTACTTGGGGGTAGGAATCAGAAGAGGTGTTGCGTTATTTCCAGAACGAGAGCCCCTTTTGTTAGCAGCTGAGAATGAAGAATAAAGAGTATGGGGATGATTCCTCCAAAACCAGATATAGCAGGACCACCGTTAACATCCACTCTCTAGATACAAGTACATTTGTGTGATGGCCTTTGTCTCTTGGAGAAAATATTAGAATGATAGCTAGCTGTGCTACCTTATGCAAATTGGCCGTGGATGACAGAGATAGTGCTGTATTTGCTCCTATTTAAATATCGAATGAGTATGATTTCTGAAATCACCCATGAAAAATGAATGTGACTTTGGAGAAAAACTTCTTTCAGCTTTGAGTAAGGATTTTCAAGATAAACATCCAAGAAAAACCCTAACAGAGGCGTATTGAAACAAAATTTCTCAATGAATAAAGAGCTTACTGATTGCAGCTATGAATTTGAGTATTTTGACATGTGTTCAGGTGTTTGCTTTGAGGCATGTGAGTTAAAAGTGAAAGAAAATGTTTAAAGTTTTCTTTCTCACTTTTAACTCTATTTCAAAGAAACATGTAATTTCAACATAAAGGGTATATTTCTTGCATCGACTAAAACAAGTATGTGTGCATGTAAATGAGGGAATTAAATCTTCTGGTTGGGGTTATATCTGTGCATTTTTAGTATGTAACTGAAATAGCATTCATTTAAAAGAAAATATTCTCTAACAGTATGGTAACAAACTATTCAGAGTAGGATTGACAATGATTTTTTCTTCTGCTCCTAACACTTATTCTTTTGAAATCAGCAACAAGCTCATTTAAGAATGTCAGTATTGCTCTAGAAAATGCTGTTGAAATCACCAAGTGCCTATCTGTATGTTTTCTCAGATTATTCCTTCCTTGTGCTGTGGCATAGTGTATTTTATAGACGTTGAGTATTTAACCTTAATTGATTGCTGAAGTTGACTCAGAATACTGATTACAAGTATAGGATTTAGCAAAATGTGGTAAACTTTGAAATAACGTAAGAGTAATGTAAAAGGACAAAGGCAATTAATGGAATGATAACTATGGAATCTTACAGATTTATTGTGCTGCTGAACTATCTGAACTATCACCATCTAACTTTGGGTATTTGTCACTAGCAGTAACTCCTAACAGCATTCATTCAAAGCACGGCTAAATCTTATCAAGCTATTCCATTTTCCATATTCCTTAACAATTCATCTATTTCAGAAATTTCTTAGGTCTTCTCCACTTAACTCCTCCAGGATTATGAGATTTTGTGAATTGGAACTATGTTCTCTCTACCCACTGTCATTATATATACCCTGTCATAGTCATGTGGCTCACTCAACCCTTAGAAAAAGACATCCCTTTTCCCATTCAACGCACACACACACACCTACACACAAATTTTATTCTGTTTCTCGACAGATCAAATGGAGCTCCTTATCCCCATGCGTGAAAAGAGTACAACAGAGGCTAATAATGTGTGGTATTGTGAGACCTTTTAAATTTTGACTTCTGGGTAGGAGAACACACACCTGAGAAAAAAAAAGCAATCAACTCTTGGAGGTTGTCAGTTGAAAGGTGCTTTCCTTATATGAGGCAGAAATAGTTTTCACTCCTACTTCGTATCTTTGAGCCAGAAACTTATCTTTCGCTCAGGCTTTTGGCATACCACAGGATATGCTTCATATCTAAACTTAGAACACTGACGTCTTCATCACTGTAGAGACAACACAGTCATTCACTCCCGCAGATACAATCTGAGCACCTTCTAAGAGGAAAGCACTGTTTGGGTGGTTTGAACCCACTGTGTGAACTCATGTGTTGAACTCACTATTTGAACTCATCAGTGAACAACACTGGTGAAAATTCCTGCCCCCCGAAGAGCTTACATTACCTTAGGAAGAAACAAACAATAGAAGATAAAGAGGTGAATTATAGGGCAGGTTAAGACAGTAAGAGTGCTTTTAAAATATAGCAAGGTGGGGATTCCTGGGTGGCTCAGTTGGTTGAGTGTCCGACTCTTGATTTCCACTCAGGTGGTGATCCCAGGGTCGTGGGATCAAGCCCCACGTTGTGCCCCAGGTCAAGCTCCGCACTGGGCTCTGCACTGAGCACGGAGCCTACTTAAGATTCTCTATCTCTGTCCCTCCCCTGCTCACACTCTCTCTAAAAATAATTAATTAATTAAACTTAATTTAATACAGCAAGGTAAAACTTAAGTGTTTCTTCTTGTTGATGGTTGATTATTCTTTCCATTGATTTAAACTTACACTTCGTTTATATCCCAGATGCCCAGTGGCCATGCATCCCAAAGCCACTGGGCCATTTGAATGCATAAGCACTACTATTTGAAGAAGTATGTATATTCAAGTCTGTTAACCTAGCATTGTGACAATAAGTGCTTCCTGCAGATGATTCTGACTGCTGACATATATATATATATATATATATATATATATATATATATATATATATATGGATATATATATATGGATATATATATCCATATATATATATATATGGATTATTTATACATATTTTAACATACATATAAATAATACATGTATCATTTATACATACAGATTATATGCATATATATAGGGATTATTTCATTGAACTGTATAAAATGGGTATTGGTAAATGCATTTACTAGAAAAGAACACTGAGGTATAACGCAAGAAAAATTATTCTGATTTAGTGGCAACTTGTGAATTACTGTTCAGGGCTTGGGTTTTTCTGCACCACTATTCTTACTAACGGTGTGAACAGTTACACGCCTGGATGTCAGCAACACTAGGAACAACAGTCCCTCCCCAGCCCAAAATATATCAAATATAGAAGTCTTTATTCTGGCCATCACCCTCTTTGTTAACAGTCTCTCGAAGTTTCCATTTACTACATTCAATCACATCAGTGGGCCAACCAATTTGTGGAATATATTGCTTGAAAAATAACTCCCATAATAAGAGTTAATAAGAGAGCTATTATTAGGGCATCATTTTTGAACATCTAACCTGTTACCATCCAGGTGTATATTTCGAACTGGAGGGAAAGCAGAGGTTGTAAGGACTTGAAATAGCTGAACTAATTTATATCTTTGTCTCTGTGATACGTTATACAATAGGGAGCAATTCTATACCAAATGGGTTTCTCTCTGCTAGACTGTTGTGCCTCTGTGTCTTGATTATGTTACCTCGAAGGAGTTAATACAGTGGTTCAAATTCCAAGGACGGAGAATAACTTAAAATATAATTGTCACGTTGGTACAAAGCAAGTGATGTTAAAGATAAATGCTATTTTCATACCTTGAAAGTATTTTATAAAGGCATTAGCTTCTGAAGTCTCCTGAATATCAAGTTAACAATGAGAAGAAACAAAAACAAAAATCTCTAAATGCTAGAATGTACAGTTAAAGACTAAAATTTGACATGAGGCTTAGGTGTGTGTTTTCCTACCCAGAAATCAAAATTTAAAAGGCAGCGAAGGTATTTTGTCCTACTTTGCCTTCTTCGCATACCATGAATTTCTTTTCTCATTTCTGAAGCTAATCATGAAATGACAACATAATCAGATGTTTCTTTTTATAAAGCCATGTTTCTTGAAGGGGCTTAGCACACTCTAAATATCTTACTTATGTCATAATAGAAGCTGTCAAAGTCCAGAGAAGTGAACTAAACTTGATAATGTCTTAAAGTCTTCTAGTAGAAGATCAGGTCCCCTTGGGGAGCCTGGGTGGCTCAGTCGGTTAAGCATCCGACTTCAGCTCAGGTCATGATCTCGCAGTTCATGGGTTCGAGCCCCGCATCTGGCTCTGTGCAAACAGAACCTGCTTTGGATTCTGTGTCTCCTTCTCTCTCTGTTCCTCCCCCTGATCATGCGCTCTCGCTCGCTCTCTCTCTCTCTCTCTCTCTCTCTCTTTCTCTCTCAAAAATATAGATAGATTAAAAAAAATTTTTTAAACAACAACAAAAAAAGATCAGGTCCCCTGAACAGCAAGCTTCCTGCTTTAACATGTAGTTCAATGAGGAAATCATCCCAAAAGTGGAGAAATGGAAACCCTATTCAGGATCCAGCCCTGGGGGTGAAGAACCTATATTACCTATAAGGGCATGTGGCAGATAAACTTTTGTTGGCTGACCACGTATACTTAAAGTTATGCAGAGTTCGGACCATACTCAGCGAAGAGTAGAGCATGAACTTTGGATGGCTTCAATATATATATATATTTTTTTTAATTTTGAGGACTGATTGATATGATTTCTTTCTAGGGAATAAGCTATCTAGAACTAGGATCCTAGAATAAGAGTAAATTTCATGGAACGTTCTCTTTATCAGAAAGCGACTGCCAGGGTGCCTGGGTGGCTCAGTCGGTTAAGCATCCGGCTCTTGATTTCAGCTCAGGTCATGATCTCACGGTTTGTGGGCTCAAGCCCTGCACTGGGCTGTCTGCTGACAGCACAGAGCCTGCTTGGGATTCTCTCTCTCCCTCTCTCTCTTCCCCTCCCCTGTGCTGTCTCAAAATAAATAAATAAAAAAAAAAAAAAAGAAAGCAAGCAAGCAAGCAAGCAAGCAAGCAAGCAACCGACTGCCTAGGTTTAGGGAAAACATGATTAAAAACCCATTTAAGTAAAGAGAAAAATTATACTATACTGTATAATTATACTGTACTGAGAGGAAATTTTTAATTTGATTTACGGTAATCTTTAAATCTTATAGAGATGCATGTTCAAATGTGAGTAATGATTTTTGATAGCATAAAAACAATAACAATCATGAGCTAGATTGAGAAGACCTTCTGTGGCACATCTTCTATTTGATATTCTTGGAACATCCTCTCTCCAAGAAGCTGTAAGTGAAGAGTTCAGCTGATTTAACTTCTGTTCTGCCAACCACCGGTCTAAATCATTTGCACACCATTAAAATTCCTGGGTGTCTTCGTTTGTTTCACACCAAGCTGCCTTGATTTTATGGTCGCTTCAAAATATAACATATGTAAAAATCCGGGACTTGAAAGCTTGTTTTGTTTTTTTACATTTAATCAGCGTATTATCAGGTAATACACTGATACTTACTTCAGCTCTGTTTTCTAACATTCAGAGTTAAATTTGTTCTTTGAATCAGGGTGACTGGGTATGAGACCAGAATAAATGAGATGCACAAACAGCAGACTTCTACCCCAAGTGAGATATGAGAAATGAGAAGCCATTGCCTTCTTTATATACATTTGAAAGGAAAGGTCTTGAAAGAATGAATAGGATTGTTCCTAGTCCAAAATGGTGTTGATGGTGTGTTCTCTACAGAGTGGTGTTTGCTGAACTGTACGAAGGTCAAAACGAGACCTGAGTTAATGGATGCTTTAGCCCTTGCTTGACCGTCACATCTGGGTTTTTAAGACTTGTTGCTACCTCCAAACTCTATGGCAGTTTTCGTTGTTCTGGTAATGTCTTCCAGTAGAAATGTGACTAGCATTATGCAGGATCTGATATTTATACCAAATTTCAAGTTGAATACTTTATAACTAGGAAACTCTCTTCCATGTCAGACTCCTCACATCTGTGATATTTCTGATGCCTATTATTTTCTTGTGACTTTCCCTTCAAATACTTTAAAGGAGCATAATTCTGAGATAGTCAAAGGGCAGTGGAATCTACAGGCTCACTCTAGGTGACAGTGACTTTTCCCCATGGTAAGACAAAGATACAGGGGATACTAATCAAATCTTTCCCATGAACTAGACATGATTATTATGGGAAGAAAGACTGTAAGTTACAAAGGGAAAGGAGCATGATTTCTTGAAAGACCAAGAGAGTGTTATAGCCATGATGACTGACCAGGTCTGTTCCCAAATTACTGCTTGGAACAGAAGCCTTCCAACCCCATTCTCACCCCCACACTCCACTGACCCGCACTGGACATTTAATTTCCTTATGTTAAGCCACTAGAATTTAAAGGTTGCAGGTTACAGACATTGGCCAACTCTACGAAGTGGGTAAAATTACAGAGCTGACTCTAATATGTAATATGTCAGTGTATTTTAATAAATTATGTAATTATATATGAAGATCTATTTCTCAAGGGTAAATTTTTTTAAAAGATTGGTGAATACTATCGGGAACTCATATCCAATGGTGCCATGATTTTAAAACAACTGCAAATCATCATCGAATTTAACTTTTTTTGTTTTTTTACTTCATTTGAAAGTATTTAAGTTATGTGTATGTCTTTTGGACAATGCTGGCTAAATATTTCTGCCTTCTAAGAGGATAAGAGTTCTATTGAAAGTAAAGAATATACAAGACATTCATTGTTTTCTTCCACCTGATGAAAGTATTATCCTTTTTACTTTATTTGACAGGAGCATTTGTATAAAAAAAAAAAAAAAGTCTTTAAAAACAGACTTGAACCTGTCAAATTCCAAGCCAGTACTCTACGATCTAAAGAGAAACCAGAGTATTCCAAGCCAGTACTCCAATTAAAATTGGAGATTACATTTTTAGAAGGCATATTTTACCTTGGACTTCTCAATGAATTAAAATAAACAAAGGAAATTTAAGAGTTTCCTTATTACAAAGCACATCATATTGAATCCTTATGCACTTTATAGTTCTCTTGGCAATTTGTGTGTGTGTGTTTATACCATAACCCATCCCTTAAAAGAAATTTCCAGACAGTTCTACATCATCATCAAATAACTTAGAAAAATGAAAAATGTTAGTGGTGGTGTTAAAATGGCTTTAGTTCTATACCCATACCCCCAAAACCTTTTTTTTTTTTTTTGGATTTATGGGTCAGTGTCCTACAAAAGCATAGTGGATACAGAATTAAGATTCATTCATTAGGTCTAATTAGGATCAAATATTTATTATGCACCAGTAGCTACACTAAGTGTACTTCCTAGGATGGAGATTGTTTGTGGCTAATGTGCTATAGCAATCATAGAGTACTGAGGGCTGTGTTAACTGGTCCCGAGATCAGTAGCCCCCTCGTGGAATGCTTGTCATCTCAGTATCTACTTTATATAATGTAGCTGAGGTTTCTCCTAGTATTCTAAATGTAGCACATTAAAGCTAATTTAAAGATCAGATATTGTTGGGGCACCTGGGTGGCGCAGTCGGTTAAGCGTCCGACTTCAGCCAGGTCAAGATCTCGCGGTCCGTGAGTTCGAGCCCTGCGTCGGGCTCTGGGCTGATGGCTCAGAGCCTGGAGCCTGTTTCCGATTCTGTGTCTCCCTCTCTCTCTGCCCCTCGCCCGTTCATGCTCTGTCTCTCTCTGTCCCAAAAATAAATAATAAACGTTGAAAAAAATTTTTTAAAGATCAGATATTGTTAATAATAGACGTTCAATGTTTTCTTGTCTGATAAATATCCATCAATTACCTCAAAGGGGATACAGATTATTCAGAATATACATTTTGTCATGACTAAATGGGTCAGAATTCATTAGCAGTTTGGAAAGACAAATATAAAATGGGACCAATAGCTGGGTTTAATTGAGTTGTCACTTCCTTCAATCTTTTCTGTAAGGCAATTTTCCACTCATTATATCTGAATTCTTTCTGGAAAGGACTGTGCTCAGCATATCACTGCTTTCTATTGGCATGATTTTGATGGAAATTATTTTCAGTTTGTAAAAAAGGGTGATGACGCTGAACACACTCTTTCACAAGTCTTGCAATAGATATATGTATTAAATTCTAACCACTATAACGTGTGCTGCTTAAATTCCTATTTAACAAATGCATCATTTAACCTTCTTCAACTGTGCAGTACTATTTTACAATGAAGTAATGTAGTTTGTTTTTAAGAGAGCATTCTGTTTTCACTGGGATCCTCTAGATTAGTTTCTTAACCTTCACACTAATAATATCTGAGGCCAGATAATACTTCGTTGTGAGGGACCGTCCTGCACGCCGTCAGACATTTAGCAGCATCTCTGTTCTCCCTACCCACTAAATGCCAATGAGCATCCCTCCCCCACACCCCGGTTATGACAACCAAAAATGTCTCCAGATTCTCAAATGTTCCCTGGGGAGCAAAACTGCCATGGCCGTCAATAATAAAACCACTGCCTTAGGTAATCAAATATCTCTAAATTTTACCTCTGTGTAAAAGTGGTTTTGCTTTTGTGGTACCGAGTCAGTAAAAACCCTTCTCCAAAGCCTCTCGGACTTGTCCCCATTGTTCCTCCACCCAGGCTTCTCCTGGGGAATACCATCTTTTCTTGGTTTCCTGGCTCTCTGTGTTCCATCGGCTCTTAGACCTCCCATCCTCTTACCTGCAGGTGTACGTGTGGATGCGCATACTCCGTCTCTGTTGTGGTCAATATGTATCCACAGCATTCAGAACACCCCAACCATCTTCTGAGGACAGCCTCGACTGCCCTTCTCAGCTCTCCATCTATCTTCCTCAAGCTGGGGCAGAGATTGGCTTGGCCTAAGGATGCCTATTTCTTGCCCCTTTGCCACCCAATTTAGCAGAATGTCAAAGACGATCACTGGCTTTCTGTTCATCTCACTTTTTCCTGGGCTTGCCTCATTTCAGGTTGTCCTTGGTCTCCCCCACCCCTGCGTCTCAGTACATCTTCCTACATCCAGACTGACTGCAACACCGACATTCTTTTCAGATAGTTCATTTTCCCCCTCCCCTCTACCTCAATCTGAACTGAAAAGCTCATGAATTTCTCCCTTTTCCAAACTCATATAGTACTTAGAGCCAAGAGCATTCATTCGTAGTTGATTGAAGTGCCCGTGTTATATAACAATTCATCTGTGATTTGTTTGCGTCCTTGTTTAAATCTTACATCATGAACTTTTCACGGGGTATGTTTTGTTTCTTGCTTCTGAGACAAAAATTGTGTTATAGATTCTTTGCATCCCTTGAAATGCAACTTGTGTAATGGGAATTTGATTGCTATTTATTCATGTGGTTTGAATTTTAACACCTACATACGGTCAAGAAGAAGAGAAAACAGCTATATCCAAAGGAAAAAGAAAGGAAGGAACAAGTGCTCCTAAGTAGCTTTAGAGTTTGTCCCCAAGTTTCAAAATCCAAATGAAAGGAAAAAAACAAAAACAGAAAACAACAAAAAAACAAAATAAAGAGCCACATTTTTCTCATTCAATTTCTCCATCACTCTTCAGCACTCTTCACCACACCAAGAGGGAGCATTAAATTCTCAAATGAGCAACACGTTAGGAAACGTAGTTGCCAATGGAGCTTGTTTGTCACTCTGGAATTAGTTCATTTATTTTCCATTTGGTAAAAAATAACTATACAGAGAGCAAACCAACTTTATCAATAAACTTTGGTGAAAACCAAAGAGGGGGACTCCACAGCAGCCATTGATCGACAACTAGAGCCTTCCATCATGCCATATGACTAGAACAGAACAGGCTGATTATCTTAACTATTATGACAGGCAATACAACATTATTGAACTGTGAACTTCTTTTCAAATATATGATTTGAGGGGTGTAGACTCTGAATTCACGTGTGCTCTAAGTTGTTGAAATTTTCCAATGGAGAAGAGAAAGTATTGGTGGCGTTACGAGCAAATTTAAACCCACAGTTTCATGGCGATTAAGCAGAATTTTATAATTTGGACATATTTGACAATATATAGTTGACCCTTAAAATGATCGACCCTTTCGATCATCCTTTTCATTTACACACGGGGAATGGCTTCAGAGGAGTTAAAGAACTTACTCAAAGTAATCCCTGAGTAGGGATTCTAACCTGGGTTTGTGTGAGTCTTAGCATCCAGCATCAGTCCACTACAACCTACAGTCTTTTACAATATGTTGATGGGATCAAAGGGAGGATGTGCATGTATCCATATATGTGGTCACATATAAACAGTTTACTGATTCCCCAATGAATACGCTTAGCAACCAGCCCAACCAGTGTTTATAGATGGAAAATGAAGCCATAGCACTTGGTTGGGGCAGCAGGTGAGCAATAATCTCCAAGGAATAGCTCCTAATTTTTTGTTTATAAGGAGCTTAATGGATATACACTTGGTAGGCATGCAGTTTCTTTTTTCTTTCTTTTTTTTTTTTTTTTTTTTTTTTTTTTTTTTTTTTTTTTTTTGGTTGCAGTAAAGGCTTTAATCTCCATTTCTGTATTTGTTTTTTCTACTTGGGCAACTGAAAGTCTCCCGTTAGATCCATAAACTCTTGGCAAACTAATCTACCCTGGCCCATTCTGCCTATGCCTCTGCCACACAGCTCCAAAATTATTTCCTCATACATTACTGCATACATGGAACGAATTTATCTTTGGAGTTTCTTCCCTTCACTAAATTCCACTGGCCCAAAAGTCCATATACTCTAAGGTTAACAACTTAATACATGTATCTCTGTAATTTTGACCCAGAATGACCAGGAGTCAGAGGTCCATGAGATTAAGTAATTGTATATAATTAGCTCTGATAGCCAATCTCATCAAGCTTTCGGGAGAAAAAAAATGTTCCTTTTTCTTTCTTTCTTGTTGTTGCTCAATACAACATGAGGACTTTATCTCCTCCCTCAAGGCTGACTCTCACTGGGCTATCAAGAAGGTGGGAAGCTCAAAGCAATTAAATCTTCTCTGACAGTGTCTACTGTTCCCAGAGGTGGCCCCGAGTGGGGCAATTCCCAAGAGCTCTTGGCAACATAATGCCTTTTGGCCGCTGGGTGTGGCTCACCCCAGTCCCAGAACTCAATGGCTTTTGTAATAGCACCTTCCACGGACATTCCAGTGTTTCTCTCCACAATGCCCAGGAGCTCCTTCTGGATCCCAGGAAGGCTGGGTTGTTCAATGTCTTCCCTTGGCACCCCCCTCCCCAGAGTTTGCTTAATGGCAATGTCGTTGCTGATTCCTACTGGTAGCTATGAAATTCCATGGCTTAATCAAGGAGCAGTTTTTATTAAAAGGGTCTTGCTCAAAGTTCCCTAAATGTACATTAAAAATATATATATTGGGGCACCTAGGTGACTCAGTTGGTTGAGAGTCTGACTTCAGCTCAGGTGAAATCTCACCGTCCGTGAGTTTGAGCCAGGCACCGGGCTCTGTGCTGACAGCTGGGAGCCTGGAGCCTGCTTTGGATCCTGTGTCTCCCTCTCTCTGTGGCCCTCCCCTGCTCATTCTCTCTCTCGCTCTCTCCCTCTCTTCCTCCCTCCCTCCCTCCCTCTCCCTCTCCATCTCCCTCTCTCTCTCAAAAATAAATAAACATTAAAAAAAATTTTTTAAACAACAAAACCCAAAACATGTAGCAAGCAGAGCCGTATTTCTTTTTTTGTTTTTTGTTTTTTTTTTTAATTTTTTTTCAACGTTTTTTTATTTATTTTTGGGACAGAGAGAGACAGAGCATGAACGGGGAGGGGCAGAGAGAGAGGGAGACACAGAATCGGAAACAGGCTCCAGGCTCTGAGCCATCAGCCCAGAGCCTGACGCGGGGCTCGAACTCACAGACCGCGAGATCGTGACCTGGCTGAAGTCGGATGCTCAACCGACAGCGCCACCCAGGCGCCCCCAGAGCCGTATTTCTAAACACACGTTTGGCTACTGTCTTCCACCCTCTGAGAAAAGATCATCTTAATATGGTGTTCCCTCGGGGCGCCTGGGTGGCTCAGTCGGTTAAACGTCCGACTTCGGCTCAGGTCATGATCTCACAGTTTGTGGGTTCAAGCCCCGCGTAGGGCTCTGTGCTGACAGCCTCTGACAGCTCAGAGCCTGTTTCGGATTCTGTGTGTCCCTCTCTCTGTATCCCTCCCCAACTCTCTCTCTCTCTCTCTCTCTCTCTCTCTCTCTCTCAAAAATAAACACTTAAAAAACTGATGAATTAGCTCACTAACAAAATCTAATTGGACTAGGAAATTACTTTGAGGTGGTTAACAAGTCAATTTTATGCCCAAATATCACTAATGTCAAAACTACAGATTCCAAATCCATAATAAATCTCCTCTCATCAATTTTCACCTCCTTAAAATTTCCCATGGGGCCCTCCCTTGAGAGCTGGGATTGGCTGTAGAGGGTGCTTTTGCTTCAATGTGCAGAGAGAGTGTGCAATCCTTAAAGGGTTTCGGCACTCTGGTCCGCATCACACCTCACTTCAAATCCCAGAAGCAGAGGTACATATGGAAGGGCAAGATCGATAGACGCTAAACTGAAATTATTTGCAAGGACGAATTGCATAAACAAGGCCAACATGATTAAAAAGAACTTCACCCAAAGACTCAATGGATTCAGGAAGTGTACATGGATCTCCTGAAAATGGGGCCAGTCGCTCCCATAGCCCTGCTTCGCACACACCGAGGCCCTGAGGCACAGTGTGCTCCAGGGGGTCCCAGTCCTCACTGCCGAGGCCAAGGTCACACATCTGGATGCTGTATGGTTAGATGTGAACTTCCTAGCTCCACAGTGTCACAGAAAACAGCCCCGTCGACCCCAGTGGACTACCTCCAAACTCACTCAAATAAAAGCAAGCTTTGTTACCAGCTCTTACCATGGTTTAGACCAATCTGGGGAGAAGTGGAAGGATCCCTGGTCAGGAGGCAGCAAACGCCAAATCCTTCACCACCCGAGGCACAGAGCAGTGCGTGCTGAGAGAGGGCACGGAAAAGCCATTGCCCTGATCACCTGTGGGTCTGACTCACCTGTCTGAGGCCACATTGGGCACTAGTAAGGGACTGGCAATGGCACCGTCCCGGAACTTCAACTGTCCTTGGAGAGGACAGACTGCTTTCTCTTCCGTGGGGCTCTTACCGAGAGAAGTTGGGCACCTGTGCACATATCCCATGAACTACCCCCCTCTTGACCTTTCCAATCAGATCACTGAAAGCTTGTTTGAACTCCCCTTCAAACACTTGCAACTAAATTCAAATGTCTGGGTCACAAAAAAGGTATATCTCTTGTTTATAGCTTAAAGCTTACAGGCTGCAACTAGGTTAGAGGACAATCTGGTTGATGGAAGAAAAATGTCTCCTCCCAAAGTGGTGCTTTCTTACAGCGCCTAACTCCACGCAGGAATATTTTCCCGGGCATTCCTCACCGTACATCAATCCAGGATGAACTTAGCCTGTTGTGGCATGTCCACAACCTACGGCCACAACCCACATTCCCACTTAAGTCATTAATCAGATAAAAGTTACCACCCTGGATCCACAGAAACCCATCACGCTTCTGAAAAACAACCCTAAAGACGTGCCCTATGGCGATGTCAACGGAGGACTTTTCAGAAACAACTAAATGTGTTTGAATTAGGTCACTAGGGAATCATCTTTCCATAACTTTTCAGGCCACTTGAGTGTAGAGAAAACATTCTCCCCTGTAAATCTCACCTAAAGGAAACCCTGACAAAAGGCCACTTGCTTTTTCCCCCCTCTGCACTTCTGTCGTTTTCTTATGCTTTCTATGATTTCTCCCTCGGTTGTCTTTTACATAGTTTATAATATAGCGAGACATAGTTGAGGTTTTGCCGTTGGGGGGGGGGGGGCGGGTATTGCTTAAAAATGAAACGTATCAGCTAAAGAGTACCAAATGCTAGTTTCCTCCTTGTCTATTGCTACTTTGTTGTTGTTTTTTTTAAATTTTTTTTTCAACGTTTTTATTTATTTTTGGGACAGAGAGAGACAGAGCATGAACGGGGGAGGGGCAGAGAGAGAGGGAGACACAGAATCGGAAACAGGCTCCAGGCTCTGAGCCATCAGCCCAGAGCCCGACGCGGGGCTCGAACTCACGGACCGCGAGATCGTGACCTGGCTGAAGTCGGACGCTTAACCGACTGCGCCACCCAGGCACCCCTACTACTTTGTTTTTTTACCTGTGAAATTATTTAATACATTCTCCCCAAGTATTAAGATAGTATTCTACTAAATATAATATGGCACACTACAGATTAGAGTAACACACTGATGAGTAATACAGAAGACTGGGCCCTGTTAAAGGCTGCTTGGAACTTGTATGCTTCCAAATCCTACAAGAATGCAATAACACAGACAGTGGGGTATACTCGTCTGAAACCACCGGCACTCACATAATCACAGCCTAACTGTATAATTGTAATCGCATCCGGCCACATGAACTCTTAGGAAGCAAAAGTGGGAGACACAATAATAATAATAATAATAATAATAATAATAATAAAAAGGAAAAAAGAAAAAGAAGACGGAGAGGAGGAAGAGAAAAAGAGGAAGAATTGGAAGAATCAGGAGGATGAGGAAAAACACAGAGAATCTTGAGTTTGCCTTATCCAACCATGCCTTTGAACCCTAACAGAGAATGTGTGGGACTAGAAAAGGAGAATGCGAAGTGGTAGCTTATGAAACCAAGAAAGAGAGCTCTAGACTAATGGGATACTCAAAGGAGGCAATAAATCATTTCATATCACACTTTTTAGGTCTCTGTCTTCATCCTCAGGGGCTAAAGACAACGTGGGATAAATGATTGCAAGACGTAGAGCCTGGTTTGAGACCGCTTAGCCCAGGGATTATCGGCTCTGGTCTTCACCATCCTAGGTAGCCATCAGGAAGCAAGCTGAGCAGTCTCTGTAAAACTAACAGCAACATCAGGGACCTAGTGGATACGCAAGAGACAAGGAGTTCAAAACACTTCAGGTTTTAACACTGAAACCTGAAATTTGGTGACGTCAACTAACTTACCCAGTGTAAATTTCCTGGAAGCAGCACCGAGTAAAACTAGCCTGCCTCCTTAGGATGCTGCAAAAATATATAGGTAATAAATGGAAATGGTTGTAAAGATACGGTAACTTTAAAAAGCCAGTGTATCCAATAAAGAATTTAAAAAAACAACAACAGTACGAAACCTCAAGCTTACCCACTTGTCTCATCTTCGGATCTAAGGTTCAGATCTAGGGTGCTTTCAGAGATGCGTGTAAAGGAGATCCCTTCTCCAGAAACTAGAGCCGGTACGAGAGCCCGTGGCCAGAGGGCTCGGAGCCACCGGTGGCCACGCTGGCTGTGCCCGTGTAGAGTTAAGGAGGGCGCTGACAGGTACCGAAGCCTGTGCAGCCCCGGAATGGTGTCAGAGGGTGTACATACAGGTAAGCACCTCGTGTAGGCGTGCTCCCGGTGGGGACTGTCACATCAAACGGCCCAGGTCAAGAATTAGGAAACGCTGAGAATCTACTTTATGCCGGATTCGCGAGTGATTTTAGGAAATACTCCTCTTTCCCGACTTCCCTACATTTTCTCTCCTTTTTACGATAGCAGTCGTACCTTTGTTTCTGACTTTTAAACTTTTGCTAAAAGTTTACTGTTGCTGTAGCCAGGGCTAACAGTTCGTGAGTATTCCCATGTCAACGTCACTACGGTGCACTGTTCAGGTGGATTACCTTATTCAACCTCAAAGTCAACTGCCCTGGAATATAAACTCCGTGAGGGCGTGGACTTCTATTATTCTAGACTTTTCTGGATTCCCGTTGTCTGGGAAGGAGTAGGTAGTCAATAAATATTTGTTGAAGGGATGAATAAATGGAGGAGTAACTGAAACAACAACCTGTAAGATAGATAGGACTACCGTTCCTGTTTTGTGATGTGCAAGGTTAAATGGCCAATCAATGCCGAGATCAAGATGCAAAGCCAGGTGGTCTGTCCACACAGACAGTGCTCCTGACGTACACAGGTACTGCCTTTACAGAGGTCAGTGCGTTTTGTTTTGTCTTTATTCACTGCTTGCTTTAGGAACTGAATAGCCCTCAAGTGCCAGCTGATGGGTTTGAAAGATGAGATTCTCAAAGGTTGTTTGAACGCCACACCCAAATTCTTGAAGCCAGGGCTGGCCCCTGAGGACCAGAAATTACAACCTTCACCCAGAGTGAGCAGAGAAAAGAAGCCAGTAGGGCAAGTTGACTTAGAAACAATGCAAAGGAGTTGAGATACCAACTGCAGAGAGAGGCAAGTGGGGGAATCCGGAAGGGCCTCTAGCCTCGGAGGGACTCGAGGCTGCCCGGAACCCCTGGAGCATGGGACAAGCCGACCCCAGCCAGGACTGGGTGGAGGCCCAGGTGTGGTGGGAGGCGATGAGCACATCTTCATAATGACCTCGAAGACCAAGCATTCAAGTTTCCTCGTCTAAGCTGGCCAGTGTGTGACTTGTGGCTGGGTTAATCCAACTAAATGGGCCAGAAATAAAGCAGATGACAAGACAACACATGTATTTTTAGTTAACTTGTGTGGATTCTAGTGCAGTGTCCAATCAGGGCCACAAAAGCCAAGGTGCATGATGAAACGTAAGGAGGGAGGTAAGTCTCGGGCTTAACATCTGGTTCTAAAGCAGTGATAGGACTAGAGAAGCAAAAGGTATTTTCCATGCATTTCTCCTACTCTCTCCGCCTTCTTCCTTTGGGACTCCTCTTGTTCTCTCCTACATACCATTAAAATTTCCAAATGATACACGGTTAATGCCTTTTTGTCGTAGTCTGCATTCTTGTATTCATAGACATTGTCAGATTCGAGCAAGGCACAGACCACGGGTCCTGATTTTGCAATTTTTAGTTTAGACTTTCTCTACACAATTTTTGGCTCCAATTCTATGCCAGAAAAAAAAAAAGGAAAAAAGAAAAAAAAAAAAACCAGTTCAGGCAGTTAGAGCTGATGTGAGGCGCTTATTTTGCGTTTTGGCCTCACAACATCACACTGCAGCACAGACTGGGTGACCTTCAAGCCTTTATGTCACTGACTTTCAGCTCTCCTTAGGCCAGAGTCACAGATCATCCTTGTGTTGGAAATCGCCTTTTTGCAGAAGCAAAGGGGGTAACCTAAGCACTGTAAATAACGTGGCCTGACCACTCCAAAGGGATGTTCCATAGGCTGAAGTCTCTGTGCCGAATGACTTCCAACGGGAGGGCGTGTGTTTAGCTCCCTGCCATTTATGTAAATAGAATCAGGCGCCGCCAGCACCCGCAGTGCTGGGTGCCCCGACCGACCGTGGAGCACCTGTGCACGTGGGTCTGCCGGCCAGCATAGGTGAAGCCGAAGCTCAATGTAGAAATAAGACCACCTCGCTCTACTCCCGTCCGGTAGAAGCCACACACGGCGGACTTGCATTTCCGTCAAAGGCTTCGGTTTTCCATCATCTATTTTTTATAGCACGGCTACTAAACCAATTGCAGCAAATGGAGGGTATTATTTCTGGCTGGGGCGCATCATGAGGCTGCTTTGCCGTTCCTAGGAAGCAGGCTCACAGTGCTGGGTTTTATCGTTTACCATGGGAGACCCGGTGCGACAAAACGTAAGTGCTTTGAGATGCTTGACACTTTCACAATGTAAATAACGAATTCCCCCCCGTGCCTGACGGGGAAAGGGCCATGTGATCATAAGATGGGATAGGGGTAGAAATTTTATTTGGTGCCTTCTGTGGCAGGATGACAGAAGCAAAGCAAGTTGTCCCATCCCTCAGTATAGCGTTAATCTTTGAAGACAGTCTTGGTTTACTCTCAAGCAACTTTGTGACTTTTCAGAGTCGTATTCTCCTGTGTTCTTTCTGAAACGTTTGCATGTCCTTGTCTGTATGTGCTCTCCAAATATAATAGGCTTGTGTTTTTGGATTTTAAAAAGAATGGCAAAGGTTTAGAAACCAGAAAGTTTAGAGGAAACCATTTATAAAGGACCACAGCCCCCTCCCCCTGTCCCAAACACACACACCCCTTCACACACTAACAAACACATAGGGATTTTAAAAATTAACCAGCTAACTAGCAATAGCATCACATATCAACTCAGAATACTTTTCACTTACGGTCGATTGACTTAACAATGATTCCTTAAATATCGATAACCGATGACCATAGATTATGCTGCCCAATGTGAAGCTTTAAATTTGCACTGTATTTCACTAGGTGGTTAGTGGTTAATGAGAGCTAATGCTGTACAATTTATTTCTCTATAAATATTGATCACATTTTAGCTGTACAACTATTGCTTTTTCAAGCATGTTTTTGTTTTGTCCTCTTTTTTCCACTTTAAGGCGATTTAGTCACTTTTTGACTGTGAACGTAAAAACCATTTTTGGCTGGTAAAAAAGAAAACACCAAACGAGCCCATACGAATTGCTACTTTTCAGCGTCCCTATGTGTTTGTGCTTTACCTAACAGCAAAATCAATAGGACTCCAGAAATGGAAACAAGTCAGCTCTGGGTGGCATTATTCACTTTCTATTAAACTTGACAGGTAATTTGCAAGTTCACACTTTTTTAATGCTAGAGTTCTTGAAACCCTGACAGCTGAACCCTTCTAACCCCAGCTAAATATGCAACTAGAGAATAGAACCCAGAGGTTCCCTTGCGCCGGTATTGTTTCCAAGGTAATATTTTGGTCAAAGGCAGAAATTAATTCTTGTTTCATGCTTTCTAGCAAAAGGGCAGCGAGAAAAAAAGTAGAATCGCAAGTGTTATGAAACAAGACTGAACTTTCCATTAAGAGTCACGTAAAGAATTCAAAGACCAAATATTTAATCAAAATTAATTTAACAGAATCATATTAAGTAAAGATCCTTCCTTGGACCCACTGTGGAATTCTTCAGATGCCTTTTCTATATAAAGATGTGTTTAATCTGATAGAGCAAGTGGCATTTTTATACCCCAGAAAAATTATTTATTCTTAGAAGAGAAGAAATCCTGGACGCGGAGCCAGATATGGGAAAAAAGTATTTATGGGGTAACATTTTTTGGCACGAAGTAGAAAGAAGGCAGTTTTTTAGTGAAACACTTGGCAAAGCACAAAGCTTAAAAATATTCCTAAACTTGCCCTGTTGCAAAACCACACAGCATGTTTTGCTTTTTCTCTTAGGGAAGAAACAGAAACCCTGGGCTGGGTCCGGCCTTATGAATCCTATCACTTTACTTCTCCTGACAGGGATTAGTTCAATTCACTAAACTCCCGTTGGAATGCCCAGCCTGTCATCTCTTCTGCACAAAAATGAAACACACGGCATTCTAAGAAAGAACTTAAAGCAGCCAATTTCTCAGAAAATATTTGAATGGCCCTCAGAGGTTAACAGCCCAATCATTTACACGAAAATTGCTTCAGAAGCGGATAATGTGTTCTTTTGGGGTCAGCAAAGTATCTGTGTCTGCTAAAAGCTGCACAAAAACAAGGTGCCTTGACGAAATCAGAAATGTAGGCAGATGCTGGGGAAGACGACGTGGAAATCACAAAACTGTTTTATCACTATTCCTCCTTAATTCTCCAGCTTCTTTCTCTCAGTGTTTTTTGTCCGGCAGCGTGTTGCATTTTGTCAAGCAGTTTCGTTGAGGTTGTTAAGCGACCGGCAAACTCTTTCTTCTAAAGGAGTAAGCCATTGTGCTATTTTTGACTCCCGTTGGGAGTAAACAAAGTGTATTTCTATATGCGGAGTGGGAGGGAAAATGTTTGTTTATAGAGAGGAGACTTCATTGTACTATTAAAATTTCCCCCATTTTAAATCCCCAGAGCTTGGGGCGCCTGGGTGGCACAGTCGGTTGAGCGTCCGACTTCAGCCAGGTCACGATCTCGCGGTCCGTGAGTTCGAGCCCCGCGTCGGGCTCTGGGCTGATGGCTCGGAGCCTGGAGCCTGTTTCCGATTCTGTGTCTCCCTCTCTCTCTGCCCCTCCCCTGTTCATGCTCTGTCTCTCTCTGTCCCAAAAATAAATAAACGTTGAAAAAAAATTAAAAAAAAAAAAAAATCCCCAGAGCTCATCTGGAGGTCTCGGTCTTGGGACAGTAAACAGAACCTGATTTTGTGGAGACGTTGTTATATATATATGGAAAAGCCCTTTCATTGCTTACATCTGCCTTCCCTTCCATGTCAAATGCAAACCATCGTAAAGGTACCCTGCCTTCCACCAGATGCACCTAAGCTTCCCACCCGTGCTTCCGAAAGAGGACCTCAGAACTGTCAGGAGTCCCACAGACCACCTCCTTTTAGAAAAGAGATGCTTTAAGTTTGTTGTGATTTTTTGTTGATTTGTTTTTGGTGTTTCTGTTTTGTTTTCTTTTGAGGATAGAATTCTCCTCCTCTCTCCATCCCCGACTTCAGAAAAAAAAAAAAAAATCTCACGTCTTTTGCACTGTACTTGCCTTGTCAACACAGGTCTCTCTAAAAAGTGCAGCAATTCTAGGGAAGGCATAGCTTCTAAGGGAGCAAATTCTTGACACCGACGGAAGAGAAGACCCAGGCTCCTGATAATCCCTGTTGTCCGCACCCACCTCCCTCTCTCCTCCAGTCCTGGAGCAGGTATCAGCAGGCAGTCAGGGCTGGACGGCTGCTGCTCTTTGTACCAGACGCCTTTAAGCCCCAAACCTGCAACTTGAAAGCAATGGAAATATCCTAAGTATAAATGCCAAGCCAAAACAATCATTGGAAAACCAACCTCTCCTTCAGTCTTGCCCTGAAAAACAGTGAAAGAAGCAATACTTTTAAGGCACTTACATTATCACTGCAAAAGGAGGAATTGTTAGCAATCCCAATGCCGATGAATGTTGCCAATTCTTACCTTTGACCCTATTCTTTAGCAAAGAAGAACAGAAACTCAGATTAATAGATGTTGCGAAGAGCAACCCAGAACTCCGACATTTTTATTATGCCTTACTCGACCTGCTAACTTGGAGTAGACTTGTTAGTGATGGCGACGAGGGGAGAAAATATGCCACTAAGCATGCTATTGTTAGGAGAAATCGATCAGGCTTTCTTGTTGGGGAACCTTTCACTTTACCTCAATGGGAACAGTCAGCTCCGATTCCAAGTCATCGCTCAGAGTGAACTGCTGTATTGATGACCCTTTTCTCTCCCTCTGCAGCAGTTGTGGGGCAAGTAGGTGACAAATACGGATGAATGATTCTTGAGTGTAGTCTCGGAGTACCCTTGGGTCTCATGGGTTGTGTAAGATGACTCTGGGCTAAAGAAGACAACTGGAGAGCTGATGGGGGCTGACACTCAGCCCTTGTACCTACGACTATTCAGGCATGGGCTCCATTTGACAACGGTGTTTGTCTGAAGCCCCACTTTCAGACTGGCAAAGTACACAAACATTGAATGTCACCAGCTTCACCACTCTCTAAAGTCCAGCTGCCCCTCCTAGTTTTTCCTGAGTCCCAAGGTCTGCTCAGTAACCTCCAGTATACCAGTTCCTTCATGAGCAGACGGACTTCTTTTACTCTAAGAGTCCCAGGGCACTCACGGACAGGAAAGATTTTCGTAGGAGAGCAAAAATTCTCTCTCCTCTACCCTTCTGAGTTCTTAGCTGAGATCCATGTAGTAAAAGACAGATGAATAAGAGAAAACCAAAGAGAAGTACAGTAACACGCATACCTCATGGATGCATGGGAACTACTGAGAGAAAAATGAGTAACTCCTTGAGGTGGCTTAGAATTCACGCTTAAATTCTATCTTCATAGTGAAAGGGGAGTGAGGATGCAAGCTTCTTAGGGAAGAGTAAGTGACTTTTAGGAAAGATGAATAGGACCTTGGAAGAAGATATTGCAGGTGTGGTAGTGTGTGACAAATTTATCTGGGTGTGGTGTCAGCTTCTAATCTCCTCTTCTGTGACAAGAATCAGTCCTCCCTGGTTGATGACACTCCAGGAGGGGATTTATGACAACTGAGTTCCTTTAGGGGGATCTGACTTTAGGCATACAAAGGGAGTTCAGAGAAAGCCTCTCCCTGTATTTGCTTTTCTCAGTGCCTAAAGCCCCAGATAACAAATAGACTGTATATTTGGGGCGGCATGTCCTAAACTCCTACACTCATATTTTGAGGTGGCACATTCCATTGCCTTTCACTTTAAATGAGACTATCCATTTGCTCTTTGTTTTAATCCAATGATTGCATACTTTCAACTTTTGTTTTTTAGTGTAATACAACCTCAAACTTGCACTATCACACCTGCATGAAGGTTGGTGTTTTGTTTTTTTTTTTAGAATGACACAACTATAAAGTTTACTGAGATTGCTTTTTCACTGACCTAGTATCCAAGCACCCAAGAAGCCATGATAAGGCAAATTATTTGGGACTATTACAGTGGGTCGCTTTTAATGCAGAGTATGTCTGAGGACAAATTCTGGGGTTAGGCTGCCTGTGTGGGAGACTGGGTCCCACCACTTACACCAGGGAATCTGGCAGCTGTCAAGCACTACCCTGTGTGTTATTGGGAAGATTCCCTGAGTTCCTAGAATCGAGCTTGACACACAGTCAAACATGGTAAATGTTGGCTGCCAAAAATACCGTAATTGTGTTGCCAGGAACTCAGAAACCTGAGGATTGCGTTAAAAATTAAATTCTACATATTTTCCAGGATTTTTGTTAATTGCAACTGTTAAATAAGATAAACTTGACCAAGGCACATGCACAGAATTTTAGTTATCTGTACATAAATCATTTATTTTGATCCATCATAGATGAAGGGGGAAAAAGTACACGCACACACACACACTCAAAGACTTTAATGATAGTCTAGAAATGGAGATTTAACTAAATTTTAATATAAAGGCAGATGCATTTCTAGTGAGGTTTTTGTCAGATATTATTTATAAGCAGGTAGTTTAAAGAGAATGCAGACTTGGAGAGATTTGGGGGTGGGGAGAGTTCTGTGTGTGTGTGTGTGTGTGTGTGGTTCACCTTTTCTTCCTTGTCGTCAGAATAGTTCCATTTAGGAAACAAGCTCTCTTTCCAAACTTGCAGATATCTGCACATACTATTCTGCCCAGAAGGGAAAAAAAAAATAGCTTACTATGATTCATTTGAAGCAAATCTCCTAGGATGTCAAAATGGATTATTTATTACTATTACAGGATTGATTTATCTACGGAAACATGTATTCCTTCTCACCATGAAATCAGGACTCTCCCTTGAAATCGGTCGATTAGGCAACTACTTCTTAAAGGGATACGAAGACCCCTGACGTGCTCCCACTAGCCTCCAAGTAGCTCCCCACATCCCATTACCCTCACTTCCTACCTGGTCTTAAATTCCTGTCTATAGCGTCTACTTTGTGTTTAGAAAATGCCAATGACTCCCTTAAAATATCTTATAATTTATCTGAGAGAGGAGAATGCATTCAACTTCTGTTAGCATATTTTAGAGGCTTAAATGGTCTGATAAGCTACCACACCGCTTTAAGCTGCAGAGAGAAGTCTCTGAGAGGGGATGTTCAATTAGTGACTGGGCAACAGGAACTTGAACTGCAGAGGAAGAAAGGACTGAATATCAAGGAAAGATTCTTTGAAGAGGGGGACATAACGGAGTCTCCTTATATAATGAATTTTTCTTTGGGTAGAAGGAAAGATAGCAGAGCACGACGTGGGGGAGGGGGTGGGAACACTCTGGGAGAGCTGACTTTATCTGGCAGGAAATGGATTTGCCTCCCTCATATCCTCTATGTCTCCCTGCTCTCCCATCCTGCTCCACGCAGATCTGGAAAGGACTAGGAAAGCGAAGAAGAGATGGGGGTAGCAGATATGACAGACATTAACACTATGGCCTCTGCTATATGGCACGCTTCTATTCTATTAACGTGCTGGTCAGTGGGAATGAAGCTTTGCTGGAGAAAGTTTGTTTTAAATAAAGAAGCAAGGAAAGTAGAAATCAATCAGCAAAACAAATCAGAGCTGCCAAAGTCACACTGCCCACTTTTCCCTCCCACCAGACCAACAGCCCTGGGTAAAATAGCCCTGCTTTACCCTTTTCCATCTAATTTTGGTGACTAATTATGATATGTAGCACACTAAAAATAATTGCAAGTATTTGCACAATTTCCTTTTCACGTTTTTTTCCTCTGAGAAGTAGGTATCAAACCTTGTGAAGAGAAGAAGTATATGATGATAAAGTTAAGTTTTCCTCAGTACGATGTCACTGCTATTTTGGTTGCTATGCGATTGGGGGCCCGATCCCACCCACCTATTTATTGTAACATTTCTCTTCTAGAGCCAGAATAGAACAGACTCATATACCATTCTGATCTGGGTGCATTTCTTCAGAAGGTATGCTGTGTTCGTGGGGAATCGTGGCTGCCTGGGCTTGGGGCTGAAGAGGCAGGAGGAAACGTATGCATGCATTTCAACAAAAAGATTTCCTAGCCAAGTGAACAAAATCAAATGACGGGCACCAAAGAACAGGATGACACTCAGACCCCTCCTTCACACTCATGCCTGTTGTTTTCCCACTAGAATTTCTGTCTTGAGATTGTGCATGGATATCCTTCATTTAAACGGATTGACTTAGAGGAAGCCAGTGTGGAAAGCAAGGAAGGTGCAACGGTTATCGAGACAATACTCTCGCGGAGGGATTGTTTTGCAATTCTTTACTGGTGGGGGGTCTTAGGAACATTGTGAGGACACTGAGTCTCCCCCCCCCCCGCCCCACTTTGTCCTAATAATCCTTCCTTGGGCTGCTTTTCAGTTACAGCCATCCCATGTAGTCCCTAACCCTAACCCTAACCCTAACCCTCTTGTTAACGCTTCACACAGGCACACGGACTGCGCTTATCACCACGTACACACCCAGAGCCACTCCATGCCTCTCGTGCTGAATTTTCCCTGGCTCTCCACTCCACTCCCCTCCTGTGGTGAGTAGGACAGCAAGGCCTCACTTCTGGATGTCGCTGCCTGCTGCTCTGAGCTAGCCGGATGGCTTCAGCAGCTGCCCACCCCCCCCCCCCCCCAAGCTACTTGGCTCTCTCTTTTTCTGAAATCACCCTGGCCAAATAGCACCTAGATTCTACTCTACCATATGCTACTCATCCAACCCATCATGGAGGAATCTATCCAAATCTATCCCCCCCCAAAAGGCAAATTTATTTAGTTCCCTTACCCTTTCAAGACACATTGTTTCAGTCTTTGCATTGCAAAACTGGGGAAGCCTGGAAGATGTCTTTTAGGCACTGTATTTGTTTTCTAGGGCTGCCATAACTAAGTACAAAAAATTGGGTGGGATACAACAAAAGAAAATATTGTCTCACAGCTCTTGAGGCTACAAGTCTGAAATCAAGATGTCAGCAGGGCCATGCCCCTATGAAAGACTCTAGGGAAGAACCCCTTCCTTGCCTTTCCCTAGCTTCTGGTGGATGCCAGAAATCCTTTCATTCCTTGGCCTAGGCCGGCATCCAATCCCTGCTTCCACTGTCAAGTTGTACCCTTTGTTCTTCTTGTGTGTCTTTCTCTCTTCAGAAGGACACCAGTCATTGGATTTAGGGTCCACTCTAATCCAGTATGACCTCAGCTTACCTTGATGACATCTGCAAAAACCCTGTTTTCTAGATAAGGTCATTTTTACAGGTGCAGAGGGTTAAGACTTCACGATATCTTTTGGGGGACACAATTCATGCCACAATAACTACTAGTGGACATTGGGTCATCCTCAAGCAAGAAGCAGCTCAAAGAATGTATCACCTGCTCAAAGCACACCTGTCAGCCCCCTGACACAGCACCCACCCCCTCCCACATCCATGGAACCGACCCACTCTGCAGGGGCCTAGGGGGTCCATGGTCTAATGTCTCGTGGGCAGGACTGACCCACCTGGTCTGGGCTATTTCTCACTGAGGCCAGAGTATAGAGGACTAATCACCCCTCACTATCAGCTCAGCACTTAGTTCTCCCTGAGAAATAACTACTGAAGGAGAGCTACTCCCTGGAAAAGAGCTACATGAACTTTAAACCCACAACTTACTTTTTCCCAAGTAGTATGATCATCCTTATAATAGATCACTCTTTGTTGACAACCTTTCTGTCACTCTTTGATGCCCTTCCTATCCACACACAAATAATTGAGATTATCTTTCAAGAGGATGAGTTTTTCTAAAACTTGATGGGTCCCTTCATTGTTGTGATTTTTGGAGAGCTACAGAATGTCTTGGGGTTACATATTCCCACATAAGTAGCTCAGAAGATCCCCAGTCTCCACCATGCTTTCCATTTCCTATTGATGCAGTACTTTTATTTTTTTTTTCAACGTTTTTTTTTTTTAATTTATTTTTGGGACAGAGAGAGACAGAGCATGAACGGGGGAGGGGCAGAGAGAGAGGGAGACACAGAATCAGAAACAGGCTCCAGGCTCCGAGCCATCAGCCCAGAGCCTGATGTGGGGCTCGAACTCACAGACCGCGAGATCGTGACCTGGCTGAAGTCGGACGCTTAACCGACTGCGCCACCCAGGCGCCCCGATGCATTACTTTTAAAAGGAAAGTTTTGACTTCCTCGACTCTAAATCAGGTTTTAAATGCACATACTTTTCAGGAAAAGGGACCGGATATCAGGGCATAAATACCAGATTGTAGAGTGTGTTATTCACAATCTATAATATAATCCGTGTGATAGTTTTAGTTCTCCATTTGCATGCTGGCTTGACTGTATATCTAGAAACAGACAGCGACAGAGGCAGAAGGAGAAACAGAGAGAGAAAGTCTACTTTCTAAAAGTCAGTGCTTGGTCCCTGCGTCAGACTGTGTAAGAACAAAAGAGAGTCCTACTGAAAAAAATAAATACCACCAGGCTTAGTTAGGTATGACAGTGCAAAGACATTTTATAAATATTTTGATAAGTAGATGCAAGAGAAAGTGACTTGTGCGGTGGTTATTTTGCATTACGCTACGTTCAAAGCCAATTGGAATTCTTCATTCGCATTAACCATCTGAGCTGTTTGCCATTCGGAGAACTGTTCTATTCTAAGTTCCAGCTCCTCCCCTACTAGGTGGGCAGCAGTGGAGCTTCTGTACTTGAATCTGTCCTGAGGAGTCTGTGCGCTGAAGTAAGCTACGCGCATAACAGATGAAGCAAGGGATTTAAATTTACCACTGGGACTGAAGTGTGTGTGTGTGTGTGTGTGTTTTAAGTCATTAAAAGAGTATGGCTACTCGACCATGAGAAAAAGATGCAAACTAATGAGTGGCATGAGTCATGTCTTCCCGCTTAGAAAAAAAAAAGAAAAAAAAGCAAAAAACCCCACGTAACTGTTTAGCGGTTTCCATAGGAAAAATACTCGATAAGCAGAGAGCAGCGACTTTTAAAAGTCATTATCAGTATACCATTTTGTCAGTCGCAATGGGATTTGGATAGAACACTGCTGGGCGGCTAGGTTGGACTAAAGCCCCCTCCAGGATTTACAGGGGCCGACCTCGTTTACCTGTTCCAGCAGGAAGGTCAAGGGCCTGGGTGCCCAGCTGCAAAGGGGGAACCGCATTTAAAGCCTGGGGCTCCTCCAGTCCCTGAGTCCTGGGGCAGGGCCCTGAGCCGAGCTCTCTGCACATTCTAGCTCCGAGGCTGCCCGGTGTAAACAGACTTCTGCACACCTGGCCCCCTCCCAAAGGCCTGAGGCAGCTCACACGAGAAATCTCTGACTGTCCTTTCTCCCGGGAACTGAAAAGAAACTTGCTCAAGGACTTCTGGTCAGAAATGCAGCGTCATCAGTGTTCTATTAGGATTCATTGAATGTATATTGTTGCCTTTATTTTTGAAGATTCCTAAGTGCTGAGACATGACTTAGTAGAGTCTCTCAGGGGTCCTGACAGGGTCCCTGTGAACGGGAGAATGCAGGTTTCACAAAAGAGAAAAGGGTGATTTTACGAAAATCTTATCAAACATTTGGAGATATTTCTTTCTTGTTTTTTTAAAGAAAAATTCATAGTGACATTTTAATTTTTTTTTATTTTTTTAATGTTTATTTTGACAGAGAGAGAAAAAGCAGGGTGGGAGAGGGGCAGAGAGAGAGAGAGAGGGAGAGAGAGAATCCCAAGCAGGCTCCATGCTTTCTACGTGGAGCATGATGCGGGCTCCGTCACAAGAACAGTGAGATCATGACCCGAGCTGAAATCAAGAGTCAGGCACTTAACCAACTGAGCCACCCAGGCACGCCCACAGTGACCTTTTTAAAAACCCAAATTAGAATTACACTGCTTGTGTTGATTTGCATCTTATACTTTTAGAATATCTTTCTGTATCATTAAGTATTCCTTGAAAATGTAAATATATTAGCTACAAATATGTAAATTACAACACACCCCACGATAAAATACTAAATTTTTACACCTCTTAATGTTAAAGAATTTAGAAATGCTTCTACATCAAATGTTGTATTTTTCTCATCCCTTGAAAAAAAATTACATAAGTTATGCTGAACATAAAATGTTATGGGCTTCTTTTTCCTGCCAAGTAGATCATGATAATTCTAAAATTGGGCAGAAGCATCTGAATGTGAGTCATTAGGCTGAGAAGAAAAAGAGAAAAAAGTAATAAAGTGCCTTCCCACAAACCTGAAGATCTGCACTATTGCTCGTATTTCACGGGCTGGAAACTAGGGATCTCAGCAAATGTTAAGTTGGATGATCTTCTAGAGTCAACTAACCCTGAGTATTCATGATTCAGAACCTTCAGAACTGCTGTGTCAAGCGGCTGGATGGGAGGGGTGTTATCCCCAAATCAGTTTACCATAAAGATGAGGCAGACAGAAGGCACACACCATCTAGTTCTGTTCTTGACTTATTCCGAGAACGGAAATACAGAAGAAAATCCTGTCTATAGGCTCTTAGAGAGGAGTCCTCTAAAAGCATTTGGTCAGCTGAGCCAGAGAGAGATGGGTAGAAAGTCGATGAAAAATCTAGATTCTCTTTGTTTTTCAAGTATACAGACTTGAAAGTTTTTAGCAGCTTTACCCTGGATAAGACTTTTCCTTGTTTAATACCAGTAGAACTTATACTGTATAACACGTAAGGAAATTAAGGAGAATGGAAAATAAAGAAGCAGCCTCTGTGAATCGGAGATATGGCCTTCTGATACAAAGATAAACAATTATCTGTCATAGAATTCTTATCATATGTTATTCCCTGCTCTGAACACTTTACGTGTATTAAATTCTCACACAACCAGTGGTAAATATCATCCTATTCTACAGCTGAGGAAGGAAAGACTGGAGGGCTGACTTCACTCATTCATTCTTTCATTACTCCCTCATGTATTTGGCTCCTAAAGGGTGACCAGCACAGTTTGACTGAGGGAGATACTGTTAGGAATGGGCCATCATCGGGGCGCCTGGGTGGCTCAGTCGGTTGAGCGTCCGACTTCGGCTCAGGTCATGATCTCACAGCTTGTGAGTTCGAGCCCCGCGTCAGACTCTGTGCCGACAGCTCAGAGCCTTGAGCCTGCTTCTGCTTCTGTGTGTGTCTCTCTCTCTGCCCCTAACCCACTCACATTCTGTCTCTCTCTCAAAAATAAACATTAAAAAAAAAATTAAAAAATAAAAAATGAAAAAGGAATGGGCCATCATCTCTGCCTCCTCCCAGAGCAAATGGGACTCACAGCTGGGATTTCCACTGTCTGCTTGTCTTCAAAGCCCTGAAAACCAACACTAAAAGTGCGATTTAATGACAAACCTGTGACATCTCCCAGGAGACCAGTAAATAACACTGCATCTTAATTTATTTTCTTCCTGATTTGAAAAGCACCACGGTTAACTTTAGAATTAGGAATTAAAATAATTAGTGCCATTGTCCATGATTTTGTGACGGCTAGGTGGATGCAGGAGGCAGCTGGTTAACCAGATTTAGAAATAAGGCCCCGTGGTTTCGCTAGTCAAAAATAGTCTTGTTGACCTCCACATATGAGATAAGAATGCTCAAAAGGCAGTAGTGAAGGAAGTATTCACCAGCATTTACCTAGAACACAAGATTCACCACTGGTTTCAAAGTTAGATAGAATGGCAAAAACAGAACCTTAGCAAAATATTTTCAAGTGATCCCCAACCACAAATGCAGATTTTTGGCAAGCCAAGGGTCCTTATCAACCCCACAGCCAGGTGAAAACATTTGTCTGACGAGCCTAAAAGCATGGATTCATGACCACACTCTTTCCACCACACCACGAACGAGCCTTTTTGAGGTAATACAGTCATTGGCATTACGTTGGATCTCTGGTCGCCACATGGTGGAGAGAATCTTAATTGAGTCCTATTCTTGGGCTGGTTGGATAGGCCCACAGACCTAGGAAACAAGCACGTTGTTTTTGGAATAAAAAATCTTTTGAACATTCTAATAATGTTCACAAAAGTTATCCTCCATAGGTTTATGAAAACTCAAATTATATATAAGAAATTGACCATGTATACCTCAAGCCTTTTTTGTTTTGTTTTGTTTTTTAATATCAGACCCCTGGTCGAGGATTATGCCACCAGGATCGGTTTTACCTTAAAAGCCAATCATATTCCCATAAGAGTCACTCATCAAAAAAGCATGAAACCTGCCTGGAGCAGATTCAGGGACAAACATTAACCAGTAATTCAAAACAGTGATGGAGGTGGTTTTATTTGGATTTAGTTATTTCTCTTGGACAAGCTATTCTTACTGCATCTTAAAATGTGTATCTTAAAGCCTGGCTTTATCAAAATAAAATAAGCCTAACCACGGGACATTATTTGGAAATCAAATTTTATTAATTGCATAATGGTTTAATAACCTAGCTAAATAAGGCTTATTTCCTCATCAACACATTTTAAAAGAAGCTGATTGAAGAGAATCCCTCAGGCATTTCTTTCTTTTTTTTTTTTTAATTTTTTTTAATGTTTATTTTATTTTTGAGACAGAGAGAGACAGAGCATGAATGGGGGAGGGGCAGAGAGAGAGGGAGACACAGAGTCAGAAGCAGGCTCCAGGCTCTGAGCCATCAGCCCAGAGCCCGACGCGGGGCTCGAACTCACGAACCGTGAGATCATGACCTGAGCTGAAGTCGGACGCTCAACCGACTGAGCCACCCAGGCGCCCCTGGCATTTCTTTCTTAATGCAGGTATGATCTGATAAAAGCCTTAATTTGGTAATCTGATAACAAAATTATTAAGTTTTCACTAATTTCAAAGAATCAAAAGTATTCAAATTCATAAAATTGACTCATCAAAAATGTCCTTACAATAGAGCATAATAAAGAGCCAACTACTGAACTTACTAACACCTTCCTAACTTCTTGTATGTGAGTACCATTACTTTGAGAGTAAGTCATCAGCACAATATGTTGACCCTGGGACCTATTTGAGTTAGCTGCAATTATGACCGTAGAAGTAACAGGATCACGGGGCACCTGGTTAAGCATGCAACTCCCTGGTTTTTGCTCAGATCATGATCTTCCAGCCCATGAGATCTAGCCCGGAGTGAGGCTTTGAACTGGTAGAGCAGAGCCTGCGTGGGATTCTCTCCTCTCCTCTCCTCTCCTCTCCTCTCTCTCTCTCTCTCTCTCTCTCTCTCTCTCTCTCTCTCTCTCTCTCTCTCTCTCTCTCCCCCTCTCCCCTAATTCGCTCACGTGCTCTCTCTCAAAATAAATAAATAACATTAAAAAAAAAAGAAGTAATAGGATCATTCATGCAAACTGTGGACATTCCTTAATAATCTGTCCACTTTCCAGAGGAGAAGAGAATTCGCTTTGATGAAGCTATTTCTATCACATCAGTGTTGATAGAAATGAGTGACTCATTTAGTAACCATGGAGATAATGCCAAGGATTGTAAGAGAGGAACATGTGTGCGTACTTCCAGATGCTGCTGCTTTTGTGAAAGCATCTGTTCAGGGATCTAAATCTGCCATGAGCATATTTAATGTCTCTAAAACGAAACTCATTTGGTTTTGCTTTCCCTTCACACTTTTGTTGATTCTCTGTAGTAGCTTCAAGTAAATATAATACAAGGCAACCCAATACTTCACTCACAGGACCCTGTGTTCTTTCCAGAAATGTGTCTCATATTTAAAGATGGGTGTCCAAATGTGCTAAAAACAGACCCTCCTCCCAGACACATTTCTAATACTTCTATTTGTGAAATCTCTGGTCAATGTCCAGGCTCCCATACTGTATTTATCCTTATCTTTATATTTATATGTATGTCTTTCTATTTTTTGCATCTTTTTCAATAAGTTTCTAATGTATCAATCATATATACTTGTAGGACAAACAGTACAAGAAAATAAGCATCCAATCTCCCTATTGACTCAAGCTAAGTCTAGTCTGTGTGTGTGTGGGGGGGGGGGCGGTGTATCAACCTCCTTCTATCTCTTTAAATGTGGTTTCTAAAACTATCAATTATTCAGCTTACACAGCTCCTAACAAGTAAGCTTTGCTAGACTGAGTATTTAGGGGGACAGGTCTTTACAGAAATGACCATGAAAACTTTGGGTATTTTTCTATTTAAAATCAAATTCTGGGGCACCTGGGTGGCTCAGTCGGTTAAATATCCAACTTCAGCTTAGGTCATGATCTCGCAGTCTGTGAGTTCGAGCCCCACATCGGGCTCTGTGCTGGCAGCTCAGAGCCTAGAGCCTGCTTCGGATTCTGTGCCTCCCTCTCTCTCTGCCCCTCCCCTGCTCGTGCTCTTGCTCTCAAAAATGAATAAACGTTAAAAAAAAAAATTAAAATCAAATTCTACTAGTAGGTTGCTTTAATAATTCAGCACGTATTTCCTGAAAGCCTACTATTTATGATTCACAATGAAGAATACAAGAGTGAATGAAGTATGGTACCTATCCTCAAAAAACAAAAAATAAATAAGACAAGATGAAGTGGCTCAAAGACGTACATTCGCTTAAATGAGAGAGCAAGCCATTTATGTTGTTTACATAGGAGCTACTTCGAGATGAGCCTCTAAGAAATGGATATGATTTTAAGAGTAATTAAGAGTAATCCCAATGGAGGAAACACATCACAAAAACACGTGACTCAAAACCATATCTGCCGTGCCACCCCAGTCACGTGCTCTTGGGAGACAGGGACTTGTCTTGATCATTTTGGCACCTCTAAGACCCAAAACGATGTCAGGCACACGGCAGGCCCCCAGTTAAAATGTGCTCATAAAACTCAAAGGAAGGCTGAAACATAAAATGCACGTCACAAGAAGCCGCCAAAAGTCCAATTTTACTGAAGAACAGACTATAAGAAAGGAAATAGAGTATAACGTCCTGAAAATTAGGCTGGGAACATATTGTGCCGGGCTTGACTTGGAATTTATTAATAGATCATGTGAAGTCACTGTTCCTTTTCAAAAGATTGACCTTGTAACAACAGCACCATCCAATGGAGAGACTGGGGGGAGGGGGTGTTGCAGGGGAGAGAGAGAGAGAGAGAGAGAGTGAGAGAGAGGGAGGGAGGGGGGTGCTGGGGAGAGAACTAGAGACAGAAAAACGAATGAAAAGATTAATATAATAACTTATTTGAGAAAATGAAATTGAAAGAAATGATGAGCCTGAAATTAAGAGTAGTGGATATAAGTACTATATGAACCATAGCAAAGATCATAATACAAACAAGAGCGGTTATTTCCTGATTAATGAGATCCCAGCACAGAGTCAGAATTTTGATGGATTACCTCTTGGGATTCTCACCACAGAATTGTTATACACAGTTTTTCCCGGTGAGGAGATTGAGGCTTGGAAAGATTAGGTAAGTTCCTCAAGGTAGCACTCCTAGAGGCTATATTGGGAGGCTGTATTTTGTTTGATCCTCTGGAATAGACTTCCACATGGCAGGTGCCAGGAACCAACATTTAGAAGCTCTGTCAAATGCAGCTTGTCCTTTGAATAAAGATGATTAGCTAGAATTTCCAGCACCAGTGGAAATGATCCCAAGCTAGAATCTCCGCAGCACAGCGCTTTTTGCAGAGTAATTCCCACCCTTTTCTAACTACTGGATTATAGCAGGTTATAATGGTTTGTAGCTATTGACTCGCGGAAGGCTGAAGTTCACTGCAAATATGAACAGGAGAAATGTTCAAAAATAGACGTCTAAATCTTTTTACGGAACTAATCAAAGATTTACTGTAATTGCTTTAAAAAGGGCTCTCCATTAAAATATAAACTGGCAACGGGGGCGCCTGGGTAGTTCAGTCGGTTAAGTGTCCGCCTATGGCTCAGGTCATGATCTCGTGGTTTGTGAGTTCAAGTCCCGTGTCGGGCTCTGTGCTGACAGCTCAGAGCCTGAAGCCTGCTTCAGATCCTGTGTCTCCCTCTCTCTCTCTGCCCTTCCCCTGCTCACGCTTTGTCTCTCTCAAAAAAATTAACGTTAAAAAAAATTTTTAATAAAAAATAACTAAATGAAATGTAAACTGGCAACACAATCTTATACCTGATTCTTTTTTTTTTTTTTTAATGTATTGAGCATATAAGATGTGCCAGGTGCTGAACTGGATGCAATGAGAAATGTAGCATAAAAAAGAAATTAGCCTTCATCTCACAGGTATTATATTGACAGAGACAGACAGACATGACAGGGAAGAAGTATTCTAGTACCAACACGAAGAGTAATTATAGTCAGTACGCTGGACACATGAACAAGCTTGAGAGTCTCTGTGTTTGAGGCTACAAAAAATACATGCGTGATTTTTTTCAGACACTATTTTTGACCAGGGGAAGACAAAATGTGTGTTACAGGGTTTAAACACATTAAAAGTATTTTAAAAAAACACCTAAAGAAATAGAAATTAATTCAGAGGTTGGGAAGCCTTGAAAACTGGTTGGGATTTGAGGAAATAAAAGGTTAAGGAAATTCCCAATCCAGATCAGGAAAATAGCATGGACATCATGGGGGATTCAGGAAGAGCAGAGAGACATAGGTGAAGTGAGGGATGAGGTGAAAACGATATTGAAAAAGGAGAATAGAGTCAGATCAGGTCACAGCCTTAAGGTCGTTCTAGAGTGTCAGAAGTTGGCCTTTTTTATTTTTATTTTTATTTTAGTGTTTATTTATTTTTTGAAAGAGTGTGAGAGAGGCAGAACGTGAGCAGGGGGAGGGGCAGAGAGAGAGAGGGAGACGCAGAATCCGAAGCAGGCTCCAGGCTCTGAGCTGTCAGCACAGAGCCCCATGCGGGGCTTGAATTCAGGAACCACGAGATCATGACCCGAGCTGAAGTCAGACGCTTAACCGACTGAGCCACCCAGGCGCCCCAGAAGTTGGCCTTTCTGATGACCAAGAGCCCCCGTAAGTTTTGAAAGGAGGGAGGGAGGTAATTGGACTAGGTTTTAGGAAGAGTCCTCTAGCACAGTATAAATGGTGGTGAAGAGAGGTGGGAAAGTTAAGTTAGGTACACCTACTTAAGATCCAAAAGACAAACTACAAACCTGATCATCAGCCAGCTCATAAGGACTCTGTCACAGAGATCAATTCTGCAAATATCACAGCACACCAGAAAATAAGTGCTGTTGAAGGATAACTAGTTTCTTCTGGAAGCTATGAAGACCATTAACTAGCTGCTATTTTTTTTTTTCCTTTTTTCACTCTCTATGCATGAAAATATCCCAAGTATTCGATAAAAACACACAAAAGTTGTCCCAGCACTGCTTAAGATCTAAATTTACAGTGTCTTTTTCTCCCTAAAATACCCAAGCATCCTCAAAAAAAAGCCAAAGCAGCTATATGTAAGTCAAGGAAACCAGGATCTTTTTAAGTTGTTGTTTTTTTTTTTTTCCGAAAGAGAGAGCACAAATGGGGGAGGGGCAGAGAGAGAGGGAGAGAGAATCCCAAGCAGGCTCCACCCACTGTCAGCGCAGAGCCCAACATGGGGCTCGAACCCACAAACCGTGAGATCCTGACCCGAGCCGAGATCAAGAGTCGGACGCTTAATCGACCGAGCCACCCAGGCACCCCGAGATCTTTTTCATACTAAGCTTGGGGTGTGAACTTGGAGGTTGAAACCATGAAAAGCTAACTTCTCAGAACTGCTTCCTGCTGTCCAGCTGTAAAGGAGTTGGCATATGCAAGAGAGGAGCAAAATTAACTTGGGAGTATCAGTGTTCGCGAACATACTAAAAACCATGAAGACTGTACCTTTTTAGGTGTCTGCGCTTTGTGTACAAGGCATAACAAGAACGGGGTGAAGTGAGTCAAGTGGTTGTAAATATGTAGCTGTAACACTGCTGGAGTCTAGATTAATAGACTACAGCTGCTCTCTCTTCACTCCTCATGACCCAGGACCTTGACATTCACTGAAGCTAGGTCAACGTCCTGCTCTATGGCTGTGAGCTCCAGTGGTTCCTCAAAGGCCCTACAGAGACAACTGAACTAGAAAGACACACGCTTAAAAAAGATGCACTAGATAATTCCAAAGACACACTTCCCACGTGGAGCCCCCGGTTGTCTGCGCCTTAACAAATACTGGAAATTATTCTAAGGAAATGAATAGAATAAGGCTCAGAATACTGTTTGAGGCAAATCCGTGTCTCTGCTTTTTACAGGTATTGAGCCTTCTTTGTATCGGCCTGTTGGGTCTTTTTTCTTTTTTTCCCTCCTAGCTTCCCTTGAAAACTCACAGCTATTTTCTCAGGATCCTCCTAGAAATAAATCACTCTTGTTAACAAATGTCGCTTAGGTTTAAGCTCATTAAAACATACCCATTCTATGGGATCCATAATTCACACTCAGTTGGTACTTATTCTCCAAAAACATAAGACTGTTTTCAACGTTCTGAAAGGAGACGGAGCAAAAGAGGCTTTTTCTGTTTTCAGTGAAGTTGCTGCTATGCCACAGCGAAAAGCTATCTGTGTTATTTCAGGTGCTCGCTTTTATGGCCAAAGTTGTGCCCAAAATACAATATGCCTTTAAATGGCTCTGGGATTGATTAATTTCTCAGATGTTCTCCTTCCCCCTATGATGATGTGGATTCAGCTCTGGCCCACTTCAACTATTAAATTATCCTAAATCTTAGAAAACTGGTTATTTTCCTGCACTTAGGGTACCCATTTTGGGTAGAGCTTTAAGTAACATTAACGGGGTGTAAGAGGGCAGGCTAACAGACACTAAATATCAAAGGTGTTCTCAATACGTCACCCTTTAGTAAAAGAAAAAGGAAACAGGGTTGTTAGGGCTGACCTAGGGATGAAGGGAAAGGTCCCTTGTTGTTTCTTCAAGCCCTACTCTTCCAAAATTTTTTCAAAATTCTGACCCAGAATAACTACAGTTCCAGCCCTGGTTATGTTTCATCACCAATCACAAAGCTTACCCATTTCATCACCTTATCTGCCCTCCCCCGCCCCTCACTGGTCAACCGTGATCTCCTTTTCATTTATTTTTTCAGGGCTATTGTGAAGGGTGATTAGTCCAACATCTCTTACATAACTCATGACCCTTTAGCAGGTATCAGTGGTATCCATTTTTATAATGACCCGGGGCTCAAATTATTGTTTTGGCTCCAAGCTAAAGAACTTCTCATTTTCCTCCCTTATGACACTTTGCTACACATTGATAAGGTTGTTTTGGAGGAAATTCATGATCTCACATAATAGTTTCCTCTGAATTATTTGGAAGTTGGGCAACACCGGACCTAATTATAAGGAACAAAAGTCTGTAATTTCTAAGAGGAAGACCTCAGTCCTCTGGAGCAGGCCCCTTCCTCAAGCGATTGATTTAGTCTCCTAAAACAGCTCCTCTGTTCTCCACAGCATTTTTAAACACAAACTCTTTTGCTCTTGCATAAAGATCTGGCATTTTCTTATTCTACTTTACAGTAAAGTATTTGGCTTCTTTGAAACTGTGGTCTAGGGTTCATCTTCTGGTTACACCAAAAAAATTCTTGCTCCATAGCGTTTGCCTCCCAACCTCATTTACATTTCGCGTCTGGATCGAAATTCCATGTGAATGTGAGAAAACAGAGTTCTGTCTTTTACTGGCTGCTCCAGAATTTGCTTACACACGCTTCAGAAGACTTCGCTGCTAACCTGTGCTGTATTCTTACAGAAAGTCAATCACCACAGTGTTCTTGTCTACAAAAAGATAACACATCGAATGTCCCCATCACACTTAAAGAGCAGGAGAATTAGGAAGTTGGTTTTTATTGCAATTCATTTTTTGGTTCAAGGTGTATTTTGTTCTAGACTGTCTCTTATTAGCCTGACTGATGTCATGAGGTAGACAGACCAGGACGTTTAGCACCATTCCCATGGCAAAGGGGAGAAAATGGAAGCCAGGGTAGACAAAGTGACATGCCTCCGGTCACATGGATGAGTAGATGTTGGAAACCTTGGCTGAAGTCTAAGCTTTTTTTTTCCCCCTCCCCAGCTTCACTGAGGTATAACTGACAAATAAAATTATGAGATATTTAAAGCATACAACATGACGATTTGATGCACACACTGTGAAAGGATTCCCCCACAGAGTTAATTAACACATCCATCACCTCACATGCTTCCCCCCTTCTTTTTTTTTTTTTTTTTTTTTTGGTGATATCATTTCAGTTCAGAATCTGAAGAGCCTTTAAAGCCTGATTCCATGTTCCTCATCCCACAATGCCTCATTCCAAGGGACAGATTTATTGACAGCTCCACGGTGAAAAAATAGTAATTCATTCTTTGAGATGATACTGTAACTATCTTTCAAAAACACAGGAAACATATTCTCCAGGTCTCAAAATCAAAGGATAATAAACAAAATGTCTTCCGGCACCCAGTACAGTTTTCTCCTAAGGTGGGTTGGCAAGGAACACCTGCAAGCCGGGCCCACCCTCTTCGATACAAGGGAGCTTTTGCCTTTTTTTGACAGAGATATACTTCTGGAATTTTTTTAGAAAATGTCTAGGAATGCTAACATTGTCCCTGTTTCTGCGTTGTAAAGACAAAAGGCATTATACACACAATGTATTATATACAAAGTAAAATACAATTTGACTCAACAACTGGTTATAGCAATTCTCTCATTGGTAAAAAAGTTTACATTATATGTGAATAACCAGAATCTACTGGTATCAACTCAGGCAAAATGAGGAATTTAAGCCTTTTTTTGCCAATTTATTTTCTAAACTACAGAATAAATAATTTTGTTCCCTGTAACCCATTCCATGGATATTTCATCTTTTATGGCTTGGACTCCCTCAACCTTCAGTTAATTTTTACCAGAAATTATCAATAAGGGGATAAATATTGGGCTTTGGGTGCTTTATATTTAAAGGCTTTACAGATTTACAAATTCCATCTTATTAATATCATATTACTGTTCGTTGTGCCTAAGGCTCTTTCTTGAGCTACTGAATCATTTTAAACTCTACTGAAATGTCTCTTTAAATGTATTGTTATCATTAGTGATTAACAAGGTCTGCCTGGAAACTTAGAAATCAAATTTTACACATAATTTAGGCACTTGTTTTCAAATTGTTCATTTCAGGAATTCGGTTAAATGCATGGTGATGTTAAAAACTAACGCAGCTCTGTGCATGTCTTTTGAGTACTTCTTGAACAAAGCCTCAGCAAGGACTGTTGCAATGTGTAAAACTCTGTGTTTAGTCTTTGGGATAGCAAACTACAGAACGCGGAATGTATGTCTTGTTCTTGTCAAGGAATTTGTAGTCCAGTGGAGATGATAAAGCATTCAAGGAAGGAAGGAAGGAAGGAAGGAAGGAAGGAAGGAAGGAAGGAAGGAAGGAAGGAAGGAAGGAAGGAAAGGAGAGAGGGAGGGGTGGAGGGAGGAAATTAGATCTTCAAAAGCAGCACAGGGGTATGGTGCCACCAGGAATATGTTTACTAGCCAACATTTCAACATGTGGCAGAAGGAAAATAAAATTTACCAAAAATTCTCCTTGTAACTATGCATAAATTGAATGAGATTATTATAACGTGTTGGATTCCAAGTGTCCAGTCCATTCATTGGGATAAAAGCTCAGGCCTGTTACAGAGATCCAAAAGCAGTAGAGGCTTAAACGAGAGATATTTATTGCCCACTCATGTAAAAGCACAAATTGGTAACACAAGAGGGGTAGGTCCATAATTATCAGACACCTAGGCTCCTTCCTCCCCACTCAACACACGGCTTCCCTTTTATGTTCAAGATGGCTGTTCCAGAGCCTAACACCTCTCCCCAGAGAGGAGAAAAGGGGAAAGTAGTTGGAATGTCCTTTCCCTTTAAGGCCACGGCTCCTTGGAGGGCACACACATCATTTCCTCTCAAACTCACCAACCAAAATTTGATAGCAAAGCAAGGGAAACAGAAATGTCGTCTTTGTCTGGCCAAAGCCATGTGCCCGGTTAAAACTTCTCGTACAAGGTAAGAAGGTTGAGTATGTGGGGACAACTCTCTCTGCCATGTGTAGTGACCAGGCTATCGTCCTCCACTCCAGAGCTCAGCTGTTAGGTATAAGAAGGGATTTGGGGTTTTTGGTTTTTGTTTTAATCACGTAGTCCTAGGGCTTTCATTTTCAAAAGAGATTAGAAATGCATCTTGGATGATTTCACAATCAAAGGAGGATTTCTCACCTTGTCAAGCGCTACTCATTTGCAGCTGAAAGCTAACACCTTATGCCAAGCTAGTCAGCGCCAAATACAATTAATTAGATTAAGCTTGTCGCTAAAATACCAAGACAAATGGCTTGAAACATGGCACTTTCTCCCTTTGCCTTTTTTCCCCCTCATCTGGTTTATTTACAATAAAAAAGTAGGTTGCAGGATGGAGTTGCAGAAACTGATCCTTATTAACTGTTACTCTATATATCACATAACTGATAACAGAATGCTGGAGAGAAAAACGAATCTGAATTGTGTTAGCATAGACTGCCCTACCCTGGATCACATTTAATAATTGATTACAGTGTACCGTTCATGGTGGTTTGAGAGTCTCCATAAAAATAATACCGGCAAGTCTGTTGACGTCATTCTCCTCAGAGCCTTCTCGATTTAGTACCAGAGCTGTGACTCGCACCTGCTGCTTCTCCAAACCAGAAACACTGAATTTTCCTTTGGCATTTTTCTTGGTAACCTCTCTCGAAGAAAGTGATTTGCCGGGGCAGTTTTTTAAGTGCACCATTTAAACAACTCTATCGCACACTTTGCTTTACACAATAGGCAACAGATAAGCTGTTTTATTGTGAACCAGATTCTATTTTAGAGTCATTGGGCGCTCTTGCTATTTAACAGGATCTGATAATCCATTTATGGAGCGTATTACTCGTTTATAGAGCAAAAGGAGGTCATCTAACTGTTTCTGATTTGCAACTCTGGGTTCCCACGTGACAGATTTGCCCAGAGCTCACCTGCAAAGGAAACTAGAGCAGACACGGCTCTTATAAAGACAGATCATAAAATTACAAAAATGTGGAGATCAAAGAGACAATGTCCAACTACCTCATTTGCAAATGAGGAAATGGAAGTCCACAAAGGCAGAAAGATCCCTGAGGACACCCACCCAGTTAGCGACCAGAACCTGGAGCTCCCAAATCCCAGAGGTCTGTACATTCTGTTGCTCAACACCCAGGCAAACACGAGGTTCAAGTGTCATAAACATAGATGCCCTTGCTCACAGGATCTGCTTAATAAGTGGCCAGCCTTAGGCAGCCTGAGGCGCATATACACCAAATTATTGAGAATAGGGTGGTAACCCACAACTAACAGACTTAAGAAAACCTCACAACTAAGCAGACTTAAGAAAACCTCAGCTTTCTCTTTGCTTCCTTGAGTTTTTCCTGCTTTTGTTCATTTCCCCTATTTATCTAAACCTGTGGCTTCTCAACTTTTTCAGGTTTCATATACCTGATCCTCAGGCTCTCAGGTGGTGTTAAACTTGTTCAGGATGCAGTAAAATAATGTTAAAAATACTAATAATCCTAGTGAAAATGATAGCTTATCTTATGGCCCCTTAAACATTTTTGCGTATCAGGCACTTTGCTAAGAATCATATTTTCTAAGTATATTACGTATATTATTTCACTGTAATTATACAGGTCAATTCCTACATTGATCCTAAGAAGTATACACTATTATTTTCCCCCATTTTATAGGAATGGAAACTGAGGCACAGAGGATGTAAGTAATTCAGTCCAATTCACACAGCCAGTAAGTAGTTATTAGTTAAAACCGGGTGGTCACTTTTAATCACTATATTGGCTATCACAGAAACACAATTACATATCACATAACTGTATGTCCAGGAGACGGTATGGCATAACAAAATGAGCCCTGGTGTTGGGGCCAGAAGAGTTACAGTCTTTTCTCTTTTCATCTTACCTCTATCCAGAGGTTTGAGCTTAATTAAACTCCTCCGTTGCTGGCCCTTTACCTCTTTTGACCCATGCCAGGTGCCTACCAATATGTGTGAGCACTTCCTTTAAACCATAAGCCATTCACCATACCTATGCATAATACTATTTTTTAAGAAACTGCTAAAAACTCATGACTTGGTTTGATTACACAAATATGTAGGAAGCATTGGTCACGTGCTGACTACCATTGACATGTAATTGGTCTTAGTAACAATTCTTTTCTTTTTTAATGTTTATTTATTTTTGAGAGAGAGAGAGAGGGAGCACAAGCGGGGGAGGGGCAGAGAGAGAGGGAGACACAGAATCCGAAGCAGGCTCCAGGCTCTGAGCTGTCAGCATCAGCACAGAGCCCGACCCAGGACTTGAACTCACCAATTGCGAGATCATGACCTGAGCTGAAGTCAGACGCTCAACTGACTGAGCCACCCAGTCGCCCCTCAGATAACAATTCTTATACCGCATAGATCTTTTTGGCTCCCTTGATCTCCTTGAATGCAAAATAGTCCAGGTTTCAATACCTCACTGCAAGTAACAGGAAAACATTATTCTTAAGCAATCACTGCCTTTTTTTTTTTTTTTTAAACTTTTGGCATTTTGACAGTGGGGCGGTTATGCCCTATAATCAAAGGAAAAACATAAACCGGTCATCTCCTAGCAACTCACTGAAGATTACTCTCAGGGAATAATTTGTGTGGCTGAATCTGGGAGCAGATAACTTTGAACTCTGAAGCCAGGAGAACTCCTGCACTGGCCATTAACTCTTCTCAGTATGTTGCAAATACAGTGAACCTGTTTTTGATGGTGTTGCGGGAAGAACGCACACGACAATATTCCAAGCACGGGCAGTTTGATGTGAAAGAAACCGAAGAGTTTTATAATCTTTTTTCGCTGTTGTTAAAAACCTAATTGCAATTAAATGTCACTAGTAATCAAGATCATTTTGCTGCTCTGCAGTTCCCCCTTCCCAGAGCCAGTTTCTCAGCTCTCTCATATAAAGGGATCATGGCATCCTTACCTTCCCTGATATCTTCTCCCAGGGGGCTTCTTATCTGCCTGCACGGTCTGGTGTGCTGGTGAGACCCGTCAATCAAAACAGTTTCCCAGTCAGTCTCAGGAAGCCGCTGTTCTTAGAGCCTTAATGTACAAAATAAAGGTGCAATCAACACAGATTCTACTCAGCCATCTGTGCGGGAAAGAGACAAATGTGAGTTTAGAAGGATTTATGTCATGTCTTCAAACCAAGATTTAGTACATTTCTAAAATAATTAGTTTATAAAAAGAGGAGACCTGACTAGAGAATTCATCTGAACAAATGACCCCCGGCAAGAAAGGGAACCCTATCTGAAATCATGCAGCCACTAGTCACAAGTATCACCATCAAAGGAACACTGACTTTTTAATAGCAGTAGTAGTAACATTTGTGGCATTATATGCCAGACCTACTGCTAAGTGCTTTGTGCATATTAATCATTGGCTCCTTCAACAACTCTAGGAGGTTGGCACCATTGTTATCCCTATTTATAGAGGAAGAAACTTCGTAGGTTCAGAGAGAGGATATGTTGCCTGAAGTTATCCATGTGGATATGGTAGAATGAGCTTTTAACCCAGTTGGATTGGGCCCAAAGTCTGCGCTCTGGATCACCAACTAGCCTGTCCCCGCAGTAGACATTATCAGGTACCAGTCCCATCGCTCCGTCAGGAAACAAGGCAGAAGGTGATGCTACCTACGGTTCTTGACAAGAGCCCATAAGTTGGATCATAACATTAGTCCTGAAATACTTTTTCTACAAAATCTCCTGATGATAGAGAAATCGTGTCTGTTTCTATTTATTCTGAAGAGGAAGAAGACTGCTTTCTTTTAGGTCTCTGGCTGGTGTTTTGCATACAGAAACGCAACCTCACTTTGAGCAGACTAAAGAAACATAATGGACTTTTGGTTTGCTCAGTATTCTTCAGCACTTGCATTATAGGACGTGGTAGAGTGAACATGACTAGTCTTTAAAAAAAAAAATATTCTATTACATATCCCAGAAACATTTACTGAGCAGTTAGTATTTGTCATTTATCTATTGAGCACTTAGATAGTTTTCATTTATTACCTCTGAGCTGTGTCCTTAATCCATTCATAGCCAAGAGAGGGAAACATGAATGAAGCTGTCACTCATGCATACTTCCCAAGGATTTTGATTCTGTCTACATTTTCCATCTTTTGCATTTTAAATTGTTGAGCCCGGAAATTTCCTACTCATTAAATAAAATCGTTTTTAATCTACTGTTATGAAAAACATTGTTTTTAAATTCAATGGAGTGCCTTTTAATCCTGGTAAATTAGGGCTTAGGAAAAAAGTAGTTAACGTTACCAACGCTTTTTCTGATTTGAAAATGTCAGTCCCATTTTTTCTGCCTTCATTTTTTTGCATTTAATTTAAAATTTTTCTTCCTTAACCTGAAAAGTTACATTATTTTGTTTTACATCTGTCCCTTTGACCTTGTTACATGCCTTTTCACAACTTTGTTATCTCTTTCTCAGAATGCAGGAATATTTCTTGGAGAGAAAAGCTGTAAATTGCTAGAGACTAAGTTAGTATTAAAACAGAATGAATTTTGTTAAAGCATCCCCGTTTTGGATTATTGCCTGGGATAATCCCTCTTTATCCCTGTGAAGTCAGCATAAATATTCATGACACCCCCTTTTACTCTTAGTATCGCTCTCTCAAATTAGGTAGGCATGCTTTCCAAAAGTGGTATAAAGCTAATGGTTAAGTAAAATAAATGTGTTTTTATTGGCAAACACACTCTTGTAGATATACTAGAAAACACTGATAATCTCCTAAAACCCACCATGAAAAACGCCACTGTAAAGCAGATTATTTTTTAAATGATGATTTACAAGCCTTTAAATTGTGGTCCCAAACCGCAATTCCTTATCTTTTCATGGAGTCATGTGCTCTGAAAATGACTTCTAAGTGAAAGTTTAAAATGATTTGCGACACAGAGACAGCAAGATGGCATTACAGACATTCCCCCCTCATCCTCAGGGGACACCATCCCAGACCTCCCGTGGATGCCTGAAACCGCAGACAGTCCCCAACCTTATATATACTATATTTTTTCCTGTATGTACACATCTATGATAAAGTTTCATTTCTAAATGAGGCACAGAAAGAAATTAACAACAGTCATAAAATAGAACAGTTATAACAACCTATTGTAATAAAAGGTATGTGAATGTGGTCTCTCTCTCTCTCTCTCTCTCTCAAAATATCTTATTGTCCTGCACTCACCCTTCTGGGGCTGAGGTCAGATGAGAAAATGCCCACCCAACGAGACGAAGTGAGGAGAATGACGCAGGCCTGTGACGTAACATTAGGCGACTATTGACCAGAGGCTACGTCACAAGGAGGGACACCTGCTTCCAGAAGGCGGTGGAGCCTGTAACTGAATTGAGGGAAAGCAACACACAGATAAGGAGGGGGCGGAGCTACAGTAGTTACAGCTGTTTGAAATTACTTCTGTGCAAATTTTAGTTTACAAGTTCTGGGTGCTGACGAGATAGAAAAGAGCCTAAAGCAAATTTAAATAGGGAGAGAGAAACATTAAGTTTGCTCAACCTGCCGTTACTCTGCACTCCGTCAGCTCAGTGTTTTGGTAAAAGTCAAGTGTAGACCAACTGTAGCGTCAGAGGCTAGCTAGCAGACCGGTGGCATGCTTTGAGATTTACTGTAAGACCCTGCTCAGAAATATCCTACACTCCAATCTGCTGGCTCCTCTGATGATTTGGAACACTATTCTGGAAAGAAATCGAAGACAAATCGTTCAAATGCATGTGTTAATTGCGCAAGGCAGTACCTCATTATTCAAAATCTTAACAAAACTAAAGGAAATTAAATGCAACATAGGAAATCAGCCACGCCTACAACTAAGTAGGGAAACCTGTTACCACCAAGAAAGTAACCTTTTCGTTATACCTAGGAGAGGTGGCAGCTGTTCGGTCACATTTACAGGATTGAAAATTCAGATCCTGAGTAGTGGTGGTGACTCCAAATTTCACGGACTTACGTCAGCACTGTTTGCAATCAATGCCCATGATCAGAGTCCAAAGTCTGATCATGATGTCTGTCTAGTTTCACATGAGAATACAACAAAGGCAAATAATGGTGTTTAGTATGAACATGTGGCAATATTAATTTATGTAATGCTGAAATAGAATGAAAGGGGAGCAATTGGCAAGTGATGATTATAGTTTCTATTGTTCAAGTTATAAAGCACTGACTTGTTCCACTCTTTGATTTTCTTTTGTGCTCTCGTCCACAGCGGCTAGGTTTCCACAGCCGCCTAAGGGCTAAAGTGGATAAAGCTGCCTAAGTGGTAAAAGTTGGTAAAGGTGACTACCTGTCTGGATTTCCTAAGGGAAAAAAAATATATTGACTTTAGTCATCTGTAATATTCATCCTTTCCCCTAACTACCCTGTGTGGGGCCACAAGATGCCATTGTGCAGGTGGGATCTCTGTAGGCTCCACCCCATGACTGAATTTCCTGACTCTGAATCACATTCTCCCCATAATGGTCCTGGTTTTCTGAGCTTACATTCTCATGGTGGGAAAGAGATAATAAACATGTAAGGTGAGAGATGGTGAGAAGTGCTCTGAGGACAAAAAACTTTCGAAGGGTAAAGGAAATACTGAGGCGGGCATTATATACATGGGCGGAGGGGGGGTTATGGCAGGTGTCTCTGAGAAAGTGGCATTTGAGCACAGACCTCGAGAACCAAAGGGATTCATAGAGGCAGGGTCCCAAGCAGTGGCAGAGACTGTGGGATCGCTGTGGGCTTGGCATGTCCCAGAAGCGGTGAGATGGTCAGCAAGCCTGGGGCGGGGGAGCATGGAGGGTGGGTGGTAGCAATGAAGCCAGGAGTATCATGAGGGCCCAGGGCATGGAGAACCCTGCAGACCATGGTAAGGATGGGAGATGGGAAGCCATGGAAGGGTTTTGAACAGGTGGGTGAGTGCTCGCTCTCAGATTTTGGAGACTTCATTCTCAGTCCTTAGGGAATAGAGTGTGAGTGGACGAAGGGAGACCAGTCGTAAGGCTACTGGAATAGTTCAGACTTAAATTCAGGTTGAAGGTGTTAGTAGAGAAGGTGATGAGGAGGATTTGGATTCTGGATACAGTCTGAAGGCAGAGATAGTAGGATTTGCTCGTAAATGCAAGAGAAAAACGAGCTGTATCCTGTCGCTTGGCTATGGGTTGGCCTGGGCAACAGAAATGGTGATGTTTGCAGAGAAGTGACATGCTGCAGGAAAGGGTAGGAGAGGGGGCAGTGGAGGGGCCAGGGTGACTGAAGGGCCCCCGGTGGACACTGGCCACGTCCAAGTGTGGGTAGGCAGTTCACATTCCAAGTCTGGAATTTGGAGGACAGGTCAGGACTTGAGAGAGAAATGTAGGGATCTTCAAATAGCTCTAATTTAGGTTCTATAGCCCCTCCTTCAAGCATATTCATATCTTACTCTGTGACTGCCTAAAGTACGGTCACCTGAACCCCAAATAAGTTTGGGAACTTTGCTGACATTCTTATGGTGGAAAAGAGATAATAAACACGTAAGAGAGAGATGGTAAGAAGTGCTCCAGAGTGTAGATCCAGTTGTGTTCAAAAAAAAAAATAAATAATGCAAAGAGATGATGGGAGGGGAAAACACGGAGAGGGTGGGAGGAGCCCAAAGACAGGCTTCCCCGGCTCTGCAATTTCTGTAGGGTTTTTTGTCCCTCAGAACTCACTTGGGTGATGCCATACGGCAAGAGTCTGTGTGAACTGAAACACTGGTGAGACCTATAACGTTCTACAAATTTCTCTAGTCAAACTTGAGAAACAAAACACCTATACTAAAAAGTTGGCTAGATCAGTTACGCAATTCGATCTTAATTGTAGAAGGTATCAAACCGGTGTTAACATAATCCCAAATATCTAATCAGTAGGATCCTTATTATGTTTTGGACATATTGATTTGCAATTCGCTAATGGAGCGAGGACTCGGTCTGGGGCCTCGCGAAGGCCTAGCAACGTTCACCCAAAGGACTTGGTTTCTCTGTGCCCCACCGGGCGGCACCGTCTACACACATCTCCACTAGCAGTGTGTCCCCTGATGTCCCAAACAGTATGGGCAGCAGACTGGCCAGTGCTCACGTCGGCCGGTAGCAGCCACCGCTAACACACAAGTCAAGTTCCTCACCTGGAAAAATGGGGGCTGTGTAAAGCAGCTGTGTAACGTGCACAGAACACAAAGAGAAAAAGAAAAAACGATTCAGTGTGGGACACTAACAAGCATAATACACGTAGAGGCATCGTGTCATAATGTGGGAAAGAACTTAAGTGGTAAATGCAGCAGAAAGCCTATTCAACCCATCTTGAAAATTTGGGGTAAATAAATGTTTTCACTCTTATGTGGATCCTGAGAAACTTAACAGAAGACCCTGGGGGAGGGGAAGGAAAAAAAAAAAAAGAGAGGGAGGGAGCCAAACCCTAAGAGACTCTTAAAAACAGAGAACAAACTGAGGGTTGATGGGGGGGTGGGAGGGAGGGGAGGGTGGGTGATGGGCACCGAGGAGGGCACCTGTTGGGATGAGCACTGGGTGTTGTTTGGAAACCAATCTGACGATAAATTTCATATTAAATAAATAAATAATAAATAAATAAATAAATAAATAAATAAATAAATAAATAAATAAAATACAGATCTAAACCTATCTATATTTTAGATCTAAAATAAAAAAAAATACTCAGACACTCCATGAGCAATAGAAAAAATCCTTTTTTGCCTATTTAACAAAAAAATGACGGAAGTAATGAGTCTGAACTCTTCATTGGACCACTCACATGTTGCTGTCTTACAACTCAGGATGAGGAATAATAATGCCTCCAGAAGCCTGAGCGATTGCTCTGTGGCTTCTAGTTTAGGTTTTCGGATCTCTGGGCTAACGAGAGTTTTGTGGAAGCAAAGCTAAAAAAAAAAGCATCATGGTGACTTTGAGTCCTGGGAACCAGAGTCACAGCATGCTAGAGTCAATAAAGAAAGGTCTAGTCCCACTCGTCTTACAGATGAGGCAACTGAAGCCAAAAACTTTAAGTGACTTTGTCTCTCCCCCTCAAGGTACTTAAAATGTAGCTAGAAAGGCAATGCATCTGAAAAGTTAAATAAAACGGCAATCACATCAGAATGCTGCGCGAGTTTGTATCTCAGCGTATATTTCACACGAATGGCTCATGTGGTAAGGCTCCAGAAATACAGGCAACGCTGTGGGTGATTGAGCCAGGGTGCCGGGCGATAGAGAGCTTGAGGTAAACTTTGAAAACAAGTTTCAACAAGGTAATCCAAGACGTTAAAGGGAGCATGAATGTTTACACCAGGGAATAAGTAGGTCAATTTTTCTGCCATGCACAGGGCTATCTTCTCTCAAATGCAAGTGTGTGGGTATGCTGCAATTTACTTATATGCTTGTTTTCACTGTAGTTTTAAAATAATAAAAATGCTTCACAAACCCTTAGAACATTGGAGAAAAAAAGTCGCTAGTAATTATCCTGACCCTAATACCAAAGATTAGTCTTTCTTTGAAACCTCCCATTTAGTTTTAACAAAATGTAAGCTCCCTTGTTGTCAACTTAGTGCCCTTTTTTAAAAATAAAAATTAGGGGCGCCTGGGTGGCTCAGTCGGTTAAGCGTCCGACTTCAGCCGGGTCACGATCTCGTGGTCCGGGAGTTCGAGCCCCGCGTCGGGCTCTGGGCTGATGGCTCAGAGCCTGGAGCCTGCTTCCGATTCTGTGTCTCCCTCTCTCTCTGCCCCTCCCCCGTTCATGCTCTGTCTCTCTCTGTCTCAAAAATAAATAAAACATTAAAAAAATTTTAAAATAAATAAATAAATAAATAAAATAAAAATTAAAAACTGCTGGAGAGCTCTTTGGCTCACAAGAACTGAATTGAAATTTTTGACAAATGATAGAAGAGGAATTCAAGTATATGTAATCAGCGTTGACTTTTATGTGTTGATACATATTGGAAAATCTGCCTGGAGAGAAAGAGAAAAGGGGGAGAGATATATACATCTACACGCACACAGAAGCCAATACAGATACAGCTAAAGATGGGAAATCCAGAAATAATGTTCTAATTCAGAGTATGTAAAAGCAATGACAAAGATAATATTAAAATGTCTCGAAAATATTTGTATCGTCCAAAGATGCTCACTTTTCAAAGATGACTGGTTGTGGGGCCTCTTCCCCCTTTGCCTTCATGATTTGAAGGTCGTCAAAACCACATGTTTCTTCCTCCTTTCTTTTTCATTAACACGACCAGGAAAGCACTGGGCCAGGAGAGAGCTGGAAGCGGGAGTCACGGAGGGTGGAGAAAATGGGCAAGATAATTCCAGGAAGAGCTCAAAATAGCTAATTAGTCTTTTGCCAAATGTATATGAAGTAATTTACTTTTTATAAGGTTCGTTCGGCTGAATTAAATGATTTCATTTTTGAATGTTCCTGTGATTATAACAAAAATATGACTCATCCAACTGATGGCTCATTCTTCTTCCTCTTGAGACTAAACCTTCAGAATCAGGATGAACAAGAAATAAATGGAGCCACGAAGGGTGGCCCTGATGATGGCTTCGGTGCTCACAAAATAAACAAATGCCGTCTGTGCTTCCTGTCTTTATATTTTACCTGTATCTATGACAATAGAGTTTCTGGACTAAATGTTTTGACTACGAGTGGTTAGGTAGTAACAAATAGAAGCCTTAGGAATGACATGACCGATGTTTGCCACAACTTCCGTACGTTTTTGAGGGTGCTGCTTTACTGACTGATGAGCATTTTTTTTTTAATTTTTTTTTTAACATGTTATTTATTTTTGAGACAGGGAGAGGCAGAGCATGAACGGGGGAGGGTCAGAGAGAGAGGGAGACACAGACCGAAACAGGCTCCAGGCTCTGAGCTGTCAGCACAGAGCCCGACGCGGGGCTCGAACTCACGGACTGTGAGATCATGACCCGAGCCGAAGTCGGACGCTTAACCGACTGAGCCACCCGGATGCCCCCTGATGAGCATTTTTGCTCTTGATCTAAGAGCATCTCTTCCCCTGAAAATCAAGAATCCAAGTCACCTCTGCCTTAAACTCATTATCTGATCATGTGAGAGCCCCCCAGGGCCCAGATTGTGCCCTTAGCACAAAGACATAGAAAAAGCTGGTGCTCCTTCAAAGGGAATGAAGATAGGCCTGGAGCATGGTAGGACTGTGATCTGGAATGATGCGCTCGGGGATGTCTGCAGGAAATGCCTCAGAGAAGTGCCACCACTGGTGTGGAGGTGTATCTGCAGCATCGAATATCCTAGGGGCACTTGGCTGGCTCAAGAGTGTGCAGCTTTTCATTGGGGTAGTGAGTTCAAGCCCCCGTGCTGGGTGTAGAGATTACTTAAAAAAACAGAAACAAAAACAAAAACGGCACAGTGATCCTCTCCTTGAAACAGTTTCACAAAGAAGCTTATGCCTATGATAAAAAAAAAACATACGAGGAAGTGTATACGCGCTATGTTTTAGGGTAGTGATAACATGCACGAGAATTTTCAGTATTGCTCATTACAGGTTATGCTACACATTGATGGATCCACATTATAGTGGTCCTGGACTGACATTTTGGTCAATACCTAAGTTACATATTTATAAACTGCTGTAATCCTTCAGATTCTTAGATCTAAGAAAGACATTCTAGTGCAGTGTTTAAGAACATAAATTCTGAAGCCAAACCGCCCGGATTCCCAAGCCTGACTCTGCTACTTAATTGCTGTGTGATCTTGGGCAGGTTTCTTAACTTCTCTGAGTTTTCATTTTTTTTTTTTAATCAGTAAAATAACAACAGTATTTTCCTCATCTGGCTGTTGTGAGCCTCAAGTGAATTAATATATATGTAAATACACTTAGAATAGTTCCTGGCACACAGAAAGCACTTAAAAGCTATTATTACCATGTAAGTTCTCTGGCAAGCAATTAATAAGCAAAGCAATAAGAAACATGTACATAAATATTCATGGCAGCACTATTCAGAATAGCAAAACAGCAAAATCTAGCAGCAACCCAAATGTCCTGAACAAGAAAGTCAACATGCAAACTGGTATATTCACACAATAGAATATTGTACAGGAGGCACAATGAGCACGCTATAGGAACAGGCAACAATAAAGATGAATTTTAGCAATACAATTATATCCAGCATGGTGACATCATTATAAAGATAAAAACAACTAAAATAAAGAGAGGATGCATATGTTCAAGGAAACTCATAAAAAGGAAAGCAAGAGAATGACCCACACGGAATTCAGAATGACCGCTACTTGAGGTATGGGGAAGTAAAAGATGAAACAGTGGCCCAGACCATCTGGTTAGATGCAGGTTCCTATCCAAGCCTATCTCTTGCTTTAGACGGCAGGTGTGTAGGTATTCAGGGGAAAGGGAGGAAGAGAGAGAAGAAGAGACACATGGACCTATGATAAGGCTTTGTCATGAACCAAGAATCACAATTTATCCAGTTATGTATCCTTGAGACATGCCCCCCCCCAAAGTAACGACAATCATTGTCCATTGTTAGAATCAATCCCAGTGATGTTATATTACAAATAATTGAAAGATAACACAGGTGAGGGATTGTTTGTATGTGTTGATCCATTTTGGCTGGGAAAAGGAGTAGTAAGATAGATATAAACACCATATGTTCTGAGGATTTTTCTAAAATAAATAATGTTGTTAGTCTTCTTCTCTTGGAAAAACAAAATGACAGGTCATGTGACTGTTTAGGGTGCAGACAGTGAAGACACGTTTGTTGAAAATGCATGATATAAACTGGTGATTTGGTATTGGTTAAATCAGTGTGGCAAGCATAGCACATTCATTACTAGTATCGATACTCCGGGATTCCAAATACCTTCTTAAATACATTTCACATTTCAAACAAAACCATCCTGCCAACCACCAAAACGGGCTCCACCGACCTCGACATTTGCCAGTGATTTTCAGGAATGAGTGTGGATTTGTTAGCCTGATGCCTCTAAATCATTCAAAGAGTCGTGAAGTGACATATTCCAGAAGAGACACCGTTACATGCAGATAAGAAAAACTTAGAAAGGTCATAGATAATCTAGTAAAAATGAAGGCAGGGACTGTAATGGGCAATTGAGGGCAATTGTCAATCTTCTTTGCACGGTCTCTCTCCCTGACAAACTGCTTTATAATGGCAATCATTCCTTCATGGCCACAAATGAGGACACCTTCATTGTATGTATATTTACCGAGCAAATTCTACCGCCCAGATATCATTAGGGGTGGAAGGGATGGCAGAGAAGAAGCTAAGAAAAGCCCCCACGATTAGTGTCTGCTTATGGAATATGCAATACTAAACTTTAAGTACCTGAGTAATGACTATGTCCTGTATTACAGTTATTCATCTCATTGCATGTGTTCCTAAAGAGTTTTTGCTCAGACAAGAATAGTCTTTGTCTCGCTAGGTAAGAAATCTGACCAAAAGTGATATGGTTATTTCTTGGAAGCTTTAACATTCGCCATCTTTGAAGTAGTCATACACTGAACCCAGAGGATAAAAGTATCTGGAAACAAGTGGCCTGTGAGAATTGGGCAGGGAAAACAGACTCTGTGTGTGTGTGTGTGTGTGTGTGTGTGTGTGTGTGTGTGTGTGTGTTACTCTTTCTCCCACTTTTATCTGCCCCTACATATTTACTACTGGAAGATCATCCATTTCGGGTTCACTGCTGCCATGGGGACATGAAGCCATAATATTAGTCTCTATATCACCATTAGCTGGTCATGTGCTCCTATCTCCCCTGCTCTGGGTATTAAACTGTCACTGTGCTTAACCTGGATTTGGCCTGTATAAAATCCAAAAAACTAAAAATGCTTATCATCTCACACGTAAATCTCTTGGCCAAAGAACCGAGGGGCTTAGACGTATTTTGTCCTTTCTAGAGCTGAATGTCTCTTGTTTTACTTCTCAAAACACAGAGAGTTAAGGGAGAAAGAAATGACACGAGTAAACACTAAGTTCTCGTTATACAGTGACTGGCTTCCAATTTTTTGATTAATGGATTAACGAATTACATAAAGAATAGTTAGTGCCATTGCTTGAGATAGGGAATGATGGAAAATGGGATGAGGTTTGGGGAGGGGAGAATATCATGAACCCAGTATGAAGTGGGGAATAAATATAAAGTATATTTGAACTGTATCTTAAACGTACAATTTGGAAGTTGTGATAATTGGATGAGGGTCTAGGCTGTCATTTACCTTTTGTGATATTAAAGCTAGGTTCTTTTTTTAAAGTGTATTTATTTTGAGAGAGAGTACAGGAGGGGCAGAGAGAGAGGGAGAGATAGAGAGTCCCAAGCAGACTCCACACTGTCAGTGCAGAGCCTGATGCAGGGCTCGAACTCACAAACCATGAGATCACCACCTGAGCCAAAACCAAAAGTCGGACGCTTAATCAACGGAGCCACCCAAGTGCCCCTAAAAGCTAGGATCTTAAACAAAATGCGAGCATAAATCCTTAGGCTTTTTTGAAACTTTTTTGAAACACTTACTACGTGTGAATTGACATTGTGTGTACAAATCATTCTTATGCGTTCATTAAAATAGGACCCTAAAGGACCCAGTCTGGACATTATTTCCTGGACCTAGAGTTAATCTATATTTTTAAAGGAAAATAAATTGTTTCTTCACAACCATTCCACAATTCACCCTTCTCCCTAATTCAGATGGTCTTTCTCAATCACTCCAAATTAATGATACATTCATCACATAGTTTTACAAATAGCCAAGCATATTAAATCATATCAGGTAAACATTCTAATTCCAAAACTTCTGAAAAGGGGAGCAGGCTGACCAAAATTTTTGTGGCTCGTAAGACTTTGGCAATTTGTTTGTGGGCCTGATACCTAACTTTTTCAACAGTAAGCAAAGCCTAGAGCAGTCATCATCCACGTGAAAAGTAACTTCAAATGTCACAGTACCTCCCATGCTATGGCAATTTAGCAAGTGATGATGTGACTGATTGAGCCAGAAAGAAAATGTAATGAAATTATTGGTTTGGAACACAACGTGCTTAAGATCTCTCAGCCTTTTGTCTCTTCAAAGGTCAATAGACAACTCTTTGAAATACGAGACATGCAAAAGAATATTAACATTTGGAATGCGAACCTGCATTCACCACTTATCTGCTTTGAAGGATTTCTCGCCCACAAACGCTAATAGAAAACAAAATGATCAATGATTCTTGTCACCCCCCCCAATGTCTCTACCAACACCACACCACTCATGATGAGAAAAGACTTTACAAAGGTGATGATAATTTATTGACTGAAGTTTACTTTTAGGCAAATCGTTTTGGTATCGGTTTATAAAATGGATGTGATTTTAGGCAAGATGAAATCCTAAAATTGATCATCTCAGTTGAAGGGTTTTTGAGTTAATAGGGAAGACGATAATGTTATAGAGAGAGAATCACATAGATCTTGTTTCTGGAGTTAAGTAACCTAGGCAGCCAAGAGGGAGACAGATTTGGATGATGGCTTTGACTTGGATTAATACGTGTCCATCTCATTCTGATGCTATTAGAAATACAGGTCTTTGGGACACCTGGGTGGCTCATTCGGTTGAGCATCTGACTTTGATTTCCACTCAGGTCATGATCTCACAGTTCGTAAGTCTGAGTCCCACATCAGGCTCTGCACTGACAGTGCAGAGCCTCCTTGGGATTCTCTCTCTCTCTCACTCTCTGTCCTCCCCTGCTCATGTACTCTCTCTCTCTCTCTCTCTCTCTCTCTCTCAAAATAAATAAATAAAAAGAAAAAAGAAATATGGTTCTTTAAAAGTCTCCTTCTGAATTTTAATATATAAATGAGTCATTAAAATATTGACCTCTGGGGCGTCGGGGTGGCTTAGTCGGTTGAGCGGCTGACTTCTGCTCAGGTCATGATCTCGTGGTCCGTGGGTTCGAGCCCCACATCTGGCTCTATGCTGACAGCTCAGAGCCTGGAGCCTGCTTCAGATTCTGTGTCTCCTTCTCTCTCTGCCCCTCCCCCACTCATACTCTGTCTCTCGCAAAAAATAAACATTAAAAAAGAGTTTTTAAATATATTGACTTCCAGTTAGATTCTGCTTAGTATCATATATAATCTTGTTGATAAGAATATTGGTTTGTATGTGAAAGCTCAATTAATATTTGTCAACCAAATATACGCTTCTTGGATTTAGGAAAATTTCAGACCATAAAAGGACCTTACATGCTTTCGAATTTTAAAACAAGTCTTTCGTTTTATAAACAAAAAAGCTCCGGCCCAAAGGAGGGTGGTGGTTTGCCCAAGCACACATTCACACATAAGACTTAATATTGATACTCACTTTAGAATATAATGGAATGTTAAAAGCAAGTACCTGAAAGTTCCCTAAAATCTGGGTTGTTGAATCCTGATTCTGCCGCTTACCAGCTGTTGATGAGTGTATATGTATATTTCTGAAGTTGCCACTCCTACAAGAAAGTTACTAACTCTGAGCCTATCTATTGTTTTTGTTCCCTCCCCATAGGAGCTACTTTTTTTTTTTAAATCGACATATAACTGACTTACAACATTGTATAAGTTTAAGGTGTATAATAGATTTATAGATTTATATATTGCAATATGATGACCTACATTTTCTTATCCTTAACTCCGACACAGGAACTCAGCCAACATCCAAACAATAATGAGTTCACATTAGAAATTTTCTATGTACTATAGAAAAGTGATCCCTCTCCTCAAATACATTTGATGAATCAGTATCATGGCACAAGGTCACAACTCAGTTTCTAGATTTCCATTACCAAACGCTGCAACAGAAATGAGGCAATGCTTTTGCTCCCCATTAAAAAAGAAGAAATGATACTGAAGTCAGTGAGTATCAGATTTTTGTATGGGGATGTCCACACAGACACAGCCTCCACCTGTGGATCTGAAGTAGAACAGTGCAGTCCGTGTGAACAGAAAGCCCAGCCTGGGTCTTTACATTCAAGATTCCATGCCATTGCTTCACCTCGGGGTGAAACCAGCCTGCCCTGCAACAGCTTATGTCCTCATGCCGTTGGGAACTCAAGATGAAATCTTTTCTGCTTTCCAAAGAGCAGTGGAGATCCAGGGCAGATGGAAAAAAGTGGAGCACTTGTTTCCATAGATAAAGGGGCTGGGGGGGGGGGAGCGGACAGAAGACTGATAAAGAGTAGATCGAATAAGGTTTAACCACATATGTTGAAATATACCCAACAAACATCTTAAAGAACATTCCAACCATTTTGGGATTTAGCCACCATGTCAAATAAGTAAGGATATTATAAAATGACAAAACCTTAGTTCAAATAAGTTTCAGCGTTCTCCAATGTATAATTTAAGTATAAATTTGTATTTTGTTTTCTTTGCCTATTTTAGGTAGATTGAGTGCAAGTTTTAGCTTTAAATAGTGGCAGGGTATGAAGGACTATATTAGGTATTAAAAAGGAAGAATGCTGGGGACATGGGAGTTGGGTAAGAACTAGAAGTGACGTCATTTGGGTGGGCATTTTGCTGAACAAAAGGGCAATAGATACCAACCCCTGTTTTGCTGTATAATTCAGAAATCGTAAAGCTTTTAGTTTTAGGATGGGCTCATTTACTTTCTTTCCAATGGGAGTTATAAACCAGATTGTTAAAAACCCAGCAATTTGGATATCATGTTTCTTAAATTCAGGTACATCTTAAGGGAATACTAAAACTTCTAGCTGGAACTGTTAGGCATCTGTCTGCCCGTCAATGCAAAGCATAAATGTGGATTATTTGAGAGCATTAACCCTGAAAGCCACTGAGATGATTTCCCTGAGATGAAAGAAACAAAAACAGCAACAACGACGAAAACAATGGATATGCCAATAATTTTTCTTACTGCTGCTAACACTCACCTGGTAGCTCATTATGTTGTTTCTACCAAATCACTCAGTGGCCTCATCTAGCCTCCCTTCAGCAGTCAGTAAGAGCCTCCAAAGTCTGCTTACACGTTCACATCCATGACAGGCTAGTTCATGGACAAACACAAAAAGAGGGCATTTTTAAATCGGGGTAACGAGGCCCTAACACAGCTGTAAAAGTGGAACACATCCTTCTTGATTTATACAATAACCACTATTCCCTTATGTATCAATTTAATTTTATTTTCCAACAACTATGTCGCTCTTAGTTCATAGTCTGGTAAAGCCCCTAGACTTACTTCAGATAAAGTGACGTGGTTTAGCCAAATTGCAGGACCACAGAGATGTCATGAAGAAGTTTGCCAAATTTCTTGCCAAAATCTAGCAAGCCATTCTTGTGCGCCAATGAAGAGCAATATGAAAATGATGATGATGATGATGATGATGATTATACACTTACTTATCAAAAGTAAATAATCTTCACAATAAAAGAAGTTATCTTTTATTATCGTTATTACCTATTTTCACGAGATCCAAATGAATAATGTCACAAACTCTCCACTGTTGAAAAAAATTCCAGAAAAGTCGAATTTTAATCAATGCAAGCTTTCCCGCATTTTCCCCATTGGCCCATTATTGTCTTCCATGGGTTTTTAAAGAACAAATTGAAGGGGCACCTGGGTGGCTCAGTTGGTTAAGCCTCTGACTTCCGCTCAGGTGGTCATCTCCCTGCCCACGGTGTCGAGCCCCGCGTCGGGTTCTGTGCTGACAGCTCAGAGCCTGGAGCCTGCTTCGAATCTGTGTCTTCCTCTCTCTCTGCCCCTTCCCCGCTCACACTCTGTCTCTCTCAAAAATAAACATTAAAAAAAAATAATTGAAGCAAATTTCTGCCACCACCCCCCAAGATTTTTTCCCCAAATTTCACATAGCAAATAGAGTTTCACCATTTGATATCTGAGACTCATACAAACACAGATTTATAATAATACTGGCAGTGTACTCTCAATAATACCGTCGAAGCGTACTTTGACATCGCTAAGTTATAGAAGCATTATTTCCAGTGTTTCCGGAAGCCCGCGTGTTCAATCAGAAGAAACACGTAACTTTCCTTCACAGTCAACTAACAATAAGCAGGATTATGTAACGGTAGTCACTTCATAAAATAACATTGCCATGGAAATACTTTCGAATAAACATACTTATTAACTTCCGATTCCGAGGTTTTCTGAAAATACAGCCATCTATAGCTATTGGTCTGGGCTTTAGCTAAACAAAGGTTTCCATTTCGACTACGGGAGTTGGGCAGAAGGAATCCTTGTCATTAACAGCCACTATTTGCATATTAGTATTAGAAAAATAAGTAGATAGCCTTCTGTCAAAAGCCCTTTTTTATTCATCAACCAGTTTAGCCTTCTGATATTTCATTCTTTCCTTTAAACCCTGCCGCATATGATTGGGCACTTAAGCACTATGTTTAACGTTATGCGTTGTAATTAATTGTAATGTATCGAGGGGAATTATCTTGATTTCAGCTGACATTTCAAGACACCTTAAAGGGAGATGCATGGTCTTTGCTTATAGTCAGGGGAGCGAAGCCACATCGAAGTACTTTTGAGGGTATTTGACCTTGGAGCAGTCATTTTTCCTTACCTAAAATGTCTAATCTCCTGTGTCTCCCTCTCTCTCTGCCCCTCCCCCATTCGTGCTCTGTCTCAAAAATAAATAAACATTAAAAAAAAAAAGGGGGCGCCTGGGTGGCTCAGTCGGTTGAGCGTCCGACTTCAGCTCAGGTCACGATCTCACGGTTTGTGAGTTCGAGCCCCGTGTCGGGCTCTGGGCTGATGGCTCAGAGCCTGGAGCCTGCTTCCGATTCTGTGTCTCCCTCTCTCTCTGCCCCTCCCCCACTCGTGCTCTGTCTCTCTCTGTCTCAAAAATAAATAAACATTAAAAAAAATAAAAATAAAAAAAATAAAATGTCTAATCTCAAAAATGAGTAGACTGATCTAAGATCCTTTTCCAAAGCTGGGATTTAAAAAATAAAACACACATAAAATGATACTTCTCTTCTCCTACCACAGCATTTAATGTTCACATCCATTAAATTCTAAGTATGAAACATGCAAAACTAGATTAGAGTTTTCTTTATATCAGATCATTTTGTGATATCAATGTATAAAAATTAAGATGGAAGTTTTGAAAATTGAAAGTAGGGGGAAACTTATTTAGCGAAGCTCATAATTTTTTTTAACAGTTCTTTTATTACTTTATTTCTTTTACATGGCACAAAAGTGTTTATTAGCTTTTTTTTTCATTTCAACTTTATTGGAGGTATGTATAATTGACATATAAAATTCTAAGACGCTTAAAGTGTACAATCATGGTAATTTGATATATTTATACATTGTGAAGGGATTCCTGCCATCTAGTTAACATATCCATCACCTCACATATGTACACACACACACACACCCACACACACACACACCCTTTTATTTTTGGTGAGAACATTTAGGCTCTACTGTCTTAGCAAATTTTAAGTATACAATACAGTGTTATCAATTAGAGACACCGTGTTTTACATAATATCCTCAGATCCTACCCATCTTATAACTTTTACCAACTTCTTATCTTCCCCATCCTCGGGCCCCTGGAAACTATTTCACACTCTCTGTTTCTATGAGTTCAATTTTTTTTATAGGTTCCACATATAAATTATACCATGCAACACTTGTCTTTCTCTGTCTTATTTCACTTAGCATAATGCCCTCAAGGTCCATCCATGTTGCCTCAAGTGGCAGGATTTTCTTCTTTCTCATGGCTCAGTAATATTCCATTGTGTGTGTGTGTGTGTGTGTGTGTGTGTGTGTGTGTCTGCACGCGCGCGTGTGTGTGTATACATATCACATCTTCTTTATCCATTCATCAGTTGATGGATTCTTGGGCTGTTTCCATATCTTGGCTGTTGTGAATAACACTGAAATAGATATGGGAGTGCAGATACCTCTCCAATATCCTATTTTCATTTTCTTTGGATATATACCCCAAGAGGGATTGCTGGATCTTATGGTAGGCCTATTTTTAATTTTTTGAGGAAGCTTCATACTGTTTTCCATAGTGGTTGCACCCGTTCATTCCCACCAACAGTGCCCGAGGGTGCGCTTTTCCCAGCTTCCTCACCAGTACTTGTTAGCTCTTGTCTTCTCGATGATAGTCACTCTAACAAGCATGAGGAGTTAGGTCTTGGTTTTGAACTACATTTTCCCGATGATTAGTGATATTGAGAACTTTTACATGTACTTGTTGGCCATGTGTTTGTCTTCTTTGGGAAAATGTCTATTCATTTCCTCTGCTCACTTTTTAATCAAATGTTGTTGTTGTTTTTGTTTGGTTTGGGGGGCTCTGTTTGTTTTGCAGTTGAGTTGTATGAGTTCTTTACATATTTTGGATATTAATCCCCTATCAGGCACATGATTTTCAAATATTTTCTCCCATTCTATAGGCTGCCTTTTCCTTTTGTTGGTTTCCTTTGCCGTGTAGAAGTTTTTATTTTTATTTTTGTAAAACGTTTATTTATTTTTTAAGTAATCTCTACACCCAACATGGGGTTCACATTCACAACCCAAGATCAAAAGTTTCATGCTCTTCTAACTGAGCCAGCCGGGCACCCCATTGTGCAGAAGTTTTTAGTTTGATGTACTTCCACTTGTTTATTTTTGCTTTTATTGCCTTGTTTTTATTGTCAAATCCAAAAACTCATCACCAAGTCCAATGTCAAGTAGCTTACACCCTATTTTCTTCTAGGATTGTTATGGTTTCGGGTCTTACCTTCAAGTCTTTAATCAATTTTGAGTTAATTTTTTGTGTATGGTGTGAGAGAGGGGTCTAGTTTCATTCCTTTGCACTTAGCTTTCCAGTTTTCTCAAACCATTTATTGAAGACATTATCCTTTCCCCATTGAGTTTCTTGGCTCCTTTGTCAAATTAATTAACCACATATAAATGGGTTTATTCCTAACTTCTCTATTCTGTTTCATTGACCTATGTGTTTTTTTTTATGCTAATACCATACCGTTTTGATTACGGCTGGAAATCAGGAAGTATGATGACACCCACTTTGTTTCTTCTTTCTCAAGATTGTTTTGGGGTTCCACACAAATTTGGGGATTTTTTTTTGTTGCATTTCTGTGAAAAATGTGATTGGAATTCTGATAAAGATTACATAGAACCTGTAGATTGTCTTAGGTAGTACGGACATTTTAACAATATTAATTCTTTCCAATCCAGAGTATTTGTGTGTTCTTCCATTTCTTTAATCAATGTCTTAAAGTTTTCAGTGCACAGATTTTTCACTTCCTTCATTACATTTACTCCTAGGTAGTTTTTCTTTTAATGCAATTATAAATGTGATTGTTTTCTTAATTTTTCTTTCTGATATTTCATTATTAGTGTATGGAAATACACTGGTTTTCCATATTGGTTTTGAATCCTGAAACCTTACTGAATTTGTTTATTAGTTCTAATATTTGGTGGAATTTGGTGGAATTTTTAGGGTTTTCTATATATAATATGTTATCCACAAATACAGACAGTTTTCCCTCTTCCAAATTAGAAAAGAAACAAATGATTCTTTTAAAAGATCAAAGACTTGCTGCTGAAAATAAACATTTATGGTAGTCTGTATAATGGTGGAATGAAGGGGAGATACTTTCACTCACGGAACTAAACAGAAATGGCTGTCATCAGGATGTTATCACTGTAATTTGTCACACAATTTTTTGTGTGACATGTTATGGACATCTCTTTCCTCTGACTGTCACCCTTGGGCTATAAGCTGTCAAAGGTAATGGAAAAAGGATTTATAAAAAGCTAATTGTTACAACCTTTAAGTGTCACTTTCCCTTAGGTTCACTAGCAATAACTTAGCTGGGCTAGGAAACAAGTGTTTGATTTAACTATTTCTGTAGTTAATAATAAACCATAGGTACTCATGATTTAATGTTTATTTGAGAGAGAGAGAGAGAGAAAGAGAGTGCATGCATGCATGCATGCACATGAATGAGGGTGAGCAGGGGAGGGGCAGACAGAGAGAGAGAGAGAGAGAGAGAATGCCAATCAGGCTCCACGCTGACAGCATTGAGGCCCAACTCGGGGTTCAATCTCACGAACCCTGAGATCATGGCTTGAGCTAAAATGAAGAGTTGGATGCTTAACCAACCAAGCCACCAGGCACCCCATCTGACTTCAATTTAAAGCAATAAAATAATGTCCTATATACTTTCAGGGAAGTCTAGATCATTTTGTCAAGACTCAGTCCAAGATAAAAGGTATGCCTCAAAGTACCTGAAATATCGGGGAACGAGAATGATGCCAATTTGGGGATGGTTTACTGCAGAGGGGACGGGGATAGGTTTGATCCTGCTGCTGTTGCTGTTGTAGAAGAAGATCACGACATTAGTATAAATTGTTTAGATGACTGGAAATAGGTAGAATTGGATTTTGCATCTAGGTCTGCCTGACTCCGTAACCTATCCTTCCAACACTACTCAGTTCACCTGTAACATGTGTTCCTATATTCTATTAACTCCTCACTTGTCTCTTTGATAATGTGCCTGACTCATCAGATCCCCATTAGAAATCTGCTTTTTTTTTCATTGGGAACCCATTTGGCTTTAGATTTACATAATAGAAACCAGTGGAATTTTTCTAGTACTTTTGAACAAATGACTTTGTTTTAGAGAAAAAAGGCATTCATTTTTAAGTATTTAGATGTAACCTATAAGCATCCTCAATATAAAAGTTAAAGATCCAATGAAGGTAGGACACTAGAGGAATATATTTAAATTAAATATTTATAAATAAATAAAATCACATGACCATGTAAGGTGAAAAGAAGTCAGCATTCTTTTATAATTAAAGAAGAGAGTGATTTACAGACTTTGAGGCTTTGGAAAGCTCCAGAAAGAAAATTATTTACCAAGTGATTGACTTCTAACCAGTATAGTCTTCAGGAAAAATCTGTTACCAATTTTGACTAGCTTGCTTTGTAAAGTCTCAAAAGAAAAATTGCTAATTTCCATTTTAAACATGCTATTCCTCCTCAGGAAATTTTTCCAGGTATCAGGATATTTGATATAAAAGAATGTTTTGGTTAAATTTTGTTAAAAATATATTGTATATTCTTATAAAAATAATCAATGACCTCATGTTCTTTGTTCTTCACTATTCATGGTAATGATCTCTCCTTATTCCTAGAAATGATGTTGAATGTGTTCTTACCCCAGCGTTCGCATATAAATGCTGTGGATGATTTGGCTCTTGAATAATAAGGACTCATCTTCAGGCACCATTAGCTGGGGAATGTTGGGAGGAATTTTTAGTTATTGAAGGCTGAACATGGACAACCATGACCTTACTATCAACTGTGATGTCCGAGGAGCCTCTGAGTCCGTGTCATATATCAGCTGTCAATTCAGGGAACCCATTCAGAAAAGGGCTTGAGGTGGATTCTTATCTTTCTAAATGCAGAGACTGTAAAGGATAAAATAATCTACTTGGGGTATTTCCTGTGAAAATTTCAAAACAGCACATTGACAGAAAAGATAAATTGTAATCAGCCTACATTAAGTCATTTGATTGTAATTGAAAAATAAAATCATTTGGCACTTAAGAATACTTCTAATCCTGGGGTGCCTGGGTGGCTCAGTCGGTTGAGCGTCCGACTTCCGCTTAGGTCATGATCTCGTGGTTCATGAGTTCCAGCCCTGCACTGGGCTCTGTGCTGGCAGCTCAGAGCCTGGAGCCTGCTTCGGATTCTGTGTCTCCCTCTTTCTCTGCCCCTCCCCTGCTTGTGCTCTGTCTCTCTGTCTCTGTCTCTCTCTCTCAAAAATAAATAAGCATTAAAAATAATAATAACAATAATACTTGTAATCCCTTTAAAAAAAAGGGGGGGGGGGGTACCTGGGTGGCTCAGTCAGTTAAGCATCCCACTTTTGATCCGGGGTTGGGTCACGATCTCAAGGTTGGTGAGTTGGAGCCTTGCATCAGGCTTTGCGCGGACAGTGAGGATCCTGCTCAGGAATCTGTCTCTCCCTCTCTCTGCCCCTTTCCTGCTTGCACTTTCTCTCACTCTCTCAAAAATAAATTTATTAATTAATTAAAAACTTAAAAAAAAAATACTTCTAATGCTACCACTGCCAGGGAAAGAAAGACAGAGCCAGACACGCATTGGCCACTCAATAGTTTATCCAAAGAGAATGGTACACACGATCCGTTCCAAAGTTAATTCTGGTCAAAATCTGGTGCATAACCTCAGCATGCATCATTTGTATTCTTGTGTTTAAACTATGTCTCTAAAAAATCTAACATCCCTCAATGTTTTCCTACCACTTAGACTGTGCGTCCTTTCTTCTAAGTAACATCTGAATTGTAAATAGGTCAATTTCAAAATAACCCTAGCGATTATTGGATTAAAATTATTCTATGGAAAATATTTTGGGCAACTTCTCACATTAGCTGAACTAAAATTTAGTCCTATAGTTTTATAGATGTTCTTGGTGCTTGAATTTGGGTCTACAAAAATAAAATGACTTACACAGAATTCTTGGCCAAACTTGAGGAAAGGATTTTGCCTCTGCTTCTTTCAGAATAGGATACCTGATAAACAAGCGAATTCAAGGAGAATTACAAGATTATGAGCACAAAGTCATGTTGGAGTCTTAGCCTGAACAATCAAAGATCTTCTTAGCACCCTCATTCAAAAGTTAAATTAGCCAATCTACTGTTATATGCCTGTTGGGAATAAAGATTGCTCTGATCCATAAGAAAAAAAGTGGACGTTAGATCATCAAAAGAAACTCAAGCAGAATTAAAAGATTACAGACACAAGGTCATTGATGAAGGTTTGGGGGGGGGGGTGCAGTCCGTGGGGTCTAGAGCCAAAGGCCAAGAAAGAATTCTTGGGGACATATTTGGTGCAAAAAGGTGATTTTATTAAAGCACAGGGACAGGACCCTGTGGGCAGGAAGAGTTGCTCTGGGCTTGTGTGGAGTAACTCATTATATGCTCTTAGGTTGGGAGGAGGTCAGGGATAGAGTCGGGTCTCTGAGGTATTCTGGAAGCACGGTTTCCAGGACCTTGAGGGACTAGCTGTTGCTAGGGAAATGCCATTTATTACCGTTTAATACAACCTCAGTCACGAGACCCTTTAGATCCCGGGGCCATAAACTTGGAGTATGATTGCCAGCATATATGCTGGGGCAGTTGAGATAAAGGAAGTAGACTTACAGGATCCTGGAGGTTAGAATAATGTTAAGCTAAGGTTCTCTTTTGCCCCCGGCAAAGTGTCATCCTTGAGGCAGCTGAGCTTCTAGAGGGAGGTCACTCTGCCAGTTTCAAGGACGTGTCAATGGGCTGCAGGCAGTAAGGGTATTTAATATTTCATTTGCCTTACTTTCCTACACTACCATGGCAAACACTTAAACCCCTTTCCTTTGTTTTTGGGTAGCCAGGAGTATCTGAGGAATATCACACATATTTCACCTGGGCCGGGGTGGGGGGGGGTTGGGGAGGGGAGCCTGTATTTTGCCCTCAGCTTGCTCCACACTCCCTCATCAGTCACGTTTTTCAAGCATGAACAACAAACCCAATCTATTGCCAGATGCATATTGGGAAAGAAGGCTGCCGTGACCCACGCCAAAACAAATAGGTTGCTATATACAACTTAGTATACATATAAAGTTGTTTTTTACATAAAACTTTGGCAAGAACTGAACTTAAGTAAATACAGCTCCCCACCACCTGTTGAAAATCATTTTGACACTAATGCACAGAGTTCTTTGCTCTGTGGGTTATTTGCTGAGGTTCAAGGTGGTCTGCATTTTATCATCAGTTTTCACTCTCTTGGCCCTGGTTCAATTCCAATTTAGGAGAATACTTGAAATACTGTCTCTCCTCGTAGCATGCAAACGCTCTAGGAATCTGATGCTTTCCAGAATAATCTATGCTTGTTCTGTAAATACGATCAAACACACTTTTCCAGGAAAGAACAGAAGAGATTAGATTTGCTTTAGCTTAAATTGTCTAAAGAGGGTTCTCAGTTGTGGACTTGTTCATGGGTTTAGTACAAATCATGGAAATTGAATCATGCATTTTTATTAGTCACCCAAGAAGCCTTTCGGTTTCAGGTTCTTCTGGAAAGCTCAATCACCCGTGGCTCTTCTTTTCACAACGTGGAAAATGTCTTGCCTGATCAGGAAGTTAGTCATTTTACATTTTGACATCTAAAACAATGAGAAGCTTAAAAACCTCACGAAATTACATTTATAAGCAACAGGATACGTCACTTTAAAGATGAAAATCTCAAGGATTTGTGGCGCCTTTCTTTGTTCCTGCTCATCCTATTTTACTTTTTGAGTGGCATATATTTTGTAAACATCTGCATTTGAATTCAAACAACAAATGTTGGCAATTAGTTCCCTAGCTTAGAGTGAAAACATTATTAATTTATATTGGCAGCTTTTGTATTCTGAGAGTGAAGCTTCCTTGTGTTTGTTTTCTTTCCCGATCAGTAGTGTTCCAAGGCAAACACTAATCTTTGTCATCCAATTCAAAAACTAGGACAGGGGCGCCTGAGTGGCTCGGTCGGTTAAACGTCCAGCTTCAGCTCACGTCATGATCTCACGGTTTGTGGGTTCAAGCCCCGCATCGGGCTCTGTGCTGACAGCTCAGAGCCTGGAGCCTGTTTCAGATTCTGTGTCTCCTTCTCTCTCTGCCCCTCCCCTGCTCATGCTCTGCCTCTCTCTGTCTCTCAAAACTAAATAAATGTTAAAAAATAAATGAATAAAGAAAGAAAGAAAGAAAAACTTAGGACAGGTTTCAACATAAAGTGTTCTGAAAAGGAGTGATAAAGTACAATTTGGGAAATGTCTGTCCTTTACAGTCCTCATTTTCTGGAGACTGTTTATCCCTTCTTGTTTTAGCAGTTGCCTCTGACTTGGTCACAGACATCCCCTGAGGCTTTTCTTTTCCATTTATTTTATCCATTTAAGGTTAACATACTAAGAGTTTTGCTACCGAGAGATTAAAATAAATATGTTTGATGGAGCTTTCTCAAGGCTCCTGCACTGACCACTGCCTTCTTCCCTGACTTCTCTGGCGTCTCTTCAATACGGGCCATGTTGAGGCTACCGAGTAGAGCTCTTCGCAAAGGGCCACATTTGAAGGGGGGGGGACGGGGGGGGGGGAGCACGTTCCTCTCGTTTGTGTGCACGGAAAACGAAGAGAGAAAATTCATCAGCGTGAAGTTTCCCTCACTCACTTTTTAAAATCACTTGGCCTGTGAAATTTCACTGTAAAATTCACTGTGATATTTAGTCACTCAGTATTGGACACGGCAGCTCCAGGCAAGAATAGGACACCCAACACGATCAGGTGACACGAAAACTACACAACTAGGATATTATCACCTGTATTGTTTTCAGCTTATAGTTCTAAAAAATAAGGTGGGGTGGAATATCATTACGGTGGTTTTATCCATTCTGTGTGTTTGCTGCTTTAGTGTTTACCAAGTACCAAGGTATTCGGAAGTTAAGCTAATCATTAAAAAAGAAATCCTTGTTGGGGCTGCCTGGGTGGCTCAGTCAGTTGAGCCTCTGACTCTTGATTTAGGCTCAGGTCATGATCCCAGGGTCGCGGGATCCAGCCCGGCGTCAGGATCGGCACTGAGTGTGGAGTCTGGTTAAATATCTCTCTCTCTTTCCCTCTGCCCCTCTCCCAGGCTGGTGCTCTCATTCTCTCTCTCTCTCTCTCTCTCTCTCTCTCAACAAAAGGAAATATTTTTCCTCTTGGTTCATAATTAAGTCTCCTATGATTTAAGTGTGTTTGTTCCAGGCTATGTATTTCACCATCTTCTCCCCGCCCCTCCAGGTCCTGGGAGAGAAGATACATATCATTGTACTTAGCTGGTGTTTGCATTTTGATTTTGTTCTTATAATTTCACAGTAGTGATGGACAAAACCAGGCTTTCTGGAAGAGGTGAACTTCAATGGCCATATTGCAAGACAATGATAGCTGATGAACAGAGCCAACCACATGAGGGCAGGAGAAATGGTCAGAAAGGAGGAGAAGGCAAGAACTCTGGCAGGGACAAGAAACACAGGGAGTTCATTTGGTGCTCTTTGCAGAGACTGAGGGAAAATGTATTTATCAAAAGTCTTTCTTGACAGATCATGACAGACTGCTTCATTTCAGCCTATCCCCACTTGTCCATAATGTCTAAATAAGTATTTTAGGTGATCAGATGAGAGAGTGCTGACGTACCTGGAAACCGAATATATGGGGGCTGGAAAAGTTTGTGTTCATCCAACTCAGGAGCAAAGGCAGGTTGGCTGGGGGTAAACCTCTCTTTCAGAGCTCTCGCTCTTAAAAGAATTGCTTCCTATGACAGCACGTCCTTCCCCTTTGGTCTTGGTGTATGGAGAAGTAAGAAACTCTAAAAATGGGCTGAAAGAATACGCCAGGGAAAGAACTAGGTCATCTCACATGACATAAAATAATGCACAGTATCTTAAAACTTTTTCTGCAGCCGGCAACATTCCACCAACCATTTCTAGGGAATTAACCTCAATTGTTACACAGCAAATACTAAATTGGAAAGAACCACAGCATCAGGTACTGAAACAGAAATAGGTTTTATATTTCCCGTGTCTTAAGAAGAAAAAATAGGTGCATCTCATCTTTCTTGACTGTTTCCTCAAAATACATGCTCAATTCATTAACTATTCCCTGGTAAGAAACTGACCCAGTAATAAATTAAATAATGTAAGGTCATGATCTCAAACAAAATAAATTAAATAATGTTAATAAATTGAACAATGCAAGGTCATGATTCCAAAGCACCAGACTACCTTTCAAAATTCTGGAAGAGGACGCTTAACAACCAATGGCCCTTTGGGGCTTAGAAAACAAAAACTCTTAGCATAAATGTTTGTGAAAGAAATTTAATTTTTAACACAGTTGAATTCCTCGCCATTTTCATCCATTAGTGGTCACCATTAAGCAAAAACCTAAGTTTATGTTTACGAGCAAGGACCAAATAGTAACTGAAGTTTAATTTGAATAGAATTATACATTCACCCCGATTTAGAATTCACCCCGATTTAAAATAAGACTAACGGTAATGTGCTATTAACTCCCAGGTACACCAAAAGCAAAACAAAAACACTTGTTCATGGTATTTTGTTCCACATACTAGTGAGCAAATTAATGCATCGTTTTCTTTCTACAGGAAAACTGGAGATTTTAATAACAAACCCTCCAAGGTCAAAATGAATACAGGTATGCTGTTTCTGTTAGTTTCGACCCTTTCAAAATCATCTTGGCCCTAAATCATTAAGTTTAGTACTCTGCTGATCTGATTCATCTGAATTCATTCCTTGACTTCTCTGTTTTTTGTGCTCCAATCTTATAGCTATCAGAAGTAGACTTTTCTGTTTTGTTATCTACTCTTACTCCCTTTTTCTATGATCGTATCTTGAAATGAACAGGAGTTCCTAAGCCCTAGAAAAAGTAGCGTATCATTTGATGCATACATTTGTAATTTCTCACTTAAAATAGGCTAAATTCGTAGGCAACTTGCTGCAGTAGAAAATATTCAAAGTCCCCCTTTTGTAAACACTTCACGTGAACGATGTTAGCAGACAGAGTGCCAAAGCTTCATGTGAGATCAGCTTAATTATTCTAGACATAATACACATAAAGTCATAAGTACTATATTTTTAGAATGAGAACACCATCTCCAAATAGCTTTAACAACACCGAGGTCTCTGAACTCTGTATTATGTAATGATACACGTTAATTGTGACAGTGTTTATGACACATGCTAGGTACATATGAATTTTCTTTCCACAGTAGAAATATTTTGAGTTCTATATTCACCTTTGCCCCCTTGACACTTTTATATGGGCCATCAACTGATTCTGAAAAACAACTTTCTCACTGCAATTCTGGAACCTGTGTTCACAGATAATGCCATTTCCTTCCACAAGTGGCCCCTGGAAAGCTAGCCAGTTACTCCGTGGCAAAGGGAAAAGGGTGGCCCGAGATATTTTCTCACATCAAGCGGCTTGCCTGGTTGCCATCTCTCAGTGTTAGCAAAATGCTCTGAGGGACGATTAACAACCATTGGTGAGAACCAATATCCGATCCCTAGATCAAGTGTAGAGATATGGACACTTGTCTTTCTGTCCGTGATCCTGTGGTTGCCCCTTAGCAGAAACCTGCTCTAGCTGACCTCAGAAAAGTGTGGGTCAGCCGGCCCCCAAAAATGCATTTATAAATGTGGAGAGTAACAGGCAAGATGAGGATATTGGAGACAGTCAAAACATATAAGGAAAGCTGAGAAATCAAGAGAGATGATAACCCTAGAGAAGAACCAAGTAGAGGCATTTGGACAGTTGGAGATGTGGGACCGATGTGGGAGAGTTAGACATGGGAAATGAAAGGAGAAATATTACAAGGCAAAAGGATTGAAGAAAGCAAATAGAACAGAGAGAACACAGCTGAACAGGAGAAGGCATGGTGTGAGAGTTGTTACTCCAGCAAACCGTCCACTTGAGGAGGTTATATTCATTAATTCTTTGCAGGCATCTCCTCACGGATTAAAGTTGAATCTAACTTCCCAATAGCCTTCATTTTGTGGAGTGCTGATTTGCCTTTATAGTATAACCCTATTCATGACAGAGGTGTAATATGTGATCATACTAAACATGCCATGTTCATTACAATGCATGCGGTAATTAATCTTCCTAATGTTGGAATTCAATCCTTAAATAGTAAAGTAGGCAGGGAGAAATTCGTGCGTTTGTTTAGGTCTCTGGGGTACTTGAGCCAAGTTATCACTCCAAGTCTGTTACATGAATGCAACCCCCTCTAAAGCATGCTCTCATTTAAAAGGAGTGAGTGTGGCTCTGTATAGAATGCTGATTTGCAAAGGTACTTTGCTTACCTGGGTGAATTTACACACATACAGGCATACAAAATATGATATTCGAACATATGCATACAAAGTGGGTTAGAAGTGACTGGACCCTTTTTTTTTCTTTTTTTAATTTTTTTTTTTAACATTTATTCATTTTTGAGACAGAGAGAGACAGAGCATGAATGGGGGAGGGCCAGAGAGAGGGAGACACAGAATCTGAAACAGGCTCTAGGCTCTGAGCTGTCAGCACAGAGCCCGACGCGGGGCTCGAACTCACGGACCGCGAGCTCATGACCTGAGCCAAAGTCGGCCGCTTAACCGACTGAGCCACCCAGGTGCCCCTGGACCCTTTTGTTTAAAACGCCACAGTACTAAAGACAGCATCCTCACCTTGAGATCTCACACACATCTTCAAGGAAGAGCCAAAAGTATCAACACATGAGTAAGTAGATACAGAATACAATAGATTTTTCTGTTCTAGCAATTTCACAGGTGTCTCAGCTTTTCGAGGGGAGCTCTTTATTAGACGGTGAATAAAAAACGGATTCTCACGTCATTTTATGTAGGTCTTAGCTTAGAATACAGACACAGTTTAACCCAGAGGTTCCTACACTTTCTGGTTTTACAGTGCCGAGATAGCTTAGGAAGTTTTAGCCATCCTCTCAAGCCAAAAGAAATACTTCACGGTTCTATTTATTAAGCAGTAGGTGCAGACAACTTAATAAGTACCCATGTTCCACCAACGGAGAAGCAATTTGAAAAAATAATGCGCTTTAACTTAAAAAAAATAATCATTTTTTTTATTCTTTATAACCACAGGTACTTACTAATGGGATGTGTGTGCCTGTGGGACGCACACACAACTTCTCAGACCATGGAATTAGAGTGTACATCACCACTCTCTTTTCCTGGCCCCAAATTATTTTCAGAGGGTCCTTGCTTTTTGCCGCAGTGATCACCAAAACCCAGCTTTTCAAAGATGTGATACCATCTAAAGGCGGACCACACAACTGACTATGTTGAAAATGGGACTAGCTCAGGCTAGTAGTTTCATGCAGTGTCTGATAGGGATCGCCGTGTTCTCCTCAAGAACACAAAATATCCTCCCAAGCCCTTGTGAAGCTCCTGATGGGGCCCGGGGCACCTCAGCACGCAGTTTTGGAACCATGGGCTGAAGGAGTAACCCCGAGTCTCCTCATTTTGAAATTTTCAGATGTTCAGAATTAACAGAACTAGAAGATAAAACTTCCCGGAGGTCAGTGTCTGCTTTCGACACGCTTGACTACACGATCCTTTTAGACCACTCATAGCTGCTATACAGCACACATTCAGTGACATTGCCTCCATTTAATCCGAAACACTCCTCTCTTGTAGATTTTATGTATTTATGTATTTATTTATTTTTGCCATTTGCTAAAATCGTCTTGGTGCCCCCCTTAAAGGTATCTTTAGTACTGTATGTTTCTACCATTTGTGTCTCTCTATGTTTGGCCTTTGATTTGTTTGACTTCGCTTCTGTTGCTTCATTTTTCGGCTCTAGTTATTATCTGCGTTAGGAAATCGTGATTTTCAACATATATTCAAGAAATTCTAGCTGGACATGGGAATCATTCCACCACTTGTAAATTCTACTGATCTTACTGCTTGCGGTTTTGCCAATAATTAATTCAAGTTTCACTTGCAAGCTCTCTTAAATTCTCTCGCTTCCCATAAACAAAGTGCATCCTTTTCTTTAAGAAATAAAGGAAAGGGGAAAAAAAGGAGATTAGCCTGGGGCAATATACAATGATGATGTTATCACATTGGTGGTTATAGGATTTGTTTTTCTTGTTATAACCTCCAAAAAGAATTCAATTTCAGTTGTTTTCATTCCCGGGGAAGGAGCAAAACTATTTATTGCACATTCCATATACAAAGGAATGTGGGAATGAAATTGGAATCTGTTCCTAACTAGAACATGAACCTTCCGATTTTAGAAGTCTTGCTACTCTGAACTTCTCATATCATGTTAAAATAGCTGATGCATTTTCACTTATTTTATTTCATGTTGTGATTTCCAGACAGTGTAAGTATATAGATCATCATATATATTGTTCAAAGGTATAAAACATTTTAAACATTGGTCATTTCAATCCTGTATATATCAATATTGCCTTTGATTCCAAATAGGAAGACAGAGAATTTCTAAAATGGTACATGTTTCTTTATGAGTCCTATAGATCAAATAGACCATGCCTGTATCAGTTAATAACTTTTACTTCAAGAAGTGATTCAAGCTACTTTTAGGAACCATAAATAGCTAAAATACAGCAAAACCTAAATGATGGATACAAAACATACTATATCATATGTCTCAGTCCTGAAATACAGGCTGCCCATAACTCCAAAAGCTACTCACACTGCTTATAAATTTAATATCAATTGAATTTAAATGGTACAAACGAAGTTGAGCTCCCTATTTGTGTTTTCATTAAAGAAAACCATTAATATGCTAAGTGTAAAATCTGTGTTTTCACTAAAGCATTGGCATCTATGGCTAAAACCGACTCCTGGTTGTTTGGTTCTGTTTCGTCTTAGTTTGGGGTGGGTGTGAAATTTTCAGATGTATCCCATGGTTACTCATTCTGGCTGTTCATCTTCCTCATGGATGTTTGGCACATTCCACCTGAAAATGCATGATAGTGCATGTGCTTTCTTCTTTGCTGTGGCCTCTGCTATATCATTTTTTTGCTTTCAGATAGCGGTGGGTGTGCTCGCAAACGTGCTGCCATGTCTGTTACATTAACATCTGTGAAGAGAGTTCAGAGTTCTCCAAACCTATTGGCTGCAGGTATAATATCACTAACTCACAGAATGTCACAATCTACTGGCTTTATCTGACCTTTCTCTCCTTCCAGAATTATCCTGTGTGGATGATGAAAGTGGCTGTAAATACCTTTCTAATGCCCTACGAGTTCTTATTTTTCTTGTCTCAAGAATAGCTCCTATCCCTTATGACTGTTTTTATTCTAAAAATAAAAAGCCAAACGAAACTGATCTCTTGCAAAAAGCACGTTAAAAATCTAATTAAAAACAACAGTCACCTGACAAAAATGTGTTGCGTAACAGCTACAAGTGTTAATAACGAATTCAGGTTTTTTTTTTTTCCACGTGAACTAAAGCAATATCATATTCAGTTAAGATAACTTCCACATGATTTGGTTGTTTTCTTTTTATCTGAAAACTGTCGGGTGGTGGGGACACGGGGTCAGGAAGAGGGATTTTCAGGAAACTGAATCATTATGAATTCACTTCTTCACCAAAGGTTGCAAACAATATGATAGAATAATAGTTTTGAAAAAGACCCTAAAACGTCCTTTAATCCAGTCACCAAAGACCCTTCTAATATATATTTTAAACGTCTTGATCCGAATAAGATTAATTGGTACCCTCAGATATAAATATCTGCAGAAAGCCATTGAGAATGTGATATGTCAGCATCCAATGAGGTGGGTCTCTGGATGACAAATGTCTATCTGACTTACCCAAGCCTGTGGGCACAACGTGTCTGTAGGCCCTGAAATATGCCTAGACCTTATTGTGACTGGTTTGTGGGTTGGCTGGTTGGTTAGTCGGCTTGATTGTGGGTTGGTTGGTGGGGCTTCCTTGTTTTTTTATTTATAATATTTGTAAGTTCGGGAGAAGTTGGAAAGAGATTGAGAGCGTTTAGATAATTTTAATTCATACTCTGCATATCAGTGCCTTTAATATACATACATTTACTGGTTAATTATAGTGAGAATGTCCTTGGTTAAAGCCACTTGATCCTAAAGTACTCAGCTATGTTGAGGGAAAAAAACAAGCTTTCACGTGCAGAATCCCACTCTTAGCCACCACCACCTCCAGGTCACCAGTGTATTTCAATGTACAAGTTTAAATACCGGGCCAGGTGGTTCCATAATATATTACATTTTTTAAACGCAAATCGCATTGCAAGGTATGTAGTATGACATCATTTTGGTTAAGAGAGATCTTCGTGTACGTAATTTGTACATGTTTATTCCTGTGTATATGAGCGTGGAAAAATGTTAGAAAAACTCAAGTGTAGTTTATGTTGGATACCCGAGAGAAAAGGGAAGAAAGGGCAATAGGAAAATAAATAAATAAATTGACTGATTGATTGGTTAAGTAAATAAGTAAATAAATAGAATTCCAGGGCCGGCAGGTGATTGGAATGCCTAACCACAAATGCCACCGGCATTTCAACCAAGTAAAATTCTGGCCCAAGCTGCTCAGACGCGGACCATCTGAGGGTACCATCTAGGGAATGTGGCACCACTTTAACAATGCCAGATTGTTATGATTTACAAAAGTTTACTAATGGAATAGTAGCATATTGAAACAGAGATTGCCATTTTGGAGACTCAAAACTAGAACACCATCAATTTCATAACACTCAATTTAGGAGAAAATATTTAATGCTTCAGAATCCAAATAATGGACAAGATTTAGTACTTTAGGAATATGAAATAATCTTCAGTAATAAGAGCATGCAATGGCTCTGGACCATTTAAGCTTTTTAAAAAAAATATTCATTTTTGAGAGAGGGAGTGCAAGTGGGGGAGGAGCCAAGAGAGGGAGAGGGGGACAGAGGAGCCGAAGCAGGCTATGCACTGACAGCAGCAAGCCTGATGCAGGGCTCGAACTCACGAGCCATGAGATCATGACCTGAGCCAAATCTGCATGCTCAACCACCTGAGCCACCCAGGTGCCCCAACCATTTAAAATTTTATATCATTAGGGGGCCCCTGGGTGGCTCAGTCGGTTAAGCCTCCCACCGTGGCTCAGGTCATGATCTCACCATTCCCAGGTTCAAGCCCCGTGTTGGGCTCTGTGCTGTCAGCTCGGGGCCTGGAGCCTACTTCGGATTCTGTCTCTCCCTCTCTGTCTCTGCCCCGCCTCCACTCGTGCTCTGTCTCTCTCTCTCTCTCCCTCGAAAATAAATGAACATTAAAAAAAATTTTAATTTTGTATCAGTAGGAGTAAGATTTCTAGAGAATGAAGTCCCCTGAACTTTGCTTTTCATTGTTACATTAAAACTGGATCTCTTTTGTATTTATTAGACACATAAGACATGATTCCTTTCTCAAGGAACTTTTAATTATGCTTGGAAGAAAGAAATCAGCCTCTTTTTATACCTCTCTTACATGATATGGTAGCCTTCACAAGAACTAATTCGACATAGTGTTTTTTTGTGAATCAAAAGAAGATTAGTAAGTACTTACTACATTAGGTATTATTAAAATAAAACAACCTTTAAGTAAAAGACTACCTCTGCAAAAGATTCTAAGCTCCTCTCTCTTCCCGCTCAGTCACAGAGTCAGTATGAGCTGCTAGCGATCAACTATTTGTCCTTCAAATCAGTGCCTTTCTCTTTATCTTTTAGGAGGAGTAATGTCCCAAGGGGCAATTCATAGCACACAGAGATTTTCAACCTAAGCTAGAGCCACAACAATAAGTATGTTGGCTATAGACTATAGAGATACCATAAGCCTCTCAAAGGACATTTTATTTTACCAAAATGCGTGGCAGTCTAAGATAACACCAGTATGGTGTTATGCTTTGGGACTGGACCACTGTGGTAAGAAACTGGGTCTTACCAACACCACCTGTGTATTATATATACACCCTTGGGAAATTCCATCTGCTTGGACTTCAAGTTTCCTTTCTTAAAAAAAAAAAAAAAAAAAAACCCAAAAAACAAAAAACAAACCAAGAAAAAATGAATTTTTTGACATTTCCTACCTCTCTGAGAACATAATCACTTCCCAAACTCACAAGGATTTGCCAGAATTAAATAAGAGTAAATGAAGAAAATAAATAAAAAGGCTTATCACAGCACTTAGAGACACAGTAGGCGTTCAATTAGTTGCCTTGAATTAATATGTTTAATTCTTGCAAAGCATTTGAACCCTCTAAAGAAAGGAACTATAAGAATTAAAATCATCATAATTTTCACAAAAGTATAGTTTATAATGTCTAATATAGCATACCAGTGGAAAGGAATTTAAACAAAACCTCAGGGGAGAGATTATGATATAACAGGTACCACAAACACAGCTACATAAACATCGTAATGGTGGAATCATCCAATTGGAAAGGACCTTTGAGGGCATCCAGCCCAATCCCCGAACTGAGCCACGAATGCCTCAACAAGTTCTGTGACAGGTGTCCACCACCTTCTGCCTGGACACAGGGAGTATTCGTTGTACCAGAGAAGAGACGTTGTAGTTCTTCATTCTCACACACCCTATTTACATGCACATGCAAAAGAGCCAGGGAATGATAAATCTGTCCCATTTACTCATTCTTTAATTTCCAGAGAAGCAATGACCATCAACTATACAGAACATTAGAAACTAAAATCTCTGATCCCTGGAATTCAAGCTCTATTTTTTCACAAATGAACAATCATGAATCACGCTCAAGATACTGGGCAAAAACCATTTCCCCCACGAATCTGCCAAATCATTTACATGCTAGACCTTAAAAAAAAAAAATCCTATATTCTCCTTATTTGACATGGTTCCAAGACGCTTTCTGTTACCTGCTCCAAATCACACTTGACCTCCCTTTCCTAAGCTTTCTTGGCAGAAATTAAATAAAAGCAAGGCTACGGTGAACAGTATTCACATGGGATGGTATTTATCTTTCAGTGCCTCTGAAAAAGCATAATAAAATAGCAAATCAGGACTTGATGTATTAGCTTTATACAACTGGATTTATTTTAAAGAAACAAATGTTGTACATTTGAATATCCTTAAGAGACCACCCCCTTAAGAGTAGACTTTAATCATTAACATAGGACTCATTAACATATGGGTTCATCCTGAAGTTTTAATCCATGGCCATTTTTCTCCTTGCTCCTTGCTCATAATTCTACACACTTGTGTCTACCATGGTAAGCAGGGCTATTCAGTAGAACTCATTTGAGTTCAACTGAGTAGAACTCAATTTGAGTACAGTTTGAAAAGCTCGCCATTATTAATATCTCATATTTCCTGTAGCATACGTACGGTTTCATTTGGAAGTCCCTGGGCCCAATACAGGGGAAGAGGGAAGCCTCTGGTTGAACCTAGAGTGACTATCTTGTGAGTCTTGCACTTAATGTTTATTCCCCTGTAGATTCCATAATCTCCAGCATGGTCACCAGTAAGAAGAAACAGAATTGCCCCTCTACAAACGACCAATTAGATAAAGTGCATTTCAAGCATCCTTCAAATCTGCTCTAAATATGCCTTCCTCCCCTTCACTGTGTCTATACCTCTTGTACTTCCAAGCATCTGACTCCTTCCACCTCCATCCCCGGCATATACCCACACACCCTTCACTATAAGCTCAGTTTTATCAAACTAAGGTGAAATAAACTCCCTACGCCTACACCGATGATTATGATATCAATAATAATTATTAATGCTCCTTCCCTTTTCATTGCCATTCCAGGTCCCAAAACTTGTTCCTTGTCCACAAACAGTATGTGACACCCAGGTGGTTATTACCTCTCTCTCCCTGAGGGCCCCAGAGCAGACTTCTAATGATTGCTCTTCGTTGCTAAACCGTGTTTGTTTTCTTTATAAAGTCCTCATCTTTATGAGGGGATTGAGAATTTCAATCACTTCTGCTTCCATTAAATCCTAGAAATAGAATCTAGTAGTAAACATTTCACATGTAAGTCTTCAAAGCTACTGCTTTTCTTTGCGGTAGCCATTTTATTATGGCAAAATGATTTGGAACTCATTGGAGATAAATTCCATACTAAATTAGCAACTATCACAAAGGATGAAGATTTGTCAGTCTTCTCTAACTCACGTGAGCTGGAGACATGGTAACGTACTCTGTGCTATGTCACATGTTTGTTCCTTTGATTTGGAAAGAGTCTATACCAAATATTTTATCTAAAAATCAAACTCTCATTTCTCAACTCATTTTTATCACTCCAAATTCATGTGTTTAGGTTTCAAAGTATCCCATAAGCGTTAGAAAGAAAATGAAGAGTCCTTTTCACATGTAACATTCGTGTTCTATCAGGCATTGAAATACAGCAATTTAATAATGGTCTCGGGAAACCTTGAGGAGTCGTCCAGCACTGGACAGAAGATCAGGCTGGATGACCCCTAAGGTCCTTTCTAAAGTTCAGGCTTTATGATTCTGTGAGAAGTTGGCCATGTGGTATAAAAGAACAAACTGATTACCTCAAGTGTACCTCGGTTACAGAGTATTCTTGACTGTATAATTCAGATAAACCCCATAGTAAATATGCCATTGAGCCATTTTCCAACTATGTTAATACTGAACTTGTTTTCCATAGCTTTCTGCAAGACAATGGAATATACCGTAACAGCTCTTTCATATTTGAATACAAAATGATTTTAAAATGGCAACAAGAAGAAAATTCAAAGTCCAGAGAACGATTTGAAAATATTGCAGAATATGGTGGAAACACCTACGCTTTCTTAAAATATAAAAATGAAATGCAGGCTACAAAAAAATTGACTGCTATCTAACATAGGACTTGAGTACGGTTACTAACACCAGGGCAGGGAAAACTAAGTATCTCGTGGCTTGATTTAATGCTTGGAGAAGCAGTTATTGTTTTCAAATCAGATACCTTTTGATCCTTTAATTTGGTATTTAAAAATTCATATATCCAGCTTGGGCAATAATAAGATAAAATTACATGGTTGCAATATTATTGAGGGGGAAAAAAATCAGTGTTTGTTATATGTGTTAATTACATATTATGTTTAATGAATGATATTTTAATTGAAATAAACATAAATGCACAAACCTCTCATTTACTAGATTGGACTTACTTCGAGTTTTAGAAATGAGATCATGTTTGCAAAAAAAAAAAAACGAAAGTGGTTGTGGTTCTTTCCCAAATGATCTTTACTAGACTGTTCATTTCTTTTACCCTGGTATTAATTTCAGCATTTCTTTTTCTTTTAGGACGTGATTCCCAGTCACCAGACTCAGGTACAGAAAAGCTATTCTGAATGACCATTACATTTGTTGTGAGTTTTTTTTTAACATATATGTAGTCACATTGTTGACCTCACAGTAAACTTCAATTGCATATACACTTATGTCTATGAAACTAAATTTAATTTCTAGAAAGAAATTAAATTCTATTTTGGAAATAAAAATAAATTTTACCAAAAAAAATGTTAAAAGTGAATGTAGATATTTTTGTATCCAATTTGTCTTCCCTTAATAAAAGCTTGGAGCTCTTACAATGATCGAAATCAAGAGACACTGAACGGCGATGCTACATATTCCTCTCTTGCAGCAAAAGGTTTTAGAAGCGTTCGACCAAACTTACAAGACAAAAAGTCACCAACTCAGGTAATCTTGCACGGCCTTGTTTACTGTGTTATTTTAAACATGGTTAAAAATATGCTTTAGAGTCCAGCAACATGTGCATATTTAGATGCATCTTTTATCTTTAATGTGTTTTTGCTTTTGGATCTGTATTCCTTGCCAAACTTGAATTCACAACTTAGAAGACAAGTTTTAAGCTCAAAACGGGCTTTGTGGGGCTTTTTTTCTGACTCAGTTCATAAAAGTACGATCACTTTCTACATAATGTTTATGATATTTCCTTAAATTCATAAAAAGCTGTCAGCCGATGCTTTGGTTTCGAAGTTATGCGGTCGGCCACACGTTTATTCAGTAAATAGGAGTTATGCAACTGTTCATTACATTAACTGAAAGAACCCTGTGTGGGAGATCTTAGTAAAATTGTGCCCCAAATCTTAAAAGTGTTACCGAAACAGTGTGAATAAATACAGGGTACCTATACCTCAAAGTCTAAAATTATGCATATATCCCAAGGTCTAAAAAATTTGCCAAGAGAACACATGCTCATTTTTAACATAATTTTCGAGAATATAGATGGAGTCAAACTTCATAATGTATTCTCCATACAAACCGTTTTCTCCCAGAGGGCAACTATCGATAATAAATTACAAGGCATCCTAAATGGAACAAAAAGGATCGTTTAATCTAGCCAACAAAATGTGTAGAATAATAAGGAGAAATGACATTGTTTTACTTTCTTTAAGGGTAAGGTTGACGCTGGTTTCTTTAATGACTAACTTTGACTTTCTCTCTGTTTTTCCTTCAACATTATTTCTCTCTCCGGATGCTTCTGGCAATCCAGGCACCCTTCCCACCGCCCAGAAAAGAGAGCTTTTGTAGTTCCTTGATAACCAGCCACACACAGGGTGACATTTTAGATCAACTAGTAACTAACACACAAACTCCCTCCTGTACGAAGTACTTTACTAGCAGAAAACCTCTTGAAGGAACTATGTATTCCAATGATGACTCAAACCAGACAATTGTGTATTCGGAAGAATCTAACACAACTGTGTCGTATACCCAAAAAATCACTAACCCGCTACCAGCAGCTGCCAGCCCTGGTCCCCCATCAAATGCTGACACCAGCACCCCATTTCTACAAGAGGATTACACGCAGGACTCTCAAACTCGACGAATTTCTACACTGAAACTAATCCATAACCAGGATCTAGGAAGTAGTGTCCACTTTAATACTCCACGGTTGTCCCAACCTGTTGAGGTACCACCGTGGCTCAAAAGGCCTTGCTCACCACCCCCTAACCCAGTGCCTGGGATATACACAGCATCTCTTTCCATTCAGATAACTCCTGTTTCAGGACACGATCCTGAAAGCCACAAACAGCTACCTGAGCTTTCTGCAGAGACCACAAAGATACCTCTTCAGCAAGAGAGACAAAATTCTGCAGTTGCTGCGGCCTCCCAGTCCTCAGACTGCCGGGTGGTACATTACACTTTCCAATCTCTTCTTACAGGTGCTCAGTAGAGACCCTAACTCCTCTGATTTGGGCTTCTTATCTAACCAAATGCTTTGTTAGTTTCCGAGCAGGAAGGGAAAGGAGAAAGAAACCGTCTTCTTATTTCAAACCCTACTAAGTTCATCAATAGATTTCTAGGTATCTTTTAATTAAAAAAATACATATCAACCAATAGATATCAACCAATATATATTGTGTATATGTACACAATATATATATATTGTTGTATATATATATATATACAACCAACCAATATATATGTGCATATATATATAATATACATGTATATTATATATATAATTTTATATATAATTATATATTAATATATAATTATATGTATACATAATAATGTAATTATAATAATGTAATATATATAATGTAATTATAATTACATTATTATGTATACATATATAATAATATAATATATAATATATAATAATATATAATAATGTAATATATATAATATATAATGTAATATAATAATGTAATATATAATGTAATTATAATTACATTATTATGTATACATATATAATAATATAATATATAATATATAATAATATATAATAATGTAATATATATAATATATAATGTAATATAATAATGTAATATATATAATGTAATTATAATTACATTATTATGTATACATATAATTATATATTAATTATATATTAATATATATAATTATATATATAATATACACAGATTTTTAATCCAGAAATCATGTGCTAACATTTCTTCCCTCTAAGTATTGATGAATTGGTTACCACTGAATACTCTGCAAACCACCTCAGTGCTCAAAGTATTTTTAAGTTTCACAGAAATATTTTTTATGTCAGGCCTTTGAGTGCCTCGATTTACCTCAGTTACCTATATAACATAATTAGCAATTACAATTCATTTTGGCAGGGAGCATGTATTTTAATTCATGCAGCATTTACTCCTTCGTACCTCAATATTCATTTTCACTGAAACTTGATCCGTTTCTACCTCTTAAAATTTATCTCAGGACATAGAGTCGTCAGTCTTTACTATCCAGACTGTTAGGAAGTAAACCCTTATTTCCCTATATGTAAAATGCTCTCATAGTGTCATTCTACTGGCATTTGTTAATCATTTAGAAGATAAATGCTCCTCTTCTTGGTTTCTGCAACACGATATAGTGTTAAGAGCATAAGCTTTAAGGATAAACAGCAGATTTCAGTTCAACTCCATCACTGGCTATGTGATGAGGCAACCTTCTTAACTTCTCTGTCAGTCTGAGCAAAGAAATGAGAATAATAATTAATCCTTAATTCCTAGGTTATGGTAGGACTAGGGAGAGAGTGGAAGAAAACTACTCAGCACAGAGCAAGCGCTACATACGAGGTGGCCATTAATAAAGATAAAATACAGCTACAGCAGTAGTGGGAGTATTGGAAATGCTAATACCCAAGTAAATAATCTCTATAACACGATTTCCTGCAGCTGCACTATTAAAGATCATCCAAAACATATCCTTGAAGAGATATATTTTTAAACTTTGTAGAAAATCAGACATCTGATTGACACCACATCCCTTTTCCCACCTGTACAGCAGAAACCTTAAGCTTACATGATTAAAAAGACAAAGGAGGGGGGGCGCCTGGGTGGCTCAGTCGGTTAAGCGTCTGACTTCGGCTCGGGTCATGATCTCGAGGTCTGCGAGTTCGAGCCCCGCGTCGGGCTCTGTGCTGACGGCTCAGAGCCTGGAGCCTGTTTCAGATTCTGTGTCTCCCTCTGTCTCTGACCCTCCCCCGTTCATGCTCTGTCTCTCTCTGTCTCAAAAATAAATATTGAAAAAAAAAAAAAAAAGAAAGACAAACGGGTACTTTCATACCTCTGCTAAAAAGATCTCCTTCATCAGCTGATTGTGATATGCAAAATTAATTCATTAGCGAAATTTCTTTGAATTAAGGTAATATCTTTTGAAAGCCCCTATGAAATATGATAATAATTATAATAGCAACTAAAAATACTAGGAGTTTATTATATGCAGGGAAACTGAAGTTCGATAACTTTCTTTTTCCACGGTTTTGCCACTATCCATGCCGACCAGAGATAGTTGGTTTCATTACATAATCCCCAGAGAATCAGCATGAAACACAAATTAAGCTGTTGAGAACCTGTCACTGTTATTCATCGAACAATTATTTACCGGGTATCTACTATGTGTCAAGTCTGTTGTAGTCACAGAGCTGTATTTGAAACTATTGAGAATTAAAATCTTGCCAGAGAGAGGCAAAACGTAATAAAAAAAAAAACTTAGATTATATACATCAGAAGGAGATTCTGTAAATAACTAAGCAATACTAAGCAGGGATCCGGGGAGCAGAGTCCACGTTATTTGGGGTAGTCAAAGGATCCTCATTGAGAAGACCGAACAGCTTTGAAGGGGGACGACTATTCCTGTCAGAGAGAGCATCGTGTAAAGGCTTTAAAACTGAAGCATGCTGGGGCTGCTCGAGGACCAGCAGGGAAGCCAGTGGAAAGGAGAGGGAGAAAGGCAGGCACAGAGGAGGCAGAGGGGACGTCAGAGGTGACAGTGGCCAGATGACAGCAGTCCCTGCCAACACTGCAAGGATTTCAACTTTTACTCTCAATAAAAATGGGAGCCATTGGGAAATTTCAAGGCTACCGCAATGGTCATTTAACTCGCGGTCTAACTGAATCATTCTGGTAGCTCAGGGGAGAACAAACGACGCTAGGGCCAAAGGAGACCAGGCAGCCAGCTAGGTGGCTTTTGCAACCATTTACGTGAGAAATGATGGTGCTCAAGGCAGGGTAGAAGCAGCAGAGGTGAGGAGAAATCAGATTCTGGATGTATTGTGAAAATAGAGAAAACAGGACTGCCTGCCAGACTGCATGGGGGACGTGAGGGAGAGAGAAGAGTGAAGGCTGACGCCAAGGTCTTGAATCTTTGCACCGGAGGAGGATGGAATTTGCCAGCCTTTGCCCACACAGACTGGATAACTTCGGGTAGAGCAGGTCTGGGGGAGAGTCAGAGGTTCCACTGGGATATGGTAAGTTTGAGGTGTCTATGAGATATCCACCTGCAGGGGTGGAGAAAGCGGCCCAATATAGGAGCCTGGCATTTGTTTTCCACAACACATTTTTTTAGGAGTGGATTAAAGTTTATTTCATCTGACCTGCAGTGTGTTCCACGATGAGAGTGTATTGCCCTTTATAGCATTTTGTCAAAAGGTGGCATGACATTATTGCACTTTGGGCTTGCTTTTATTGATTGATTGATTGATTGATTGATTGTAGTAAGAATATTTAACATGAGATCTACCCTTTTAACAGATTTTAAAGCCTATCGTTAACTATAGCCACAATGTTGCAGGGCAGATCTTCAGAACGTATTCATGTGGCATAACTGAAACATTATACCTGTTGAACAGCAACCCACGTCCCTCCCAACCCCCCCGCCCCTGCCCCTGGCAACCGATTTCCTGTTCTCTGCTTCTCTGAGTTTGACTGTCTTAAATACCTCATGTAAGCGGGATCGTGCAAGATTTGTCTTTCTGTGACTGGCTTATTTCACCGAGCATAATGTCCTCAAGGTTCATCTGTGCCTCACGTGACAGGATTTCTTTCTTTCTTAAGACTGAATAGCATTCCATTGTATGTACATATCACACTTTCTTTACTCCATTCTTCCACTGATCCATATTTAGGCTGTTTCCCCATCTTGCCTATTGTGAAAAATGGGCATTGTTAAGTCTCATTTTCCACCTAATGGCCTCTCACAATGGTGACCTTTGCATTTTAAATACTTACACTCCACTCCAAGTTCTGGTGAGAAGTCTCATCAAATACTGAGAGCTGTAGGCTACACTCTATGAATCAGCCCAATATAGGCTCCATTATAAAGAATTAGCCTCCCAAGAAATTACCAGACCCAAGAAACAAAAATTCTCTACACTGAGAAGTGAAAAGGAAACTTCAGTGTTCTACGAGTTCCGTTTACTTTTTTTTTTTTTTTTTTTTTTTTTTTTTTTTTTTTTTGCTGTTTTTGTTAAAGTCTGTCCGTTGGTTTAAGAAGAAAACATGGGGCGCCTGGGTGGCGCAGTCGGTTAAGCGTCCGACTTCAGCCAGGTCACGATCTCGCGGTCCGTGAGTTCGAGCCCCACGTCAGGCTCTGGGCTGATGGCTCAGAGCCTGGAGCCTGTTTCCGATTCTGTGTCTCCCTCTCTCTCTGCCCCTCCCCCGTTCATGCTCTGTCTCTCTCTGTCCCAAAAATAAATAAACGTTGAAAAAAAAAAAAAAGAAGAAGAAGAAAACAGCAACCTACTTTTAGGAATTTCTATTCTCTCCATATTTGATAATTGAACATATTGTTTGATTTTCTTACTAATTTATAAATAGAACCAAAATGAGGTGTGTTACCCGACTATCGCTGTGGGAACAGATACCCTGTTGCTAAAAAAGTCACATTGTTCTTCAGTGTCAGATAAGCGGAGGTCTAAGCCAGAAGCTTTGAAAAGACAGCAAAAGCGACACCCTAAATATTTTCCCTGGCATTTGTGAATGCTGTTCCCGTTGCTTCAGGAGGATGATCTCGACCCTTCTATTATGAAATAACCTAATCAATCATTTGTCAGAGCCTACTTTCACAGCTGTGGCTGCACATATGTTAGAGACTCAGAGGAGAATCTATCTCGCTGTCATGCAGAGGAAGGAGCAAAGTCATCTCTGTTGCTCCATGCAATCAAGATGTCTAAGTTAAGGAAGGCAGAATAATGAATACATGTCAGCAGCGCAGAATGGTAAGAAAGGTTTAGAATACAAAGTATGCTTTCTGGGCCAATCCCATCAATACCGCACCGATCGCTCATGTGTTCCATTAGGACGGCCAGCCAACATCCCATATTCTTCTCTGTGAGTCTGTTATGCTATCAGCTGATGGCAGTTTTCATATTAATGTTCTCCTTACCCTACTCTTTGCTTTGGGCAAAGCATGCCTGTGCTTTCCAGGCATTTCATTTTTTTTTTTTTGTACTAAATGCTTCTTTTGGTACTATACTAAGGACTTTACGTACATTTCCACACTTAATTTTCACCAGCTTTAGGAGATGGGTTTTACTAATGTCCACATTTTACACATGAGGAAACGGAGGCCAAGGGAGACTAAATGACCTGCCCACGTCTGTCTGACTCCAGATCCACAGCTCTAGCAGTAGCTTCCACTGCCTCTATTTTCTGAGATAACCTGACTCCTGAACCCCATCTTCTGGCAACATTCTTAAAATATGACACCTTCCTGGATTCAAAATCATATTCTCCATCAGAGTACCACAGAGGACAGTGGAAATATTCACTCCCCTGATCAGATACCACACTGTGTGTCCGAATCTGGGTGACGATTTTGGATCACTTGCACCCACAGGTAGGGACTATAATGCTTTTAGGATCTCTGGTAAAAGGGTCCTCCTTATGAGACTATGGGGCAATCTTGCATCACTGAAATGCCAGTGTACAGCCAGGCCTTCAGGGAACAGGGGAATGACCAGTTAGCTACTCTTTCCCCATCTTAGATGCCACCTAGTTCCTTCTGTCCTCTGTGGGTCAGCCTCGTTCTCTCTTAGCTTCTATCCTCTCATTGCTTCAAGTTGTCTGTGGATTCCTATGACATTGTCTGGTGCTAGTTATGCATGAACTTGTGTCTGGGGTTGTGGGGAACACTACTGCCTGACTGGGGCATTCAGTGTCATATAATTCAAATTCCCCGGCAGGAGGAAGTGCCTAATTGGCCCAGTTCAGTTCAGTTATTCTCCTGAACAATCAGCTGTGGCCAGAGAAATGGAATCGCCTAATACAAACATGGCTGCCAGGTACTTCCTCCCCAGCATCCTCAGGAGGGGCAGAGAGAGGAGGTTGATTATTACAGAAGCAGGAAGGGGGGGCGGGGGGGGGGAGGTAAAGATTGACTTTTATTTTTCCTAAAAATTCTTAAATTGTTTATTTAAAAATTATGGAAATTCAAAGTCTTAACAATGAGATGGATAGTTATATTATAAAACTCCGTTATAAGTACCCATCGGCAATTTCCATTATTTGGTCATCCATTTTCAATGGTCAACTCCAGTTATCCTGGTAGTGTTTTAAAATCAACATAAGACACCATTCCCTTAAGTTAGTAGAAATTTTAGTACCTTTATCCAACGAGTGAAGAGAAAAAAAATAATGAAAGAACCATTATGACACCCAATAAAATATAAATGATTTCTCAATATAAGGGGATTGATTCTTACGTAATTCCCTCCTAGATTTTTTTATTCAAGTAAATTACTGTCTACTCTATGGAAAAATAGAGAATAAAACCAGTCAAATCCCTTGCCTGATATTTCTCAAGTATTCTGTATGCTCCTCGGGAAAGGAGACCTACAAGGTTAAGGTGCCAGACCACAGTAGCATGTCAAGCTAACTGGAGCCCAAGACAGAAATAAAAATATGTGCCCGTATATATATGTTGTTATGTATTGTTAATTTTTTCTAGGACATTGAAGTCATTTTTAAAATATTGGAAAGTTTAAAAAGTAGGTGCATTAAAACCAACATTACGTTTCAATATTTTATTTACACAAACAGAATTTATTATAATCTTACTTCCTCTTAATTGAAAATTGTCTTCTTTGTGATCATTGTTAGTCAAGGGGAAATTGTCTAACACAGCTATTCTCTCCACTGAGAATGAGTTCAGGAAAAAGAAGATTTGGGAAATTTTACTGATGGGTTTGCTTTCACTAAAAAAATCCAGGATACAATTTTTTCCTTTTTCCTTGGTCTTCAGTGTGACTTGTCATGTTATTTAAATTTTTGGCATTTGGTTCTGTATGGATTTTGGGGGGGACATTGATTTTGATTTTTTTTCTAAGATTGCATGAAAATAATATTTGTCTCAATTACTGAATTTTTTTTAATTTTTTTAATGTTTATTTATTTTTGAGACAGAGAGAGACAGAGCATGAACAGGGGAGGGGCAGAGAGAGAGGGAGACACAGAATCTGAAATGGGTTCCAGGCTCTGAGCTGTCAGCACAGAGCCCGACGCGGGGCTCGAACTCACGGACCGTGAGATCGTGACCTGAGCTGAAGTCGGACGCTTAACCGACTGAGCCACCCAGGCGCCCCTGAATTTTTTTTTTTTAATTTTGAGAGAGAGAGAGAGTGCATGCGCAGGGGAGGGGCAGAAAGAGAGAGAGAGAGAAAGACAGAATCCCAAGCAGGCTCCATGCTCAGTGTGGAGACTGACGCAGGGCTCGATCTCACAGTTTGTGAAATCATGACCTGAGTTGAAATCAAGAGCCAGACACTGAACTGACTGAGCCACCCAGGTTCCCCCAGGTACTGAATTTTTGTCACTCCTTTCAATTTTGCACCCAAGATAAGGGTCTCCTCGTGTCCCCTGAGGCCTGGAGTTGCCAACTATGCTTCCTTTCCCTGTGCCCCAGTTTTATACCAAGCCCACAGCCGACGACCCTTTTCTCACCTCCAGCTTCTGGATCTACAGAGTCAGCAAACTGACGGCCCACGGGCTTGTAACCATAGATACGTTTGGCTGGCCTGCCATGGGGTTTATTTTATTTCTAACTTGGCCGCCTTTAAGAGGAACATGCCTTCTCCATCCTACTGTGGTTCTCACTATTCCCTCTTACCTAACGCCTGACCTGATCTACCCATTCTGGGTACATTCCTGGCCCTGGGTAGGCACTTGAGTTGGCAAGGCCTACGCACGACCAATACACCTTTTCCGCTGCTGAAACTCATCCTTCCCGAGCCGCCTCATTCCTTAGTTCCTCAAGGAGTCCAGCCTCGAGTTAGTGATCTCTTTCATCCACAACTTCACCTTAGCATTCTGGGTTGAATTCATGCGGACCCAGATGTTCAATGCTGCTCTCTCTTGGAATATTGAGTACCTTGGGGTTTAAGCGCTGCCCCTTCCCTTTGTAGAAACCAGGCAGCAGCAAACTGGTGTCTCTAGCTCCTCTCTCCCTCCCAGCTCAACAGTTGGAGAAAGTGAAAAGGAACTTATACCCACAAAAGTTGGGGACTGTGGGCCTACAGCCAAGCACCTTAACCTTATATGTCTTGGAAGATGGAGACACAAAACAACTATGATGATTTTCTGCAGTCATCTGTCTATCTGCCACAAAATTCAGCAGGAAAACAAATTCTCTTGTGTTACGTTAGCGTTTCCTACTCCAAGTAGTCTGGATTGACAACATACTTCCTCTTCCCTTTTCAGGCTCTTGCCCCCACTCTTGTCACATTTTCCTCAGAGAAACATGTAGCATGTGGTTTTCTCTCCTGCTGTGTCTAAGAGGGCATCTCATCAACGAGGAGACCAGGGTCACGCAAAAAACTAGTCTAAGATGTAATTTACATCTTTACAGCAAGCTATTTCAAAGCGTTTGTGTGAGTAACCTATAGACTTGATTTTTTTTTTTTTAGTTTCATCTATAGTAATTTAAATGTGGTATGACTCACCAAGATGCATTCCATCCGTTACACACACGCGCATTAGGACTCAAAATTGCGAGCATATCAGGAGGTAGGGAGAGAAATTGGCAAAGTGAAAGAGTTCTGCAGACAAGCTCTTGAAAGAACAAATGAATGGATAGAGACCATCCCTAGACACCATGCCACACAAACAAATTGATCACATTACCCATGACAACTGTGGTTTTAGAGACAATCTGCTTTGGCATTTGACATGTTTCAAGTCCAAAAGGATACATACAGTAAGCCAATCCAGGGACAGATACAGTCATTAGCTTTTCCTCTTAATTTTGAAGGGGAAAGAACTCCTTTGAGCAGATAACTCAAATCCTTTGGCATGATTTACATTATTTAACAGAATTTTCACTGAGCATAAGTAAAACTAAAGAGACCCATGTTACATGAAAGCTCTTCAGTGGAATTACATTATTATGAGAAATTCCAAGGACACCATACTCACCCAAGATAGCTTTGTATTGAATTGCATTCAGAATTCTAGCAAAATCCTTACATCTTAAATTATCATTATTGTAGTTTCATAATATTCTAGTTTTACTTCATAATAGTGTAATTTTACTTTATTATAAAAATGTAATAATAACATGCATACATTACTACGAGAATATTTTAAATTCTGGGTAACTTGGAGATTTCTGCCAGTTAATTCTAGAGATTTTATTTTTTTTTTTCAACGTTTTTATTTATTTTTGGGACAGAGAGAGACAGAGCATGAACGGGGGAGGGGCAGAGAGAGAGGGAGACACAGAATCGGAAACAGGCTCCAAGGCTCTGAGCCATCAACCCAGAGCCCGATGCGGGGCTCAAACTCACGGACCGCGAGATCGTGACCTGGCTGAAGTCGGACGCTTAACCGACTGCGCCACCCAGGCGCCCCTCTAGAGATTTTAAAACTGTATACAGTAAAGGGGGCATCTGGGTGGCTCAGTTGGTTGAGCGTCCAACTTTGGCTCAGGTCATGATCTTGTAGTTCATAAGTTCAAGCCCCACATCAGGCTCTCTGTTGTCGGCACAGAACCCGCTTCAGATCCTCTGTCCCCTCTCTCTGCCCCTCCCTGACTTGCGCTCCCTCAAAAATCAACAAAACATTAAAAAAAAAAACTGTAGAGACAGTAAAAAAGTATCACTTTCAAAACAAGTATGTTTAAACAACAACATCAGCAATCATATTAAATAAAAATAGGATAAGGAAACCTGTCTTTTTATCCAGGGTTGGAATTTCTTAACTTGTTAGATTAATCGAACAAGTTGAGAAATCAGATTGTTAGATTATGGTATCCACAATCCCCAAAGTTTATGCGGAATTTTATGTAGGCATGAATTTGTACACTTTTCTTAAGAGAAGAGTCAATAGTCTTCATCACATTTTTGAAGCTGTGACTAAGAGAAACCTTTTTGCGTATTTGTTTTAGAAGTATTTGTTTAAAAGGCTAAAGAAAAAAATTAATTATGACTTTTTATGAGAGGAACAGTTGTATGGCACCAACAGTTAGGAAAATGCTGGCTGGCCAAGAACACCAAATAGTACCACCTAAACTTTTCCTAGGCAAGATTTCTAAGTTTATACAGTTTTCTTTAATTCATTCCTCACCCTGGTATTAATGTCCTGCGATACTTCTGGCTATCTGTCTTACAACTGGCACCACACCAAACACTCAAAAACAAAAACAAAACAAAAAAACCTCTATTCTGAAGGGGGAAAGGAAGAATTAAGAAAAAAAAATTCTTTTTTGCTTCAAAGTTTCATTTACTCATGACGAGGCTGATGTTTATCATCACAGTTGACATGTGTGGGTAGACATGACAATGGTCAGAAGCGATAGCTAGAAAGCCTGTAATGGGCCATCCACTCTCTTCCTTTGACAGACAGCCCCTCCACCATGGTTTTTAGCCTCTTGGGTTATATAGCCTTGGAGGCATTAAAACTTATTTTTCTCCAGTTTCTTTCTCCTTTACCTAAGACTTAAAACCAACAGTGGCTCTAACCAACTAAAGGTACTTTCTAACCATCATCAGGGGCTGGTTTTTGTCTTCACTTCATTTTCACAAACAGGTGTCTCCATTTGCACAGTCAGGATATTTTAAAGTTCAATTCTTTCAGTGTTTTATAGTGAAATCAAAATATCCTTTCCACTTCATTGTTTTTAGTTCCATCGTTCTTTAGATCTGTAAGTCAGAAAAAAATGGGGTAACCTGTTTTTTTGGGGGCGATTATTTCCAGGGGGGAGGCAGTCGGGGGAAATCTGCTATAAGATTTTTCTGTTGAAGCGAAAGGAATTCTGCTGGCCAATAGACGACCTGATATTATTTTGCTGTCACAGGGACACTATACAAAACTTCCGAGGGAAAAATTCCATGATGCCAAGCCTCTCAAGCCCCCACCCAAAATTACAATGCAGTGCTACGTGAAAATTGGTCTTATTTCCAAAAACACTTACCGGATTTATTTTCCTCACTTTTTCATGCTTGCTCTGTACTGAATGCCGGTAACTAATCCTTTGAATGTATTTCTTAAAAGGGCTTGCAAATACAGCTGATGATTAAGCTGAATAAAGCCTTCTCTGCCACATTGCAAAAAGAGATGTTCTTATTAACTGAATAATTTATATCTCTTGTTATGTCTCCCTCATACTCAGCCTGGAAACCAGAACTTAGCTGCCCATGTGCCAGAGGTAAATGCTTCACAGGCTCACAGGCAAAGCACACCAGAAGCCTCTTCACGCTTTTCCTTCCGTGGTGCTTTTGAACTGAACCACTTCTTACCTGACGGCGACCCCAGCCCAGCCTCACCGACTCTGTCACCACCTGCTGATCTGGGGCCTTCACACCTGCATAGACCGCCCCCCCTCCCCCCGAGCCTTTCACGCTGCTTTTTGCAAACCCCTTCCCCTCGCTCCTGTCCTCCCTGCCCAGAGTCACACCGCAGACTCTCTCACTTACAGACTTGTCCTGCTCCTCCGGCGAGTTCTCCCCAACCATCCCGCATGCGCTCAGGAAGCTGACTCCGACATCCCTGACCGGTCTGCTTAACTGACTGAGCCACCCAGGTGCCCCCGACGTCCCTGACCATTCTGAAACACCTTCCCGACCGTGGGTCAGAGGTCATCTGTGACAGATTGCAGCACCAGGTGGCCATGCGGGACATTATTCCTCCTTCCTTTGCCTCTGCCACTTTTTAAACAGATCTCCACGGGCCAGACACAAGGACTGATTGGTTTCTCGTCTGGCATCTCACTTTGTTGCCAAGCGTTTTTATTCACGTAGGTGTAAATTATACCTGAACCGATTCCGCACAGTCTGTCCAGAAAATCCTCTATAGTCATCCTCATAAGCCTACTTTCAGCTGAAAAAGTCAACTGTCTTCTGATTCATTAAAAAAAAAAAAATTTAATGTTTATTTTTGAGAGAGACAGAGCATGAGTGGAGCAGGGCGTGGGGGAGTGTAAGGTGGGGAGGCGGAGAGGGAGACGCAGAATCGCCCGACGCGGGGCTCAAACTCAAAAACAGAGAGATCATGACCCGAGCCAAAGTCAGACGCTTAACCCACTGAGCCATCCGGGCGCCCCTATTCTGATTCATTTCAGAGTCATTTATATTTACACTGTGTTGCTCTAGCTAATGAGTTGTACAGTGATTTGCTTTGATAAGTAGTTATCTCAAAAAAAGAATAAATTATCTCAGAAATTTAGATAAGTATACATATATTATGATGATCAAGTTATAGCAAAAGTCTTCACATTTTTCCACAATTTTAACCCAGTCTTAAATCCTGGTAGATAACAGTTTACCTCTGAGATTCATATGAATTTGTCCTGTGTGAATAGTTCACACACCCTTGTTTCTCGCATACATAATTGCTGACCGCATGATGCTAATTCTTGCTTCTCTTTCACTAACCGCTACATCTTTTGAACCTATCTGTCTTATAGGGGCGAACGACGTAACTACTCGTAGTCTACACTGCAGAAATTTAGCCCTCTGAGCTTTTGGAATTGTTTTTCCTGAGCCATTCTGGGTTAGACATGTATGAATTCATTTATTGTTTTGTATACCAATAATTCATCTTTCGTTTAGAGCAATATATAAATAGTCCCCATACAAATGATATCATTTAAATAGGTCTATATGGCAAGAGGCCCTAGCAAATGATTTATGAATAACTAAATGCTTTCAGATTTTAAGGCACAGATTTTTTTTTTTTAAGTTGATTTATTTTGAGAGAGAGAGAGAGCATGAGGGTACAAGCAGGGGTGAGGCACAGAGAGAGGGAGAGAGAGAGAATCAGAAGCAGGCTCTGCACTGGCAGCATACAACCCGACATGGGGCTCAAACCCACGAACTGTGAGATCACGACCTGAGCTGAAACCAAGAGTCAGACACTTAACGGACTGAGCCACCCAGGCGCTCCTAACGCACACATTTGCCATCACATATAATGTATAGACAATGGCTTCAGTTTGAAAGGTATCTAACTTTAGGCAAACAAAAAAAGTGGAGAATTTTTTTCTAAAATTGATTTTATGATGAGGTTTGAAATAAGCACCATTGTAAACAAAATTTTAGTTGTGCTACATAATTTTTATGTCATGTCAATGTCATAAACCTGAAAATTTCATGCATGGAGAAATAGTATAAGTCACATGCTTTTCAAGACATCGCAATTATAGAAGACAAAAGACTTTTTAGTATCTTTCTTAAATACTTAACAATACTTTAAATGGGGTTTAGTATTCATTCAATGGTTGGGTATAAAACTTTGCCATGAAATGTTCCCATTAGTGACTGGCTACAGAAAAAACAAAACAAAACAAAACAAAAACCCCTCACTTTGCAGGGCTAACACCCTACCTGCCAGTACAGCTAGAAGCTCAGTGGTCCTGGGATTCTCCATGTTCTACTATGTTTTCAATAGTTCTCCATTTTAAAACTTCAAGGAATAGTAGGGCCTTTAACCAAAAATACAGAACAGTAATAGCATATATAATTACGTACTAACCAATTCAATTTGCTATATTTAGGACTCCTTAGGAGTCTGAAAGGCCTACATACATATAGTCTTACAGGCACAATCAGAGCTAACTAGACCTGAACTTAGTTTCAAGTTGCAGTTCAAATTGCACATAGGTCGTCCATGAGATGATTTTCCTAATAAGTATTACACTATAACAATAAAGTATTTTCTAAAATTCTAATGGTATTATTTCATTAGTAAAATCCTGGTCCGTTTAACATGATGAAAGATGAAGTCTATTTGCAATATTTCTTTTCTTTTTTTTTTTTTTTAATTTTTTTTAACATTTTTTAATTTTATTTTTGAGACAGAGAGAGACAGAGCATGAACGGGGGAGGGGCAGAGAGAGAGGGAGACACAGAATCGGAAGCAGGCTCCAAGCTCTGGGCCATCAGCCCAGAGCCTCACGCGGGGCTCGAACTCATGGACCGCAAGATTGTGACCTGAGCCAAAGTTGGACGCTCAACCGACTGAGCCACGCAGGCGCCCCTACAATATTTATTTTCTTAACCCATAATCAATATTATTGCAACTATCAAAATAGGATTCAAGCCAACTTTCCTAAGTTTAGTAACACAGTAACATGATGGTTTTTCTTAAGAATTCTGCTTTTAACACTCATTGTAACACATTATAGCAATAGTACCATAGTTATATTTACAAAGAACAACCAAACCAATGCGGGCAAGGTGGCAAAAATATCCTCAGGTAATTTATCAAACTTGTAGACAGGCTCTGAGGCATTTGGGTGGGCCAGTGCCTCGGATCATGTGAATGTCCAGTGCTGTTCAGGTATAAGACCTATAAGATATGGTTCGTGACAGGAGAGTGGTTTCTGTAATAGCTCAGAGAAGTACTTAATCAGTAAGGACAATCACTGTGATGGAATATTTATTGACCCCAGGGCAGATGTGGTATGGCTATAAAAATATGAAATTAAATTAACTCGGCCATTTTCAAAACATGAGCTTTAAAATGACAAATCAAGGAAATACGTAAGTAATTGACTACCTACATTTCAGGCCTGTATTGTAGAAGTTTAATTTGTTTTAGGATCAGTAGAAAAGTAGAAAAGGTTCGCAAATGATGGTTCTTTATCTGTGTTTGTGTGTATTCAGCTGTAAAGTATTTTAACCAAATGCTCTTACTAATGTTTCGTCTCATCTGCATGCATTATATAATCTCCCCCGTGCCCAGGCTGGGCGCTGTGTTGCGGATAGAGAGGCATCCTTAATAGTGGTGAGCTCAGCCTCTGTGAACTAAGTTGATCCAATTCAATTAGAATATGTACCCATTGAATATCTACTATGTGATTAGCACAGGTCGAACATTATAAAAAAACATAAAAGCAGCACATATACGACTATCTCCAACAAGTATCTTAAGATCTCGCTGGGGATATAATATCCTCAGATATAAATCAATCAAAACAATAAATTCTCAAGAAACCAAAATGAGACCCATAAAGTACTAAATGAGATTGCAATAGGGAGAAGCCAGTGGTTTATCATGCCTTTCTGATGCTTTGCCAGAAAAGATTGATTCTTTTAGAATAGGATAGATTGCTTCATGATACGTAAATCCAAACGGTTGTGTTCCTTATATTCCTCACTTTGCCTGGATGTCTCAACTCTCTTCTCAGAGCCAGATAACGGTGAATGGAAACTCAGGAGGTGCTGTGAGCCCAATGAGTTACTATCAAAGGCCGTTCTCCCCTTCAGCTTACTCTCTCCCAGGCTCGCTCAACTCAAGCATTATCATGCAGCATGGCCGGTCACTTGGTAAGTCTTTTGCAGTCATGATTTTCATGACAACTTCATATAACAAGTACAAACCACACGAGAAAACCATCAGAGTAATTTTTCCAAAGAGGTGGGATATTCAACACTCCAGTATTGAATGAACCTATGCTAGGGGAGGAATTAAGAGCAGAGGAGTCACTGGAGAAAATAGGCATCCGGCTATCCCAAGACAATGACTGCATCTATATCCGAGCCTGGAAACAGCTATTAAGTGTTTGCGGTTTGAAGTAGAGGGAAGGTGGACAGTCAGGCAGGAGAGTTCTCCCCACCGGAACATTCACGTAGCGCATTTCCATGGATGGCAAATACCATCCATGTTCAAAACGGCTCGTTCTTTTGTGGAAAAGCTTTCACTGTAGAAAATTCTCTTGGCATATATACAGAATTGCTTCACAGTTAAAACAGTCGAACAGGGGGACAGCTGCCTCACAAAAACAGTGAATAGTAAACCATCGCCTCACAAAGTAGCAAAACGCTCTTTGAACGGAGACCAGAAGACCACTGGCCTGGGACAGGAGTTCCTTTAAATAATGATCCCTGAAGTTGCTATAGAGAGAGTTCTTAATCCTTTGAGGATTAGGAATTAGATGAAAGAGAGAGCTCTCCTCCAGAAAAAGAAAAATGCACATTTGAACATTCATACACACTTTCAAGCGTATCATTTCACGGGCCCTGTGATTTTTTTTTTTTTTTTTTTTGAAGCCTCCTGGATAAGAACTTGTACTGTATGATCACAAACACTTTTATGTGGCAAATATAGTAGGACTGTTTAGAAAACAACGTAAGTATTTCTTAGTTTTTAACAATGTAAAAAAGTAAAACCCCAAAACACTAAAAACCAAACCAAATCAAGCCGTCGTCCGAATTCAAGCTGAGAAAGGTCCCATGATGTTGAGGGACCGGAAGGCTTCCCTCCGGACAGCCGGGAGGAAGGCAGAGGAAAGAGGGCAGGCAGCACACCTCTCAGAAAGGCTGAGACTGATCCCTCCGGCCACCGCCAAACAGCAACAGAACACGGGCCTTCCACTCTCCTCTCCTCCTTAAACAGCAGGCAGGACCTCTTCTCCCCCAGCACCGTTTGTTCGTTGAAAGACATGACGCCATCCAGGCTTACCCGGGAACATTCAGCGTGTGCGTTATGGAACTCAGCTTCTGTGGTCAACAGAGCCTCTGGAATACTCACATGGAGCCCTGAGACTCACCAAAGAAAAGTCTAAATATACTTGTGCCTTCTCTAATGGTGCTCGTGGGGATCACCTGTGAATGTTATAATGCTGTCCTTTTAGAGTATAAGAAAGTAGGACGTCCTTGTGCCCAGACACTGCTCTGAAACAATCAGTCCGTGGTGCAGTATTGTAACAGGAGTCCTTTATATCTTGACTTTAAAAAATGTTTATAAATTTATTTTGTGAGAGAGAAAGGGGGGGGGGAGGGAGGGAGGGAGCATGTGTGCGCGTAAGGGGGGAGGGGCAGAGAGAGAGAGAGAGAATCCCAGTTAGCACAGAGTCCGACGTGGGGCTCAATGCCATGAACCATGAGATCATGATCAGAGCTGAAATCAAGAGTCAGACACTTAACTGACTGAGCCACCCAGGCCCCCCATACCTAGATTTTTTATATAGCTATGCATCATCACACTCCTTTAGTAAAACTACAAATTATTCTAGTCATAATGTTTTCTCAAATAATTATCATCAAAGTCTGACTCTTTTTCCTCATTACCTGTCTTAATACACACAATTTTGTCCCTCCCACCCCGAGAAACAAAATACATAAATACTTGAATGTAGACAGTCTTTCTTCAACGTTTATTTATTTTTGGGACAGAGAGAGACAGAGCATGAACAGGGGAGGGGCAGAGAGAGAGGGAGACACAGAATCGGAAACAGGCTCCAGGCTCTGAGCCATCAGCCCAGAGCCAGACGCGGGGCTCGAACTCACGGACCGCGAGATCGTGACCTGGCTGAAGTCGGACGCTTAACCGACTGTGCCACCCAGGCGCCCCAGTCTTTCTTATTAGAACATACTGATGGGTAGATTTACATATAAGCCATACTACAAGGAAAGAAATGTCCCTTGTCCCACTGGAACAAATTCCAATCAGCCAGTGCTGAGATAGGTTATGAGAATATACAAATCTATCCTGCTTCGAGAAACTTTATATTAAGCTGAGGACAAAAGACTACAAAAATGAGAATTAGTGGACCTATAAAAGAAATATACAATAAAAGGCTAACTTATATAAGCTATAAACTCATTGACTCTAACGAACCATATGTGAAGACAGAGTTCATACTCTTTGCTTAGGCTGGGACTTTGCACATAGGAGGTGCTCAAAAATTATTTATTGTTTAATAGAAATACCGCCATCATGGTTCCTGACTCAAACACGTTTTGGAACTAAATGGGAAATCAGAGTCAAATATCACATTTGGAATTGCTTGGGAAAGATACGGTTTCCTTCCTAGCCTTATTCATTCTCCATCAGAAATGTATCTAAAATGCTTTTCTGTTGCAAACTAAACTGAATATAGCCATAATAATAGCAATAGCAGTTATTAGTGTTACAATAGATTTTAGCTTACAGGAGTCCTATCTGTAGTTATCCTTACAATGATGAGTTAAATCTTTTAAAATCTTACTTATGAACTCTTATATAAATTTGTTACAAAAATACAGTCATATATGGGGCACCTTGCTGGCTCAGTCAGTTGAGACCAGCTCTTGGTTTTGGCTCAGGTCATGATCCCAGGGTCATGGGATCAAGCCTCCCATCAGGTCTCCCTCTGCCCCTCCCCCACTTGTGTGCACATGTGTGCGCACTCTCTCAAAAAAAAAATTAAGATTCTCTCTCCCTCCCTCTGTTCCTCTCCCCTGCTTGCACTCTCTCTCTCTCTCAAGTAAAAAATAAACAAGTAAAAAAATACTATCATATGTTTTGCGATAGATAGATTACATACATATTCACACATATATGCTATATATGTCATCAAGTAATGGTACCCTGAAGTACCATTACTAGATTACAATATGAAATGTAGATCAATAGATAGATTGCATATATATTCACATATATATGCATATATATGTCATCAAGTAATGGTACACCTTTCTGGGGTGCCTGGGTGGCTCAGTCGGTGGGGAGTCCGACTTTGGCTCAGGTCATGAACTTGCTTTCGTGGGTTCGAGCCCCACGTTGGGCTCTGCACGGACAGCTCAGAGCCTGGAGACTGCTTCGGAGTCTGTGTCTCCCTCTCTGTCTGCTCCTCCCCTGCTCGTGCTCTGTCCCTGTCTCTCTCTCTCTCTCAAAAATAAAGATTTTTTTTAATTAAAATACATAAATAAATAAGTAAATAAATAAACTAACAAACAAACATTAAAGAGAGAGAGAGAGACCTTCCTTTCTGAGTACCAGATCAGACAAACTACGGCAAAGAATCATTCCTGCTCACCAAAATTTTGAAATTTATTGCAAAACAGCAGGAAGTCGTATTGTACAAAATGAATGGTATCCATTGTACAAAATGAATGGTAATCCTGTTGATCTTCATAAATATCTGTGAACCAAGAGTAAGTGGAATGTATCGGACGTATGTGTCCTCTCTGTTTCTTATGAAAGTATACTAAAAGTTACTAATGATGGCATGAAGCCAGGAACACAATAAATCTCATCTCGTTTATATGCTCGGGGCAATTTTTATACTCAAGGGGCAAGTCGTGGGTTTTATGCTTCAAAGTAACAGCCAAGATATCTGGCCATCGTGTCTACTTAAATAAAAATCAGCACTAATAATTTGAAATCATCCATTTAACCCATGAGCCTTCACCCCATCTAAGTATGTGTTTGGATGTGGGGACTTCTTAATGTGATTTTTGTTTTCACTTTATTTATATGAAATTGCTGCTGTAGACTCAATATCCTATCTTCTGCTCTAAGAGGACATTCCGGTGCTTTCAAATAACAGTAGTCAGCAACTTCACAAAGATAATGTCTCGGTCTGCCTCCTCGTCTATAAAACGGAGCCCCCCCACGGGGCACCAGGGTGGCTCAGTTGGTTACGTGTCCAACTCTTCACTTCAGCTCAGGTCATGATCTCACAGTTCCTGAATTCGAGCCCCGAGTCAGGCTCTGCACCGACAGTGCGGAGCCTGCCTGAGATTCTCTCTCTCCCTCTCTCTCTGCCTCTCCCCTGCTGGTGTTCTAAAATCTCTCTCTCTCTCTCAAAATGAATAAATATTTAAAAAGTAGTAACAAAATAAAAAGTAATTAATTAATTAAATGGACGGTGAGGTGAGCTAATAGATGTAAAGTACTGTCTTAACACAGTGGCTGCTACACGGCCACACGGTCCTTCCACAAATGTCACCCTCCCCCTCCCCCTTCTTCAGACAACGACGAGGATCTTGTTGTTACTGTTCTGTTGGGTATATACCTACATGCTAACAACGAGTGGCTCGAATGCAAGGTAAATGGGTCAAAAGAGAGAGGGATGGAAAGAGATTCTACGTTACAGTTGGCATAAATATACAAGAGGCGCCGTCAACTTATGAGTCCTTGCGCATCAAATACATGATATGTCCCCAAATTTTCTCCGCAGATTCCACAGAGGCCTATCCCCAGCACGCGCAGTCTCTGGACGGCACCATGGGCAGCTCCATACCACTGTACAGATCCTCAGAGGAGGAGAAGAGAGTGACGGTCATCAAAGCCCCCCACTACCCGGGGATCGGGCCCGTGGATGAATCCGGAATCCCCACCGCAATTAGAACGGTAGGAAATGCCAGCGTGGTGGCTGCAGGGCTATGCCCAGGCTCTACAAAGGCCGGATTGTCAACGGCTTTGTGCATTCCTATGGTCTTATATAACGAGGATTGCCCTCTATGCCATTTGAGTTCTCGTGAATATGATGTTGTATGTGGCAGAGAAAGAGGAAAGGAACTGTGGATTGAAGCTACTCACAGAATCTGTGTTTGCATCTTAATTGAAAATCACGAAGATTGTGAGTTTTGTTGAACAATAAAGGTATATTTTGTTTTGTTTCACCTCTTCCAGGGAGCGTTAGGGCAATAGAGAGAAAGGAGAAGGAACGAGACAAGGTGAATGCTTTGACTGCTTTGCAAATAAACCAGGGATTTGTTTCTTGAAATGGATGTGTGTTAACATCAGGAGATTGGGAGCCGTGAATTGGCAGCTGGGCGGTGAGATGATTGCAGCAAAGGGAGTTAATGTCATGGAAAGAAAAAAAAAACTGTGAAGAAAAATACACATTTTAGCGTCCCTCTTCAGCTGGGCCTGCTGTGAGCCCTCAGGGATATTAAGTGAAAGTGTTTGGATTTTTTTTTTTTTTTTTTTTTGGCTTTAAACTCTGCCAAAGCATTGCTCAGTGTGTCAGGGAGCCCCTTCTGGCAAAGCTCAGCAGCAGCAAAGGCAGCTACTGAGAGCCCGGGCAGCCAGCTGCTCGCTGACCAGTCTACTCGCAGAGAAGGTTTGTGCTAGCCGGCAGAAGGAAGACTCTGGAAGCCAGGATGAGGGCCGCAGCACGTCTGCAGGTGAACTGGGGGGCTTTGCGAGGAGAGGGCTCAGGCTGCATACTCCTGCCTACCTGGCAGGGGTGTCGCCAAGAGCTGCTTCCCTGGAATGCAAACCCTGGGGGCGGGGGGGGGGGGGGGAGGGGTGCAAAGACAATAGTGGATAGAGGAAACGAATGGGAAAGAGATCAGGAAAAAAAAAAAAAAAGCAGTGGTAAGATTGCATTTCTCATAGATGGGGATTGCGCGTTCTGAGAGAAGAGTTAAAAAATGGATTATTCCAAGCATCTGTCTGTATCAGAATTGCAAGTCAGAAAGTCAACCTGCACAGCAGTTGATGGGGTTGTAGACGCACTAGATTCTGGGAACACTGAATGTGACTAATTATCAAGTCCTAACAATCTATGTTGGAACTGATGATTGTCATATTCAAGTCACAGAAAAAGTTCAGGGATTGTGACTAACGGTCTTAAGACAACTGCATGTTTCCGGTGATGGTGTTTTGTCATTTGTTTCCCTTTGAAGGTTTCTGACTCAAAGTGGTTTAACTGGAATCTTTTTTCCAAATAACGTAGGGATGCAGTGTCAGACAGGTATGGTGTCATTGGTTTTGCTTAATCGCCCCTCGAGTCATAGTATATTCACAAATTAGGATATTCCTGACTCTAACTTGTTGTAGATTCTGTCTGAAAGGATTGTGTCTGAGACCTCTGGGTGTGTTTTTAACATGATAAATGATATATAAGAAACAACATGAAAAGCTGGACCAGTTTTTTTTTATCCATCCGACATAATTTTCTTAAGCAGCAAAGACTTGCTTCTTAGTTTCCCAAAGGAAAAATAACAGACATTGTCAAAGGTTAGTGAAAATCAAGTGATATTAAAATTCTAGTGGTCTTCCTACTTGCAAATCAAAAGCATGTTTAGATATGCATATGCAAATACATATACTAAACATTCAGTGCTAGTTCCCCTTCTGTAAAATAGGAAATAAAATGTAAGCAACCCAGAAGTTCCCTATAAGGAACCGTAATTTTTAGGCACAGCTGTGTTCTTATTTAGACTTTTAAAATTGTACGCACAAGGTACAGGTCTGTGAAGACTCTTACTTGCGTTCCCTGTTTTTCAGCCTCGCCAAGCACATCCCCAAGTATAGCTGTGTTTATAAATGTTGAGTCAGGCCGTCTCTGAGCCACAGCAGGCCAAGAATCTCCAAGGTTGTTTTTCTTTCTCATCCGTGTAGAGAGTAATGATTATCAGACTCAAATTGCTTTACATGGACTTTCTGCTCAGCGTATCCACCAAAGGCAGTACTGTCTCAGTGTATCATGTTGTAGCCTCATTTTAGACAACCAGCCTATACCAAGGAAACAGAATTTTGTAAGCTAGAAACTCTAGAAAGCCAAAAGTCAACAAATGTACCTTTGAGTTATTTGAATGAAGGCTCCCCAGTCTGCCCTCTCTCATGTGACCTGGGACGTCTGGGTTAGCCTTTTACTGCCATTCTTAACAACAACAAAAATCGCTGGGGTTCAGATCCCAGGAGGCTGTCTAATTAAAGCCAGCTAGTTAAGTGAAATACAAGACTCTTTTTTTTTCCAGTTCAAATATAACACCGTTCGAGCATTTTCAAAGCTGGAAAGGGGCAAAAATAGAATAGAATCACTGTATACTCGTACGTAGAAAATATGTGTCTTTTCCCTTTTTGGAAATCTCTGCGTGATAAATCAACATCGAGTTTTGATACTTTGTAAACTGTAGAAAAGTAAAATCCAGGTGAATTCTGCCAAGATTATAGAAAACAAGTGAATCGTGAATTGCTAATAGTTACTGCCCATACAAAGTAACCTTGAAGGACACATACAAAAGCAAACTTCCTTAAACTTGAGTAGACTTCTATTTACTTAATCTCAGTATTAGACATAACATGTCCATGATGCCATTTATAAAAGAAACTTCAAATGCCCAGAGTGCTTCTTTTAGAAAGGGACAAAGAGTTTTAGTGTTGCCCTATACGAGTTTCATACTCCTCTTTGCCAACCACTGGGCATTTCCTGGCATCTCTGTGCTCACCATATAAAGCTAGCAGATGGCAAAACTAAGCTCCTGCCTGATATGTGCCCTCCAGCAAGTGAAGAAAAAAAAAATCCTGTCTGTCAAGATACACTGCCATATACAGGGATATAACTCACTTATTTAGGCTTCCTTGTTGCTATTGGTTGTGTCCAGGTATGGCTGGGAAACATGTTTGCACCGACTTACATCTTATTTTCTATTGCTGAAGACATAAAGGAAACAGAGCTTAACAAAAGAGAAACTGATCTCTTATGAAAGTGTCCCTTAAAGACACATGTTCAGCCACTTTATTTAAATCAGCCAATAATAACTAAACTCCTGATTCATCACTGCACCCCTCCCACCAGCTCCCATCATTTGAAAATAAGGTCAATTAACAATCTCCTCAAAGCTTTTCCAATGTAGAAAGAGCCTACAATGAATGAAGAGGTGACTCAGAACAAAGACAAGTAGCTCTTAATATTAATCTATATTTGTTGTGATTATCAGAACCATGTATGCTCAGAGACCAAAATAAATTTAGATGCGGCACAAAACCCTCAATTTCCAGATGAAAAATGCAATTACCACATTTCTGAGGGGAAAAAAATAGGATATAAAATCTAAACGAACGCTCAGGCTTTTAAAAAGTACAAGAATATTTGTGTGGCAGTCCTAACAGAATATTTTAAATTTTTTTTTTTAACGTTTATTTATTTTTGAGACAGAGAGAGACAGAGCATGAACAGGGGAGGGGCAGAGAGAGAGGGAGACACAGAATCTGAAACAGGCTCCAGGCTCTGAGCTGTCAGCACAGAGCCTGACGCGGGGCTCGAACTCATGGACCGCGAGATCGTGACCTGGCTGAAGTCGGACGCTTAACCGACTGCGCCACCCAGGCGCCCCCTAACAGAATATTTTATATCAAGAGAACGGTCTTGGAAAATCTGGTGTATTTATCACTATATACAGAATGATTGGGTTTCTTGCTGGAGTATTTCTGGAAACGTTGCGATAAAGATCTTGCCAAGCAAAATCTTTAATTATGATTATAAAAGTGTAGGCCTACTTTCACAGGTATGTAATCAGGTAGAATTCCATCCAATGACCTGGGTTCTTTCATTATTTTATTCTATAAATATGTTATGTTCCCTACTGACTGTTACTATTTATTGAGCATTTCTTACATTCTAGGCATGGTTTTAGGTCTTATATATACATGGTTTCATTCCATTTCCATCACAATCCTATGACGTAGATATAATTATTTCATCTTAGGAAGGGCAAGCTGAGGTTCTAAAAGCTTACCTAAATGATCCAAATTCATACTGCTAGGAAGTATGAAACAATAATTAAAGGAAGCAAGACTTGAATCTAGGTTGAGGTGACGTTAATTTCTTCTTTCCACTACAACCCAGTTTCTATCGTGTCCAAATCCAGGCATGTGGAAAGAGCTTCTACTCTCAAGGAATTTATAATTTAGCAAAGCAAATGCTGCACACGTTTATTTATCATGTTAAAAAAAGTTTTAAACAATGTCTACATTTTTTTAGATTTACCGCAGGACCCTTGACTGTACTACATTCGGGGTTTTATGAACTTAACCTAGTAAATATCATATTTTTATTTCTCTAAGTCTAAGCTGATCAGAATACAGTAAAAAATATTCCCTAGTTAATTCTAAAAATAATGTTTTCAACAGAACCCTCGCAAAAATGTTTTTAAGGATAATGCTAATTAGCACCAAAAGGAGTTCAACAAACTATCACAACACTACAACTTTTATTCAGTGCATTTTATGTAAATATGTTTGTACAAATATCAACTATCTAATGCTGGGCGCAAGTGCGATTTGGCCACAGCATATAATGTCCCAATTCAGCCTAAATTCAGCCTAAAGGGGTAACATATTTACAAACCCCATGCATAACTAGGTAAGTTACCAGTATTGTCATCATGAAATAGGTTTTTGTTCTTTTTTGTAATCACAGACAGAAACCTGCTATTAGAAAAGATAAAATGAAGAAAGGAAAACGTGGAGGGGCGAGCAGTGTTGACTCGGAACCGGTTTTGTAACTACTGAACATTCTCTCTTACAGACAGTTGACAGACCGAAGGACTGGTACAAGACGATGTTCAAGCAGATCCACATGGTACACAAGCCGGGTATGTGTGTTGTTCTCTTTTCTGATCGGATCCTCCAGGCCAAAGGGTATACACGTATCCTCCTGTAGAGTTCCGGTTCACACAAAACGTTAAGACCCTAGCAACTCCATGGCGGTCCCTCTTTCAACATTCCTCCTTGTTTTCCTTCTACCGTCCTCAAGTCACAGACACCTGAGCTGCTGCCTCACCCCTGAGCTGCCAAGAAGCCTCTTACTAGGTGACCCTGGAGGGGTGCCAGGTGCTCTGGTCCCTTCCTCCCTCCCCAGCCACAGTCGGGCGTGGTGCGGGGTGTGGCGCTGTCATTGTTCCTCTGTCCACCCATGCCAGCTGCTGGTTGAGAGAGAGAGAGAAAGCAGAGGTAGGTCTCACTAGCTTGACGAAAGATCTCGAAAGCACTTCCGGAGGAAATTCATGATTCAGAAGAGAAGGCTGGCCCAGGAAGTGAGGAAAAAGCCCTGGCCCTGCATGCGGGGGAGAGGGCAACCCAGCAAATATGTTACGGACCAGCGAGGTCAAACCGCAGCAGCTCGGGAACAAAGCAGTATTAGAAAATTCGAAAAATGGTGTTATGCACCAGGCAAGAGACCCTGGTTTTCTACCAAATTGTTTTTGTTCCTCTGAAGTTCTACTGTCTTGTTACGATATGGTGACCGAACGTGTATTACCATGATATTTATGTTTCATTTTCTAGATGATGACACAGACATGTATAATACTCCTTATACATATAATGCAGGTAGGACGGGGTTCCTTGCTCGCAATGAATACTGTATGCTGAGAATCACTTCCCACTCACTGTGTTACCACTGTCTGAGCGCATGTTTTCAGTGTAGACAATTAAGAGGATGCTTTTCTTTTTTCTTTTCTCAAAGCATGCATAACAAAAGGATCGATCTTTTCCCATGGAAATGAGAACTAATACTGTTTTGTCTCCTTCATTCTCACACTGTCCGTTTATTTGCAGCTTCAGGAATGTTTAACCAAAGTATGAAGGACGGCTTGAAAGAACACACTGTAACTGGGGTACAAAATAAGATAAAGATCTCTTTTTATCAGCAGAGAGAGTGATCACAATTGCGTAAGATCTTTCAGATACGCTCCACAAGAAAACGAGTCAAGCAAAAGTATTTTGTGACTTTGTCCATGCTTTTGCTCCCAAAATGCAACCATTCATTGAAGGATTTTTAAAAATCCCACTCTGCTGGGGCCACTTTTCTGACTCAGAGTTGCCAACAGTCATAATGGCATGACTTCAATTCTGGGCGTTTCTACTTGTATTTGAGGGCGTTGGTATCTTAGGAAATGGTTGCGGGGCTGGAGTGAGGGATCCCTACAAAATGCTTCCCTTTCCCCTAAGCGTCACATTAGGGGATCCTATATAGGGCCTCCTGTCACCACTCAGCCCCAGGCTAGTGACTGTTGAAGGGTTTCCTTTCTTGAGAGCAGGCTCTGAGGCTCAGGCTGTTCACCTGCACCCTTGTAAGGGGTCCCCTGGCCAGCCTGGCCTCAGGCCTGCGTAAGGTTCTCCCCTCCTTGCTGCCTGAAAGCCAGCACTCAGGCCCTTTAACTGTCAGGGACTCTGCTAGGAGTCTCCAAAGACAAACAGAGAAGAAAAAACGGGCAGAACGAGCTTAGCAAGCTGCAAGACCTCTGATATATTTAGGTCCTCACTCTTCCGGGTGACAGCAGGAAGCCCAGTAAAATCTTTCCCTCAACTTGCATCCCAAGCCACAGGTACTCCAAACTCACCTCCTGTGTTTAGCTTGTTCTAAAACAAAATTCAGCCAAGTAAATTTTAAAGATAGTATTGGATTTGTTCCACGATTCACGAAGGCGGCCGCATCCAATCTAGCCGATAGAAAGGAGCCCTGAGGAGCTGTACAAAATGAAAGACTTTTATAGGCAGAAGGGAGCCAAACAAGGAAGTTACACTAGGCAAAAAAAAAAAAAAAAAAAGAGATTATTGCAAGGTTCCTTTTGCTTTAAGGGGAGGGCAGGGGTCTGTGAGTGAGATGACCTCACCCCTGCTGGTCAGGCGATGCCTGATGGTCTGGTTTAAGAGGCCATTTCTGCTCAAAACTGTAATTAAGTCTCCACTGGGTGACGGGGGTGCTTAGCATAAGTGACTCCATTTTGGGCCTCTTATGTTTTTAACAAGCTGTACAGTTGACGTCTGACCGTGGAACCCAAGCAAAGCAGTACGCGTAGACACTGTCTTTCCATTTGTCATGGCAAGTTGTACGGACCCTCAGGAGAAGCAGATGAGTGAAAATTGACTTAACTCACAAGTCTGAGGTGGCAGGAAATTCAGAATTTTTATTACTATCTTTACTATTGAAATTCTGTAGCCATTAGTAATTAATAAATTGAAGAGTAATAGTTACATAAAACCTTGCAGAGCCCTTTTGAGATAGTTTTGCCGTTTAATTGGTAGACGGAGCAACTGTAACTAGCCTCTTCCCTCTCTACAAACCCTGAGTCCCACTGTGCTATGTCTTGCCTCTTTTTTTTTTCCTGAGCCATCTCTGCTTCCCTCTTCCCCAACCCACGCAAACCAGTTCTCCAGGGCTCATCCTAGTGCCATCTGGTCCATAATATCTTCTCTGATCAATCCACCACCATCCTCTAAAATGTTTCATTCTTCATATGCATTTTCCTCATCTGGCCCTTGTCAGATTACCAATTATTTGCAATCACAATTCTATTCGTGTCTCATTTCCTCAGATATACAACAAGCTTGCTGAGGATTTTGTGTCCTTAAGCCTTGCACAGCACATATACAACTTGCTCAATATTTTGTTTGATTGGGGCACCTGGGTGGCTCAGTCCCTCGAGCATCTTGACTCCTGATTTTGGCTCAGGTCATGATTCCAGGGTCGTGGGATCGAGTCCTGCGTCAAGCCTCACGTTGGGCTCCAGGCTGAGCAGCGTGCAGCCTGCTTAGGATTCTCTTTCTCCCTCTTCCTCTGCCCCTCTCCCCACTCATGCATACTCTGTAAAAAAAAATAAGCTAAAATAAAAAATTGAAAAACTATATTTTGCGTGATTGCAATTAACATGTCAATTATCATAGGTAAATCAGAGCTTTTAAAGTAATAGGAGATATTTGGAAACAGTTCTGTGAACTATTTTTAATCTTCCCCTGAAACCTTAACTATGTTATTTATTTATATTATCCAGGAGAAAATTTGCTGAGTATCTGTAGATTTATACCTAATACCAGTCTGAATCATTACTAATTTAAAAATGACTGTCGAAGATTTACTGCAATCAATGATTGTGTACAGAACCTATCGCTAATAAATTAATATATTAATAATGATTAATAGATTAATAATATTGATAAATCGATTAAGAACATACCGCCTGATGCATGCGTGATGAATATGCTTGCTGATAAAAACTTGGGTAAAATCATTGGATGTTTTGTGGGGTATAAACAATTTAATGCACTTTTAAAATGTTTTTCTGCTTCTGTTTGTTTTATTGTGCTGTGTTTCATGATAGGCCTGTACAACTCACCCTACAGCGCTCAGTCACATCCTGCTGCAAAGACCCAGACCTACAGACCCCTCTCCAAAAGCCACTCCGACAACGGCACTGATGTCTTTAAGGATGCCTCCTCCCCCATCCCTCCCCCGCACGTTCCTCCTCCAGTTCCACCACTTCGACCAAGAGATCGATCTTCGACAGAAAAGTAAGGCATTGTCCCCAGAAGTGGCCTCTGTTTACTTTAGGATACAAGTAAGCCCGGATGGCACTCAGTAGAAGAGTCAGTGCTTACCTTAGCAAGATACTGCGCGTATAACCTTATTAGTCAACATATATGCCATGTTGACCTCCCCTATTAGGATTGTGACAAACACTTCCACAATCTTTTTTTTTTTTAATGTCTATTTATTTTTGAGAGAGAGAGACAGACAGAGTGCAAGCAGAGGAGGGGTAGAGAGAGAGGGAGACGCAGAACCCGAAGCAGGCTCCGGGCTCCGAGCTGTCAGCACAGAGCCCGATGCGGGGCTCCAACTCACAAGGGGTGAGATCATGACCTGAGCCACAGTCAGATGCTTAACTGACTGAGCCACCCAGGTGCCCCAAACGTTTTCACAGTCTTGGCTCATAATATCATAATCACATGAGCACAATCTCAGGGTGCCTGGTCATGATGTTGTGGTTCATGAGTTCGAGCCCCACGTCGGGCTCTGTGCTGACAGCTATGAGCCTGGAGCCTGCTTCGGATTCTGTGTCTCCCTCTCTCTCTCTGCCCCGCCCCTGCTCGCACTCAGTCTCTTTCTCTCTCAAAAATAAAATAAACATTAAAAAATTAAAACAAAAAAACATGTGCACAATCTCTACTTTTTGATCAATAAATGCATATCAGAAGAAAAATAAATAGAAATAACGGACATGTACTTCCTTTGGCATAGCATGTCAGAGATTATGCCGTTTTCATTTTCCTCAGATTCAAAATGTTAGGTCTGTTCATGACTTAAAATTTCCCTCTCATACACAAAAGCCTCTCTTTGAAAGCAGGCAAAATTATTCATAAATAATAAATAAGGCATTAGTAAGTGTCTATCTGTGACTCGTTTATACCAGCTTTTCAAGATGATTCTAATTTTCATTTCCCCACTGAAATGTTTTTATAGAAACTATTTACACGAAAATAAAAATTTATAAACACACTGTTACTGTGCATTTTTTAATTAGGATTATGACTAATAATCCTACTTATAGGTAACCTTTATCGAGAGCTCACGATAAGCCAAGCACTATGCTAAGTGCTTTTCCTGGATTATATCATGTAATTCTGAGAATGACTCAATGAGGTTTGTTCTACTTTAAACCCATTTTAGAGAGAAATCAACTGTTTTAGAAAATTAAATTATTCAGCTCATATAGCCAGTATGTCCCAACTCAGCTCTGATTAAAGTCATAGCTCATGAGATACAGCAATTAATGAAAATATAAGAATTATTTAGCATCAGTACTAATTTTTAAGCATCCACCTATCATAAACACCCCATAAATATTATATTCAACATGCCATTGTACCATTAAGAGTAACTGGTGATCAAATTGGGTATGAGAGGGGCGCCTGGGTGGCGCAGTGGGTTAAGCGTCCGACTTCAGCCAGGTCACGATCTCGCGGTCCGTGAGTTCCAGCCCCGCGTCAGGCTCTGGGCTGATGGCTCAGAGCCTGGAGCCTGTTTCCGATTCTATGTCTCCCTCTCTCTCTGCCCCTCCCCCGTTCATGCTCTGTCTCTCTCTGTCCCAAAAAAAATAAATAAACGTTGAAAAAAAAAATTAAAAAAAAAATTGGGTATGAGATATGAAAATAGATATACATCATGTATGAAGAGATCCTCACTTTAATACCAATCTCCTCGTGATAAACTCTAGGTTTGTAAGTGTGATGTCTTAAATTTGAGACATAATTGTCTAGACACAAAATCGTATCTCTGCCACTTAAAGAGAACCAAAATTAACTCAAATTTAAATGTATTACATGTTCTATGTTTAGTGGAAATAAATCTCTCATTAAAAAATATGATAATCTCTTAAATATCTCTAGATGTCTTTCACATACATTGCCTCATGTGATGCTCAAAATACATCTGCTGAATACCAGTCATCAGTTACTGGTAAGCCAGGACTTGTCCCCAATTGTCCTGTCTCTTAAAGCATTTCTATTTCCAATGTGCTTCGGAGTGAGAATTTAATCTCATTCCATGGGTCAGAATTGGTCCCATCTATAGTCAGAAAATTCTTCTCGCAGAAAAAAGATCCTCACAAAGGAAGCCTTCTATAGCCCTGGCTACCTAGAAAAGCTTTAACTTTCAAAGTCCCTCGTTGACCGCCTTTTGAAGGATATTAGTTCAGGAAAAAGAGCTGCTTCCAAGGTCTCTTATGCAATAGGATGGCTGTCTCACTCTGGTTTTCCAAGGGTAAGACCAAAGGAGGCTCTGCCCTACCACACAGCTTGCTTCTCTGGCTGGCGATCCAAGGGACACTTCTGTCCTTTTCACAGACACACTGGGATGCCATTTGCAGGATAAATAAGATGAAACATGGCGTGTGCATTACTCCTTGTCGCTTTGGATCAAGGATGCCAGGTCACAGAGTGGTGCAAAACTCACGTAACTCAATGGAGCATAACCGCCACCTATTCTAAACACAAGTATACACAGCTGCTATTTGTACATGATCCCAAGGGTTTACAGGCAAATCACTGGCAGCATGCGCGTCTGTAAACCCCTCGTGTGAGTTACGGAGCCAGCAGGATAGTCACTTATGAGAGAAAAAAAATAGAGGAAAATAGAACATGAAATAAAAGTCTTTCTTTAAATCATTTATGTAAGACAACATATAAATGGGGTATGTTACGCAGATTAACTTTTTATCCTGAGATACTTTTTAAAACTCGATACTAAAATTAACTTTGTAAACAGATAGCCAATGGTTTTATAGAACAGCTTGAGGCATAGAGAATTATTTTATATGTAATTTGTTGTTTATTTCTAGGCATGACTGGGATCCGCCAGACAGAAAAGTGGACACAAGAAAGTTTCGTTCTGAGCCAAGGAGTATTTTTGAGTATGAACCTGGGAAGTCATCAATTCTGCAGCATGAAAGACCAGTAAGCACTTGTCATTCAACAGAATGCCAGTTCTTTAGGCTTCTGGGTTCCCAAATAGACCTGGATTTTGTATCGTTTAGTAATTTTTGTCTCAAACGTAACCTATGTATTTGGCATTATTTAAAAATCAAGTTTATTTTGTATCACGATTCGTGCATATTGCCTGAGAATTGAAGACACACGCTCTAATTTATTGCCCTACCAACCAAATATAGGATCCATTTGCATATAACTATAGCTGGGCCTCATCATGGCCCTGAGCTTAATTTTTTAAAAAATTCATAACTAATGGCTTGTCTTATTAGTCTTAATTGCTAGTCTCCATTGCTAATGAGAAAAATCATTCATTAGTCTCTCTGATACAAATGAACCCACACAGTTCCATCCCTTGGCTTCCGTATCTGTTGCTTAATATTTCTTTGGATTAAGGGGAAATTTCTGATATGCCTTTCAAAAAAAAAAAAACAACAGTTGTTTTAATTGATTCTTATTAAATCTCTCTCAGGTTACCAAGCCTCAAGCTTCCTGATTGTCGATCTAATGGATCAAGATTGTATTTAACTTTGCAGAAATTTTGCTAGTTATTTAATGTATGCAAACAAAAAGAGATATAAACTTGAAAAGAGCCACTTGCCGCTTCAAAGTGCAATTTAACAAACAGGTTATTCCTCGGTCTTGGTTTTTACTTCCCTCCATCCTCCTTTCCAAGTCCTTTGCTTTCCTTCCGAGATAAGTGCCCACAGGATCCCTTTGAAACTATGATTCCTTTGCATTTCTATCAAAACCTGCTTCTAGAGAGCCATTTGCAATTTACTCTCCTCTTTGCCTTAGAAGAATTTGGGGTGGTGTCAGTGAACAGGAAAAGGAGAGTTTTCTTTGTTTACTCCCTTAAGAGTATCCAAGAAAGCACATTATTATATATAATGCAAGGCCAGCCCTGAAATTTGATTGGAAACCTTTGCCTTACCACACCCAACATAAGCGTCCTGCATTTAGCTTTTGAAACCCTGTATTTATGGTTATGTTCTTGAGAAACATGTTCAAAAACCTTATAATCACGTAATTCACGCATAATATTTATCTAAGCCATCTTTGCTTTTCTTCAAATAACCCACATCTTTTAGGGTAACAGAACTTCACCAAAAAAAAAAAAAAAACTGAAAGAAAAAAAAAAGGAACACCATTGGTTGGCAGGCTTAGTGCAAACTTATAACCCATTTACTAGGTTATATGATTGAATATCAGGATACGTTGAAATTTCTGGGATGAGAATTGCGTGAGTGAACCATGATGTGACCATTGCATAAAATTGAAAACAGCAAAATAATTATACACAACAATGAGACTCTGATTTAAATATAAATAATAAAAGGCTCATTAATAATCATTCTAAGAATGCATAAGAACATTGTGATTATATTGGAACACTTTAGGAGCTGTGATCTCAGGCAACAGGATTGATTTTAGAAGCTTCCTCACCAGGATATTTCTATTATTTACTCATTCAACATTTACTGAGCACCAACTATGTGCTAAACTTGGTATCAGGTGCTAGGGACACAGTAGTGAACAAAACACAGACTCTATCTTGAGGAACTTTGAGTCTTTCATTTAATGGGTGTGCAGAGTTAGAGTTGTATTTTAAGAAGAACAGAGGGGCGCCTGGGTGGTGCAGTCGGTTAAGTGTCCGACTTCAGCCAGGTCACGATCTCACGGTCCGGGAGTTCGAGCCCCGCGTCGGGCTCTGGGCTGATGGCTCAGAGCCTGGAGCCTGTTTCCGATTCTGTGTCTCCCTCTCTCTCTGCCCCTCCCCCGTTCATGCTCTGTCTCTCTCTGTCCCAAAAATAAATAAACATTGAAAAAAAATTAAAAAAAAAAAAGAACAGAAAGTTCTGGAAGTATTTGTATTGCTGGAGATTTGGGTACAGATAGGGCTCTGCAGCCACAGGAAAAAGAGGGGAAGGAATGGAAGGAAATGAGAATAGATACCTTATGGAGAAACAGAAAGAATCAACATTTCTGTTCCTCCTAAACAATTTTGCTGGGGGCCAGCATTATGCAAAAAGGATTTGGGCTAGGAGTCTACGTAATTTTGGCCAGGCTTTTTTATTCTAGGACCAAGCTATTATCCTCTTTTTCTTTTCATCAATCCTGAAATTCATTCTCACTGGCTCTCTAAATTAGAAAAAAAATCCAAAAGGCTAAGTGCACAGTGGTATCTCAGAGACTGGCTATATACTGATGTAGTTTACGTACAATTCTGGCGTATCTAAAGATACCCACAAGATACGGAGGATGAAGAGCAGATTTGCAAATGAGAGTGATGTAAAAGCACACAGACAAAACTTCGGGGTTTCAATGGAATGCTCTCCCGCATCTTTTTACCCCAAGATGGTGTGTGAGCATTCCTTTGCTCCTCTCCTATTTAATTTTTGTAAATTATACACAACCTCTTGGTAATTTTCTGTTGCCTTTTTGAATTCCTAGATGACCCCCTCCTCTGCCCAGTCTTCCCAAGTGTTATCTTGGATTCCCTTCTCCCCCAAAGATCTCAAAGTCCTACCACTAGGACATATGCTACAGATATCCCTTCTTCTGGTCCACAATGTACCCATTGCCTGGATTACAGTGACAGCCACCCAATTATTCTCCCTAACTATCCAGTCCAGTCTCTGCACCACAGCTAGGGAAATCTTTTTCTTTTTCTTTTAGGTTTATTTATTTCTGAGAGAGAGAGAGAGAGAGAGGGCGCACAAGTGGGGGAGGGTCAGAGAGAGAGAGGCAGACACAGAATCTGAAGTAGGCTCCAGGCTCTGAGCTGTCAGCATAAAGCCCTATGTGGGGCTCAAACCCACGAACCGTGAGATCGTGACCTGAGCCGAAGTTGGAAGCTCAACCAACTGAGCCACTCAGGCGCCCCACAGTTAGGGCAATCTTTAGGAAACTTTATAAAACTTCCTTCTCAAAACTTTCTCCTGGCTCTCAAGTATCCTTAGAGCAAAATCCAAATTTCTTAATGTAATTTCCAAAAAAACCTTGTGATCTGGGCTCCTGCTGACCTTTTCAGCCTCATCTCTCTTCCGGCCTACTAGCCATGTTCCAGCTAGACAGACAGCCTTCAATTTCTGCCTTCCTGGACTTTTGCACAGGCTTTCTCTCCGCCAGGAGGGAAAAGCTCTTTCCATCACCTCTCTCTTCACTGGAAAATCCCATCTCACCCGTGGCCTTGTCTCTTTTCCCCAGGGCATCATCACTGACTCCTCCACCCCGGGTGTAAAACTTCCCTCCTGTGTGTCTGGAGCACACATTTCCTCCTCACACACCGAATAGTAATGGCCTGTTTACTTGTCTGTGTCCCTCACTGGATGTTAAGCACCTTGAAGGCAGGACCATGTCAAGTGCACCCGTTGTATCCCCAGCACCTAGCCCGCTAGCACTTAGCACACATGATGGGTGTTTAGGGGATAGTCATCGAACTAATAAGTGCATAAAAGAATATCGGTTTTACCCTTGTGGTTAGTGGGTAAAACTGGTGAGACAGAATCCCTGTTTTGTTGCTTCTCTATGAAGTCGATACATTCTTAGGGACAAAAGGCACAGTGGGTCTCCATCACAGCACACACAATAGCTTTGACACACTGCTATTCGCAACCGTGGCTCACAATTCCATGATTCCCTGGACTAAGTACAAGGTGGGCAGAAGAGGCGTTACTCTTTGAATAAAAGTCTTTACCCAGACTCTGGCCAAAGGGATCCCCTTCTTCTTTAGGCATCAATGAAATACGAATTTTTATTTTTAACAGGAAAGTAAAGGTCAGTGCAACTTTTTGAAGCATGTAGATATTCATTTGACTATAAACTTGAAAACATTGCTTAAAAGGGCCTAACATTTGATCTACAAACGTACTTTGCAATTGCCAGGAATTTATCTTTAACTGACTTGAACCACAATTTATTCCATAAGACAATCATACAAAACTCTCTGCTGAGATTATATTGATAAAAACTTGACATCCCATCTGGCTTGGATATATTTATAGGTGAGCCCAAAGTAAAGTAAAGTAAAGTAAGGTAAGGTAACGTAACGTAACGTAACGTAACGTAAAGTAAGCACTTATTCAGGACCTCTCTACACATGATAACATAGAAAACAATATGAAGATATTACCTTTCCCTACAATAACTTAGCCAGCACAGGATGATAAAAGCAGACAGAAAGAATCATCGCGTGCACTGTGCAGAGTTGAAATGCAATGTAAACCCTCAGTGAACTTACACTTCCTTATCCGTGAAGATTGTCAAAGCTTAAAGTATAAAAATTTGGGGAGTTCTATCTGATGGTTTGAACCATAAGGAATGATCCCAGCTGACAATTATGTATATCATCGATTGTGGAACCACAGTAAATATAAAACATAGTAGGGAATGCCATTAAAGCTTTAAACTCTCATGAGCATAAATTTTGAAGAACTAAGTTACGTTGGCACTTCTTTTCGTTTGGAACAACACATCAAAATTCTATGCCTGCAGTGAGAATACGGAGAATCGTAGAGTTCTACAACCCCAAAAGCAACTAAATGGTTTGAAACTATAGAAAACACAAAAACTTTAAAAATTGTTCCCCATTGGTTGCCTTTAAATAAGAATCCTGTCTGATTTATAGTTTTAGGTTTTCTTAAATACTTCCTCTTGCACTGGTACATGACATTTGTTTTTAGCACAGATTTGCTGGGTTTTTCAAAATGAGAACCAAAAAGGTTAGAAAGATGTGCAACAGTATATCTGCTTTTTTGTTGTTTTTAATGGGCAATTAGAGTAAAGCATAACCACGCTTCCTAAGTGAGTTTTTCAGTGTTCCCATTGGTGTCAAACAACTCAAAGGAACTTTCAGGTTACGCGTGGAATCTGAGATTCCAGGTGATGCATGATTTAGTGAGATTGTGAGTGTGTATTTGTGTATTTCTGCTGGCTGACCATCTGTATATGTATCACTAACTTTTGTGAGGCCTCTATGTACCTCAGCCGTGGATCTAGATGGCTACGTAATACGTGACATTGTTGCGGAACCAAAGGGATCCAATAGGTCAACCACAGCGAAAAGACAATTCTTGCTCTGTCATTTGCATTTCTTTACCATCAAGTCTGTACTCAAGTATATGCCTTTCATTAAGTTCCAAAGTTATAGATAATTACCAATTACCATTGTTTGAGGCATTCTCTCTGCTCATTTCTATTGGCATGGTTCTAGATAGTTGCCCAATGAGACTATAAATTAAATTTTCAATCTACAAAACCATAATTCATGAAACACTGTCATCTTAAGATATGATGCAGGAAGGTAGATATTCTCCCTTTTCCACATTCTGTCACAGAAATATATCTCCATAAGTCAGGATTTTGTATATCTGTTGGTTATACAGTTTCTTAAGGTGGAAGCCAAAGTGAAGTTGTAACCACTGGTAAATATACTTATTTGTTTAGTAAATTTGCTGCCCTCTGCTGTTCAAAATACTTTTAAACAAATTTGTTTCCTCTAAGAGAAACTGCTGTCTCCCTTTAGCAAAACAAAATACTGTACATGAAAGCAGAGATTATAGAATAAGAATTAGTAATATTACTAAGTATATAATACTAGAAACAATGACAGTTGAAAGAACCAAAGATTGATTTTCTTCTGGAAGAAGTACTAGGCCTCTAGAGACACAACAAAAACTACTAGAAAATTCTAATACCCATTACCCTAAAAATCTGTTCCAATAGAACTATCCCATAAAATAGTCATAAGCCGCAGCTATTATCTACATGATAATTGGAGAAAAACAGTATTTTACTAATACTGAAACCTCAGTGAGTCCTTTTATCCTATTGAATCAAGTGTAAATTGAATCAAGTTTTCTGCAACATTTCCCATAGTAATTACAGGATGTTCTCCACATTATAACAGGAAAGCAAAATAGTATTTTAAAAGAAGGAAAAGAACAATCTCAACACCAGAACACCACTGTGGTTTCTTTGTGGATGTGTATGTTTTCTTCCTGTGCTCATCCAGACACAGACTTCGTGATATCAGTGCAAACGCTGTGCAAGCACATGATCATATTTGGCTTTCGTCACTTAGCATTCCACCATAAATAATCCCCAGAGTTACTACACAGTCTTTATCATCACGACCATTGCAAATTTTGGATAACTTACGCCCTTTCACTATTTTGTTATGATGCCTCAAATTTCTCCCTCATTGTCTATAGCTACTATTATAATCTCCTATTATAAAACATTGAAATAAAAAGCACATCTCTAAAATTACTTTGATTGTAACTGATCGTTGCACACAGACTGTATATTATTAACAAAATGATTGGTAATTCAAAAAGTCAGTAAAAGGCTTCGACCAGCTAATGTCAAAATAATCGCTTTTGTTTGAATGTGGAATATCTCAAAGCCCTCAATATTACCAAGAATATGTCCTCTTCTGGACATGGTGGATGGCTTTTAGGGCGCTGGTGTGTGCGTATGTGTGTGTGTGTGTGTGTCTCTGACTTAAAATATTACTGTCAAATTGTACCATGTTTGATTAGTGTCATGTAAATTTATCCAAGAAGCAATAACCCATCTGCAATACTTTAAGCATTTTCATTTAGTATGTAATCGCCAGCCTGAATCAGTCTGATCAGCATATATTATGCAAAAGCATTAAGGATATCGTTGAAGAAAGCAAATGTTCCATGTCTGTTTTTTTCTATTACTAAAGCAATTGTATGTATTTTCTCAAACTGCTAATATTAACACTCCTAGTTTTTCTATCTTGAATACAATATTCAGAAACCACCAGAGGGGAGAAAGTCGGTTATAAAAATTGGTTTTTTCTCTAAACCAGCGTGTCAACCAAATCAGAGTGGGACTCCATTGTTCAGCCTCTCCCCACCCTTAGCCAACTACAGTACTGTGAAAACCCAACCCCATCCAAATCCATTTCTCCAGCTCAAGGTAGACGGATAGAAGTGGATACTTGGGGTAGCTCATTAAGCATGATCATTCTTTACTTTCTGGGAGGCTCCTTGTCTTCACATCTTGTCAGTGCTCCAGACCATTCCTAAGTTCTCTGGGGCTCCCAAGGGTCATCTTGCCTTTTCTGAAACATTTCCTCCTGCTAACTGACATCCTCTCCATGGCATCAAGAACCTCCATCTAATCAATCAGTGTTTCCTTCGCCCCTCTTTCTTGCAGCCCCCTCTCCCAACAACTCCGACACCTGTTCCAAGGGAACCTGGCCGGAAGCCTCTTTCTGTCTCACCACATGGAGGAGTGACTGGTAGCCCCTCCCCTCCGCCCAGGACTGGCCTCCCCATTCCAAGCCCGCGCACCCCGGCTCTCTCCCCGATCTGGGTGAGCTCCTTCCTTCTTTACCTTATCTGATGCCCCTCGCCCCTCGGGAAGCTCAGGGGTGGCCCTCACTCTCCAGAGGTTAAGAGGACAATCAGATCCCAGCTACTCACCACCACCTCCACCTTGCTGCCCCTTTCTTTCCCAGCTAGACCCCAGGTTCTTCATGCCAGTCGACCCCTAACCGCCTCCCGGCACCTCTCACTCCTCCCCCTCACCCCGCTCCCCACCTTTGCCCTCCCCTCCCCGCCAGGCTCTCCCTATATCTGCACCCAAGCAAACTGTCTGCAGACTGCAGGCTTACACGCTGGGATCAGTGAGGGCAGGGGCGGTGGCGTGACTCACCCGGATGAGCTCCTCGGTGGCTTAGTCGAGTCTATTTTAACTTTAATAGGCTAAAGTTAGCCTCTTTGAGGTGTGCTCCCCGTGCTCATTCCGCTCACAGCGTTTTTCATGGTTTATGCCTCCAGCTAAGGAGAAAACTCAAAAGAGAGGACACAGGTGGACAGAGAAAGTGACTAGGGGCCTAGGTGATGCCATCGAAGCTCATCTTCATATCCTGATTTTACTCATTTTACTTTACTTCCTTGGTTCGTCCTGCTGAGATTCGTTGGATGAGTCGGTGCCTGTTTGCGTGCGAATGCGCGTGCGTGTTTTTCATACCACACGGCGTTTCCCTCGCTCAGCTCAGTGTGCCTTTTCCTTCCCTTTTCCTTCACATCTGCTCCAGAATGATCGCATAAATCCAGATGACATAGATTTAGAAAATGAGCCCTGGTATAAATTCTTTTCAGAACTGGAGTTTGGACGCCCGGTAAGTGAGGCCAGACTATTAATGTAAGAAAATTAGGGGAATGTTGTTTGACTGATAAAACATACTATTATCGGAAGAGATAGGTGCCATTCACAGAACAAGAGCCGAACCTGTGCTGCATATGCAAATTCGGTACAGCTGAGCCCACATTCCCTTCTGTACCGAAGGGTTAAACATGCCCAGACACCTCCTATGCAGCTTCTCTTTACCCCACACCATGCCTTAGGCTTACTTTCTATCCAAAGAAATTCAAAATGCTGAGACAGGTCTCGTCCTGGAATAGTTAGACAACTGTTGCAGATTTATTGAAGATTCGTATTTGTTTACAGTCCCTTTTGGTCTCGTTCAATCACAGGAAGTACTGTGGCATTTATAACAGTAATTACTATTATTAAAGCTCCCATTTGCTGAGGAACGACCAAGCACCTGGAGAGCGCTGGGTTCTGAACTCACTACCTCAGTGAGTCCTCTGGATGCCCCTCTAATAAGAAGAAAGCGGAGACCAGAGAGGTTAAGTAATTTGCACAAGACAGTACGTGGTCGAGTCAGAAGTTAAACCCGGGTCTACCAAACAAACAGAAAAACTCTGGGCAATTCCCACCATAATATAGTATCAGTATATTCCCACTATAAACTACTCATTTACTCACAGGAATATAGGGAAAGAGAAAAATAAATAACCCCTGTGGACCTTGATTTCTAGTTTTGCCAGTGAAACATCTTGTCCCCAAGCCCGCCAAAGGCAGACCTTGTGAGAACTGCATAGTCTGCTTGGGACAGTCAACCTAAGCCTTAAATAACGATTTCCTTCATTAAGTTTTATTGGGGACTTCTATCTACCAATAGCTGTGCATTTGTTATTTGTCAGTGTATTTTTTATATTACTGGTGGCACTGGATTTTAAACTCTCTAAGTTACCAGTTATTCCACTGCACAGAATTTTACTGAAGATCAAAGAGCATAGTCTTTCTTTTACCATGCCATATACTCATTTGCATACTCATAAAGTGACATATATTGGTTCCGGGGCGGGGCAGGGTGGGGGGTGGTTATAGTCATCCCTTTAGTCCACTGAAATGCAAGGGACACTTGGTTAGATTCCTTATCTTATTGAACTGGATCAAAAGTGACTGTAAATAAATATATACCAAAAGATTTTTCCTAGAATTTCTATACTTAACAGGAAAAGTGTTTTCTCTCATTTTTTTCCTAATTTGTATCCAAATATTCACATAAATGCATTTTATTTTAGAGGAATAAAAATTCTCTAGCTTTATTTTATGCATATTGTTATTACTGATTACGTGGTTTGTAGGGACCATACCGATTTCTGTTCTGAGCATAAATTATCAGCATTTTTCTGTAATCATTTTTAGCCACACATGGAAACTCACCAGCTATCCACCTGCTCCTTTAATGTTCCTTTAATACACCTCGCATTCCTCTGTGGCTAGAGACTAGGAGTGCTCATTTTGATCTGATGAAATGAACTTATAAATTTACTAATCAAATCACTAGTAATTTTGCCCAGTGCTTGAGAATATTTTACGAACATTGCACCCTTCCTCCTGGGCCACCCCCATTTTGCTCCATTCATGCACTCTTTATGTGTATCTGATGCTGTCAGCACTCAGTTTCTAACTGTTGTCACCTTTTCCACATGTCCATTCCTTGCTGCCATTGATTCTCCTCCATATTCCATCTCTACACTTCTGCTTATGTGGTGCATCTACACCCAGCCTCCTAAAAAGCCTCTGGACTATGTTCAAGATCATTCTTCTGGTGTTTCCAATGAGGTAAAAACAAATTATTCTCTTTTTCAGATTTCTCTCTTAGGAGCCATTACTGTGATTCTGAACCATCCGCGTTTTAACAGTTGACCATAGGGTCTAAGCTATTTTGGAGAACCCACCTTTGCACCATTGTGTTGTATACAGTATCATTGCTTAGACATTAATTATACCAAAGTTGTTGGCTCTTTCTGCAATGTAGGTGAAGAATCATGCCAGCCATAGCTTTCAGTGGAACTGTTCAACATAGTCCTGGAGTGTGATCATTAAAAAATCAAAAGTAGCACTCTGAGCGCATATATCAACCACCTGTTTTGATCAGATTGCACAAAATACTAGGCAGAGTCATTTTATCGTCGTGCTTGGAGGTGCAGAATGACAGTTTAGATTCTTAATTACATGTTGATGCCCCACATATTCTTAAAATTTATTTTAATTCTTTCATTTTCCTACATACAATTTGTGGATTTTAGCATCAGATAAAATCAAGAATGGGGCTGACAAACAACTGGGACGCATGTCACGATTTCCCAGTTCAACACCCTTGACAGGCATTACTAATCCTTCTCAATGCTATAATCCAGGCTGCCACTATAATAGATTATGACTGGCATATGAGATGAAATGCATTTGCCATCACTCATGACAATCTGCTAGGCAAAAAAAAAAAAAAAAAAAAAAAAAAAAAAAATCCAGGCAATGTCAAATTTTATTTGATTTAGTCAAAGAGAGTATGAAAAAGGAAGAAACATTCCAGAGTCAAAGGATTTTATCCTGCTCTCTGCAAAGAAAATTGAAATTATTTTGGAAAGCATATTTAAGACTTACTGGTTGACATAAGCAAAAGTGACAGTTTTGCTAAACATCAGCTATATAAAAGCCTCTGTGTGGGAATTCTTAGAAGTAGCTGGAATGGGAGCAAAGTGCATAAACTGGTTTTACACAGATTTTCTGTGGTCCTAAATATATACAAAAACACTTGATAAATACCTTATTTTCATCAGAAAGTCTTAACTTGGTAAAAAAAAAAAAAATTGCAACTAGAAAATAAAACTACTAAGATACCTATGCTTCTGGAAGTACTACTGACACACAGTGGTGACAACTGGAATTGCAGGCACAGTCTCAGAAGAAAATAGCCAACTTCCTGAAGCTTCAATTTTGCAATTCTAAATTATGCATCACAGTGTACATTAAAACAGAGAACTAATCAAAATATTTATATATTAAATAAAAAGGAAAATAGAGTAATCAAGAGCATTCTAGGTTACTGAATGTAGTCATTTCTAGAGGCTTATGTTTTGTAGACAGGCCTATAGCCTAAAGACAATCAAATACAACAAGCAATTCTATTCTGTATGTTATGTTACCTTCACATCTGAATAAAGGGTATCATTTCAACATATGAAGAGCCCAAGAATTTACTTTGGAATTCAATTTGGTCAGATATTTTTTCTGATATTTTGGTCAGATAGTTCTAGGATGATTTTAAGGTGGTTGGTTCTTAGAGAAGTGAAATAAAATTCAGAGATCACCAAGTCCAACTCACTCATTTTTAAGTCAAGAAAAGTAGAGCCCCAAAATTAAAAACATATATGTCCAATATCACAAGGTAAGAGGGTGGCAAGTTAAAAATAAAACATAGATCTCTTAACCTCCACTTCCATGAGGTTTCCTCTATACCACACTTCTTAGCACATCCAAGAGATGTATTTGGAGTTCAAATCTTCCAGAAACAAGTTATTTACTAAATACTATTCCTTGTCAACTATTTTTGTAAAATGAGTTCTATAATTAACATTACACAATAACTTGGGCTAAAAATTGTAGACATTTTGTACATTCTACATGCTATGGTAGTAGCCAAAAAAAAAAAAAAATCACATAAAAAAAGCACTTTGCTGATGATTTAACTGATTTGCCATTATTTCTTTGGAATTGAGAAGGAGTGTTGTACGATTCTGTAGCATATTACTCTCACATCATGGTTTTTCAGAGTGTAAACAAACACTCTGCTAAGGTACTAGATATTATCTTTAATATCTTTATGTAAAACATTTCTGGTAAAATTTGTAATTGATTACATATCACCCTGGCTACCATTTATCAAGTGCCTAGCATATGCCATGAATAACAAACTTTTTAATCAATACAACTGAGAAACTGGCATTAATGACGAACCATTCAGGACTTCTAAGCAAAGTTAAATCACATGATCACTTAGCAGAAAGAGTGATTCGGTGTCATACTTTATCAGAATGAACTTAATTTAGGTATGTTAAAATAATGGTAATATGTAAATAGTAGATCATAATAGGTAAAATAGCTAGCCCCTTTTCTGGACACAATCTCCATTTCAGAATGAGTGTCATTTATATAATTATCATTCAAGTTTTTCTCTTGGTCATCTATCTAGACCTCCTCCTGTTTCCTTGTAATTTAATATCGAATGTCTTCCTTTGACTATAAATAAAACTGGTTTCAGTTTCTTTTGGATCATGGAAACCAGCACAAGGAGGAGTCATTGTCATTTCTTTGCCTAAGTCTAAAACACAATAAATTTATCAGTATAGAGCGTTCACTTCTTACACTATGTTTTCTCTCATGTTACAGTTTTGTTTAGGCTCATCCCAAGCTGGCAATTCAAAATCTCTGATCACTCTAGGGATGTTCTGAAATTGACACTTTTTGATAATAATCAACTGTGGTTTGTCATTTCCGTGAATGCTGTGCTCTACACAGATGGCAATACTCTGAGGCTATTTGATGTTGCTCTTCTGCAGACTTGTGGAGTTAATGTTTCTAAATCAGAATATTTTATTCATTTCCTTCTTTGTTTTCCCTCTTATTTAGTGTTTATTTTTTTCACTTTTCCAGTGTACGATTCAGACTTTGGCAAGTTAAGTAATTATGTACATTTATCAGACTGTGGACCAAATTTCTTTCTTCTAATTTTATATTTGTCAAGAACCTAGGAATCCAAATATTTCTAGGAATTAAAAACATTAGACTATGCCTTTTCTGTCTCAAAGGAGGGGCGATAGTCTCTTGCAGAAAGGTGCTTTTGTTTGTTTCTGGGCAAGGTTCCATTCGCATTCGGTAAGAAGAAATTAAATGAAAATATTAATTAACAGAACCAACTTTAGAATTATGCATAAGAGGGCTTGTCAGACTGATCTACATAAAGAATCTCAAAATTACATACTAATATTTTAATTGGTTAATTGGTGCCGATTTACAAGTAGAAAATAAAGTTATAGAAATAGGTTTTAAAGCGTGGTTTAGTTTCCACTTAAGCAGGTTTTTAACACTCTGGTTAAATATTCCCGTGTGATAGGCACTTAAATAAAATCTGTCAAATCCTGCCTTTTTGGTTGACGTTTTTAAACTTTCATACGGAAGGCCATTTTTAAACTAGAATTTCAGCTCTTTATCAGACCAAAATTTGTGATAAATAATGGATCAAATGTGGCCCGAACACATATACAGTCTTACACATATATACTTGTATACATTTTCCTATACATTCTAGACGTTGCACCATAACCACTTTCGCTCATTCTGCAGTGTCATTTCAAATGTTCAAGAGCTCAAAACAGATCCTCTCTTGCCTTTTAGGTATTTCAGTAATTATTCTAGGAGATGGCCATGGGGAGTAAAAACTTCCTATCTAATAATTTTGCCTAATATCTGTTTCATTGTCCTGTTCAGAATGAAGGGGTATGAAAATGGTGTGCACAACAGGTATTTGGAATTATGTGTCACTTTGCATTATCTATTTTTCTTTGTTCCTACAACCATGGACAACGGAGAATTGGTTTTCTCATGGAAACGTTAAAAGCCCACTTCTGTTTATAAAAAGGTTATATTTGGGTTCATTAATCATTTGTTTAAACTAACCCTGAACTTAACTAATTTGAAAGATGTCAGTCTGTACCTGATGTAAGTACCAGATAGTTTAGTTTAATTTCACACCAAATTCGGTGGTATTATTAAAATGCCATGTCTGTGTTGACAGAAGAAAGATGTCTCAGTTCTGCTCAGATGTTATACTTTGAAGGTAACGCCTGGCAACATGACAAAAAAATTTATAAAGAAGGTTTATGTTGTATAAGGGTCGAATGATGCCTACGAATATTTTTTTTTAAACAACAAACCATCCCTTAATGTAGAAGATTCCTACTTACAGTCTATTTCCTACAAGAAGGAGCAATTAACAACTTTTTTTTTGCCCCAGGCAATGTTTGGTTTGTGAATAATTTGAGTTACAAAGAGAAATACAGCGCATTATTCAAAAGAGAAAGTAGAGTTACATGATTTCTCTTTGAAAGACATTTTATGATCAAAATACACGGTATTTTTATCTCAATTTTTATAATATTCATTTTAGGATACCTAATTTAATGTCCACGGACAAATGAAATTTTACCTTGGTAAAAATTTTCATGGAACTATTTTTCTATCTTAACAGGCCTCCTTGTATCAATCCTCAATAGACAGAAGCCTAGAAAGACCCACTAGGTAAGAATGTCACTACATTATGCAACCAGAATATTCAGTGAAATAATAATGAAGATTACGTTATCCGTCATTATTATTCTAAGCACCATACTTTATGAAGTTGTTTTATTGTGTTTTTGCATCACTGTATATCAGCATATTCAAAAATTTATAAAAACTAAGTGAAATAATTCTGGGTTCCTCTACCAAGAAATTCTTCCCTTCCCTATCTCCTCTCTATCCAGTTTTCTTTTCTTTAAACGGGAACTATAAACATCTAATTTTCAATATTATTAGATGATACTTACGATGGCATATTTGAAAAAAATGTGTAAATTATTAGAATTTTTCTAAATTATGTTCTATACATATTTGTTCATTATACCCTGACTGCACAAATCAAAAACACTGTTGCTACCAATGAAGAATGGCTTACTATATACCACACATTCTAAGTACATAAACATATTCAATCCTTAAGACACCACGGTGAGTCAAGTACTATTCTCCCCACCTTAGGTCTGAACGCACTAAACTTAGGCTTCATTACTTACCAAGTTTACATCGCTAGCAAGGAGCAGAGACAAACTAGAACTGAGCCAGAATAACTTGGAACTACCCCTAACTGTCCCACGAGTCCACCAAGGTTAAGTCCTGCTGATAGGCTTTAAATATCACTTAACTTGAAAGCATTACCGAAATTCAGACACAGCTCACTAGCAAGAGTGAATAATACAAACTCTCAGCCATTTTGTATCACCAACAAGAAATATAAATTTGCCCTTCTACAGATTTCTCTCAGCGTAAGTCAAAAACTTTGTAAATTGGGTCCTTTGTAAATGGGGTTCATGGGGGCCATTCAGTGACATCAATGTCACTAAGTAAAAGGCTCCTCAAATTCCTCTCATATCTTTTACATCTATAGGCACTCCTAAAGTATTTGAGTTTCAGAGTTCTCATCTGACCTAAGATTGCTATTAAGACTGTGCACAGACCCTCACGTGACAGGACAGTGACAGCAAAAACAGGTCTAGGAAAAGACGGCTATCCTCTTCAGAAGAACAAAGACAAATTCTGAGGTCCAGCTCCAACTCTATGCTTGCAAAGTGTGTGTTGCATCGACTCATTTACGCAATAGTGGTAACGTGCACACCTCGCAGGTTTGCGTGTGGGCTGTGCAGACAGTAACGGCAGCAAAGCAATTGTGTATTGCTGCCTCGTGGGAGCTGGTGTTGCCGTTCCTGCTGTTGCTGATGTAATTTTGTGTAATGATCGGACAGCCAGCATGCCGCGTGATGTGTATCCTTGTTCCCTAGCGTTTATCCTGAGTGATCCTATATTCAGATCGAGACCGTGATAAAAATGTCCTGCCATTATAGAAAGTTTACACCATTTCATACAACCGGATGAAAGTCCCCTTAGACGATTTGATTGCTGGTCAGATCGTGATTCATTCACTACTTCACTGGGAAAATGTTAGAATTTCAGTGTAAGTGTTTTCAAGCTAAGATTGGTAGGAAAAGCCGTAAGGAAACCTTGGGGTAAGACAGGAAACCTGTCTCATCAGGTGACTTCCTTTTTTCCAGTCCTTTCCTTCATGTCGGCACGCTCCCCCGGATATAGTCATGTTGTTGGAACTCCTCTTTACAGAGAAAAGATACATGACACAAATCCTACCACTGAATTGTCAGTCACAACATACAACACCAATAGGAGGATCTGTACTTTAAAATGTGATCATGAACTTATGTCTGCACAAAAAAAACTGCGCATGGATGTTTATAGCAGCTTCATTCATACTACTAAAACTTGAAAGCAACCAAATGCCCTTCAGCAGGTGAATGGATAAACGAACTGGTGCATCCATATAATGGAAAGTTATTTAACAATGAATAGAATGAGCTATTCTATTGGAGCTATTCACGCCCCAAAAAAGGCCTGAAGAAATCTTAAAGTCAGGATATTGTGCAGAAAACAGCCTTAATGTAAACCATGGACTTTCATTACATTTAATAATAATGAATCAAGATGGCTCATCTACTGTAATAAATATATCACAGTGATAGAAATGTCAGTAACAGGAGGAACAGCATGCACCAGAAAAGGGAGTGTATGGGTACTCTCTGTACTGCCCAATTTTTCTATAAACCTAAAACTTCTCTTAAAAAAAAAAATACAGTCTCAGGGACACCTGGGTGGCTCAGTCGGTTAAGCGTCCAACTTGGCTCAGGTCATGATCTCGAGGTCTGTGGGTTCGAGCCCCGCATGGGGCTCTGCGCAGATGGCTCAGAGCCTGGAGCCTGCCTCGGATTCTGTGTCTCCCCCCGCCCCCCCGTCTCTCTCTGCCCCTCCCCCGCTTGCACTCTGCCTCTCAAAAATAAATAATAAACATTAAAAAAATTAATAAAAAAATAATAAAATACAGTCTATGAATATTTTTAAAGAGAGGATAAAGAAATAGCGTTTAATAGCAAGGAATGAATTCTGAAAACTGCAGTTCGGGGGAACAGGGGTAAGAGTTGTACCACTGTCACTAGCACATTCCATCAGTGTTTCTGGTTCACATACTAGCCTCCTCTAACAGCAGCCTGACTGAAGCTGATCTCTTCTTTTAGTGCCACGAGCATGGCCAGTGACTTCAGGAAAAGGAGGAAGAGCGAGCCTGCGGTGGGGCAGCCGAGGGGCCTGGATCACGGTGCACGCAGGACCAGCCCAGGCCGAGCGGACCTCCCAGGGTCAAGCGCCACGCTGACCCAGTCCTTCATAAGTTCCTCCCCTTCTTCCCCGTCAAGAGCAAAAGGTGAGCAATTATAGATTGATGGGTAAGCAATTTACTAGCTTAGTTTTAACCTAGGCTACCTGTGACAGCTGGGCAAGATTAACCGTGCAGAGATAGAGTTTAAATACAGTGTCTTGAATACAATCCAGTTTCATAACAATAGCTTTCTTTTTACACAGACTAGGTCAGGTTGGTGAGCTATGTGAGTGGCTTAAAGGACTCTATCGTCTAGCATATTCAATGCTTTTTTCCTCCAAATGTATCATTTGTGGTTTTTTTTTTGAACACATTCAGAGTACCTAATTTATTGTCAGGCCATTAAAAGATTACATTTATAAATATTTGCGTATTTTAAAAAAATGGTCTAAAGTTACTACAACTAGCAAAGTTAATCACATCTATAGAGTAGGAATTAGAAGTAGCAACAAAGAACATTGTTACCTAAAACGTACTTTGATTTTTTTAATTATTTAATTCTAGATAAAATTTTGTCTCACTTACGGAAGTTTATTCTTTCGTCATCTGTTCTATACTTTGGCCAACATTCACATAGATAGTAGAATATCCATGTTACGCGTGTAACATGGTGTTTGATTCAGAATAGTCCACTAATGAGAACCAACTGGTTTCAAGCCATACTTGGAAAATTTAGATTCACCAAGCCATTTCTCCATATGGCCTCTCTCCTCTCTGGAAGTTCAGTGAGCTGTGTTGAGAGAGGGCAAGTCTCCTTCAGGTCTCTGGAAGACTGGTTAGTGCATTAGTGCTGTGGTAACAGGAATATTCCCAAGATGGAGACTGAGGATTAAACCAGCATCTACAGGTACCTAAGGCCATACCTAATTTGGGGCCCTGAAATCTTCCCCAATCTCCTGGCATTGAAACAGAACACAAAAGGAATTTGAAATGTGTAAAAGAACTTGCACTCTAACGGAAGTTTCCCCTAAATAGCACAGATTCGGCCACACGTATCAAACGTAAGCAGGAAAAGCGTGGCCATGTGGCAATCAAAGCTAAGTGGTAGCTGGTTTGTGTGCAAAAGACAGGCTGGTTTGGATGCCTGGACTCCGGATAGGTGGGAGTCACTAGCCGTCTTCCATGGCCTAGTAAAAGTGGGCCTACTACCTGGAAGGTTCAGAATGAGTGAGGCCCTTTTATGATACCTTTCATCCAATTAACAGACATACATTTATCAGATTCCACTCACTTATGCAAATGAATATTTTAAGATAGTAAATAGGTCATGAAATACCATCGATTCATTATGCTTGGATAGCACCCAAAAATTAAAAGGATTCTGATTAATTTATATATTTGTTTTTACCCTAGGGAGTGTTGACTCAACTTCCTTTCCCAAACATTACATATCTGCTTGATGTGCTTATCTACTTTTGCAAAGTTTGGATAAGGTTGTAAGACAGGAACTATCAAGAGAGAGATTTTCCTTCATCAGGTTTCCTTCTAAGATGAAAATGTCCCATTGGATGTTAATTTGGCCTCTCGTTTATGAGTTAACGCAGCAGAGCAAAAGAAAAGAATATTTCTAAACATATTCTAAATTGAGGTCAGTTTTAGCTCTTATCAAATTGCAAATTATTTTTTTTAAAAAAAACAACCTCCTTGGAAAAAACTAAGATGCATTAACCTCTGATGAGAATTTTATACTATATCCAGTTATTCTTAAGAGAATCTGCCTCATAGAATGAGGCAATGAATGAGGAATGAATGAGGTAAATTTGTAGAGCAATGAATGAGGTAAATTTGTATGTTTAAAGAGGTTGTACTGTGTGTCTTGGAGAAATATTAACAGCAGTATTTCAAAGCATCTTGATTTTACAAGTTTGGAAAATGCTTTGTCTTGTTGCTTTTTCTATCTAACGCCCATGAAAAGTTACTTAATACAGTTACGGAAGTAGTAACTAAATGCAAATTTATAAATTACTCTTTACCTCTCTACCATTATAAATCAAACGAGACTCAAATCCTGACCCTATTCAGTTGAATAAACCTCTACCACTTTTGGCCTTAATTGGTAAACCTTTAAATTACACCGGGTCAGGCTATTAGCTTCCGAGGTACTTCTGTGGTTTGGGCATACCTCGTTTGCAGAAAGATGTATGAACACGATACAAATAGGTATCGAAACTACACTAATTACTTTTTATATGTGGTTTTGTTAACTCTAATATCTGCGAAGCTACATTCATTGAAAAAGTATTACCCTGCCTTAGAATTAGGATCTTCTTCCTCTAAAGTTGAAGCTACATGTGTAACAATCCGTGTCTAGACTAAACCATGCTAACTGCTTTCCCTCTGCTATGCTATCTGATGCTAACTGACATGCTTCCTCTTTGTGAACCTTTTAACTTCTCCACATGTCTCTCTTCCACCACGCTGGCCTGGATTAAAAGGTGGGGATGATATGTGTCCATCCCTTTACAGTTACTCAGGGCTCAACGGCAACCCCTCCAATGAGTTAGATTACTGTAACACTTACAAGAGACAGCATTTGGATGTCCCTCGTGACTCACAGAGGGCCATCACGTTCAAGAACGGCTGGCAAATGGCCCGGCAAAATGCAGAGGTCTGGAGCAGCACTGAAGAGACAGTCTCCCCCAAAATCAAATCCCGTAGTTGTGATGACCTCCTAAATGGTGACTGTGACAGCTTCCCTGACCCAAAAGCCAAGTCAGAAAGTATGGGCTCTCTGCTATGTGAAGAGGAGTCCAAGGAGAGCTGCCCTGGGGCCTGGGCTTCCCCCTACATCCAGGAGGGCCGTGGTAACGGCCGATCGAGGCTCCGACACAGGTCAGCCCATGACGCCCCAGGGTTCCTAAAAATGTACAAGAAGATGCACCGCATCAATCGCAAGGATTTGATGAACTCAGAGGTGATTTGCTCGGTAAAGTCGAGAATCCTGCAGTATGAAAACGAACAGCAACACAAGGGCCTGCTCCATGGCTGGAGTCAGTCCTCCACTGAGGAGGTGCCCAGGGACATGGTCCCCACTCGCATTTCGGAATTTGAGAAGTTGATTCAAAAGTCAAAATCCATGCCAAATTTAGGAGATGATATGTTCTCTCCTATAACCCTAGAACCCCAGCAAAACGGTTTATGTCCCAAAAGGCGGTTTTCCATCGAGTCTCTGCTGGAGGAAGAAAGTCAGAGTAGACACCCTTCTCACGTACAACGCAGCTACGAGCCCAAAACCCTGGTGCCGATTCACATCGAAGTCACCAGTGACGAGCAACCGAGAACTCATTTGGAGTTTTCCGACAGTGACCAAGAAGGAGTTGTGTCTGACCACAGTGATTACATCCACGTGGAAGGGTCGTCCTTTTGCAGCGAGAGTGACTTTGATCACTTTTCTTTCACATCCTCTGAGAGCTTTTATGGATCCAGCCACCATCACCACCACCATCACCACCACCACCACCGGCACCTCATCAGCTCCTGCAAAGGCAGATGCCCTGCCTCCTACACCCGATTTACCACAATGCTGAAACATGAAAGAGCTAAACACGAAAATGCCGAGGAGCCCAGAAGACAGGAAACGGACCCCGGCCTTTCTAAACTTGCGTTTCTAGTCAGTCCCGTGCCTTTCCGGAGGAAAAAGAACTCGACTCCCAAAAAACAGGCTGAAAAGGCAAAATGTAAAGCGTCTGTGTTTGAGGCTCTGGACTCTGCCCTTAAAGACATCTGTGACCAAATTAAAGCTGAAAAGAGAAGGGGAAGCTTGCCAGACAACAGTATATTGCACCGTCTTATCAGTGAACTGTTGCCAGATATTCCAGAGAGGAACTCATCACTTAAAGCTCTAAAAAGGAGCCCCGTGCACCAGCCTTTCCACCCACTGCCTCAAGATGGTGCTATTCATTGTCCATTGTACCAGAACGATTGTGGGAGAATGCCTCACAGTGCCTCTTTCCCAGACGTGGACACCACCACCACCAACTACCACCACCAAGACCATGAGAGTGTACGGAGTCTCCAAGGTGGATGAGCTTTTCTTTCTCTGTCCCTGTGGTTCAGACACCCACCATCCAGCTCTTTCATTTTCCATTCCTACATCTCATCATTCCTAAGTTGTGAGACCACTCGGCATCGTTATGTGTTTTTGAAGCAAATGCTTGTTGTGCGAACATGTCTTCCCGAATAGTCTCATTTGCCCATGTGATAATCGGACTTGACGTGTGGCTTAAAGTGATCACCAGTTCACAAAAATTTATTCATTCAACATCGAAAGGGAAAACCACCTTGTAGCTTAATGTTAGGGTTGAAACAACATACGTCGAAACAACCAGTTAAACTTATGTTATCAATTTAAAAGGATCCCATCAAGGAAACCATGATTGAGTATCAGTATCCTTAAGAGACTGATGACTCTTGTTTTGTCATAAAATGAATCAAAACCAATAATCTAACAAACAGCTTTTACTTGGTTATTATATTAACTTTATAGTCACTCACTCAATAAATAATTTCCTTACATTCAACATCGAGATACTACATCCAAACACCCAGGAAGAAAAATTGAACTAGTCAATGTAGTAATTGATGGACAATGAAAAGAGAATAGGATTTGTTGAACAACCTTTAAAGGGCACATGGGATAAAATTTTTGTGAATACATCTTTAAGCTGTATAGACAGAAGTCTCATTTCCATCATTCAGTGTATTCATTTTCTTTTCCTTTCCATTACCTTATTTTCTGTTTCCGCTGAAACAATCTTATATTGACATTTGAATTAGGCCATTTAGGTTAAAAGTGACCCTCAACTCCATTTTCATAGATGGATTATCACCTTGGAGTGGCAATATGCGGACAAATAACAGTTCAAAGGCAGAGGACTTTTTTTGAGGTTTGTTAGGGGTTCTGATATTTTTGTATACAAGTTGTATACAATTCTCTCTCTCTCTCTCTCTTTTTTTAATTCTTAACAGACATCTGTTCACTATGTAAGTTTTCAGAAGCTGGAAAGTACATTCCCTGCTGGAATTTGGATTGTCAACAGTCTGCTATGCACTGGGCATTGCAAAGCGCTCTACACACACTATCTAATTAGCACTGGCACCAACCTAGGTGATAGGTATCATTATAAGCAGTGAGACCCAGGGGAGACAAGAGATTTGACCAAAGTCAGTTAGGGAGTAGGTAAGAGAAAAGAGATGCAAAGTCCTAGTAATTCAGTGTTTGTAGTATAGAATATAATCTCTATAGGTTAAAAAAAAAAGACAATGCAAATTTCATATTAATGTACTATATAGGTGACTCAATTGTTAGTGGCCACTGCACAAATTTGCTTTATTAGTATTTATCTTTGCTTTCATTTATACCATACAACACGCTTTCAAAACAACAAATTAGAATTTTTTAAAACAGTGCCTACAATTTGAAATTTTCACTGATTGAGATGTCATAATTTAAGTTTATAATAAGTCCGCTACCTTTTCCAGTTTTTCAATATTGGATAATTCCAGCTATTCAAGTAAGTGTATCAACGATAATAATCACCTCTAAATTTTATGTACGGATAGAGTACCTTACTGAAACTTGATCTGAGAGGGCTTTGAAAGGCATTTGAAGGGTATTTGTCTTTTGATAACATACCCACTTTCCAATTTTGTTTAGCCCAATTGAAAAATAGTTTATATGCCATGGATTAGTAAAAGTGATTTACAACTTAATGATCAGCATGAAAGCTTTCATAAAAGTATTTCCATTTTAGAAACAGAAAATATATGGCACAGAATCTCTCTCATGCTTGAAAATAACTGAGTAAGTTTAACCTGAGATATTTGTGGCCATGTTACCTTACTAAATCCAAAGACTTTGGAATTCACAACCGACAGTTAGACATTTGTCCTTATATGTCATGTAACAGGTGTCCACCTGCTGTTAAATAGACAATTCTTATAGTCAAAGTAGTCACGATCTTTAAGTAATGTTTTCTTTTTATGAATTAGCATTTTTTAATTCCTTTGTAGCTGGATTTATTTTATTTTTAGTGCTTCTTGTTAATCAATATAACTAAATCTGTTAAAGGGATAAGAGAAAGAATTTACTAATTTTGACCCAGTTATACTGGTAAAATTCTATAATAGAGACTACTGAGATATTCTTGTCTAGTTACATTTCCACATACAAATGTGTAAAGTATAAGAAACCATTAAGAGATACTTATAATCATAATTTGGGAATGTAATTATTTATACTGTGCTTTCAGATGAACAAAAACAATTCAGTATTTCATAAGCAGCGTAGCAATCAATAGGATACTTCCTGTTTAGAGAATTTTTATCCCTTTGCTTCTTGGAATAAATATATACTTTCTGATTAGGCAGTTGAACAAAAGGGAAGGCAAAAGATAAAGGCCTTTTAAGCCTTAGGATGACATCTTAAAACTCAACAACTGTGTATCAACGGGGTGGGGGGATAGGGGGACAGAGTGTGTAGGGATGGGGCATGGGGAATGGACACGACCATAGTTCTGCCATCATCATGCTTTATTTTTCTTTTTCATTACTACATTCTTAAATTGTTCCATGAGATGTCTTAGTTTTTGTTAATTGTTGCTATGTTCAAATTCTCCATCTTCTATAGGCCCTATAAACGTCATTATAAGTTTATCGATTTTCAGTAAGAGAGAGAGTGTGTGTACGCATGAGTGGTGAAGAGGCAGAGAGAGAGACAGAGAGAGAGAGAGAGAGAGAATCCCAAACAGTCTCCATGCTGTCAGTCCAGAGCCCAACTTGGGTCTCAAACTCACAAACCGTGAGATCATGACCTGAGCTGAGATCAAGAGTTGGACGCTCACCCGACTGAGCCACCGAGGCTCCCCCTGCCCTGAAAAATAATTACAAATTGGAGGCAAAAGGAATAGAAAGTATTAAATCTCTGAGGTGAGAAATCCCCCCCGCCATCACCCCGCGAGTATGAATTGTCTATACCAGGTGCTGCAGCATAATTACATCAGCGATGTAACAGTTACATTTGGGATTAGAACACTTCTGCAACCTCGGATATTTTTCCCTTTTGCGATGCTCTGGTTTTGTGTCTTCCATCACAACTTTATCGTTTACCTATGAATCTTATACCCATGTCTTCCATTGTGCTATGTCTCTAAATCCGAAGGAGAAAACAGTTGCCACCAGGGACCATGGCTAAAAAAGGTCGGCTTTTAATTATGTGAACACTCACTCTGACCCTGTCCTTTCCCATAGACCATGAGTCCCCTAGAAGTTACTCATCCACTATGACTGACCTGGGGAGAAGTGCACCGAGGGAAAGAAGAGGAACTCCAGAAAAAGAGGTAGTTTGTTCAATAGCACTGGAGTCTTTTTTTCTGCAACGTATTTGATAAAGCACTTGCCAGCCAGAGTTTTTTCCAAAACCAGTAAAGAGCCCAGATCAAGAACATAAAAATGACGAGAGAGAAACTAGAAACACCTTCCCTGGAGGTTGAGCAAAGGACTCAAGGCAGCACGCACCCCGACCCTAGCTGTAGATGTCCCCCAACCGCGGTCCGGTTCCGGCAGCGAGGCCCCACCGAGTCTTGACCTGACACCCGTGAATTAACAACCGTGCTCTGCGAGAGCGTTGAGCTGGGCTGCCCCATGGAGGAAGGAGATTTCCCAGTACAAATTTCGCCCCTGATGTAGAGGAGAGCTCTAGGTCATCTGTGTCGCAAATCAATACAAATTCGACCTAATTTTTGCTGGCCTGCTTTGCTGGAAAATCACCTGGAAAATCACTGCTCCTAGGAACCAGGTACCAGCTAGCTTTGTGCATGGTCCCAAGCCAGGGCTGGAGCTCAGGTTCACGCCGTCCTGGAGCCGTGAAGGTTTGACGGCAACTGAAGCTGGCCTGGGACTGGCAGCCGCTCCAGGAGAATCCCTACAGGTGTCTCCTGCAGCCCAGTACCCGTGGGACCCCCAAAGAAGTCAGGAATGTCCCAGGTTGCCTAACGTTCATGGAATCCCAAGGAAAGAGAGTGGGGTGAGGAGATAACGGAGAAGTAGAAAAGGCAGAGCTAGTAGAATCGGCTAGCTAGGGGGTGCAGGGTGATTGAAGGTGAGTGTGTGTCACATCTTATCACGACTAGAAGATGAACGGCCGATTTACCGTGTCGATAAAGAATTCCTGAACCCTCCAGGGAATGCAAGATGACCAAGCCTATACTTTGGGCCACATACTCGCTTCCCAATGAGAATTGGGCTAATATTTCTTTGCTACTATGTTAATAAGTGTTAGTAAAAGGGACAATGGCTTCCTTCGTGACTTTTTCCAGTCTTTTTATTATGATTCCAAAGGAGTTGTGTTAACACATAAGACACAGGGCAACTGACCCAGGAAAAGCCAGAATTATACCTGGGACAGATCCCTCTGGAATTGTACTGCAGTGTTCATCTACCTTAGTTTCTTTTTTTAAATTTTTTTAATGTTTATTTATTTTTGAGAGAGAGAGAGACAGAGACAGAGACAGAGCACAAGCCAGGTAGGGGAAGAGAGAGACGGAGTCACAGAATCCAAAGCAGGCTCCAGGCTCCGAGCTGTCAGCACAGAGCCCAATGGGGGGCTCGAACTCACAAGCTGTAAGATCATGACCTGAGCTGAAGTCGGCTGCTTAACCGACTGAGCCACCCAGGTGCCTCCATCTACCTTAGTTTCTAAGAGGAAATATGATATTCAGTAATTACGGTGAGCAAGCCATCTATTACACTCCTGTTATAGCTTAAACACCTAAGTGAAGAACTAATTGGTTGACTTATGAATTGCATAGAGGGTTTACATTATATATGTTTACTCACTCCTTGTGCTTTCATTTCCCTTTAATTCACATGAAATTGCTTTCTTGTAAAAAAAAAAAAACTCCGAATTTTAAGTTAGCACTAACTGTTTACTTTCCCTTTCAGAAATTGCCTGCAAAAGCTGTTTACGATTTTAAAGCTCAGACGTCTAAGTAAGTAAGATATTCATTATGTGACTTAGGTTGGCTTTAAATACTTCGGTAATACTTTAAGAGGTAAATATTCTAATGGGGTGTATTACAATAAGGTCTAAGTCCCAATTCAGCGAATTCAGCAATCAGCTGTAACTAATGGTTCCTTCACAATTAATTGGGATAGGGCTAATTCTATTTTCATTTGTAATTTTCTTGAGAAACATTGGGTTTTAAGTGACACTGAACATGCTAGTGCACCATGAGTTCAAAAGGACAGGGCAAATAAAATGGAATTAAGAATCTTGGTTTTGGGGCGCCTGGGTGGCTCAGTCGGTTAAGCGTCCGGCTTCGGCTCAGGTCATGATCTCGCAGTCTGTGAGTTCAAGCCCCACGTCGGGCTCTGTGCTGACAGCTCAGAGCCTGGAGCCTGCTTCCGATTCTGTGTCCCCCTCTCTCTCTGCCCCTCCCCCACTCATGCTCTGTTTCTCTCTGTCTCAGAAATAAATAAACGTTAAAAAAAATTTTTTTTTAAAAAGAATCTTGTTTTCTAGAAGTTTTGTGTCAAGAATAACATAAAAATACAGTGTTGGGGAATAATTGACACTCACTGGAAGAATTTGATAACGCTTATTTATCCAACTATATCCAGGATAGTTTGTGGGATTGAAGGGTAGAACTGTGTACAAAGATTCTTCGAGTAATATCTCCATGTCTTAACACTCAAAACTTGGAGATCCTGAGCAAAATTGTCTCCCGTGGTCCTTTTTTTCTTTTTTTTTTTTCTTTATTTTTTTGAGAGAGAGGTGGCGGGGGGGGGGGAGAGAAAGGGAGAGAGAGACAGAGAGAGAGAGAGAGAGAGAGAGAGAGAGAGAGAGAGAGAGAAAATCCCAAGCAGTCCCCACACTCAGTGCAGAGCCCAAAGTAGGGCTGGACCCCACAGGAGATCATGACCTGAGCTGAAATCAAGATTTGTACACTTAACGGACTGAGCCACCCAGGTACCCCTCCCCCTGCACTCTTTTGATGTTAGTGTTTTCATACTCCTTTGTTGCAGTATTTTTTTTAACCTTTGTCCTTAGGAACTTGTTCATCAGATGGGCATGTGGTTAAGAAAGGCTAGGGAGGGAGGCAGTCTCCCAGAAGTGTCATGGCCCATGTGTACAGACCTTATTTAAGAAACTTTGGTCTCCATTAGAATTGAAGATATTGAAATCATTGTACATTGGCATTAAATTATCCTTTGTTGTTTAGACGGAACATATAATATATAATATTATGTATTATATATAATAAAATACTTTATTCATTAAAATGCATATTATATTAATAGTTCTAGAAACTGTCTCTGACATGAGACATGTAAAAAGATAAAATCACTCAGATTTTCGTAATGCTGCTGAGATGAAGAATGAACTAAATAGGAAAATGCTATTTAGAAATTAAGATGTTGGGGCACCTGGGTGGCTTAGTCAGTTAAGCATCTGACTCTTGGTTTCGATTCAGGTCATGATGCCACAGTCGTGAGTTTGAGCCCTGCATCAGGCTCTGTGCCCCTCTCTCTCTCTCTCTCTCTCTCTCTCTCTCTCTCTCTCTCTCTCTCCCTCCTCAAAATAAATAACTAAATAAACATTTTTAAAAATTAAAAAACAGAATTTAAGATGTCAAACGTGGCTTAAATCGGGTATTTAAAAAAATTCCTGATGAAAGCTTACATCTTTTTTCCTTTTTTGATGAGATAAGTAACACCTGCTTCGTGTCTACCCCCTTCTCGCCCTTATTACTGCTCTGTGGATATGGTGCGACAATGTGTCTGATGCATGCCGATTTTATAAGCGAACGGTACAGAACATGTAAATGTCATTTCTTCTTTGTGACAAGCCATCAAAAGCTTTTTTAAATGTATGAACCCCTGAGGAATGACAGGGCATATGACACGGGAAAGGTATCCCCCCAGGGCCCACCGCTTTTTGAGAAGGCTCAATAAAAAACAAGCCGTGAGAGGAAGGTGAGGTGTAGTGCAGAGGCGAGTGTTGGGGTGTTGATTGTGTGGCTGGATTTCGTTTGCTCCAGTTGCCAAGCCTGATGCCATCCTCCAAGGCCATGTCCTCCTGGTGAAAGCTCCGAGTCAGCAAGGGTTCCAGGCTTGCAAATGGCACAGCCCTCCTGCAGGGTTATCTGCACCCCCCCCCCCACCTTTCACCAAATCTTCCTAAGCCAACAGCATCTAATTGTGTAAGGCTTCCGGGAAGTCGATTCAGTAATCACCCATGGAAGTCATCCCATAATGTTAGTAAAAAACAAAAACAAAAAATGTTTCTCACATACCATAAATACATTTATCTGACTGCCGTTCAATCATATTCCTCTCGTTCTGTTTTTAGGAGATGTAAAGAGCACTCCCCAGTGTAGTTAACCTATTTGACACAAAAATCGAGGTTCTGGACGACTCACACAGCTTTAAAAGGCTCACACACCCAGAAGCACTGACTGTTAACAAAGGCCCAGCCACATTTTTACCTGCTTTTAATTAATAGCTAGATGTGGGTGCTTTTTTGTGCCTAACATCTTATAAACAAGAGACAGACATATCTGCTTTAAATAAACATCTGTCTTAAAAGCTACCTGTCTTTACCTGATGCAGAAAGTTTAATTTTTTAATAACACAGCTAACGATACAGCTCAGTAACTCACCAGACATAATGTCTCAATTGTTAAATAGGAAAAAGACATAAAACGTCATTTCCAGAGGTTGTCAGCGGCCACCATTCTAAAAGGGTTTGGGAGGGAGAAAGCAAGCTTACTATTATGGGACTCAGAAATTCTGGGTCTGAGATGAGAGGGACACAGTTTTGAAAACTGTTAAGTGAGATTTCTGTCCTTTATGTAGAAGGCTTAAAACGTTTAAATACAAGCCTTTAAAAATAGAAAAGATTTCTTTTCATATTTGAAAGAAAAAGTTTTCTTTAATTGACTTGTTTTTTAAAAAAAGCTAAGCTTCCTAGTCTCATTTCCAGAAACAAAACACACCTGGTACTCAGAAAGCTATTGGATTGCAAACATTAAATATTTTGTTTTTTGTTTTCTACATCAGACATTTGCATAAAAGAAGGGAGTGCTGTATTTGAATGTAAGACTCCTTGAATCTCCTCTGTCTTTAGGGTTACTGAAAATTTAACACACTTTCAGTGTGAAGATTTTAACACTTCGAACTGTGCAATAATTCTTTAATTAGCAACAGTTTTTTATGTTTTTATTTGAGAGAGAGAGTGCACACAAGTGGGAGGGGGTTTGGGGTGGGGGTGGGGGGCAGTGCAGAGAGAGAGGAGAGAATCTTAAACAGGCTCTGTGCTCAGAATGGAGCCCAACTCAGAGCTGGATCCCACGACCCTGGGATCATGACCTGAACTGAAATCAAGAGCCGGACGCTTAACTGACTGAGCCACCCAGGCGCCCCTAATATGTAACAGTTTTTCAATTAATTCTTTTAATCAATGAGAAATACGCTACATCTGATATCCAGCTCTCTTCATGATCCATTCTGCACATATAAACGATCCAACTCAAGATTCTGAACTAAACATTGCAGAAAATTCCAGAATGGGGAGGCAGATGAGTAGGAAAGTAGGGCTCTTGGGAAAAGATGTGAAATGAGTGTCCTCCGACAAAATGTAATTACGAGGGCAAAACAGCAAACAGTTACCTGAATAATGAAGCCATCAAAAACAGATGCAGTGAGGATGAGAAGGTAGGCATGAATTAGCTAAAATAAGTAATGTTTTTATAGCTTAAAACTACATACCCACATCTACCTACTTAGGAAATAAGCAGGCATATAGGTTTCTTCTTAGAAATAACCAAAATGGAAAAGCATAGAAGGTGTCCTGAAAATACTTTTACTTTTTAAAAACAAAAGCTATAAATAAAGAAGGCGGCAAGCAACCCGTGCATGTCTTTACACTTAAAACATGTTTATGTCTGCGCTCCATTGAAGAATAAAATCTTCTTCTTTTTTTTTTTAAGTTTTTTTTTTAAGTTTATTTATTTTTGAGACAGAGAGAGACAGAGCATGAACGGGGGAGGGGCAGAGAGAGAGGGAGACACAGAATCGGAAGCAGGCTCCGGGCTCCGAGCCATCAGCCCAGAGCCCGACGCGGGGCTCGAACCCACGGACCGCGAGATCGTGACCTGAGCCGAAGTCGGACGCTTAACCGACTGAGCCACCCAGGCGCCCCTAAAATCTTTTTCTTTACACAAAATAGATTCCTTATCAAGATATGCCAGTTAAATAAATGCCCGACAACCAGCTTCCAAGACCTGTAAATAAAAATTTTTCTGATGATGGCACTTCGGTGCTAAAGCTACTTATTCTCCTTATTGTAAGCTTTAGCACATCCAAAGGGGCCAGAAAGAAAGAGAAGTTAAGGTTCTGACTATGTCACTAGCTTCAGAACTAACAAGATCAGTGCAGAGCGAATCTATCATTACGCCAAGCCTAACAACTCCTCCACAGTAAACTAATGATTACACAGCAATAGTCCATCCTTGCCTTTCAATTTCATGTCAGTTTGCCTGTGCCTTGTATCAAACACGAGGTTTCTATTTGTTCGTTGTTTGAAATCACTTTTAAAGTTATAAGTGAATTCTAAGGGTTTGCCACGAAGATCCTGATGTAACTGGGCTTGACAGATTATTCCATACTGAAAGTACGTTTCTCAGCCAAATACAGATCAAGTGAGAGTGTTGATCTTAAGAGTAATGGCTACACATCAGGGGCGGGGGAGGGGGAAACCCAACCCTGAAACGTGTCTCTTCCAGGGAGCTGTCATTTAAGAAAGGAGATACTGTCTACATCCTCAGGAAAATTGATCAAAATTGGTATGAGGGAGAGCACCACGGGAGAGTGGGCATTTTTCCCATCTCCTACGTGGAGGTAAGTCCTACCCCTTCCCTCTCCCATGGCTGCTGTTTCCAAAGTCGCCACAGATCAAGAATAGGTAACTTTTTTTCCCTCATAGAAACTCATGCCTCCTGAGAAGGCACAGCCTGCAAGACCGCCTCCCCCAGCCCAGCCTGGAGAAATCGGAGAAGCTGTAGCCAAATATAATTTCAATGCTGACACAAACGTGGAGCTGTCGCTGAGAAAGGTACCCTGGCCGTTGTCGTCAACAGTGCTTTTGAAAGGCTGTGTATTTCCAAAACTAAAATAGGTTATCTATTTCCTTGGACGTTTTTGTGTTTCCCCCATGTGCTACAAAGGACTCTATGAGGCCACCCTGAGGCGCTGTTACCTACCGCTCCGGGTCCTTCCAGAAGAGGTCCCCTGGGGGATGCACAGCTTCTCAGAGAGTTTCCCTCCAGGCTTAGCATGGCAGGTTCCACGTCTCCTCCAAGGGGCGCCTCAGGCTGAACAGCCAGGAGCTCTACACGTGGAAACATCAAAAGGAAAAGCACTTGCATACACTTCAAAATATTGTTTGTCCTGCTGCCTTATTATTCAAATTTAAAAAAAAAATGGGTGTTTCAACATTTACTTTTATCTTGGAATCCAGGAATGGTCCTAACGTAATGAAGGTACTTCACCCTACAGAGCCTTTTTGAGGAGACATTTTTGTGCAGGGCTGTTCCCCTGATCATCAGCCTTCTCTAGGCCTCATGACTGACCCAAATTTCACTAGCAACCGATCCAATTCTAGTATCTTAATAATATCAGGAAGAAATCTTTTTCTCATTTTTTAATGTTTAGTTATTTATTTTGAGAGAGAGAGAGAAAGAGAGGGCATGGGGGGAAGGGGTAGAGAGTGAGGGAGAGAGAATCCCAAGCAGGCTCCGTGTTGACAGAGCCCTATGTGGGGCTCGAACTCAGGAACCGTGAGATCATGACCTGAGCCGAAACCAATCACTGGATGTTTAACTGACTGAGCCACCCAGGTGCCCCCAGAAAGAACTCTTTTTAATTTGTTTCTGCGCAGAAAGATCAAACGAACTATCTTCATGGTTTGCTAAACCATCACATTCGTTTGTTTGAGGTGACCACGTGTCTGCACAGAGCACAGGCTAGAGAGTCACAGGCAGGGTGGTTCTAGAACTTCTTCGCCTACTGGCGAATCCCTTAGCCAGGGGCAAGGAAGGGAAACGACACGGTTCTTGTACCGGCAGAACCTCATCCCATTCTCCCTTCTCGGCCCTGGTTCTGCATCATCAACCCATTCTCCTCGTCTACCCTCCCAGCGGCAACACAACATTCCGTGAACCATCCCGGCTGATGTTTCATACTATAAAGAGCAGCTTCTGCCAATGCAATTTATAGCTCCAGCGACAGCCTGGCAACAGCAGTGTGCTGCCCAGAAAAATCAGTGCAATTTTAACATTAGGGAGATTTACTTCTCCTCAGTTATGTTCTGTGCAGAGGCCACGAACCAATCAGAATGGACAGTGAGTGGTGTTACACGATCTTGATCCAGACCAGGTGGGTGCCGGCCCTGGGCACAGCTGTGGATTATCTAGGGTACGTCCTTTGCCCCATCCTGCCAGCCTTACTCTTTGCTCCTGCTTACCACACGTAGATCAAGAAAGCAAAACGGTATGCCATTCAACTTCCTCCCTTCCGGAGCTTGACTTCCGTAATCCATTTCAGATCCACAATCACAGCGAGCTGAGTCGCACTGTTTTGAAGCTCTTCCTGCAGAAGGTCATTTCCCCGAATGCTGTCAATGATAGGATAACGCTACTGTCATTGAGGTTTTCCCTGTTAAACTATTCTGCTTTTTAAAGTAACTGATACAAGTCATTTCACATGGTACCGGTGTGAACATGTGTAAGCCCATTCACACAAAGCAAGCATCCTTAGGGGAGATTCTAATGTCATCGACGAATGATTACGTATCGTACATGTTGATAATCTGTAATTTGGGAATGAGCTCAGAGCCTTCATTTTCATCCCCCTGACAAAAACAAACAACAAACAACAATCATAACAGCTGGAGGTATCAAACTTTCCCAGATGGAAAGCTATTGCTTATTAGAAACCATTGACAATTGACAGTTTTTATGTTACCACATCTGTATTTATAATGCATTTTCCTAATATTCATTGCAGGGAGATAGAGTTATTCTTCTTAAAAGAGTTGATCAAAACTGGTATGAAGGTAAAATTCCAGGAACCAGCAGACAAGGCATCTTCCCTGTTTCCTATGTAGAAGTTGTCAAGAAGAATACAACCAAAGGTGCTGAGGACTACCCTGACCCTCCAATACCCCACAGCTATTCTAGCGATAGAATCCACAGCTTAAGTTCAAATAAGGTAAGAAGACATCCTAGCATATTAGTGTCATGTTTGGGAGCTTGATGCAAGATCATCGACATGGGATGTTAGGCATAGACTAAAACATCATACCTATTGCAAAGCGACAAAATGTGCATGTTATGTTTCTGAGTGTGCGTGCCATGTCAAGTCAATATAATTGAATCTTTCTGAGCGGTGCTAGCGCAAAGGTTTCATGCTTGATTTTGATAATTTTATTTTCAAAGTAAAATACTGAAAGAGAAAACATTAGCATCATAAAATCCTATATGATATAGGTCTGTATGTATGTATGCAATTATAGCTGCTTTTTGAAATTCAATTTTTTTCTGCAGCTTGATTTTATTTTTAGATATGCATGTTTTACATAGATTCTATGCAGGTGTAAGTAGTATATATAAGTATAGAATGTATTGATAGGTAGATAGATAGATCCCAAAATGGTTTATTTCAACAACACATGGTAATTGAGTTGACAAAATTCTATGAAAGTCTTGGGGTATTTTGATACAGAAAGAGAGAAAGTAAAAATCTTTAATTAAGGTCTGTAAGTCAGTTTGTTTATTAGTTTGAATGAAAATGCCATTGGTTCTTAGGAGTCCTCAAGTTTGTTTTATTAGGTTTAGGATGATTTCCACTGTCTCACTAGAGCCAGTAGCTAAAGATAATTACCTTTCTCAACATGTAGTTTAAAAGGGACTTTGCTTCCTGAACTGGTTGATTAGAAAAGGCTATTCCAAAAAAAAAAGAAAAAGAAAAAGAAAAGGCTATTCTACTCTCTTTACTCACAGTGTGAAGTTGTTCTTAATTTTCTATTGAATTATATATAATATGTTGTGTTCTTCTCATGGATGGTATTTAGGGATTTCTGTCTCCTTTTCATTGACTTTCAAGTGTAAAACTTTAAATTACCAAGGAATTATTTCCAAAATATTGTAAGTACTTCCCAACATTTTAAACATTTTGTTTCCCATAACTTACTGAAAATTTTAACTGAGACCAAGGCTGGGACATGGAAAACTAAATCATTTGGCCCTAGCAAGATAACATCAACATCACAGACATGAAATCATTTCATGTCCCAAAGCAAGAGAGCATCCCCAGTGACCTCAACTACTCCTTGAAAATGAGTCTACAAGGATTTTACATATGTAAATGAGCTAAGAATCTACTGTCCGAAGAGAAGCATTTTCTTTTAAAAGGGCATTTTATTTATTCTACTCTTTGAAGACTGGGTTTCCGTTGCAGGGTAATTGCTATAAATCCCTTATCACTGAATAATAGAACAGATTGGCAACACTGGATAACAGAACGGTAATCAGATTGTGTCTGGTTGATAATAAAGTTTTCCAGAATCTTCTTTAGTAGGTTGACTTCACTACCAGAGCTTAGCGTTAGAGAGCAACATCCTTCCTTCAACAGTTCCTACTGATAAAAAGACAATATCAGAACCTTCAACCATATGTTTGTCTTATTTACCATTCAGTCATCTTAAAAAACTACCAGATGAATTTCAAAGCAACTGTACCTTCAAACAAAATATTATAAGAAAGAATAGGCATTTATCTAGAAAGCCTTATTTAATATTTAAGAAATTCTTCCATAATGTCTTAATTAATACTGGCAATGCAATACTGTAGATCACAGTGTTTTAATCCTTGTTGTGGATATGATTTAAATGTATTTTCAGTTACCTAAACTTTTTCTTAGAATACCAGATTTTACGTTTTATAAATAGAGAAATTTCACTAAAAACTAATTAGTGTTTTATTCTCACTGCTGGGAAGAAAATATGTTGAAAAGCTTATGTCCATAATTTGAAAAAAAAAAATGCTTAATGATTTCGACCCATCTGGTAATCTATGATATCATTGACTTAATAAGGGAAACTTCTCACTAGTGTTGAACTGGATCATTTTCAGAAAAAGAACTATAATATACTTCTAAGCCATGACATCCAAAATACACGAAATGTTATGTATCCTATTTTCTAACTGGTATTTGCAAATAGAGGAAAGAACTCATTGACTCATGCATCACTCTGACACATTCAAATCACATTTCCTGACATACTATCTTTATTTTAGGGGAGATCCAAATGGAAGTTGATACCATTTCTGATATTTCTGCTTTTAGTGTAGTTGAATCCAATTCGAACGCTTTAGGGAGGAAAGGTAATTATGTGATTTTTGTATTATAGGTATATTTATGTTATGTAGGTATCTCAGATACGTAATTTGGCTTTTTGTAGAAGCAAGTCCATTGTAAAGCTAAGCACTTGGAACCTGTTAACATGTATACTGGCAACCGTCGTGGTAACAGCACCGGAGTAGTGGCAGTAATAGTGACAGTGGTAGTCATGACAACGGTGGGATTGAAAGATCTTTCTTCCTTGTCTACATAGTATTCCTGACCATGAGAGAAAATGAAAGCGAAAAGTAATCATCTAGAATTCTTACGTGTTTCACAGAGTTTCAAAATCTGTTATTCTGTTGCATGACAAAGAGCATAAGATAGAATGCTGGCCAATAAGAGAATTTCTCTAGACTACAAAATGAGACTTAGGTAATTTCTGTCTTACTAAAAACTGAACATAGACAGGACCTGCTAGGGGTGGCTATCTATCTAGTAACAGACCACATGTATAGTATCACTTTACATCAGGTGCTAGGTGGACTGAAGACCACCTGAATCTTCTGTTAGGATGCTCACGTGAGTTTTGTGACTCTTTGGCTTATATACCCCCACCCCAAGGTGACAGGACATCGTATTTCCTTTAAAAAAAATAGCTATATAAATTCTATTAATGCCCCATTCCTGTTAAAGGACACAGAAGTCAAAAGTTAAGTGGCCTTAGGACCAAGAGCGCCGAGTGCATGAGTGAGGTCTCATCCTAAACAACCAACGAGAAAATGCATCTCCAAAATCTTCCAGACCCAAACCATCTCCCTGGAGAGAATGACAGTAAAATGCCATCCACCAGACTGTCAAGGCCTTCCTACGTAGAGCATGTAGCATTCTTTCCAGTTCAGCAATAGAATGTCTTAGAATGTTTCTAGGCAGCCCTTCCAGAACTACTTTTAAGGAATTTCCATTACCATTCCGTTTTGTTCAATACATCCAAAATATACTGATAATAGTAAGATCCACTGAAGGATATTTTTACTTCAGGAGATTAAGTTTCATAAATTATACTCCACAGGTTTACATAAAAGAATGGGAGTCCTAGCAGAAGTTTACTCCCGTTAAAATCATATGTTCCTTTTCTTGATCCGCTAGATAACATCACTTAGGGATTCACTGTCTGACCTTCTTATCGCTACTACAGCTTTACCTTATCATTTGACACCTGAGACCCCTTCCAAATACTAGGAGAGTTTCATTGTTCAGATAACCTTCCAGTTAACATGCGAAGGATTTTATTTGAATTCCGCAAAAATATCCACAAATCGAGACCACAGCGCAAAATATGTTTCTATTTATTACCACCACTTCCCTGCATTTCTCTGTCTCTGTGTTTTGATGTATGATTTTCTTGGTTTGCATTTCAACCTTATAATCCCTGCTCGTTTCTAAGTTGGCTTTCAGTGAACCAGCCCCTCCTCCCACGCACAAAGCTTCACCGGGCTCAGATAGAACAGCCCAGGGGCGGCTGCGTCTGACAGCCGAGTGCCCACCGGCAAATCCTTTGACCCCAACACCGCCTCACTCTCTGGACAATTTCCTGGATGAATTGGAGAAGCTTGGTGCTTTAACCTTACCAGCCGACCAAGCCAAACCAAATATCCTAGAGGAGATCATCCTCGAGATTAAGGAGGAGCCCTCAGATCTCCTCCCCTTGCCTCCAGCATCTGCACCTGCCAAATCCCCTTCTTCTCTGCTGCCTTTCCCCCGCTCAGGGGTGACCTCAGCTGCAGTCCGGCCTTCTGAGGCAACACCACTTCAAGATCCCAGAAAGACAACTCAGAACAAATGGGCAGGTTTGACAAAAATACGAAAGGGCTTTGGAGGCCCTGAGAAAGTACCCGAAGTCCTAGGTGACAAGTTTGTGGCCTCTGCACACACTAATGTGGCTCCCTTGCCCAAAAGTCTCCCCGCCATCGGAGAGGAAGATGAGGATATCTATGAGGGGTTTCTGTCAGGCATCCGAAGAGGGCCAGAGTGTCGAGAACCGGATGCCTTGTGGTGTGCCCGCGACGGCACAGAGGTGACACCAAGCCTGCACATCGAAGAGGAGGAAGAAGAGAGGCAACCTGACTGTTTAAAATATCCAGTAGCCACCCCCACAGACCCTAGGATCCCTAAGGAAGACAGCAGTGCAGTGAAAACCAGTACTGAGGTATTTTAACCTTGCCTAATTACCAAAGAACTAACCCGTCTTGACTATATTTAGCTAGTACAGTTAATCACATTACTAAACGTCAATTTTGGCATTGCTCTAAAAGGCTTCCTCTTAAGAAACACAAGCACTACGTAAGTTGGGGGTGGAGGGGCGTAAGGAAACTCACCAAATTTTAGTAAGATGATGTAAATATCTGATGTCATTCCATTATTTGTTTGTGACTAGAAATTCATATTTTAAACAGTCTATAATTGATAGTCTTCCTGACTTTTTGTTATTAATAATGATAGCTACATAGTTGAACTCTTACTGAGTATCAGACAGTGTTCTAAGAACTCTTCGTCAATGAGATGGGTTATCTTATTAGCCCCACTTGAGAAATTAGAAAACTGATACACAGAGAGACCAGTCCAATTCCAATGGCAGTTTGTAAAAAGGGAGAGAGACAGAACCAAAAGGCACGCCGGTACCCTTTTAACTCTCGGAAGAAATAATTTCTTCAGGTTGGTGACCACTTAAGACTACTAATGCATTTTCATCTTACAAAGAATCTTGAGCAATGATTTTCATTAGTAAAGAGGGGACATACCCTAAATCTTTAGTTTGTAAATTTTTGTCTTAAGACAAAAACAAAACTTCATTTCTCACATATGTAACCTGTAATTTAGAAAGAAAATACGATTACTGGCAAATACTGAAATTAGGAAACAAAATGTTTTATATCATGCTACTCTGCAGTCACTTTCCCCCATGGATCGTCTATTTTAAAATCTTAGAAAACAAAAATAATTTTTAAAATCCCATAGTTTTCTATTAAGATCTTGCCAACAACAAATATAGAGGCACGTGGCCTGTACTATAGGACGTTCTTGGGCTTAAATAATGATCAGTGCCCATGAGACCCCTGGACATCCACAAAACCCCGAGGCTTGGCTAGTTCCTCAACCAGGAGAGAAAAGGTCATCTGCACAAAGAACCCAGCCATGCCTGTATTTGTATAAAATAAAACAAATACACTACTTAGCAAAAGAGATCATTCATTACAGAAAGTCAAGCATGTTTCTAAGTCAGTTATTCAAATAGCTGCTGGCACACATCAGTTCCCCGGCTTTGTAACTAACCAGCTAGAAATTGTAATCTACTTTACAAGCAAGTAACAAAGAGTCATTGCAGGTTTGTAGTTTTTCCTTCATGTTTAGAAGCAGCCATCCTGTGAATATATTCTAAAATTGTAGACTATGGGGGGTTCTTCTGTCCAGCCACCCATATCAGAAAAATGATCACACTCACTTGGGGGATATTCTCTAAAGACCACATAACCTCATTCTGGGCACAAGCGTAATCACATCTTGTCTTTCCTCAATCTTTAAGCCGCCTTCATTTTCTCCGGGAGATCGAACGTCTACACCTTTTCCCAGCTGTGTCCTTCCCTCCCTTCCTTTCCATTCTCCCTGGGCCTCTGTCTCTGACTTGGCCTCTACACTTTCTCAGACTACCCAGCCCTACACACCTCCCCTTCTCCCTAAATACCCTTATCAACAGGAGATAAATTCACCAAAATTAAAGGTAACTGCATCCCGAGTGTGGTTTATTGCATGCCTTTAAATGAATTTTATTAATTAGATGTATTTAGATTTGTGCCATCTTACAAGTTCTAAGAAGTCGTGTAAATATTGGTTGCTAACTTTTAACATCATTGGCATGGCCTCTATCCCAAAAACTTAAAAGACACGCTTGCATACCCAGACTCAATTTTACATAGAAAAATAAAAAGCAATCATTAGGTATTTTTTTGGAGAACCATCCCATTCAAAGACATCAGCTTGGTGCCTGTCATCTCCTGTCACTTCTCAGTGGGCTCACTGCCTCCCACGTTTCTCACCCATCAGCAGGTTCAGCAGAGCCCGAGGGCAGGATGATCTTCAGTACTGTCTTGAGCTCTATTCTTCCACAAAACTGAAGTAACTTAATGAGGATGCAGGAATGATACTTCCCTTGGTTGACAGTTAACAAAGCACCCAACTCAGAGCCTTGCGGGCTGGCAGTTCTCCTAATTTTCAACTCCCCATAAGGACACCAGTAAAAGAGACTTTCAACAAAATTAATGACTGGCCCTGGAAAGACATTTAATGACAACCACAGCATGAAATGACTCCATCACAGAAAAGCTTGGCTTCTACAATCAGCATGATCCTGAAATCTCTTCCTTTAGACAAAAGGTGATAGACTTCAAATAATAACCCATCCTCACATCCAATGTTTTGAATGTGAATGAGAGCCTCTGCAGTTAAGGGAAAACTCAAAGGCTCTGGTAGAGTCGAGTTTCTTTACCAGAAAGCACCAACACCCGAGAAATGCCATCTGCACGATACTCCCAACTCCCATCACTAACTCCATCCAACAAAATAGTCCAATGTGAATGTGAATTCATCTTATGTGTGAAAGGAATTTTTGAAAAAGTGGAATACTTTAAAGACTAGTTGCTCTTTGCCCTTTGAGATTTCATTTTGACCGGCATGAAATAATTAGGAAATCTTAAAAATAATAATACTTTAGATATTATCTAAGACCAAGAATTTGCCCCGCCCCCCCACCCCCATTCCTTCTGTGGTTCTCTTTTTAAGGCCAAAGTATTTATTCCCTGTCTTTCCCTACTGGTTCTTTAGCCCTTAAACTTAGTCAATAAATGGCTAAATAACTTTAGAATCAGTTTGGATTTTTAGGATTTAGAGAGATAAAGATCACTCACTGCCATTGTACTATCAAGGACAAAACCAAGATTTATGCAAGTTCATTCTTCAAGAACCAAGCTCAACTGATACACACGTTAGGTGTCAGTTGTTTGCAGAATGGTATGAGAGAATGGACATATTTACAATAACAATGTTTCCAAAGAATACTTTTCATAACTACATCAAATAACTAACTCCAGAAAAATGAAGTGGTTTTTTTCTCTATTTTATCTCATACTCAAGAGCAAATGATAACTTTCAATCCCCCCACTTTTGAAAACCTTATAAATGTCTTTTTCTATTCATTGGAAAGATATAAGTTGATGAATTCGTTGGTGCTTATTGTAAATATAAATGCAAATTGAAACAGCTGCAAATCTCAGGCCATTATTATAGTTTAACCCCACGTCTGATACTGATAAACTGTGGAGGCTTGAGTCCTCTAAGAAGCCTTCCTATTTCTTCCATTTCAAGAATGTTACACGTTATGCTCATTACCAAGAAAGTAACCCTGCACCAAAAGCAAAGATAAAATAAAATTTTAATAATGTTTTAGAAGGTATAGCATAGTATGCATGAATCATTACACTTTTATCAATCCTTATCAACCATTTAATGCACTTTTATTCTTTTAATAAAATTTAATGCAATTTTACTCCTGTGAAGTATCTTCTGAGACAATGTAAGCCTGTCATATCCAATCCAAAATCTTCCATAAACGCAAAATTCACCAACACGTTATAGATGACAGAAGGCTGAAAATGTACATATAAATTATGAGCAATATATAAATCAGAAACCAATATTTTCTCTTCTATTTTGAACATCTTTTTTAAATAATGGTTTTTCATAATAAAAATTATCATAATTCTCAGTTCTCCTATAAGCCGAACTTCCAATTCCATCTAAGAGACTTATGGCATGTGGACTCTTTATGCAGAGATAGAAGGGCTCTTCTTTGGGCTTCTTCCAAGAAACTCAATTTTTGTGGGCCCATTGGGAAGTCTCCTCACTCTAAAGCCATCCCATCAGAGAGTGACCCCCTTGAGCACGGTTTCCAACATGGAATTAAGCCCTGATTCTTCCTAATATGTTCAAATGATCTTTCCAGCTGTTTGTCCACATCATTCTAACAGCTAAATGTCTTTTTTCCTCTATGAGCCTTGATGTTTGTAGAACCCCTCCCCGCATCAGTCGAAATGGGGACAGCTGCTGTGCCAAAAAACTCAAAATAACAACAGCTTAAACAACATACAAGTATATTTCTCTGGTACCTAAGTGTCGGGCATTCAGGGCTGGTATGTGGCTCCAGAATCATCAGAAAACCCAGGAGATTCCATTTTATTTTTGCACATCATCTCCCCAGTGAGAAGCCTCCACCGCCTGGTCCAAAGTGGTTGCACCAGCTCTCGCAGCCCCTTCCTATTGTGTATCCCGTCTGTCAGAACTTATCACATGAGCACATTTAGATCCAAGGAAGACTTTATTCAGAAGGTCCATGTGCCTATCAGGATTCTAGGACGGAGGACAGACAAGAAAAGAATGGATACTGGAGCACATCAAGCATTCTCTGCCATAACCCTTTAGAGAAAAATGCTTAATGCATTTCGTATCCACAGACTGCAGATTTGAGGTCAGTTATTATAAAAACTTTCTTCAGTGAGAGTTTAGAAAATCATGTTTTTATTGAAGAGTCCTTTCTCTAGTCCCGCTGAAGTTCTCATAAGGGACTCAAATACTTGTCAAGGACAAGTGGTAGATCCTGTCCACTACTGGAAAGAAAATAAAGCATACTCACACACAAGAAAGGTTAGCTTATTCACTGTCCTATTAAAAATCTTACTTTGGAAGAACGCCAAAATAGTCACAAGGTGGAGTCAGGACGATATTCAGTATTTAATTATATTTCACCATTTTCCCCCAGAAAAGCCGTGTTTTCTTCCTCTGTGTTTTGTCAGAAAATTTGCCCCAACAAGCAGTTGAGACTTTTTATGAAACTTTATGGGTATTGAGTGAAATTTCCCTCTATTTTACCTTGCATCTACTCAAATGTGCACACACACACACAAAAACCCAGGTCCAATCTGAGGGTGTCTTGAATCCCACTGTTAAACATTCTATTAAAGACGTACAAATTCTCGTGTGTGTTCTTAGCCATCGATATCGCACTCAAACATCCTCTTTATGCCAGCTTCTCTCTGAAAGTCTTTCTCTGCTGTGCCTGTTGAGTTCCGTATGAAAGCGGCACCTGACGCCTGTGGCGTGAAACCTACAGGCAGCTAGAAGAGCTGTCTGCAGACTGGTGAACCCTTCCCGCTCTGCTGCTATGCAAGAGTTTGGCATGCTGCGTGCGTGTGCATGAAAAAACAAAACAGGAAAGCTTCTCCTGAAGGCTGTAAACCGAAGACAAGAACTAACTAACCTCTTATGGCTTTTCCAGGCTGACTTAAAAAGCGAGATATTTGTCTTGGGTAAGCCTCCGCGTAGCCCAGTGATGTCTAGGAGACACTGCAGCTCACCTGTCAGAGGGCTCAGCGGTTCCCACAGGGTAGGGTCAGAACGCCCCACCTGGAGCCAGGCACCCTGGCCATTCGCCTCCAGTGGGTGGCTCCTCCTTAATTGTCATTGCTGTGCTTTGCCCGTAAAGTAGGGCCAGAGGTACCCTTGAGACAAAGTGACCCCAACCACGATGAGCTATGAAATCAGATCAACACAAAAATCCTCTGCTGTCTTTAAGCAATGTGTTTTCCTTTTGTGTGTGTGTGTGTGTGTGTGTGTGTGTGTGTGTATGCGTGTAAGCTTTCCAAAATCCAAAAAGGTCTGACCAGATTCTCATGGTACAAAGGAGGGCGTAGCGTATGTCGTCTTCTACGTCCGTCCGTCTCAGGCTTCCACGTTCTCTGTAAATTGCTGTTTTCCAGTCATGGTTTTTAGTGCGAAGAATAAGGCTGCTACCAATCATATACTGAACTCGCATGCTTCCAGTGATGTTTGCTTCTGTGGCATTCCGTTTATTTCCCTTTGTTTTGTTTTTCCCTTTAAATCCACGATTCTTGTTGCGAAATACCCTGTTGCTCTGGTGATGTGTGCTACATTAGCTCCATGATGCTTTTTAAGCCAATGCTACTGCCCTGGACTCCAGATACTCCCAGGCTCTTGACAGCTTTGATTGAATTTGAAGGTGAAATTACTTTCCCCTGTAACTCTTTGGTTCTGTAACATCACATCAAAAGCGCTTTCCTATGAACGGGTTGTAAATGGTATTATCAGTTCTGGGGAAGGCAGCCAAGGCTTGTAGGGATTTCCATCTCCTCAAAAGTCAGTCTTTTCACCATTTCTATTTGATAAACCCTGGTTTAACCTCACCTGGTCTATTACATGACTATGCTTTGCAAATATTTAAGGGCCCAATTGATTGCAAAGAGGATTTCCTTTTCTACTTTCAAAAAATGTAGATACCTCTCTGTGTTTATGCCAATTTTGTGCTTTTTGCTTTGCATAATGAGACCTCACTTTGTTTCTGAGGTAGAGATTTGGGTTGCCGTAGAGAAAGAGGAATGTTGATTTGAAGAGATTCTTAGACTCACTCACACAAGGGCCTTCTAGAGCCAAAACAAAAAGAAAGATTTCTCCACAATTAATGTGGCCCAGCCATAAATTTCCCATGGGTCAATGAGATGCTATGTTTTGGGTCACCTCAAGTTTTTTTTCTTTGCCAGATGCATACATTATGTACTTATATGTGTTTGTGTGGAACATACATTTTCTATATTCTTTAGATTCATCCAAAGTTGTATACCATCATTTAAGAAGGAAAAATAATCCTATAAACATAAACATGGGACTGTTATTAGGGGAATGTCATCGAATTCTGGTTGGCAAATACTACACCTAACATTTTCTGGAAAAAAATTGACTGAAAAACTCCAGAAGTGCTTATAACTCTTTCAAATATTCTTCCACATTAGTATTTAAAGTACAGCCAATCCTCATTCAAGAATCACCAAATACTAGATAGAGCTACCAGAAATGCCTCTGCCGAAGCACAGATAGACAAATGGCTTCTGGACAGACTGCATCTCCCCATCTGAGCTAGGCAAGTAGATGTTTTACTGAAACCAGAGATTCTAGGATATTTCAGACCAGTTCCCTTATGATTAGGTTGGTTCTGGCTTTGAATATTAGCGTGTGCTTAAAACTTGTCCCGTTTGTATCTGCTTTTGATAACTTAAAAAAAAATAGCTACACTAAAAGCGAGAGGAAAAAAAAAAAAGATGGCTACATTGCCAAGGAAAAAAGTTAAATATTGAGGATTCCATGAAAACAACATGGCGCTTCATTGGGTTTTCCAATTTTACTATACTCTTAAGACTCTCTGAATGTCACAAGTGTATATTCTATATTGCTCACAACACTGCTAAGAAGTTATGAATAATGAGCAGAGTTAAAACAGAAACAAGCACAGACCTAAAATACGGGTGGCTACACAGAGATCTTTTCTCAAGAATTTAAAACACGGGAAGGGAAGCAGGTAGTCAGAAAGACACATGAATATCTATTCCACAGCGTTCTGTGGTCTTTAAAGTAGCCTTTCAAAACGAATCCAGGCTCAAGGAACGAACTTTGTGAGAGAGCTGTCCGAAGGCAGAAACTTTTCGCACGTTGCTTCCACTAATCACCATTCGGTGGCAATAGAGTGCAAACACGTTACAGATCTTTTCCTCAAGGTTTGCGCCTTATAACACCAGGACAGGGGAAAGGCAAAAGATAGTCTCCTAAGATAATTGGCTTGAGTATCCATATAGAACATAAACACCTGCCTAAAAGACAAAATAAAGATGCTGATCCACCTAATCCATCACAGTCATCTTTTACTATGAGTGCCAGTCAACATTTTAATTCTGTTTCTTCTTTTTACTTATTTGTGATTTAAGAAATGATCTTTGAGTTTGGGTTCACTGATCTGAAAAATGAAGCTGAATTGTTACCGTGACTGTTTTTACGGGACTGGGACACTTGAGAATTAATTGGCACAGCTCTCTGACAACAGAGGGTTAAGGTTGATGAGGGCACCTATACATAACGGAGGAAGTGTGTCTGTGGGAACGGATTCCCTGAGGGGGACAAGATTCTAATCACCATCCTGACCAACTCTTTGGTTTTAGAGAAAAGGAAGCTCAGGCACATATCCAAGGCTACATTGGTAGTCAGTGCCATACCATGAAGACAGGAATGTGCCCTCTTAATGCTACTTGTTCCTCTATGGACCAAATATTTTTTAAATAAATTAATTCAAATACTGTAGCTAGTCACATTTCCTCAAAACTGGTTCCTAACTATCCAGATTCATATGGAGATGATTCCTGTTAAAGGTAAACTTAGAAAAGTTCCTGAAGTCACCAAGATAATAGTGCTAATAAAGGCTGCGATAAATCTTGGCCTGAGCATGTGAACAGTATAGAGACCTGGTAAGTCAGAAAAGGGGGTGGGAGGTTCATTAAAGGCTATAAAGGAAGAGAAAAGACATACTGCAAAGGATTGGTAGAAACAAGGACGTTACTGGCTGGCTCGCCCAGGAACGTGAGTCCCCTTGAGACATAGACACCTGTGGCATTAAGGGAGCCACATACTTCTGGCAACAGCTCCATGTTCCCAGTTGTCAAAGGGATGATTCATTTAAATAACTTATGGTGTGAGTCGAATTAAAAGAATTAAAGTAGAATTGTAATGATGACAACAAAAGGTCCCATATGGACTTTAAAAGTAGATTGTTTTATTTCAATGAACAATCTGATTTTTAAAGCCATATTTAGGGGCACCTGGGTGGCTCAGTCGGTTAAGAATCTGACTTCAGCTTAGGTCCTGATCTCATGGTTCGTGGGTTCGAGCCCCATGTCAGGCTCTGTGCTGATAGCTCAGAGCCTAGAGACTGCTTCAGATTCTGTGTCTCCCTCTCTCTCTCTGTTCCTCCCCGCCTCGCACTCTGTGTGTGTATGTCTCTCTCTCAAAAATGAATAAACGTTTAAAAAAATTAAAAAATTAAGTCATATTCACATTTAACAGAAAAGAGCAATGAAATTCAACCTCCCAGATTTACCAAGCACCGGATGCCATGATAGAAAAGTAAAACTTTTACTCAACTTAAAAATGTTAGAATGACTTAAACATGTAGAAAGAGCACAACGAAATACATTTTACAAAACATTTTCTCTGAAGATAAGAAAAGATCATCAGATGATATTTTCTTACTTATAACTTTGTTCTGCACTGTAACTGGTGCTATGATATTTTTGCGAGACAACAGTAGCTGTCCTCGAATGGGCTTTGAAATACAGCATTTTGATTTTTTTAATTCCATTTTTAAATTTTTTTGAGCGATTAACATGAGCATTTTCAATATCACGTGGCTTGAATGTATAATCTTTGGCCAGAAATTTTACTCCTGGAAGTGTGTTCTAAAGAATGTCCAAAAGAAGTAAATACTTCTTTGTATAAAAATGTTTATAGCATTGCTGCTTATGAACGTGTAAAAAGACTAGACTAACCTTAACTTCGAAAACAAAAAAGAGAAATGGTTAGGAAAACTAAAAAAATATATCTACACCAACGTGAGGGCATATTATTCTGCAGTGGCTTAAGATGAAAAAGAAGACTAGACAACTATCAGAAAATATTAATAGTAATTGATATATATGTATTTTATTTCTGCATAAAAGTTATATATATATGATTGGATGAGGATTTGAAGAAATTTAATAGGATATAGGCTTGTGGATGGCTTATATTTATTTTACATATAATATTTACTTATTTATATTTTAATGTATGTATTATTTATATATAAGAATTATAGAATTATTCAATATATTCATATTGAATTAAAATGGTTAGAAAATGGTTTAGTTTTGACTTCTCTTAAAATAGTATATTTTATCATTTTAATAATAAATACATTGTGAGTAATTTTATATTGATTTATAGAAGTTTTGTATTCTGAAGCCATACACGTTTCCAATCATTTCCATCCACTCTGTAGTCTTAGGTTTATATATTCCATGCACAGACTGCTGAGTGAAATTTCTAAAAAGTAAACACTTCCAATTAATAGACTGAATGCTTAAAGTTTTAGTAATGTAAGTGCCTGGTATCCTTTTTTTTTTTTTTTAATGGTTATTTATTTTTGAGAGAGCACAAGCGGGGAAGGGGCAAAGAGAGAGGGACAGAGGATATGAAGCGGGCTCTGTGTTGACAGCTGCCAGCAGTAAGCCCGATGTGGGGCTCGAACTCATGAACCTGTGAGATCATGACCTGAGCCGAAGTCAGACGCTCAACCAACTGAGTCACCCAGGTGCTCTAAGTGCCTCATCTTCTTATGCTAGAAAGACAGCTTGGATGGGAGGGGAGTGAATACAGAATTGAGGAAGGGGAGGGAGCAAATTATAGACTCATAGACTGAAAGCAACCCCAGAGTTCTCCATCCATTCTTGGACCAGTGGGATTTTTATGGACAATTTGCAGGGTAAAATTCCCAGCCTGTCAGTAATCCACTCATAATGCAGGGACCCACGAATTGGCCCTGATGTCTAAGGACATGGACCCATCTAACTCAGTGGTCATCAAGAAGTCACTTTTATAAGTGTCATGCAAACGCCTACTTATCGCATTTTAGCACGCAGCCATCATTTAGAAGAGGATGTCTTTGAACTGTGTTGTGAATGAATTGTAATATTTTTCTTTCCCTGAAATGGTAACATTTAGGTAGTCGGTAGAAACGACGTTGAGTTTACATATTCGACAAACATGTTAACTTTCATTCGTTGCAATATTTGTGTGGATATGTGGGATGCTAAGGTTTGTCATTTCCAATATTATAAGTATCTATTACAGATACTGGTCTTGATGCTTAGTTTAAAAAGAAAGGAAACTCTTTTGAGAGTTCAGTGCACTGGGAATTTCTACCAATATTTCTCTTCTAAGGTAAAATGTTACATGTTACCTGGATATTGTTTGTTACCCTCTAGTTAAAGTTCTCTGTTTTCTCTTTCTAAAAATGCATGTGTTCTCTCAACATTGAGAACAGAGAGTGTTAATTCAAATGTAGCATGGGACGTCTGCCTATCTACATTTTCATCCGTACTGTATGTGAAAATGTTGTCTGTGAAGGAAAAGTAGATTGAATGTGGATACTTTGCCGTTAGACTAAATGTGGTTTATTTTCCGCTTGTTTGAGAAAACGCTGAAGAATAAGGTTGTATGAAGGTGTCCAGATTTCCCATTCTAGTGATTTGGTGTCTATGTTCTTGCCATATTCCTGGCCTTTGAAAAATCAATGGGACTAAACCCTGACTTTTCCTTAAACCTTGAACAGACTAGATTCTAGATACATTCCAAATATTTGAACCTTGGTTATTTTCATTTAATTCAAAGCACCCTTCAAAATATTTGGATTATTAATCCTGCAGAAACCCTTTATTTGGTTTTTTTTTCCCTTCCTCTTGGTTTTTTACAACAGGAAATATTAAATGTCAAGAAAAGTACCATGCCATTATCCAAATTATCTTTTACTTAGTACCAGTTTAAACGCTGATTACATTGAAAATCATTTCATTTCAGCCACAGCGTCCTGTGTTTACTCATGAAAACATTCAAGGTGGGGGGGAACCGTAAGTATTCTTCTTATCTTCTAAGTTCAAGACTAACCTTGACTCACAAAACAGACAACTGGTGTACCAAAACAGAGGACTTTGCAAGTGAAAGAGGACAAAGTAACTAAAATGAGGCCTCTGTGATCGGTCTCTTTCATAACGTAGAGCAGAAGTTCATTTTAAAAAGAAACCCAATCATTTTGCATAGCAGCCTTCGATTTACACGCCAGAAAAACCTAACGGCGCTCCAGTGATGCCTAAGATTTACCAATCTGCCTCCCTCTTTGTTCTCCCAACCATGCAAATTCCAGTAACCACGGCTGTAAAGACACAGAAGTGTCCTAACAGTGGTTGTACACATATCTGAAGACCAGAAGAATGTCAAAGTAGACCAGAAGTGATAAGTCAGTAACAAAATTCCAAGGTTACCTTTTGACAAAGGTCTTCGGGAATGGCAGCGTATTAAAACAGTCACTGTCATTCAGTTAAATGCCTTTTCCCGCTTACAAATGCCCTCTCCTCTCTGACCCACAAGTCACCTCAAATCGAAGGTGTCACACATTGTCTTTAAGATGCTCTTTGGCGTGTGTATCCATTTCTGCTCCATTTTGCCCATAAGAGATGTTCAGCGGCGACATACTTCCCACTGGCTACTGCCTAGCCTGGAAGTCAGGAGCTAGACCCCTGGGAAGGAGCACGGGTGGGAGCACGGACGGAACTAAACCTTGTGAGGTACCCCTGAGCACAAGCAGGGCCTCCAGCCCACGGCGCAGTGAAAAAATTTAAAAAAATCAAGTATGACCTGTAATTCTAAAGTTTTGGTTTGTTGCCTTATTTAAGCAAATGATAGGAACACAAGACAAAAAATAAATTCCCGGCCTGTTTAGGTCTATTGTGTTACCAGCACATCGTATTAAGCAGCTGTTAAGGTGATTACGCATTAATAGGTATATTATGTTATACTGTTTTATGTCATAGAAAGTTAATACTTCCAAGTGTGGTCATTTGGGTATTTATAGAAACCACAGAGCTCACAGGTAGGAGAAGGCACTTTTTCAAGGTCCTGCTGTGGACTTTAGAAACATCTACTAAACATTACTAAATTTCTATTTGATTACAACCCCAAGGAGTGGGATGATGGGGTGTCACTTAATTTCTTTCATTTAAAAAATAGATTGGAATGAAAATAGGTACCTAAGGTTATAATGTTGCCGCAATTCAGAACTATAATAAAATGTGTTACAGGAGACATTGCAAGTTATAGAGACAGCTTCAAACTTGGCTGAGCATTTTTTATTTAAAAGACAAATTTCTTTTTGAAGCATCCTGACCTCACCACCATCATTCATCTCACCGACACATCTTTCAAAATAGCATTTTAATTGTAATTCGGCTGCATTTCCTGTCGTGCAACACTGGTTTTGAAAGCCAGCAGAGGCAGAGGGGTTTCCGGAAGGTTTGTTTATGTTTTCCATGAAACTCCCAATTTTTTTCCTTTTCCTTTTTTTTTTTTTTTTTTTTTTTTTATGTGTGTGTGGTCTAATTAAACCCGAATGGTAAGTAAATGTTGAGGAGCATACTGGCTTTTGTCATACCAGAGTGAAGTAGGAGTTTGTGCCAATTTTGTTTTTTTTTTAGCCCTTGGGACCTTGAGATTCTTCAAGCAGCTGGGGTTTGGTGGCCTTAAATGGGCCTGTCTCCATAAGAGTTTGGACAAGTGCCCGAGGGAAGAAGGCTGAAGCCTCAAAAGCTCAATCAGAGAATCAGTGTTTCCCAAAGGGAGAGCTTCAATGTATATCCATAGAATCAGCAGCCCAGGAATGACTTTCTCCCTCAAATGTGACACTGGCAAAGGGACCAGGTTGAAATCAACTTTCCCCATATGAATTTAGAAAAGATAGCGTCCCTTCACCAGAGCAGCCTCCAGATCAAATCCTTAAAGCAAACAACAAAATAATAGGTCTCCTCTAATCAGGGCTGGCCCTGTGGAAATATCGAAATTAAGCAATGTTGGTTTTCAACACCTCCCTGTCTTTTTTACCACTGCTCTGGGATTCTGGCTACCTTTCTCTGTCCTTCTCCTTAATCAGAATCCTTTTTCAACAGAAGACATCAGATGCCCAGTTTCAAAAGAGCACAAGTGGCAGAAAAGATTCCCTAGCAGGATAAAATATTAACAGGGAAAGACAGCTCTAATGTTGTGATTTCAGGCTTTGGTACCAGCCAGAGAAAATAATGTATTCTAGGGATGATGTTAGGCATCACATCTCACCAGCTCTTTCCCAGACAACCACCACCATCGCTAACCCCCACCACAAGCCAACTTTATCTGGGTCCCCCAATCTGAAAAAGTTCATGGACAGAGAGGAAAGCCAACGGAGCCATGTCCCTGATTTATGACATGCTGTTTGCGTTCAAATGATAGAATAGTTTTGTTCCACCAAAATGTGATTTTCTGACTGAATGAAGTAATTAGATGTAAATCATTCTTGTTCCAGCAGTATTCAATATTATCTGCTTTCTAAAGTTGACCTTAAAAATCCAAAGTGCCCTGAAATGTGGTTTTTATTTTCTTCCATTGGCAGAATTACACAACTGTTGTAAGAAGCAGCAAAAACAAAAGTTCACGGAGTTTTTAAAATCCCCCTCATTCTGTTGGTAATATTTTAACAGTGATAGAAAGTTTTCATGTTAATTGCATATCAATTGCTTCTTGAACTGCTCAGCTGCTAGGACTTGTGTCTTCACTTTCCGAAATGCCAATCCATGTTAATATGCAGTAAAATACATACTATTTTGTTAACCACAAATTCAATTTTACTGATCAATGTCACCCAAATAAAGGCGTTCAAAGAATTCAGGCAGAGAAAGGAAACTGGTAGCATTCTGTCAGTAATTCTTTTTTACATAAAATTATTTCAAGGGAGAGTTCCAACATCAAACACAATTTCTCCAGGACCTATTTTAAAACGAAACTTATACCCACAATCTATTGTTTGATATTGGCTCACTAATCAGTGAGCATAGAATACACCTGCTTGACTTCAGAGGTGAATTACATCAGATTTTCAAATTCTAAATTCTCATAAAACACTGATTCAAACTATAAAACTAAATGGCTGTAAAGAATTCCTGTTGGCAGAAAAAATAACCTTTTCTTCTACAGTAATCCCCACATAGCGATTTAGAAGACATGACTAACACAGTTTGCACATCTCAATTTAGAATCACTTGAAAATTCAACTTGGAAGTCCCAATTATTTGCTTTTGATTATAGTCAGCTAAACCTGTAACCCCTTCTCATTTTTACATTGCTGGATAATGCACATATCACTTCTTTTATATTCTATACTCTTATTTAATGTCTTCATGATATCTGTGAGTGGACAATTGGAATCCAGGCCTGATTTAGAAATGTCAAAATGTTTTAATCCAACTTGTGGATACTCTAACCTTCCACAAATACTCCTCACTGTAGTTTTGAAATGCTATCAGAGTGGTCTAAGCCCCATGAAAATCTAAATATTTCTATTTACTTTTCACGCTTACCAAAGATTTATACTAATTTCACACGTTAATAAGAATAGAAACGTTGAAAGTAAAATGACTATTGTATAATTTTCTATAGTTTCACAAAGGTGTAAAGATTTGTTTTTAAACGCATCCATTTGTCCTGTTTAAGGTTTCAGGCTCTGTATAACTATACTCCTAGGAATGAAGATGAGCTGGAACTCAGAGAAAGCGATGTCATTGATGTGATGGAGAAGTGTGACGATGGATGGTTTGTGGGTATGTGTACACTTCCTTCCACACCCTCCTTCCACACCCCTTTGGCCGCCTTAGAACTGGCTCGTATTTGCTCACTTGCGATGGACAAAGGCACTTGCGATGCCTCGGATCTTTCACACATTGCCCTGCATTTTTAATATGGCTTAGTATCTACTGCTTTGGCCATACGTGATTTTTCTGCTAGTTTTAGTTCCACTTCCACTGAGAGAAGCAAATGTCTTCGAATAGCACCAACCAGGAAAGACTGAGGTCTAAGAACCATAACAACGGCGTTTCCTAAACGAGAAACAGTATCACTCTGTCAGGTGGGCGGTTAGGTGTCCGCAGTGAGGATCTAATTGGAAAAAACCAAGATGCAGCGAGCAGTTCATCTACTTACTAGGTCTGAGGTTCAGTGCCCCGAAAGTTCAATGATCCACCTTTATGTTAATTTTTGGTAAAAGTTGAGAGAGGTTCCATTCTTACCACTTAAAAGGCAATCACGTCCTTACCATCTTAAAAGAAGACTAGAGCTTTTCTGAGAAAACTTTTGTAGATAAGAGAATCATACAATGGGACACACAGGAAAGAGGTGAAAGAAAGAAAGAAAGAAAGAAAGAAAGAAAGAAAGAAAGAAAGAAAGAAAGAAAGAAAGAAAGAAAGAAAGAAAGAAAGAAAGACACAGGGGAGAGAGGAGACAAGATGAGGGAACCAGGGCTTTCTATAGACAGGTAATCAGTGAGGAAAATAATCAGAGAACCGAGCAGACACCAGCCTCTGCTTCTGTTCATATTAATCCCCCCATTTAGAACAAAAGTAAATGGCTAACCCACACAGGGGAAAAGAAAATCAATCAAACCAAGACAAGAAGTTCCAGAATGTAAATGAAACCGTAGAGCCTCTCTTCACTCCATTGACGCTAGAAATCCTAAGGAAGAATTCAGCACACCAACCTTTATTAACGGTTTCAAAGGAATTCTGTTATTTGAAACCAAAGGCAATCATGATGATGGCCAGTCGTACCTGATGATGAACCCCTGTCTACAAATAGTTCTTGGCCTTTTTTTTTTTCTTTAGTGACTGTAAATTTTTATGTTTTACCAAGGACTCTGGCAGTGCTATTTGTAAATGAATGAGGCGGCATTCAGCGTGATCTTCTATGACATCACAAAACTGGACGGTCCCTGATAGGCCATTGTTACACCGTGTCGCACTTTTCTAGTCCATCCCATCCCACTGCCAGCCTTGTCTTTATTTAGATTGTCCTTGAAAACGTCACTTCCCCCAGTGCTTTTTCCTTTCCTCACTCTTGCCTAGCAGCCTTGGTGATGGAGCATCGTTATACTTAATATCATTACACTTAAAAACCCACCTCCTCAGCAGGATTGTCTTTTCCTTCAGGCAGGGAGGCTGAGCTTTTTTTTTCCCTTTAGTCTGGTGCGGGCTGGGAGCGCAGCGCCGAACCTTAGGAGGCAGTGAAGGCGGCAGGCAGTACAAATGAAACCGCTCACTTTGTCTGCTATGCCTTCAAGTGAGTTTGCTCTCTTTCCCAAACCCTGCTGGGCTTGCTCTCTTCGTGAAGGCTTGTAAATGAAGAGCTTTCAAGACCGCAAAGAAAAACCGATTATTTCATTGCTGTCCGTTTCATTTGCTGCTTCTATTTTCAGGAACCTCGAGAAGAACCAAATTCTTTGGTACTTTTCCCGGAAACTATGTCAAGAGGCTGTGAATCACTCTCCCTCCTTTTTATGCGGCATTTCAGCACCGCATCTGTATAACCTTGCCTGAAAGATACCCTTAGGCCTCCTCCTCCCGCTGTCCTGCCTTCCAGTTTCCAGTAGAAGTCACCCACTGTCACCATCTCTATCTGCCACCAGACCACCAGCAAAGGAACTTCCTGCTGCCCCGCCCTGGGGAGGCTAGCAGACTCGCTTCCGCATGAAAGTGCATATCCCTGATGTCTGCTCTAAACTTTGAGAAGTCGATACGTGAGATCAGAAAGAAAATCATTATAGTTAGAAAGGGTTACGTATTTGAGGCAAAAAAAAAAAAAAAAAAAGGAAACGTCTCAAGGAGACTCTCTAGTTCACTTCGAAAGATATTCTCCCCTCAGGCAGCCAGAGATTGTGTTTTACTAAATGCTGTGGTTTGCATTTTCGCATCCTTAGCTTGGCAGTGTATTTTCCTTTCACGAGTTTGCCTAGTGTCCTGGTTTACACGACATGAAAACTGTACTTCGGCTATCGTTTGCCTGCACTTATATATTGTAATACGCACAGTGATTACAAAAATCTAAAGCAAGAGTAGGAAAGTTAATCCGAATGAGTGTGATTTTGTTGATTGAATGTGAGTTTTCAAATAGGAGCCTTTTCCTGCAGTCTCTTCTGTACTTTTTAGAAGTGCAAACCGTAAGTGATTAAGAGCCTTTGGTAATAATCATGAGACTATAAGAGGTTTAGCTAGATGACAAAAAAAAAAACAAAAACAAAAACAAAAACAAAACCTATTGTGTTGTAAAGTTGCATTGCTATTTTATATTAAAATGTAATAATCAGCATCATGAACAATGAGCTCTTAGTGTTTTATTTATCTGATAAAATTTTAATAAAAACAGTGTTAGTGAGAGGTGCAAAGAATTATCCTAACGTAGACACTTGAAAGTATCTGTAAGCAATATTCATAGGTAAGATTTCACTGTGTGCACACATATACATTTGAGATTGTGTGAAAATGGACAATCCATATGGTATGTTGTACATTTTATGGAAATGTAAAGGAATCCCACACATTATTTTATAGAAATAGAGTACTTCAGAAGCATCACAAGTATGAAGGCTGGTTTTAGCAAGGATTATGATCAATACAATTATTTTTACTATGATAATTATTTTTCTTCTATGGAACTCAGAATCCTGGCTACATTTGAGGACAGGAATATGTTGAGCCTGATTTTCCTGGTGTGTGTAAAAATATTTCCTCGGAATACATTAGGCACTTTTTAGAGGCAATGTTAAATCGTTCGGGTTCTATTTTCTGCCCTGAAGTAGACATTTACAAAATGGTTTTGGGACCTGAAAGATTTAATGTGGTCCACAGTGCCTGAATTACACATACCTTGAGAACTAGCTTTGTATTTCTTATGACTTTGCATAAGAACTATTCATATTTGGATCTTGAGCACCTTATAGATAAAACTTTTTATGGCGTTTCTTCTGTGGACAGTGATTGATCTTTTCACAATGTACGTAGACCCTAGCATTTTGTACATATGTTTGCTCTTTTGTACAGACTATTTAGTTGTTGAGAAAATGGGAATTTCCTAATTTGGTCTTTATCCTTCACTTTAAACTAGGCTAAAACACTTTCAACAGATTATCCTTTACATATCCCACAGATCACAAGCACGCCTTGATTGCGCGATTCTGTAAGATAGCATTTACGCAAAAGTTTATGAACTTACAAGATCTGAGCAGCCAAACTGAAATGTACATAAATACTGATTACAGAGGAATCTCATTAGAAAGAAGGTAAAGAAACATCTTTGAGTAGACTACCTTGATTACTGTCAAATTCACAAGCAGCTTTATATTTTAAAGGCTTTGGGTTTGAAACTGAGTCAACTGCATGCAGCTTTGCTGATAAATGAATATTTATCTTTGATGCCATTTATGAGAAAAGATTTCAATATCTGTTGCCTGTCATATTTAAGAAAAATTACTGTTTCTACTCTCTGTATCTGATTTTAAAAGGAAAAATATTCATACCTGGCTTTCAGCTTATTGACTTTGAATTCTTATAAGCGAAGGTCATTGTGTTTTTCTTGAATAGACATCTAATAAATTTTGCTTGGAAGTATACCTCAGTTTTTCTTTTTGACATTTCTCCGTAAGAAAATTGTGTAGTTTACCCCCAATTTCTTCTGTAAGCCAAGAGAAAATGCATTTACTCTATGTTCTCCTGATACACAAATGGAGAAAAGATGTATATGCATCAGCTCAGAGAAGAAATATTCTTTAAACTCATCACTAAACCTCATTTGCGGAATGAATACTCTTTGGCTGAAAATCACCACTCAGCTAAAAGCAACACATTTAAAAATATTTCTGCCTCAGAAACAGCTATTTTTCCAAGAAGAAGTTAATTACGTGGAGTTGGAAGCACTTTCTCAACTCAACTACCTTAAATTTTAAAATTACTTCCCTAAAAAGCTTTATCACCATCGGCATGGGCAGTCCCTGGTAATACCCACAAGCTTTTGGCAAGTTTCAAATTATGTGCTTTTCTCACACACAAATAGTAAAGGGCCAGCTCCCCACCTTGGATCCTTTCTAATAGACCTTGGACCCTTGTGGCTCTATGTGTATCAGCCCTCATCGACATCTATCTCTCGCATTCAGAAACACATACATTCCTCTGTTGGCAATTGCGTTATCAGAGGTGTTTTGTCAAGTTGGTTCACCTTAATTCTCACCTTGGACCCTTCCATTCCATTGGATAACTTCCACTGTATATTAGCTCTCCACCAAAATGTGTTCCCTTTGTGTGAAGAATATGCCCCAGAATATTCTTTTGTTCCTGTTTCCATCAGAGCATTTATGGGTAATTTCACCAGGTGAATCTGAATCTGATAAGGTCGGGGTGCTTGTTTGTGTACTCCGGGTGTCTCCCATTGCTCTCTTCAAGTGAATCTCTTGCCAAATGATCAACACCCTGAAAATACAAATCTGGGATTTTAAACACACACCCATCAAAATCTAGATTCCCTCTTCCCACTTGAGAATTACTCACTTGTGCTTCTCCGTAAAATCTGGTGAAATGGCGCAGCAGCCTTGTCAAAGCCCCGCGCCCAGGAACCCCCTCCACACCTTTGCGGTTTGCCCAGACTTGTATCCCCGCCATGCGGGTACTGCTCTGAGGTCCGGAGCAACTACAACACAGTGTGACGTGCCTGTGATGCCTCCTGGTTGTGGATGCCAGGATTCCAGGTGGAATCTCGAATTACTTTTTGCTTTAGAATTGCCTCACACTGGGGCGCCTGGGTGGCGCAGTCGGTTAAGCGTCCAACTTCAGCCAGGTCACGATCTCGCGGTCTGTGAGTTCGAGCCCCACATCAGGCTCTGGGCTGATGGCTCGGAGCCTGGAGCCTGTTTCCGATTCTGTGTCTCCCTCTCTCTCTGCCCCTCCCCCGTTCATGCTCTGTCTCTCTCTGTCCCAAAAATAAATAAACGTGAAAAAAAAAAAATTAAAAAAAAAAAAAATTGCCTCACACTTAGTAACCTATCTTACTCGATTTTATGTCAACGCACGCTCATCATCATACACCAAAAATTACTTTAAGGCATGTCATTTATGCTACTAGAAGCCTCCCTGGCAGGTGGAGTGGGATCCCTTGTTGCAAACTCAACACGGCGGGGCCTGTAAAGCACCGTCTGCTTATCCGCCTCTATCTGCTGTGGACTCACATCTGTGCACTAACTGGCCATCTCAGTCAGTGAAAGAGTAGCAACTAGGGACCCTCTGGTACCTTAGGTGCCAAATTTTAATCCCTCCTTTAGCGACACCCTCACTAAAAGCAGGTATGCCCAGCTCTTATTTGATGGAAAGCAAAAAAAACCTGTTTGAGTAACTGTTCCCATGATCATTCACTGCTTGATCTCTGTGTAGGTGGTCAGTTCGTGTGGCCTGATTATTTCTTCCTATTCTTGTCCAGATTTCAGCCGCAAGAGGTGGTATACTTGGAGGAATCAGGTAATCCAAAAGACTAAGTATTCTGTCAGCTTCCAAAAGTCTGTTTATTTAAAGACTGAAGCATTCCAGATTATAGCCTTCTAATAGCTATTTACGTATACTTATGGTTTCAAATCATGTCCTCATCGTGAATGATTGGGTCAGAGCACAAGCAGAGATTGGCATTATTAATAAGTGGCCTACACCAGGGATTGGCAACCTAAGCCCTGTGGACCAAATTCAGCTTGCTACCTGTTTTTTTATGGCTTGCAAATTAGGAATAACCATTGGCGTCCCACTATTTGTATAGATAGACATTGGCGATCAATTTGATGATAGGGAACACAAATTTTGAACCCCAATTAAGTGAAATGTTGTCTCCCCAGAAAAAGAATCTGTTTCCTCTCACTGGTAGATCTATACTAAAAACTTTACCCCAATATTACTGTATTTTGAATTTCATCAATAAACTGGTGGAAATTTGTTTTCTCTTTGTTACATAATTGTGTACATACTATCCTCAATTTTGCCTCCTGGCACACAAAACCTAAAATATTTACTATCAGTCTCACTAGAGAAAAAGCCTGTGAAACCCCGGTCTATGCCAACTGACAGCAACAAACCAGAAAACTGACAAGAGGGAAAGGAATACTGAACGTCCGCTGTATTACCAGGGGGTAACTTACATGCGTCCCACGGGTTTATCTTCACAACAAATCTAAGAGGAAATCAGCTTTGTGCCTATTTTATAGGTGACGAAGCTGAGGCTCTGAGAAGTTGATATGAAATATAAGATGGAAATCAGATTCAAAATATGGTTTGTCTATCTTCCAAGCCTGTGCTCTTTCTTCTAAATCAACCAAGCTTGGTGCGAAACACACTGTTGATCTAACGAGTTAAACAGCTACATCCGCTTACCTCCTTCCACCCCATCATTTTCCCAGACTCTGCCGTCACGAGCAGCCAGCCACTCATAACAGTCCCTTGCTGTGCATGGTATGACGAGAGAGGGTGTAATAGCGAAATAGTGTTTCCCTGAGGAAAGCTAACTTTCGATTCTAAAAGCACATGGTAACCAGGGAGAAAATGACTTTGATTATTGACGTTTTAATTGAGCATAAGCCTGTCCATGAGTTATGATTCATTATGGCCCTAGGGGCTGTTGCTTATGAGCCAACTCAGCTCTGGGAAACTCTGGGTGCTTTGGGAAGTTCTTGGTATTGTTGAGCCACTGGGAGAGAGACAAGCCCAGCATGCTCTAGGAACGCAGTGTGCTTACAGAACATCTTTTCAATATACCAAGTCCCAGGATACGCTAGCCATTCTCCACTAGACGACTCGCTAAGCCTTAGCTCACTGCTAAATTCAGCCACTCAGCTCAGGAAAATTCCATCTGAGCTCATGCACATACATATATCTTGACCCAAAAAACTTTCAGTGCAAGACAGAAATCTGCCTAGCAAATCTTCACCTGTTCTTTTGGGGTTTCTTGTTTCATCCTTTTCCCTAAAATACGATGGGTGACTCAGTAGTCCCAGTGTCTTCTAAAAATAAGTGCCATTTCAAACAAAACTCTTGTTACCAATAACAACACCCGTGGACAAGTGTCAAGGAAGCTTGGGAATGACTTCTTGAAGCATTTTTTTCCTTTTTAATTATACAGGCAACAGACACTTAACGGGAAAAAATTAGAAATATAAATGAGTAAAAAGAAGAAACATAGAATCACTAACAGTCCCATTTAGGGTACAGATTACACTTTGGAATACACTCTTCCAGAGTGCTTTCTGCACGTGCAGATTAGTGTGTTTCTAGTACGTAGTGTGCAGGCAAAAGTGGATTCATACCGAACATACTGTTTCATAACCCGCACTTAATATTGAGCAGGACTCTGAAAACCAAGAAGGAGGAGGAGGAGGAGGAGGAGGGGGGAGAAGGGGGGGAGAAATCAGGTTTCCAAGTCAATGTGACACTACCAAGGTTCATAAAAAGAGTGAGGAAAAGTCAAAGTCAATCCCCAGGACTTACGAACCTGTAATTAATTCAAAGTCAAGAGGCAAGAATTAGAGAATTACCACTAGGCTGGAAAATCTGTTGCAACCTGAGGAATTGCTATGGGGAGGAGAGAAAAGATGAGGAGGGAAAAGAAAATAACATTTATTAGCCCCCTACCATAAGCTATCACACGTGTGAGGCATTGTTATAGCTAAGGAGTGGCCAAAGAAACAGAGATGTTAAGCTGAAATATATGTGAACTTCAGAGCAGTGGAATGCAACCTCCAAACCATCTTGGACGTTTAGCAAAGTGCACAGGTTTTGAGTCAAAACTGACAGGACAGATAATCATTTATTTTGAAAGTAGATACATTCCAGACAAGTTAGATCGAAAACGTCTTTATAAGGTGAAAGCACAGCGCTGCTCACCCAGGACAATGTTGTTTCTCTCCTAGGGGACACTAGGCAATGTGTGGAGACATTTGTGCTTGTCACAACTCGGGGTGGCAGATATATCACTGCTGGCGTCCAGGGCGTAGGGGCCAGGAATGCTTCTAAACCCTCCCGGATACAGGGCCGTCCTCACAACAAGTATCCAGCCCCACATGGCTGTAGTGCTGAGGTTGAGAACTGCTGCTCGGGGGAACCCATACTACTTAGGGGAATCATACTGTAGCTCATTTTATTAAACATTTTTTTTAAATCCATGGTTAAAGAGCTGAGAGCCAGAAGCCTACTGGTCTCTATATTCTCCCTACATCTGGCAATACCAGTCCTTTGGCAGAAAGCAGTCCCTCTTCCCAAATTTGGGAGGTAAGAACAAAATGCATACAAAAGTAAATATGGAGTAAGATAATAGGTCATTGCTTATAGATAAACATTAATCTGTGGAAAATCTTTGTGGACAAAATGGCCCATGTAGAGCAGAGTACATTCTCTCCTACAGAGGATCTCAGAGAGAGTGTAATTGTGTCAGGGGCTGGGTGTGTGAGGTAAGATGAGTTCAGTTATTAGGAAGCTGTTCGTAGGTCTCATGGTTGGTGAAGAGAGACTCCACCTCCTTCCAGAAGACATGCAGACCATAGGGGGTTCGCGAGGAGGCTAGCCTGAGCTCTGAGTGAGAACCTGGAAGGTGCCGTCTCCTGAGGCTTAACTTGAGGCATCCAACTGTGCCCCTCAAATCATTCACACCATCTGCAGTGAGAGTCACATCTACGTTCCTAGTGAATAAAAGACTGGGAACATTCTCATCTCTAGTCAACATCTACAGGAATAGCGACCGTTTAAACACAAAACGAGGAGCTCAGTCTCTGGTATGGCTGACCTATATCCCCCCAAATTCGTATTTCAGTTGAAGCCCTAACCACCAGGACCTCAGAATGTGACTGTGATTGAAGGTAGGGCCTTTAAAGAGGGAAATAAGGTAAAATGAAGTCAGATGGGTGGCCCCTAATCCAGTATGACCGCGGAGATTCAGACACAGATGTGCGCAGAAAGTAGACCGTGTAAAGACCCAGGGAGAAAACAGCTACCTCTAGGCCAAGAAGAGAGGCCTCCAGGAGACTCCGTTCTTGTTGACACTTTGATCATAGACCTGTAGCCCCCCAATGTGAGAAAATAAATTTCTGTTGCTTAAGTCACCCAGTCTGTGGTCCTCTGCGACGGCAGTACTACAAAAATAATCCAGTCCTTCCCTCGGGACCTCTCACCTCTACACACTCTTCCTTCTCGGCTCCCCAATTCTCGGTGGGCAGTACACGTATCTTGCTCCCCAGAAGACTGCAACTCCCCCTCCCCCATCTCTGTCCTCGATCTGACATTTGCATATAAAAACAAGATAGAACAAAGGATAACTATTGAGTAGTTCCTGCTTACGCCTTCACGGAGAGAAGAGACCCCTTTTCCCTGGCACCGCACGCGTGCGTGTGCACGCGCACGCCCACCCACCCACATAGAGCCACCTTAAGAAAAAATAACCAACGGTGTATCCTGTAACGCAGGAAAAAAATTCTAGGTCCCAGGAGGTAAAACTTTAGCAAGATCTTCTAACTCACTGTTAATTACACATAAACTTGCATTGACAGGAAAACCCACCACCGACTTGTCTTACAGCAGAGGGCTCTGAGTCAGTAGCGGTGTCCATCACAGGGAAAGGAGTCCCTATCTCTGATCTTAACTTTCTCCATTGTCTTTGCACATCAACCTGCACATCAGTCAGAGCCTGGGTACCTCCGGGGAGTCTGGAAGGTTCAGTAACAACATACTTTATGGAATCATAGGTCATTGAAGAGCATTTTCCTGAATCTTGAGAACGTAAGATCAGGCGCTGAAGCACAATCTCATTTCAACAAATTTGCTGAACTCATCTTGGTGGCTAAAGGTGCCTGTATGGGGTTTATTGAGAAGCTACACAAAGCCTTTCATGTCTCCACAAGCTCCAGGGATTTCTGGGTTATTCTCTTGCGAGCCTTTCGGAACTCTGGGTCCCCAAGTTTTGCAAGGGCTGCTGCCACCATGGCTATCCCCTCAGTGGGAGGTACACCTCAATTCTAAATGGTAACTGCACAACTTGGAAAGGGTGAGCTGCTGAGGCCAAAACCAAAGAAAACAAAACAATTAATAGATGCCTGGATCTTTCCAGAAGATACCTCAAGTACTCACACTCTTTTGAGATCTCTAGTTGGCACCTAATTCCACAAGACCAGACTACTTGACCTATTTTGTGTCACCAGATAGTCTCAATGTGATGCTTCAAGAAGACATCTCAAATACATACTCAGAACAGCCTTCAAAGGAAGTGTCAAAAATCTGCTAGTTTTCCTTCCACAAGGAATGGAGGGTGGCATTGAAACATTAAACCAACTCTTGTTTGCCACTGAATAAAGAAAATGTATATAAATATGTCAACATTTATAAATATGTAAATACATATATATTTAATATATATATACATATACATATATGTGTGTGTGTGTATATATATATATGTGTATATATATATATATATATATATATATATATATATATATCTCCTTATGGGCTGGGTTAAAATATGGAAAAATAGAAACTGAAAGCTAATAAAATCAGAAGTTGTTAATTGGATAATCATGAAATATCAATGTTCTTCCTTAGGGTATAAGTATTAAGGTCATGATGAGTTATAAGTTCAGGAATTTATAAATAGGGGTGCCCAGATGGCTCAGTCGGTTAAGTGTCCAACTATTGATTTCAGCTCAGGTCATCATCTCACGGTTCATGAGACAGAGCCCCATTCTGGGCTTCATACTGATAGCGCTGAGCCGGCTTGGGATTCTCTCTCCCTCTCTCTCTGCCCTCCCCTGCTTCTGTGCTCTCTCTGTCTCTCTTTCTCTCTCTCAAGACAAACAGATAAACTTAAAAAAAAGAATTTATAGATAATACTTATGTCAGAAAAATTCCCTTGGACAAAACGGCAAGGAGTCAGTATGTCTCTTCCAATGATTCAATCATATCAAGTAAAATTGGTGTCAAAATTACATTGGCATAAATATTGGTGTTATTGGGTCTATAATGTAATACCAACCAGTAGCACATTTTTATTGTCACTGCTCAAGACACTAGACTCTATCTGAGCCAATGCTACTCGTTTTTGTTGTTGTTTCCTATAGATGAGCTTTGATACAAGGACTAAAATTCCGAACAAACTTGGCATTCAAGGCATTCTGGCTTGAACATTCCCGACCGAATGCCACCAACATCTCCACTAAACACCCTTGGGGATGACACTCAAAGCCATTGACACAGTAAGTCATGACTCATTCTGATAATTCCACTGCGCTTCTCTTGGTGACTCAATATCAATACAGAATGTTTAATTCAACACAGAAGAAAACACACAGAGAGACATCAAGATATTCAGAATCTGTGTATGTCGCTATGGACCAGGCCAGAAACATGAGATTTGCTTACTTACACAGAGTCGCTGACAGCATAGGCTTCTCCCTAGAATTACTGGCATTTCCCCCCCTTCGCCTTCAGCAAAAAAGGATAGCTACTGGAAGACAGAAATGAATTGGAACTAGCAAGTTTATCTTTGATCTACTCCCTAGGAGAAACACTGACACTGTTCTAAGTATTTACAACAGGGCCTGTCCCTCACTCTCTTTTTCTTCTTCTGTCTCCTACTGGAGGAGTCTTAAAATGCTCATGAACTCTGAGCTAGTGCTATCTAGACCTCCCACCCATCCAGGATCCCTCAACACACACAGTTATGCCTTTGGTCAGCTGTCAAACGATACGAAAACAAGCTCAGTGGACATCTGCCCATGGATTAATGGGCATGGCATTTCTTTCAGTATCAAAGATAAATTGCTAGACAGCTGTATTGAAAACCACAACATACTTCTCAACACTGATGATACACGGAGGAGATGACCTATTTCCTAAATGGGGTCATGAATAATCTTCCTCCCTCAGGAGACATTCTTCCCTGCAAGAAAAGATTTAAAGCAACAACAAGGGCCACGGTGCAAATTTCCAATCCAAAGGTGTCTAAGCCTCCTTTCTGATGATGTATTGTATGGGTGCTGATAATTATTTGATGATAATTATTTGGGGATCATTCTGGAATTCAGTTTAAAAAAAGAATAAGTAGGAAAGTGTGAATGCCTTGCTTTGCCAACATGAGTCCTACAGAACAGAAAAGCGTATGTTTCAAATCCAACCTTACTTGGGTGTCTAAGGAAGTGGCCTTGAACTGGTGACAACTTCATTTAGCTTGTAAAGTGGGTACAATTTTTTAAAAACACATAGCATTTATCTGAGTAGTAAATGAGATAATACAAGCAGAACCTAACACACAGTTGGAACTACATAAAGGCTAGTTCCATGCTCTCTTTTTCCTTTTCAAGTTACCATTTTGGCTGATTCTAATTGGCATCAAACATTTGGAGTTACTTGTTAGATAATCCTCTTGCTCCACTGCCGAGTTTTAGAGGTGGGGTATTTGAAGTGGACAATCAGAATACAGCACTTAAAAATATTTTTTATTTTTTAAATTTTTTTAATGTTTACTTATTTTTGAGAGAGAGACAGTGCAAGCAGGGAAGGGGCAGAAAAAGAGGGAGACACAGGATCTGCAGCAGGCTCCAGGCTCTGAGCTGTCAGCACAGAGTCTGATGTCGGGCTCGAACCCATGAACCATGAGATCCAAGTTGAGGCTTAACTGACTGAGCCACCCACGCATCCCTAAAAATACATTTAAAATCAATAAGATTTTCAAAGAAGATATTGTATTGCATGAAACAGGTGTTGTAATTTTTCATAGTAAGCTAATCAGTTCTAAGGAAGCAAGTGACATAAAAATGGAGTTAAAAACCAGAAATAAAAAGAGAACAGGGCGAAAAATTAGATAAAGTGCTATCAGCCATTGGTTATTTTGATGATTCCAACACAGAGATCTAGTCTGTGATAGAGGCTACAGAAACCGTAGTGGGCAGGAGGGGTGACAAGATAGGCAAGCAGACCAGAGGTCTGGAGCCGGGCATCATGGCGCTCTGAATTCTGCCCTCATAGGATCTGTGACATCAAGTCACTGAGATGGCCAAAATGTCAATACCCTCATGGGTGAAATGAAAAAAATCAACTGAATCACCAAGACCCTTCCATTTCTAAACTGTCCATGAAATCTTAATGGGAAATATTTCAGGAAAAAGGCCAGAAGACTCAGTGGCAACTGGATATGAGTCTCAAAGAAATGGAAATTCATAAACACAAAATCTTAGGCTAGAATCCTGCTGTGGTGGGTTCGGTGAAGAGTACAGCACAGAATAAAGAGTGTGAAGAGACTATTTTTTTTAACAGGGAAAGACAAAAGAGGAAACATGAAAGTACATAAGCATAGGGGTAATTAAACAACTCTAGAAATCAAAAATAAAATAAGCTTAAGAAAGTAAAAACCAAACAAATAAATAAAATAAGTTATCATTTTCGCCTAGCAAATTGGCAACTGTAAGGTTGTCTCCACATAATGTTTGCATGAATGTAAGTTGATAAAATTTTTGGATGACAGTTTGACCGTTCATAACAAAACTTTAAAATACTATGGATCCATTGCCAGCGACGTCATTTGTATATATTTATTTGATACTTTTATTTTACATATTTTTTTAATGTTTTTATTTATCTTTGAGAGAGAAAGAGAGACAGAGCATGAGCAGGGGAGGGACAAAGAGAGAAGGAGACACAGGATCCCAAGCAGGCTCCAGGCTCTGAGCTGTCAGCACAGAGCCCAAGGTAGGGCTCAAACTCACGAACCATGAGGTCATGACGTGAGCCAGAGTTGGATGTTCAACCAACTGAGCCACCCAGGTGCCTCCAATTCTATGTATTTCTAATATATCTTTATACATTATTTCTATATATTCCATATATATTTACTAGAAATAATTATCAATGTGTTCAAATATTTAGCTACAAGTAGTCATTATCATGTTATTTCTGACATCAATTACTTTTTAAAAACTTAAATATCTAACATTAAGAATTGTTAAATACGGGTGCCTGGGTGGTGCAGTTGGTTAAGCGTCCGACTCTTGATCTCGGCCCAGGTCATGATTTCACAGTTTGTGAGTTCAAACCCTGCATCTGCACCATCAGTTCAGAGCCTGCTTGGGATTCTGTCTCTCCCTCTCTCTGCCCCTCCCCTGCTTGTGCACTCTTTCTCTCAAAAAAATAAATAAACTTGGGGCGCCTGGGTGGCTTGGTGGGTTAAGCGTCCGACTTCGGCTCAGGTCATGATCTCACGGTCCATGAGTTCGAGCCCCGCGTCGGGCTCTGTGCCGACCGCTCAGAGCCTGGAGCCTGTTTCGGGTTCTGTGTCTCCCTCTCTCTCTGACCCTCCCCTGTTCATGCTCTGTCTCTTTCTGTCTCAAAAATAAATAAACGTTAAAAAAAAATTTTAAAATAAATAAATAAATAAATAAATACATAAACAAACTTGAAAAAAATGTTTAAAACAAGAATTGTTAAATAAATTGTTAAATAAATTGTGGCACTTTTTACTATGAAATACCCCATAGTCATTTTTAAAGACCTCATGGAACATTATTTAATGATGTATAAACATGTTCACAATACATTGTTAAGTGAAAAAAGTGCTACAAAACAATCTTCTGTTTTAGTAAGAAGAATGTGTATTTTTACATATGTGTATATGTACCTAGAAAATAGAAGGGCGTGTGTGTGTGGGGGGGGGACCTAGAACAAGTGTATTTGGTTGACCCTATGAAACTGCCAATTTTATAAGTAAAAAACAGTCAAATACCGGGGCGCCTGGGTGGCTCAGTCGGTTAAGCGTCGGACTTCAGCCAGGTCACGATCTCGCGTTCCGTGAGTTTGAGCCCCGCGTCAGGCTCTGGGCTGATGGCTCAGAGCCTGGAGCCTGTTTCCGATTCTGTGTCTCCCTCTCTCTCTGCCCCTCCCCCGTTCATGCTCTGTCTCTCTCTGTCCCAAAAATAAATAAACGTTGAAAAATAAAAATAAAAATAAAAAAAAACAGTCAAATACCAATCAGTTCATAGGGTTCAACCAAACACACAAATACATAGATACTGAAATGAGACTAGAAAAATATTCACAAAAATGTTGACTACGACCATATCTTAGTGATTACGGATACCTTTATTTTTCTAACTCTTTATAATTAAGATGCGCTTCTTTTGATATATGAAAAAGTTATAATAAGGTCAAATATTTAATTTACACACTAAATAAGCCTAAAATATGTCATTTCTCAGCTACTCTGGCTTCCAAATCCCCACCTTCTGGTTAACAGAAATATATAATACAGATAATTATATCGGGAGGAAGGAGAACTTAACATCTTCATGGCAGTGGGAAAGCTCTGGGGTATTGGGCACAATGTCCTCTATCTCTTCTGGTCTCCAGGGCTATGTCCCTTATCCCCTGGGTATCTCCTGGCCTCTAGGGCTGAAATCTGAGGATGGTGTAACTGGTGATCTGATCTCCCTCGGTTTGGTCAGGATAATCACTTCCTGGCTGACTCAGCCTCATGTTAGTTCCTGCGGGCCGCAGACTCCTGAATATCTGCCATGCGCTCCCTGCAGCCTCTGGCCCAGCAGTGCACCCAGCCTCCGCCGGGGGTCACCTCACCCCACCATCGTGTGTACCACTGTAGATTCTTCAGGCCTCGATTCTGTACCTCTGTGAGATAAAGAACAAAGGAAAAGCTAAATCCCAGAGCCCTCTTTCTGCCTGAGTGTACTGCTTTGTCCAGCGTATTCTGAGTCGGCTGAGGTCCAGATTGCTCTTGAAGTTAATTCACTTTAAAGCGTAGGCCTCCAGAAAGGAAATCAAGAGACACACCAGTCACTTCATTCTTTCTCTCCGTCTCCATCTTTCCATCATTTCTCATGACAGAATATGGTCCAGTTTTTCTTTTGCTTCTGCTATACCTCATGTCCTCGCCACCTCCACTCCAGCTAAATACATAGACTTCTATGTAGTCTCTTCTCTGCAACATGAAAAATTCTCTGAATGGTGGCCCTCTAAGCTCAGTTATTATTTTGATAAAGGGAAGTAGGAAGCCTTTCTCAAGAAATGGGCTGCAAGACAATTGCTTATGTCGTTCTGGTTTTTAATCACATAATATTAATATTGGGTATTACCTTGGTCTTTCTCTTGGCATTTCTCCTACGAAAATTATGTTTAAATGAATGCTGAGGGCAGAAGAGGCAAAGGTTTTTGACTCGTGAAAGAAAAAAAAAAAACTAAATATTTTAAGACTTTATCTCCATTATAAAGTTATTTGAAAAAAGGAATCAGCCTAAAATATACCTAGATAAAACAGGGAGTCACCAGGAGAGGGAGAAGAAGGCTTTGAATAGAGACTCAGAGGCTACTGAAACTTAAGTAGGGAATTCACAAAAACCAGTGCAAAATACAGAGAAAGTTCGGGAGGTAAGAATAAAAATGTCCTGTATGTTTTTATTTGTAATATTTAAAGTTTCCCTACACGCTCATGTTGCCTCAGAGAGAAATAGTTATGGTACACACAATCTTCCTGCCATGGGCATAAAACTATCAGGAGACCAAGGTAAATAATCAAGACACCAAAGTCCATAGTTCATTTCTCTACCATCTTGTTCCAGAAAGAATTTCAGGCAACTAACAGGGATAACTCTCACACTATAGGAAAAAATGATTAGGGAGCTTCAAAAAAAGGATGATTCTTCTAAAAAGGCATTCAAAGATGTAAACTTCCTAGTTCACATGGACAAAATAGAATATGAAGAGAAAGAAATGTTGGAAATGAGATAGCTTAGTGAAGAAGATAAACCAAGGTGCTGGAAACAAATGGTGATTCAGTCAAAGGAGCCATGGTGAAAGAGTGCGGGGGAAGTGACTTCGGCAGCTCAAAGCTGTAGGAAGTTGACTCTGAGGGCTCTAGGAGGAGCAATATGGAAGCCAAGAAGCCAGCGGCCACCCTGGTCGAAGTTGGGGGAAATGATCGTCTGCATCAGGGCAGCAGCAGTGGAATATACGTGAGAGTACAATAAATAAGACTTGGCCACTCACTGGATTCAGGGATTGGAGGAGATGGTAAAGTCCATGATGTCTATGAGACTTCAAGCCAAGCCAACTGGAGCAATGGTAAAAACATGACAAGAGGGGCGCCTGGGTGGCGCAGTCGGTTAAGCGTCCGACTTCAGCCAGGTCACGATCTCGCGGTCCGTGAGTTCGAGCCCCGCGTCAGGCTCTGGGCTGATGGTTCAGAGCCTGGAGCCTGTTTCCGATTCTGTGTCTCCCTCTCTCTCTGCCCCTCCCCCGTTCATGCTCTGTCTCTCTCTGTCCCCAAAAAAATAAATAAACGTTGAAAAAAAAATTAAAAAAAAAAAAAAACATGACAAGAAATGGCTGACTTTCAGTCTTGCTCTGAATGACAGCAATTTATTTTCCACCTGCAAGTTTTCTGTTAGAGAAATATAAGTAGGCCAACAAGTAAAGGGGGAAAATTTTTTAAATTCCCAAATTTGTACCAAACACGTATATTCAGTGGAAGTACGACGTACAATGCATATGTTTTTAACAAGTATTCTGACTTAAAACATACGTTTATCATTTCTTATCTTCAAAGGGTGAACAGAATCAAAGCACAAACACTTCACCAAAAGTATCTGAATTTACACGTGTCATCTCACGTTGAGTTTATGTGTGTTGTAGATCACTTTGTGTGTAGTTCTCTAAGAAGTACTTTTTGCTTCAAGTGGTAGTTGAGTTGAATTCTGACTACCAGTTGAGTTTTTTATGAAGTTTATTATTTTTGTAGAAAAAAAAATATAAAGCTCTATATAAACTATAATCCAACGTGGTACCAGATTAGGATATTTGGAAAATCAACATTTGATTAATAATTCTCAGGGGCACCCGGCTGGTTCAGTTGCTTAAGCATCACTCTTGATTTCCACTCAGGTCATGATCTCACAGTTCATGGGATGGAACTGACAGCACACAGCCTGCTTGGGATTCTCTCTCTCCCTCTCTCTGTCTCTGCCCCTTCCCAGCTTGCACACGTGCGCTCTCTCTGTCTCTCTCTCAATGTAAACAAATAAACTTAAAAAAAAAAAAACCTATTTCCACATAGAGGGGCCTTTACTCATACCACTACTCAGATGTGTGAAGAAAATCACCACTTCCTTATTTTCTTTTTCCAGCCTAATCTTTTCCATGTAGTTTTTGTTGAGATATAATCCACATGCCATATCCCTTTAGAGTGTACAATTGAGTGGTTTTTAGTCTATTCACAAAGTTGTACAACCATCACCACTATCTAAATTCCAGAGCATTTGTATCACCCCAGAAAGAAATGTCATACCCCCTAGCAGTCACTCCCCACTTTTCTGTCCCCCGTCAGCCCCTGGCAACCTCTAATCTACTTTCTGTCTCTATGCATTTGCCGATTTAATTTTTTTAAGTTTCTTTATTTATTTTGAGAGAGAGAAAGAGAGAGAGTGGGGAAGGGGCAGAGAGAGAGGGAGAGAGTTCCAAGCAGGCTCCATACAGCCAGCGCAATGAACCGTGAGATCATGACCTCAGCTGAAATCAAGAGTCAGATGCTTAACTGACTGAGCTATCCAGGCACCCCGCCTTTGCCGATTTTAGATACTTCATGCCAACTGAATCATATGCTACATAACTAACCAAACTGCCCCTATGAACTCCAACTCTGTTGGGTGGCAGTAAAAATTTACTTTAGCTCAAATTTAGCAATCGGTAATATCTTAGATGTTTCTAGTTTAAGACTCAGCTTTGTTTTGGAAAAGACTCAGCTTACAGTACACTCACTAACAGATTTTGTCTCCCCTTCCTTCCTCCTTCCCAAGTTGATCTGGGCACAGAGGAAGCCTTATGAGTCCCCCTAGCAATGGTGGGAGAGTGGTGGGAGAGTGGGCTTCTCTCCTCTGCTGGCCTCTTCAGGGCAGTGGCCTGACCATGTTGGACTCTGGATTGGTGCCCCTCAGGACAACTGATCCCAACAGGATTTTTGGCAGATGAGAGCTACTCTTGCTGCTGACACTTGAGCCCTCAACTGCCCCCTGCCAATCCAGACCGCTGCCCATGACAGCCTCCTCTTGCCAACTCCAGGCTGCTGCCAGCTCACGGTCCTCTCAGTGCCTCTGTGTCCCCTCTGAGGGTGAACCTGGGCCTTTTTATCCCCACTGTACACCCCACACCTGTCACAGAATCCAGCCTATAGTCAACATCCAACATTATTTTTTGAATGGGTAAATAAATCTTTCAAAATTCAGCCAAAATATTATCTCCCCTGTAAACCTTTCCTCAAAACACGGATCCTTTCTCGCCCCCCATCTCTTGCTCTGTGCTCCCACGGTGGAGCTGTGGTCTGAACGCAGGCAATTTGGTTCATTCAGAATCAGTGCTTATGAGCCTTCTACAGAAGGAATTAAAGGCAGAAGGAATCACATTTGCAGAACCACCTGCAGAAGGATGGTTAGGTGACTAGGGGCCATGCGGGCTGAGGGTTTGAACTTCATCCTGAAGGCAAGGACAAGCCCGACTTCATCAGTTTTCTGTTGACATATGTATATCTCGGCTCTTCAACAGAATTGAAATCTCTCCGACAGAAACTCAAATGTTTCTCCACCGATGACTGGTTGATAGCCTGACGCCAGGCGCTTATGGATGGTTTCTGACACACTTTCTAGACCACAGACTAAATAAATCCAAGCACTTCTGAGTTAAAACAGCAAATGTGGAGTAGCGGTACCAAATGGAAACGTTCAGATTTGGCACTGTGTACCAAAGTGGAAAAAAAAATTAACATTAAACCTTGACCATTATGTTCATATCAAAGTTCCATGTGTTTCTTTCAAAGTCATCTCAGGACTCTACACACACACACACCGCTCCCTTCGGGGAAGTTGACAGGAAAGGAAGGAGAGGAAGGCAGGTATTCTCCCGACTAAGTCAGTGGAAAAGCTTTTTCAGAGAGGTCTCCCCAGAGCCAGAAGAGCTGTTGATCAGCTGTTGAGAGATGGGAAACACAGATGAGGCTTGAGAACCAACCCCTGGCATCCCAACAGAGGCCACACGGGGCAGCGGTTGTGAGCACTGGTTCTCAACCAAGCTTTGTGGATCCAGACCACAGTTCCAACACTTACTGCACATTTTGGACAAGTTGCTCATGCCCTCTCTCCTTGTAAGCTGAGATGATAATAGTGCCTACCTGCTGGGGGGCAGTGCTAAGGATGAAACGGGTTGATACAGTGTACAGAACATTAGAAAAGTGACCCACCGGCGTCCCAAGCATCACCCTGTGCTACCCTAACCTCTTAACGTTATCCTTGACTAAAGGGGAAATACTCTACACTTCCCTTTCTTTTCTTTTATTTATTTTTATTATTTTTTCAATTAGAGAGAGAGAGAGAGAGAGAGCATGTGAGTGGGGGAGAGGGGCAGAGGGAAAGCAAGAGAGAGAATCCTAAGCAAGCTGCATGCTCAGCACAGAGCCCAATGTGGGGCTTGATCCCATGACTCTGGGATTATGACCTGGGCTGAAATCAAGAGTCGGACACTCAACCGACTGAGCCACCCAGGTGCCCCTAGACCTTCTTTTCAATAAGCATCATTTCGCAGCCTTGTATTTCATCCCAGTTAACTATTTCTTTTATGCTGTAACGAAGGACCCAAAAACCCACTTATATATTAGTGTTAGAGAGACACCTTTATTCTCTCTTTGCATAGTGCTTTTCTAAACTCCAGCCAATTGACATCATCCTGCTCTAGGGGAACACCATCAGAATGAAGTAAATCCCCTCAAACGAAGAGTCAAGAAAGGTGAACTTGAATCAAAATACTCCTGGCTTCCCTTTGTTGGTTTGTGATGCTCCAGCCTCTGACCCAAAGGTGAAAGAATCCTGTTCTGAAAACGGATACAAACCCTGCAGAGATTTGGCTCCTGTTAAGCAAATGCTTCTTTGAGAAAAAAAAAGACTATGTCATTTTACAATCCTATCAAGTTATACAACCCTGATTTCTGGAAATGAATTTGTCATTGAAAGCATGAGGCAAACACCTTTTTAAATTATTTCAAGCAATCTGTGGAAGCCTAATGCCAGCCGACCCTCTCAAAGGCCTCATTGTGAGCGTTTGTGCTTGGAGGCTGTTAATTGCTGGCCTCCTTCCATCCTCTCCTGCGAACACAACACCATATTTGTCTCTCAGCTGTCACTATTTGTTAGGGGCCTATAAACAGAGAAGATTCTTTCTTAGCAACCACTATGAACAAGTAAAATCCTACCTTCCCCTCCCCGCCACCCCCCTCCCCGACACACACACACAAAAAAAACCAGCCTGAAATGAGGAAAGAAAGGAAAAGGAACCTTACAAAGTTACTTGTGAAAGTCGAAATGACAAACCAACATGGAAAGTTTCCAAATTGCTGGCTGCCTTTGGCTTTGGGAAAAAAAAGAAAAACCATCAAGAAGCTTTCAGAAGCCAGCTGCCAGCAGATTAAAAGGCGACTAGAAATGACCTCACCACCATTTGCAGACGTCTGGTCACACGGATATCTGCAAGATAACCAAGAATAATCCAGTTACGTTGCTCGATTTTATTTCCTTGGAGAATGCTTTGGGCTTCATCTTGCTATATTTAGTCTTCAGCGTCAGACGCCATGGGAAGCCATTGCCAAGGCCGCTCAAGGATGACAAGTTCATCCCGAGCAGGTAAAAGTTCTGGAAAACCAAAGTCATCAAACAAGCAGGTGGAGAACAAAGCATTCAGGAGATTCTGGAAAGGAAGGGCTGTGGGAAGAGAGTCTCTTGTGACGACAGCTGTAGAACCATCTCTGATGGCCGTTACAGTTTGGACATCTACAGAAAATCATAGTTATAAAGCAAGCATGAACCTTGACCTCAGAAAAGAATACTGCAGGGGATCTGTGGGAGCACCCCTGGCCATTTAAGCTTTCGGGAAGTTTAAAATGTTTCTGGAGTTAAATCAGTTCACTCTTGCCAGCCAGAGAACAGCCAGTTTGGAAAACAGGACTCGTAGGCATGGAAACAGCAAGCATCTTGGTAATGAAACTCATTACAGGATTTACTGGAGAAAAACTGGACAGTCCTCAAGAGGGAAGGACAGATTTGGTCCAGAGAGTGTGCGAGGCCAGACAGTATGATATCTACAATGAGGATAGCAAAAATATGCTAAGTTTCAATAACTGAGTGGAAAGAATTAAACTTTTGGAAGCCATGATCTCTCAAGGGCTGCCTGTCTGCAAGCATCAGTATAGATAATAATCAAAACAGTAAAAGTAAAAGGCACCCAGACGAAACTTTTTCCAATCCTATATTCCCATTATGCCACTGAAGACATATGACAATTAAGAGATTGTTCGGAACTCCCACAATTGAACTTCCCAGTTGAGCTCCCACAGTTGAGCTCCCACAATTATTGCTTCAAAACTGGAAAACATGAATGTATTGCAGATCAAAAGCCTTCACTGAGTGCCAGTTTTCTCACCATCTCATTTTGATCTTCAAAATAGCCCTTTGATAACGGGCTATTTTGCAGCATGTTAACTGCTGCATTACAGTTGAGGAAACTGAGGCCCAGAGGAGTTGAGGTTGGTTAGCCACAGAGTCAGGCTTCTGACCTCATGCCAGGACTCAATTCTCCCCTCCCCCATTCTCCATCTTGCACAGGCTGTGAATTAGGTAAGAATGCAGCAACACATTCAGGCATAGCAGCTCCCTCCTATGGTATTGGTTCTCTCCCACCAAAAATACCATTGCAGGAGAAGGCAGAGGATATAGTGGGTATTTTTAGTGCAAAAATGGGAAACTTTGTCGTAGATTATTTTTATATTTTTAAAAAGCTCTGGCACCTGGGCAGCTCAGTTGGGTAAGCGTCCAACTTTAGCTCAGGTCATGATCTCATGGTTCGTGAGTTCGAGCCCCATCTGGGGCTCTGTGCTGACAGCTCAGAGCCTGGAGCCTGCTTCAGATGCTATGTCTCCCTCTCTCTCTGCCCCTCCCCTGCTTGTGCTCTCTTTCTCTCTCTCTCTTTCTCAAAGATAAATAAACATTAAAAAAAATTTAAAATATATTTTCCTTGGTGATAATTTTTTTCCTTCTGTTTTCTCTTCCTCTACTTCTTTCTCTTTTCTACTTTCTCTCTCCACTTTTATACATTCACCTTATGTTGGAGTCCCACACATTCTTATATAGCATCACCATGTCTGGAGGACCTCACTTGAGCTCAAGACCCCCCAAAGTACTCATGATGGCCAGATGTACTTCAGTGAGCACCCCACCCAAGTCCTCCTCTCACCTAGGACTTCCACCCCTGTACCCCACTCCAGCTGCTCTGTGGGCTGGTAACTGAATAGTAAGGCAGAAATGGACAGCATCAAGGCCTACAGAGCAAGCTGGAGAATGGGTCACGGCTGCTGCCAACTTCTTATGACCTTTGGTCTCTTAGGAGGCCATGTTAACATAATTGGAGGAACAGTAGAAAGTGGAAAACTGAGGAGAAAGCATACTAGAGGTTAATAGATGTGATGAGTCTCAATTTGGCTGCCCAGACTTTGGTTGAAATCTATGGATAGAGTTATGGTTTGAGGACATCAATGTGACCAAATATAACTGAAACTACTGTGGAGATCACCATATTCCAACCTATTTCCCCCTTTCCTACCTATAGTTTTTAATCGGTTTTTTTTCTTCTCCATTCCTCCCAATTGTAATTCAGAGAGTTAAGAAATAAAAAATTCTTCATGTCAAAATACTAAAAGTGGTGCCTTTTGTTAATCCTAGCTACAGTGGGTTACGGGGCCCCCTGGTGACTTAAAGAATATGAATTTTCTTTCCTAAGTATCCAATTTAATACAACATATGAAAATAAAAGGAAGAGAGAGATCCCAAAACTCCTTCAGTCACTAAAAAACAAAAATTCTCCAGGATTATTTGTTATACACATAATAGTATATGTTTGTAACTATTAATTTACACGAAGTTATACTTTAAGAAAATGCATATATACTAACAATACCAAGTGTTGGCAAGGATGTGGAGAGACTGAAACTTTCATACACTGTTGGTAGGAATGCAAAATGGTACAACCACTTAGAAAGACTATTTGGTAGTCTCTCAAAAAGTTCAATATACACCTTCCATAGGATTCAGTCAGTCCAGTCCTAGGTATTCACCCAAAAGAATGTAAACCTAAGTTCACACAAAGAGTTATCACAAATGTTTACAGCAGCATAACCCAAAACTGAAACAACTCAAATATCCATCAAAGGTATGAATATCAAACTGTGGACTATCCATATGATAGAATACTGCTTAGCATCAAAAATAAGAAGCCAGGGGAGGAGGCTGGGTCGACAACTAATACAACAACATAGGTGAATCTCATGCTGAATGAAAGAGCCAGACATAAAAGAGTTCATACTACAATACCATTTACACAAAATCCTAGAAAATGCAAACTAAATCCATAGTGACAAAAGTAGATGAGTGGTTGCCTGAAGCTAGGGAGGGATGCTGCTAAGTGTCCTACATTATATGACAGCTTCTCCACAATAAAAAGAATTGGGACCAAGTATCAACAGTGCTGAGGTTAAGAAAACTGATCTAGTCTGATCAACAAAAAAAGAGAAAAGATGAAAATTACTAAAACCAAGAATGTTAAAGGAGACATCACTACCAACCATACAGAAATTAAAAAGGATCATAAGGGCATGCTATGAACAACTTTATGCTAACAAATTAGGCAATTCAGATAAAATAAGAAGATTTATAGAAAGACATAAATTGATGAAACTGAAAGAGAAAGAGAAAACAAGAATAGACAAGTAAAGAATGTGAATTACTAAATGAAAATCTTTCTTCAAAGAAAAGCCTTGGCCCAGATGTCTTTATTGGTGAATTCTATAAAATATTTAAAAGACAAGTAATACCAATCCTTCAAAAACTCTTTCATAAAATATGAGCAAAAATTTCCCAAAATCCAGACAAAGACATCACAGGAAAACCACTTACCAAGATTCTTCACGAGTAGAGATGTAAAAACCCTCAATAAAACATTAGCAAAATGAACCCAGCAACATGTAAAAAGGATTATATACCATGACCAAGCAGGATTTCTCTCGGGAATATAAAGTTGACTGAATATGTAAAAATCAATCATTATAAAATCATTTTAATAGAATAATATGAGTATAGTGCAAAAACTACATGACCATCTCAATACATGCAAGAAAGCATTTGATAACATCTAACATTCATTTGTGATGAAAAGTCTCAGTACCTAGAATGAAAAGAATTTATTCAACTTGATAAAGGGATCCTATAAAAACTCTGCAGCTCGCTTGTACTTACTGGCGAAAGACTGAATGTTTTTCCCTCTAAAATTGGGGGAAAGACTATATATTTTATTATTGCATTTACATAAAATGTCCAGAAAAAAGTAACTCTATAGAGAGAGGGGGAAAAAAGATATTGACAAACGAATACTATTTTGCTAAATATAGTTTTCCTTCCTAGAGCAATCTGGCAACTTCTGGCTAAGCTCCTCTCTGGTCTCAGGATGGTTACATTTTTCCAGCAGCTCTTCTCCTTCCCCAAAGAGCAGACACTGGCAAACACTACCCCTGGTGCAGAGGGGTTACGTGGCTCCCTCAGAGCCAGAAGAGGTTCTGCTTCAGGAGCACAGGACAGGAAAACTGAAGAAAATACTTTTGAAGCCCAAGAACCAGAATTTCATCACTCATAGGAACAAGTTTATGCCTAAGGAGACAATGAGTAAACGTTTTCGGAAGTAATGCCACTCAAACATGAAGATACCACCCTTGAGTCAGGAAAAAGACAGAACCCTGCCTATAATAGCTGCGATTTGGAGAAAAATTTCTCTGTCATCACTTGATAAACAAGCCACACAAAACCTCTAGGAAATCGCAGAAGTTTTCAACATTAAAAGAGAAATAAATGGAATCTAGTCAGAGAGAATTCCTGAGAGCAGAAACACTATCACCTGAAAATAAGTGACACTATATTTAGACTCTTGTGAGCACAGTCATTATCATGTGGATACAACTCAAATCCCTTTGTTACCCTCATATAATGTAGAGCATGGCAAGATCTTGGGTCCTGCGATCACTGGTAGAGGAAATAGATGTCACCTTCCATCAACACATCTATCTGCATTTCAGTCATTGACATTGCTGACTGCTGCCTTTCCCCATGTATCACTTTGCAACCATATTCCTACAAAGGGGCAGAGGACCTAGAAGAAGAAGGGATTGGGAGCCTGACCCTTTCTGTTTAAGGGCCAAAGACTTCAAAATATACCTAATGAACTAGTATGATCCTATGTGAGACAAAGAACAGAAAAAGACAATAGAGACATTTATCGTGATGATGAGATCAGGCTTCTGGAGGATGGACCCAGACACAACAGCAGGGCATACGTAGAAGAACTGTCAACCCTGGGCCAAGTGTGCAGCTGATGCTGGCATCGCATGTTCTAGTCGCTCGGTCACAGTGTATGTACTAAAAGGCAAATGGCTTTACATGGTAATGGAAAGAGATGCGCCACCAAAAGCTATTAGGTTTGGGATCTGGGAGTTTTGTTGTGGGATGTTCTTGGCTGAACGTGAGCATGGGAATAGAAAGTCCATTCAGTGCCCTGGCCCACCTGTAGGGAGGCAGGGACACTGGTGACCAGGGAGACCTGAAGGTGCAAGGCCAGATGTGAGCACTTGCGGCTCCGAGGCTCCATCTTCCCAGAAGCCCCGTGGGCTTCCCTGTCACGCAACTGTATCACCTAAGTAGCACTATCCCACTAAGAGGAAAACAGAAGCAGGTGCACTCTCATCACCTGTATCTGGGCTACCTTCATGCTGAAAGGCGGAGACCCCAAAGAGCAAATTGGGAAGATTAGTCCCATTGTGCTGAGTGTTAGTGTCTGAGGGAAAGAGACCCAGACCTATTGGAAAATAAATAACATGGAAAACTTGCAGCCTGTCCTGCTCCCTGTTCTCCCAATGACAGAGGGCTGCTGCCATTTCTATCTAATTGGCTCCTCCCTGCAGCACATTCATGCCAACAGGGAAGGAAGGGTCCCAAGGTGCCCCAAACCAGGGAAGCAAGGCACAGTCATTTTTGTACTTAGCATCAATACTGATTTCCCAAGGAATCTTGTGTCAGTGAAAAGTCACATATATCAATTAATTTTTAATACTGCATACTTGGGGTTTATGACTTTATTCTTGACTTATTCACAAGTACAGTCTGTGCTTAGCTGGCCGAGTAGGGGAAAAAAGGAATGTATGTACTTTCCAGCTTGGAAAGGAATGTGTACTTTGTGCACATTAGTCTTATTTATCATCTTTGCTCAGTGTTAAGCTTTTTGCTAGAAACCATAAGATGGGTTTAAATAAAGTAAAAAGGAAATTGGGCTCCATCCGTCAATACACTAAAACACCACCAAAATTAAATGTCATAAGGTTATGCCATTTCATCACTTGTAATTAATACTGTCTGTGCGGACCCCTTCTGAGAAAACATGTGTATAATGTTTAATTTCCTACAAAAAAAATTCATCTTCTGGCTTCCCCACAAACTGAAAAATTACATAGTGACTGGGTAAAAGAGAAAACTATTATACTCTCATTGGCTAATTTTAAAGTGACATTTATTATAGAAAAATATTCTCTCATCTAACTAGTCAGAAAATGAATTGTTTTTGGAGCTTTCTACTTTTTAAAAAAAAATGTCTGGGGCGCCTGGGTGGCGCAGTCGGTTAAGCGTCCGACTTCAGCCAGGTCACGATCTCGCGGTCCGTGAGTTCGAGCCCCGCGTCGGGCTCTGGGCTGATGGCTCGGAGCCTGGAGCCTGTTTCCGATTCTGTGTCTCCCTCTCTCTCTGCCCCTCCCCCGTTCATGCTCTGTCTCTCTCTGTCCCAAAAATAAATAAACATTGAAAAAAAAAATTTAAAAAAAAATGTCTGACTTGAGACTAGCTATAGTTTGTATACAGCCATGTAATTGTGCTTCTGCTCAAATCAAAATTCAGTGCTAATATATCTATCAGGAATAATTAAAAGAAAATGACTGAAGCAGTTTTTTTTCTTTTTCACTAGAATTTTTCAGGTCAGAAAAGATAATTTTTGTTATGTTTCCCTCCTTCTGTGTCTTAAATAGGGTGTTTTGATTCATTCAAGAAATTACAGCATTTAGCAAGGAGAGACTCAGGGACTGTGCAAAGATCCCAGGGAGCTGGACTAGAGCTCAAGAACTGAACGATGCTGGTGCCACCATCGTCCTGGGAGTGGCGGGCAGAATTCTAAGATGGTCCCCACGATTCCCACCATTGGTGTATACCCACTGTGTAACCCCTCCCCTTGGATGTGGAGACTCTGTGAGGACAGTGGGGTGGTTGCTCCTTGATTACATTGTTCTAGAAGACACCACAGTAGAAAACTGGAATGAGATTCCCTGTTGGCCTTGAGCAGAGGACCAAGCTCAGCCATGGTTGGCCTTCTGACCCACAGAAATTGTGAGATAATAACCTTGTCTATCTTAAGCCACAAAGTTTGTGGTCATTTGTTATTCAGCCATAGAAAATGAATACATTGGGTTACCTTCTTGCCCTTCAGGGATAAAAATGTAACAATTCCCACCACTCTGGTGATAAACAGTTCACACCCTCCCTTCTCTGCCTTTTGGTTCTTCATACTCATGGCTCCCTCATGGTTTCCTCAGGAACCTCCTGCTTCATGTCTCTGTGCTATTTCTATTTATGTTCCCGCTAATAAGTGAATGCCTCTCTCTGCCTCATAGAAGCCGGGCAGACAAATAAATAGATGTCCTTATAAGCAAATTACCTCGGTAATTTGGTGCCAACTAATTTGGTGCCAACTAATCCTCACAACAACGCTTTGAGGTAAATACCCGTATTATTCTTAGTTTTGTAATAAATTGAGAAGTTAGGTGACTTGAGCGGGGAAGCCAGCCCCAAACCCAAGACACCCTGCATTGTGTCTTCCGCTCTTTTCTCCTCTTCCGCACTGCTGCTAGCTTGAAATAACACGAGGTTCCCATGAATGTCACCCAGACAGCGAGAACTCTACCCTGGAGAGTACTGATCATGTATCTTCAATCCTTTCCTCTTGAGACGAACCAAGGATAAACCCCTATGAAGCCATGTCCAGCTCCCCTAATTATGTTGCTCTTGCTTCCCCAAGTAAAATCAGAGTCAAGAAGAGCTGAGTACAAAGATGTGCTGGCTCTGTGACCTTGGGCAAATTAGTTATCTCTGTGAGCTTTAGTTTTCAGCTGCAAAATGGAGATGTAGCAGTGAGTCGTAACTTAGTCCTAGGGATGCCACACAGAAGTTCACAAAATGGCAGTTTTGGTGCTGGTGGCACTGGTTATTCATCAAGGGCAACTATCATGTCTTATAACTCTAGATCTTGACAATGGAGCAACCTCTAAGTAGGACTCAAACGAATATATTACTTAGTTAAATCATAGACTAATCTGAGAAGATGTCCATACTAGTGGAGGATTTTCCACAAAAAAAAAAAAAAAAAAAAGGAATAGCTCTTTTTTCTTACAGGAAATAATTTTTGAAGAATTGAAAAGCCTTCAGAAGTCCCTGCATGCTTACCAAGAACGGATTTACTCAAGACAAATGGCAATCTTGCTTTTTGGAACCCTCTGAATGGGCCAGATCATCACCAGGAGAAAACTGCCAGAAGGTTCAACATCATATGTAAATTCCACAGAATGAACCTGCAGAAGAAGGGTTAATTAAGACAAGAGCAGAGGCTTCGGGTATCATGTCCTGGTTTCCTCACAAGTAAAATGAGGGTACTAATGATGTTTTCACGGTGTTACGGAAAGCATTAAATGAGTTCATATACACCCACAGTGCCTAGAACAATGTCTGGAAGGAATGTGATAAGCACCGGTAAACTTGACAGTTTGTATATCCAACCAAAGTTGTTGAGTTCCTACTATATACCAGGCTCTGTGTTGAGCACTGTGGATATGAATGGTGAGAAAAGAAGAAGAAAAAGATTAATGTTTATTGAGTCTTTATGAATGAATCACTCTGACAGTTGTTTTACACACATGATCTTGGTTTTTAATTAGTAACCTTATTCGGTAGATATTATTTGCCCTATTTTATAAATGAAGTAAAGAGAGATTAACCATGTTTCTAAAATTCACAGAGCTAGTAAGTGGTAAAGCAGGGATTCGAAGCCAAGACTAGGCTCAATCTTGCTTTTGCTATAAATAAAACACAATCCCTGTCCTTGAATGAACCATCTACAGAGGAAACCCGCACATAAATGGCGAACTATGATAAGGTAAGTGCCAAAGTCGAGTTATATACAAAGTGGAGATATTTACCTATAGGAGTGAGGAATTACTCTGGGTACAAGAGAAGTGACATGTGAAGGATAAATAAGATTTCTCCAGGAGAACAAGAGCATTCGGGGGGTGGAAGGGGATGTGAGGGAAACAGTCACAGATTCAGAGGCACAGAAAATGCCTGAAGCATTAGAGGATGCAAAGAAAATGACCAAGAATGCCAGCCCATGAGTGAGAACTTTGGTGGGCGTCCAGCTACCTTCCCACACAGTTTTTCTTCAGCAACCCAAACCTGGGTCTGCTGCACACCTAAGCTTCACGGCATCTTTACAGTACCTCTGCCTCCCTCCTTGTTCACTGGTGCCCGTTGCAGTTTTTGTGACTGCATCTAGTCTGTTCTCATTGTGTCTGGATTGTTCTACAATAGCTTCTGTAGCCTACTCCATCAGTTTCATCTGCTTCCGATTTTTTTCCATCAGTTCCATCTGCTTAAGAACATATATTTTTCCAAGGTTGCTTAGCCTTGCCTCCATTCCAGGCAAAATTAATCCTTCTGCTTTGTCACCAGGCTACTTTCTACAGACCTCTTTAGAGCCATTATGTCATAGGACTGTTTATATGCCCCTTTTCCCTAATGTGACTTCCTTAGGGCATCAGTCCTGTTCATCCCCAATGTCTAGTCCAGTGCCAACAACTTGTATCAACAAGTGAATGAGTGAGTGATAACCCAAAGGCCCTTGCGAGACAGTTAAGAGCCTCCATCACATGGGTCCACCCAACCTATCCAGTGCTTCCTTCCAACAACCTTAACAAGAACATTTTAGGCTGGTCTTATCTTTACTCAGTCTTTCTCCTATCACTGCAACCATTATCCAAGCTCCTCACTGCTTCTTCCTTTACCATTAATCCATACAGGGTGCTTTTGTCTACCTACATCGTTTTGCTGATGTTTACCAGCCTACAAAGCTAAATCCTCTCTTCTCTGCCGACTAAGATCAAACATTTTCTTTACCATGTGCAGAAAAATCAGACATCCTTCCCTGACTACTTCCCACCCCTGAAATTTTTTTTTTCAGAATTGTCTTTAACTTTTGAAACTGCTAACCCCCATTCTACCCGCGTATTACCTCAAGTTATTTTATACAAGCATGTCTTGTCTTCTCAAAGCCAGGGAATGTCATTTCTAGCTTCATTTTTATCTGCCATTACACAATGTTAGACACACAGAAGTTTATTTAGCAAATAAGTGGGAAGCTGGTAGATTCGTAATGGCTACTTAAGGGCTAATCTAACGCAATATTATCCAGAATATTTCTAGTAGTAATAGCAAATTACTGTTCCTATTATCATTACCACTACGTGTTGACATATGGACAGGGAGTTTTATGAGAGACCAGGCTAATATTCCTCTGGTAGGAGAACTGAGATGTAACTGACCTTTGCCATGTGTAAGGATTTTCGGGGGATATGATGTAACATGCCTAGATCCAAGGCTGTGTGATTGTCTCATGATTGGATTTTGCTGGCTTGAGAGCTCAAAGTTTGAACCTTTAGTACACAGAGTCCAAGTCTATAGGTTTCATCTACACTCCTGGGTCCACCTCACGAGGTGCACGTACTGCAGCCTTCGTTCTGATCCCCACAGCTCTGGTGGACAGCCACTCTGTTCTCATCCAAACCTCATCTGGAATGAGTAGATCCATCTTTGCCAGAACAGGCTTTAGCCCTAAACCAAATAGGGCAGCTGTTTGCCAAACTTGGAGATGACGTTTGATTCTAATGATCAACGTGGAGCTGAGCCACTGAGGAGTAAATGACAGAATGGAAAGTAGTGATGCTCAATTTCCAGAGTTAACAGCCACCATGTATTTTTAAAGGATCTATCCAGTTGGCTCGGGCCTTCAGGGCTTCAATAAAACTCATCTTCATTATAGTCCTTTCACATTTGTGGGAAGAATGCAAACGGAATGTTTACTTATACAAAGCTTCTCTTCCTGCAAAATTAAGCTGGAAATCTTGAAATAAAGGGAATAAAAAAAAATCTTAACGTGAATTAAGAAACATGGAAAGAAAACCGAAAGGAAAGGAGTGCTTTACAATTCTCCTTTCTTGGTTATTTATTGGTTTCCTCTAAACACCTCACACTTCAAAACATCAGAATTTAAGCTGAGTATCTGGTCCAAAGTAATCAAATCTCATTCTCAGGTTGTCCTAACCTAGGATAAAGAGAAGGTCACAATTAAAGGCTAAAGACTGCAACACTGGCCCTGCCCCCCCCAATTCTGGAGGACCTCCAACTTCCCTTGAATTTTCTAATTCTCCTCTACCTTGCCAGGGGTATTTCACATGCGCTCCACTGTGCCCTCTTGCATGGCCCAGCTCCTACGACTGTTTACACCGAAAGTGGCAGCGTATGCCAATGACACATGATGAAGTCAAAATCACCAGGGCCCAGAGAAGCTGCCGTCACTTCTCTCTATGCCCACTGAAGTCACTGATCCTGAGAACAGTTCCCAGGAGAGTGCGCAATGGAACTACACCAATGGGGTCCCTCCCAGAGGCAATGATATTGCTGCTGATCTCTACTTACGTCCCAGGGCCACCAACCCCAGAAGCTAGCCGTGCCCAGGGTTGAGGGTGCTATTGGCTAAGGAAGTGGTCCTCTTAAGACACCAGTTGCTAGCACTAGAGTAACTAGCAGTGTGTGCGCTTACATAGCATAGATATTTTCATGAAATCACTCCTTGCCTTAGGCCTTAGATCCATTGATATGACCAATCTGGAATGATAACCACTGGATATACCCCTCTCCTTTTAAAGTGGTCCATCGACTCGCACCAGCTTTTGAGTATTTACCCAGCCTCTTACTCTCTCTTCCCTTACTATCAATTTCTTCAGAAGGGGTCACTCCTGTAACTGCTCTTCATTTAAACAGTCACTTCATACCCAGTGGGCTCACAAGCCCTTCATCCACTCTTGCCCAGATAATCATGAATTTCAAGGCATGCCTGCTGCAAATATGTGCTTTCTTTTATTGAGAGTATTTACTTCCAACACAGTGAGAACTGGTCTTATCGTTATTCATGCCACGTGGTAGAGAGACCTAGAAAAATTCAAAACTTGAATGCAAAAAGCATAGGCGACCACCTCTATTTGGACTACTTGAGTGCTTTGTTTTTCTTTGTTTTCTTTGTGTCCCTAGAACGAACTGCATGATCTTCTTTAAATACAGTAAAATCTGTGCCCTAACCCTGAGAGAGAGAGCCCGTTAAAACCTTAGTAGAAGATGGTACAGGAGTTTAACATCAATAAAAGAAGTTGCCTGTTCCTGACAATTCATTTAAAGCTGCAGTCATCGATCAAACATGAATTTCCTAACTGGGTAGAACAAGGTAAATATCTTAAGACTCTCTAGACGCTTCTGTGATAAAGACAACTTTTCTTTCCAGGGTCCCAGTGAAAGACTCCTAAGAAGACGTACCACTGAGGGCTCTGAAAACACTGGTTGCCACTGTTCTGGCCTCCACATCACAGCTGGATGACCAGGCAATATTAAAGCTCCTAGACAGACTAATTCTGTGTCTTCTATTTTAAACTCCTTTGTAAAATGGAATCGGACACGCCTGCAATTCTAGGAATGCCTGCTAAGCCTCCCACCAACCTCTTGAGTCAATCACCATCTCATCCACCTTCAAAAAATACTTAACTAAAAAGATATCTTGCTTCCATTGAGGCCCTGTGTTATTAAAAAGCACGTTTTAGGGGCGCCTGGGTGGCGCAGTCGGTTAAGCGTCCGACTTCAGCCAGGTCACGATCTCGCGGTCCGGGAGTTCGAGCCCCGCGTCAGGCTCTGGGCTGATGGCTCGGAGCCTGGAGCCTGCTTCCGATTCTGTGTCTCCCTCTCTCTGCCCCTCCCCCGTTCATGCTCTGTCTCTCTCTGTCTGAAAAATAAATAAACGTTGAAAAAAAATGTTTAAAAAAAAAAAAAAAAAAAAGCACGTTTTAGGTTGGGAGGGAGGCTAAATTTAACCCACGAGAGAGACAAGACAGCATTTTCCTGGGACACAGGAGCATATCTCCACACATAGCACATGAAAGGCAGTCAGTCTTCATAGGCACTTCTCCGTGACGCCCATAGATACAAGTTTTTGTCTTTAATCTTGGCTTCTTTTAAATATCATACCACCAGGTAAGTGTACAACTTATTATTTATGTTTTACTTGCCAATTAGCATAACCTTCAAACTATTTTGCTTATATTTTTAGGCAGTACACTATCTTCAGTTGTACATAACTAACATTTTTCAAAATATTTGAAACATCTCAAAATAGGTTTTAAATCATTTTACAGTCTAGCTTTCAGGAAATTTGTAATTTGTAGCAGGTCAGTTTTCCACTTGGAGAATGAAAATTTTAAAGATGCAAATCAGGGGCGCCTGGGTGGCTCAGTGGCTCAGTCGGTGAAGCCTCCAACTCTTGGTTCTGGCTCAGGTCATGATCTCACAGTTTGTGAGTTCGAGCCCCTGTCAGGCTCCGTAGCACAGAGCCTGCATGGGATTCTTTGTCTCCCTCTCTCTCTGCCCCTCCCACACTTGTGCTTTATCTCTCTGTCTCACACAAATACATTTTTAAAAATGCAAATCAAAGGACTCATATTAACAAGCAGGTTTCAACGCATTTCACGCCCTCAGACCACAGCCATGAACCCAGTCAACCACCAAAAGGATTCATGTCCCTAGGTGGACATCTTTTTTGACAGACATTCATTTTTGCATCTAAAGGAATGTATAATTTAATTTCTCTACCTTTTCCAATTTTCTGAGAAGAGAGATGACCCCAAGAACATTACTTCCTCTCACTATCCCAGGAATTGAAAACACATACCGACTTCGTGTCCCCAGCTGACTTTCAGACAATCAGTTCCAAGAAGATATTACTCCATGATTGTAGCAATTCAGAAAAACTTCAGAGAAGACTACAAATTCCAGTTGAGTATCACAGTCATGAGCTTATCAAAACATGAAAGAACTCTGCTTGCCTTGCTGGACATACTCTGTAAGTGAATAGTTACATATGAATTATGGATCCAATTTCTTCCATGATTTAAGCTAATTTTTCTATTGTGGTAAGAACACTATGAGATCATCTTCTTAACAAAATTTTAAGTGTACAATACACCATTGTTAAATTAAATGTTTTATTGCAGATCCCTAGAATTTAATCATCTTGTAAAACTAAAATTTTATTATAGCAGCACTCTCAACAATAGCCAAATTGTGGAAAGAGCCTAAATGTCCATCAACTGATGAATGGATAAAGAAATTGTGATTTATATACACAGTGGAATACTACGTGGCAATGAGAAAGAATGAAATATGGCCTTTTGTAGCAACGTGGATGGAACTGGAGAGTGTGATGCTAAGTGAAATAAGCCATACGGAGAAAGACAGATACCATATGGTTTCACTCTTTTGTGGATCCTGAGAAACTTAACAGAAACCCATGGGGGAGGGGAAGGAAAAAAAAAAAAAGAGGTTAGAGTGGGAGAGAGCCAAAGCATAAGAGACTGTTAAAAACTGAGAACCAACTGAGGGTTGATGGGGGGTGGGAGGGCGGGGAGGGTGGGTGATGGGTATTGAGGAGGGCACCTTTTGGGATGAGCACTGGGTGTTGTATGGAAACCAATTTGACAATAAATTTCATATATTGAAAAAAAAAAAAAAACTAAACTAAACTAAAACTTTATACCCATGGACGAATAGTATCTCATTTCCTCCTCCCCGCAGCCCCTTGCAAGGACCATTCTACTCTGCTTCTATGAGTTTAATTATTTTCAATACCTCATATAAGTGGAATTATGTAGTATTTGTCCTTCTATGACTAGTTTATTTCACTTAGCATAGTGTCCTCGAGGTTCATCCAAATTGGCACATATGGCAGGATTTCCTTCATTTTATTTTTTGTTTTTTAGGAAGAGAGATTGAGGGTGCACAAGCGGGGAAAGGGGACAGAGAGAGAGAATCTTAAGCAGGCTCCACATGGAGCCTGATGCAGGGCTCAATCTCACGATCCTGGGATCATGACCTGGGCCGAAATCAAGAGTTGTATGCTCCAACAGCTGAGCCACCCAGGCGCCCCTCCTTTTAAAAGGCTGAATAATATTTTGTTGTGTGTATATACCACATTTTCTTTATCCATTCGGCTGTCAATGGCCATTTAGATTGTTTCCATAACTTGGCTGTTGTGAATAATGCTGCAGTGAACACGGAAGTGCATATATGTCTTTGAGATCCTGATTACAATTATTTTGGTTATATACTCAGAAGTGAGATTATGGGATCATATGGTAGTTCCATTCTTAATTTTGGGAGGAACCACAATACTACTTTCCATAAGGGCTGCACCATGTTGTATTCTCACCAATAGGGCACAATGGTTCCAATTTCTCCACGTTCTCACCAACATTCATCTTTTTTTTTTAATAACAGTCAACTATTTGATAGTAAGTTAACTTTCGATAGCAAGCAAGATTTGTAGACTTTCTTATCTTCTCTGACTCTTTTATAAAGAAAGGTGTTCAAGTGGCCTTTCCTCAGTTGCCTTCCACAGAGAGTGAGTGGGATCTCTGGGATATCCTATCAAATCAGAGTCCCACCTATATAATCACATTTCACATTAATTACTTCCTTACCTCAAATACAGTCGTATTTGGGGTTAGCACTTCAATAACTCTTCTACTGTAACTGTGTATTCAACAAACATTTATTAAGCACCTACTGTGGGTCAGACATTGTACCAGCCATGGAAAATAGAAAGCAATTAAGACTGGCCTCACATTTAAGCAGCTTAATGTCTTTAGAAGCCCTGCATTACGGTACGTTACAATAGTATGAAATACAATGTGTATTTGGAATGCAGTGGCTTAATAATTATGAATCACTTAATAAGTGATTGCAGTATGGTTGGTATGTGCTAAGCTAGGAGAATGCACGTGGTCCTATAGAAAAACAGAAGAGAGGCACCCTAGAGAGTGGGGATGGTCAGGAAATACTTCCCAGAGACAGTAATACGGAGCTGAGATTTGAAGGCTCTGTGGAGTAGGCTAAATGAGCCATAAAGATGGAAACAAAAATAGCACCTGCATTATGATGAAGCTCATTAGAGAAACATATTTGGTTTGTAGTCGAGTGAACTTGCTAATACATTACGAACCGCCCCCCCGCCCCCATCTCACCCTTATCTTGGCACTGACAGTGCTCCAGGGGAAATTTGGGGTCTACAGAATAGGATGACTATCTCACACTGGGCCTGACAACAGAGGGAAGAAAAGGCACAGGATCCCCAATCCTTAGAGTTTGTTAAGAGAATAACTCCACCCCATTAAGAAATGTGGACCAACGCCTTCACATGCCATTATGGGAAAAGGAAGAGTAAGGGGTGGGGTAGGAAGACAAGGACAATAGAGAATCTCTCCTCACGAAAATAAGAAGGGCACAGGCTATGTATTCCTCTCTACCACCACCTTAAGACCAAATATCATCTCTCACTTGGATTACTGTACTAGCTTCTTAGCTAGTCTCCCTATTTTCACTAATCCAAGCTCCACGCAGTCACCAGAATATTTTTTCATTGTAAACATGCATAATGCTATGGACTGAATTGTGTCTCCCCGTTGCATTTATACATTGAAGTGCTAACCCCAAATATGACTGTATTAGAGGTAAAGAAGTAATTAATGTGAAATGCAATTATACAGGTGGGACCCTGATCTGATAGGATATATCAGAGAGCCCACTCACTCTCTCTCTGGAAGGCAACTGAGGAAAGGCCACTTAAGCACATGCAGAGAAGGCAGCTGTCTGCAACCCAAGGAGCGAGCACCAGACATCAGCCCTGTCGGAACCTTGATTTTAGATTTCCTACTCTCCAGAACTGTGAGAAGATAAACTTCTGTTGTTTAAGTCACCCCGTCTGTGGTATTCTGTTATGGCGGCCCAAGTTTAATACGCATGGGATAAAACTTAGCACCTTAACCATTTTTAAGTATACAATACAGTGGCATTGGGTGCATTCACAATGTTGTGCAACCATCACCACTGTCTAGTTTCAGAATCTTTTCACCACCTCCAAAAGGAAATCCCATTAAATAGTCTCTCTCCAGTTCCCACACCCCAAGCCCCTGACAACAACTATCTGCTTTATGTCTCTGTGGATTTGCCTACTCTGGACTTTCATATGAATGGAATCATACAATATGTGATCTTTTGTGTCTGCTTTCTTTCACTCAGCATATTATTTTCAAGGTCCCTCTATATTGTAGCATTTATCAGTACTGTCTTCGTTTTTAAGATGAAATAATATTCCATTGAATGGATATACCATATTTTTTTATTCATTCATTAGCGGATAGACATTTCAGTTGTTTCTATCTTTTGGCTATTTAAATAGTGCTGCTATGAACGGGTCATATACAAGTTTTTGTTTGAACACCAATTTTCAATTATTTGGGGTGTATACTTAGGAGTGCAATTGCTAGATCCTAAGGTAATTCTGTGAATTTAACTTACTGAAGAACCGTCTGTTTTCCTCCAGTGGCTGCACCATTTTACATTCCCACCAGCAGTGTGTGAGGTTTCCAATTTTTCTACATCCAGCCAACAGTTGTTATTTTAGAGGAATTTTTTAAAAATATAAACCTGATATCATTCCTCTGTTTGTAAAATAAAAGCTAGACTCTCCATCATGGCCTACAATGTCGAACACTATTTTGCGTCTGCCCCCTCTTCTCCCTCATCTCTTGTCACTCTCTCCCTCAACCTCTGAACTATAGCCACTTTGGGCTTCTTAATATCCAGTGAAAATGCCAAGGCCACTCTCAACTCAGGACCTTTACACATGTTGTTCCTAGACCTAATGGCTGTTCTTGCCCAGCGAAGATCTGTGTTCAAATAGCCCTCCTCAGGAGAACATGCCCAGAGAACCCCATGTGAAGAAGTCCCACACGTTCATATATATACCTTTTAGCACTTGTTTTCTCATTCCCTTGCTAGCTCCTTGCCTTCATAACTTTCAAAACCATCTGCAATTCATTGTCTGTTTTATACTGTCTTCTCTCAATAGAATGTCAGTTTCATTAGAGCAGGATCTTTCTCTGTCATGTTCATGTTCACTGCTGTGTCCCCAGGAAGTGTCATGGTGCCTGGTACAGAACACTCAACAGATATTTGTTGAATCAATTATTTAATCTGTGAATGAATAGATGAATTCTAGGCCAAAGAAGCATCATCATTAAAGACTCCAGTGAGTTCTGCTAGCCATAAGAAGTGTTACTTGGTTGGAGAAAGCATGTCTGGTCGGGAGTATGGAGGTTGAGGACAGAGGTCTGGTTTGAGGCAGAGTATCTAGGCCCTGTGGGCTACGCTAAGGAGTCTGATATTTATCCTGGAAGCTACTGGAGAGTCGCTGAGGAATTTTAAACAGATAAATAAGGGACATGATTACTCTTACATTTTGGAAAAGATCACTTTAGCAACAGTGTGCAGAATGAATTGGAGGTTATAAAACCAAGGACAAGGAAAGAAGTGAGGAGAGTTTGCTAGTCATGCCGGGAGGAATGTGGGGTAACTGAACTAAAGGAATGGACCTAGAGACAAGGGGCATGATATAAGACCTGGTAATGTACTGAGGCAATCCATGAGATGTGGTCAGCAGCCATATATTAGGGGTGCTTGAGGGCAGGAGTGGAAGAGAACACTCAGACTTGAGCCTTCAATAACTGTCACGGTGGTGATGCTGCTCTTCACCAGAACAGAGGGGGGAGGAAGGAAAGAAGAAAAGGATTTGAACTTTGGACAAGTTGAGTTTGAGTTTCTCAGAAAGAAAAAGTTGAATAGACACTGGATCTCGTGTCCAAAAAATAAAAAATAGTAATAATTGGTTATAAAGTTGATCGAGGGAGGTAGTAGGCTTTAATTTCTCAATTTTCTTAAGTTTTTATTTATTTATTTTGAGAGAGACAGAGACATCATGAGTGGGGGAGGGGCAGAGAAAGAGAATCCCAGTAGGCTCCGCACTGCCAGTGCAGAGCCCGATGTGGGGCTTGCACTCATGAAGTGTGAGATCATGACCTCAGCCAAAATCAAGAGTCGGATGCTTAACTGACTGAGCCACCCAGGTGCCTCAGTCAGCTTTAATTTTGAAGCAGAAAAAAGCTTTGGGTTTTAATAAAAACACGTAATGAGATTCCAAAACATCACAGGAGAGTGGGAATCACTGACATTTAAGAGCAGCTATAGAAGAGGCCTTTTGAAAGAACTAAGAAGGAGCATTCCCGTGATCCATGTCAAAGAACAGCCAGAAATCTGTGGAATGACAGGATCCAAGGGATGAACGATTTTAACAGAATACCTAGGCTCAGAATCTTCATGGGGTTTGGTTTCAATCTGTACCATGAACATCCAAGGTTATGTCTAAAACTTAGCGATTTCATTATTCTAGGGGAACAGCAAGAGTACCTTCCTTGCAGATGGTTTCCTGCAGAGTGAAGACTTTCCCTCCAACCACTACCACCTGGGCCAGGATTTAGAATCTATAATGTTCATTTCCTTCCTGGTGTCACCAGAAAACTGAGGAAAATAGGGCAGAAGTACTATTTTCCTCCACTCCAGAATGTGTCTCCCACAAAAAAGGAGGCTCAGGATAATATTTTCCACATAATTTAAATATGGATTACATAAATTACTCATTAGTTGGTTATCCCTACTTTTCACCTTAAGTTAAAGAATTTTTTTTATTTTTTTTAATTTTTTTTAACTTTTTTTAAATTTATTTTTGAGACAGAGAGAGACAGAGCATGAACAGGGGAGGGGCAGAGAGAGAGGGAGACACAGAATCGGAAGCAGGCTCCAGGCTCTGAGCCATCAGCCCAGAGCCCGACGCGGGACTCGAACTCACGGACAGTGAGATCGTGACCTGGCTGAAGTCGGAAGCTTAACCGACTGAGCCACCCAGGCGCCCCTAAAGAATTTTTTTTTTAAAAAAAGAAAGAAAGAAAACTAGACACCATTAAGATGACTATACATGGGACCTAGTTCTCTCTTGACTTAATTGACATGTTGAGTACAGAACACACACGTTTTATTTGTTAGGAGACCAGCCATGACTCCCAGTGGTGAAACAGGTGGAAATGCTCAAGGAGATGGCCAAGTCGTCTGTGATAGATTACATTCTAGCATTAGTGCTTTGCTTCAAACCTCCTGAGTGACTAAACCCAGGCCAGGCATCCAGCCATCCAAATCTACAGCTCCCTGTGCAGTCCCCAGGGTTTCCACTGACTCCATTCTCATCTGAAATGTTTTCATAGTGATGATAAACCGACTCCAAATAGAAAAGCCCCAAAACACATGTTCTCTGTTACTCAAGAATGAGTTCGGTTGTGTTTTTATCCTAATATGCATCCTGGCTCTTCTGACTGCTCACTAGTGTCACTAAAAATATGAAGGTACTTCTACAGAAAACTGAGGGCAGTTAACTCTATCAAGTAAAACACCATTCAACTGAAGATTAGGTCTTTGATTTCCTCAGATGCATTTAGGCAGGAATTTCTAGGATCCTGAAAACAGCATTAACAGGCTATAGTGAGCAAGACTGATTTCAGTTTCTGGGGAATCCTTTTCCATGATGTTTTGTGACCTTACCTTAGTCCCCATGGAAAATGAAACTTCAGTGTAAACAGAGCTGCTGGCTTTTCAGTGACCTCAAAACTGCACCCACCAGTCTAGAGAGGTTGTCAGACGCTCTCTGGGGTCAATAAACCTTAGCAAATGTGTCTTAAAGGGAAACATGGAATGGCAGAAGAATCAGGAAGACACAGAAAGAGGCAGAGCCAGGTTTGAATCCAGTTCTGCCACTTACTAGATGTATGATCTCGGACAGATTCCATATCTTCTCACAGTCTCAATAGCCTAGGATAATAATATCTATTTTGCAGGGTTGTTTTAAGAATTAGAAATAATTGGCATGTAGGGGCACCTGGGTGGCTCAGTCAGTTAAGCCTCTGACTCTTGATTTTGGCTCAGGTCATGATCCCAGGGTCATGGGACTGAGCCCTGTGCCAGGCTCCACACTCTGTCTTCTCTAATAGAGATTATCTCTCTCTCCCCCTCTGTCCCTCTCCCCCACTAGCTCTCTCTCTCTCTCTCTCTCTCTCTCTCTCTCTCTCTCTCTCTCAAATAAATAAACCTTTTAAAATTTAAAAAAAGAAAAAATTGGCACACGGAATGTTTAGCACAGCATCTGACACATCATGGTAGCTCTTCTGATCAAGTTCACTTTCCCAGAATAGGAAACAGGTAATTAGGGCATGAAGAAAGAAGCATCTTACTCAACCAGCCAGCGGCAGGAAGCAACATGCCCTCACTTAGTTTGAAGTCCACCCAGGAGACAATCCAGTAAGGATGAAAATGCCCACGTTAAGCTGCTTCTGTGGGAAAACATTTTTAAGATCTCCCTTACTCTGACCAACAAATTCTCTCTCTCCCCTCTCTGTGTCTCCATCTGTCTCCATGACGCCGTGATTTGCAAAAGCACTAGCACTCAAATGGCAGCCACGGACAGTAACAGAGGCTGGTGCCCGAGAGAGTCCTTTATTTGATGCTCAGCCCACACTGCCTCAGTTCATGTTTCCAGCATACTAATGATTCCCTTGACTGTTATTAGTTAATTCAGTGCAAACAGTGGGAAAACTCAGTGACATTTCAGAGGGGAATACCAAATGAACTTGAGCTGAACCATCACATCGTCCCAAGGAGTGTGACGACGTGGGAATGAAACAATATAGGCTCCTGCCAGCACTGAGGGCAGACACAAAGCATGGAATTCAGTGTGGCTAATTCCCCAGAAGAGATTTCACAAGGGCCCAAATCCTCCAAAGCATGAAAATCACACGGACTCCTACCAAAGAGGAAGTCAGACACAATGCGTGGAAGGGCTTGGGAGCACTGGCTGACTGCCCAGGCCCTTGGATATGTGGCTTTGCACAGCCAAACCAGCAAGTACATGCAAATACAGCCATAGCAAGGTGAAGCTGAGGGAGATAAAACTGTAAACAGTGGGCATAATGGCAATTGTCAAGGAAGGTGCTTCAGGAAGGACTACTTAGAGGAAAGGATCTGGAAGGAAGAACTAGCTTCCCCAACCGAACAGATCTCAAGACCAAAACCTGTTTCCACCTACCAATAATTACTGACCCCCTATTCGGTGCCCAGCACTGGATGGCAGTTGTGGTAGATTTTCAATAAATATAGCCCGTGTCCTAGAGGAGACTATGGTCTGATGGGCAATGCAAAAATAGCTCCCTGAAAATGCCATCCTTGTAAGATTATGTGCCTCCCAAAGCTCAGATCCACGTTCCGTTGCTTCGTGTGACCCCAGCAGCCATCACGCTGTCTGGTGCTCGGTTAAACTGGAGAAGAGCTAAGTTTGAAATTGGGATATATCGACCAGAAATAAGAACTAAGTAAAAAGAAACTTTGATACAGATGCAGGTGGTCAATCATGTCTTCCCAGAAAATGTGAAAAGAGAGTGGGATGGGATACAGAAGAGAGAACATTCCAGAAAGGAAGAACAGCACATATAAAGACATAGTAGTTAATTACTTTTTCTAAACGCGTGGTCCAGACACCACCCACAATGGACTTGACTCCAGAAACAGAATTCAAATCTCTTGTGAGTGGAGCCCAGATTTGCATTTCTAATAAGCACCTAGGCTCTCTTAACGCTCATCAAAATTCAGAACCACTGACTAAGGTAATCTCAGGTTTAAACAAAGACATATTCTTCCCTTAACGACAAGCATAAAGGAAGAGAGGTAGGGAAGGAAGAGAGGGAAGAAGAAAGGAAGGAAGAAAAAGAAAGGAAAAACAGTGAAATGTAGGAACCAAGACGGGAAGTGGAGTCAGAGTCCACTCGCCTGGCTCTGCAGTGACCGCTGTGTGATGAGGAAACCAAATCTGATACAACCACGCACATGTCACACGATAAAAGGCCCCTAAAGCCCTTCAGTAGCAGAACTGGCCTCTGTCCTAGGGATAATAAAGTGCTGTTGCAGGTTCCTAACCAAGACAGCGACAGTATTTCAATCCGACAGTAGTCTGTGACGTAGAAAGAACGGGAGAGAGTTTTGGCAAGGAGGCAATCTCAGAACACTTGCCACGGTCGAGGTGAAGTCACTGAGTGCCTGAAACACTCAGGCAGAATTCTAAATGAAGACCTCAATTTATGGGTGCCCCGTCTACTCTCAGAAGAAAAGGGGTCTGTCCTCTTCAAGACTTAGACCTCCAGTGTCAATCCCCCGATCGACATTCCTCTCGGTTCTTCCAAATCTTCTTCCCTCTAACTTCAGCAAACATCACTAAGCTTTCCTTTTTTTTTTTTTTTTAAAGGTCTTTCTCTTGGCCTGCATCCCCCCAGCTGACCACCCAGGTCTCCCCGTTCCTTTTATTTAACAATTCCTTGACGAGAGGGTCTATATTCACCCCTCTTCCCGTTATTCTTCAAGCCACTCAGTCTGCTTCTGTCTCACCATTTCTGCTCCTGCTCCGATAATCTGGAGCATCACAACCACCAGATCTATCAGCGCTCACCATGGCAACTTTCACTCCACCTCCCAGTGATAGCTGCCTTCTCCTTGAATTCTTCTCCTCGTGTATCTTCCATGGCACTTTTAAGTGGTTTTCTTTAAATGCTTTATAAGAGCAAAACCACCTTTTCCTACTCCTGCCCCTTCATTGCTGCTGTTTCTTCTGTTCCTCAGAGTTTAATCACTAATCGTCTTTGCATCGCTTCACACACCTAATTTCCTTGGGTGATTTCACCCCGTATCAGTTACTATCGCCGTGTAACAAATTATCCTAAAGTTTAGAAGCTTAAAATAACCATTTTATTATCATGCATTATTTATTAATTTTTATTGTTAATGTTAATAATTGTATCGTTTATTATTTATCACAGAATCTGTGGCCAACAATTTGGAAAGTGTACAAGTGAGGATGACTCCTCTCTGTTCCACAATGTCTACAGCCTGAGCTGGGAGGACTTGGAGGCTGGGGGGGACACAGAAGCTGGCGGCTGGAAGGAGGAATCCTCTTTTAAAAATCTTTTTTAAATGTGAGCATAGTTGACACACAATGTTACCTTAGTTTCAGGTATACAACACAGTGATTCAACTTCTCTACTCCTGATGCTGAGCTCGCCGCAAGTCTAGCTACCATCTGTCCTGAAACCTCACTTGCATAATCATTGACGATATTCCTTAGGCCATGCCTTTCACTCCCATGATTTAGCCATTCCGTAACTGGAAGCCTGTATTTACCACTCCCCTTCGTCCATTCTGTCCTTCCTCCCTCTCTCCCCTCTGGCGGCCAGCAATTCATTTTCTATATTTGTAGGTCTGATTTTGCTTTTTGTTTGCTCATCTATTCATTTGTTTTTTAGATTCCGCATAGTGAAATCACACAGTGATTTTTTTCACAGTGTGAACACACACAGTGTCTTATCCAGTCTACCCTTTTATTTCACTATCTTCTAGGTCCATCCGTGTTGTCACCAATGACACGATCTCATCCTTTTTATGGCTGCCTAATACTCCATTGTGTGGGTGTGCATGTGTGATGTCACACACACACACCATTTCTTCATTATCCGTTTGTCTATCAGCGGACACTCAGGTGACCTCCGTATCTTGGCTATTATAAATAACACCGCAATAAACATAGGGAACACATATCTCTTCAAACTGGTATTTTTGTTTTCTCTGGGTAAATATCTAGTAGTGACATTATTGGGTCATATGGTATTTCTGTTTTTATTTTATTTATTTATTTTTTTGAGGAGCCCCCATACTGTTTCCGCAGTAGCTATATCAGTTTACATTCCTACCAATAGGATATGAAAGTTCCTTTTTCTCCACATTCTCACCAGCATTTTATTTCTTGTCCTTTTTATTTTAGCCATTCTGACAGGGGTGAGGTAATATCTCTTTGTGGTTTTTGACTTGAATTTCCCTGACGATGAGTGATGTTGAGCATCTTTTCATGTGTCGGTTGGCCCTCTGTATGTCTACTTTGGAAAAACGTCTATTCAGGTCTTCTCATTTTTGTAATCAAATTATTTATGGGGTTTTTTTTTTGGTGTTTAGTTGCATGCATTACTTATATATTAACCCCTTAACAGATATATCATTTGCAAATATCTTCTCCCATTCAATAGGTTGCCTTTTTGTTTTGTTGATGGTTTCCTTTGCTGTGCAGAAGCTTTTTGGTTTGATGTAGTCTCAATAGTTTATTTTGGCTGTTGCTTCCTTTGCCTTAGGAGACATATCTAGAAAAATGTTGCTATGGCCAATGTTAGAGAAATTACTGCCTGTGCTCTCTTGTAGGATATTTATGGTTTCAGATCTCACGTTTAGGTCTTTGTCCATTTTGAGTCTATTTTTGTGTATGGTGTTAGAAAGTAATCCAATTTTGGGGGCACCTGAGTGGCTCCCAGTTGGTTAAGCGACAGACTCTTGATTTCATCTCAGGTCATGATCTCATGGTTCATGAGTTCGAGCCCCACATTGGGCTCTTTGCTGACAGTGCAGAGCCTGCTTCTCCTTCTCTCTTTCAAAATATATAAATAAATTTTTTTAAGAAGTGATCCAATTTTATTCTTTTCACATAGCTGTCCAGTTTTCCCAGCACCACTTATTGAAGAGACTGTCTTGGGGTGCCTGGGAGGCTCAGTTGGTTAAGGGGCTACCTTCAGCTCAGGTCATGATCTCACAGTCTGTGGGTTCAAGCCCCACATCAGGTTCTGTGCTGACAGCTCAGAACCTGGAGTCTGCTTCATGTTCTGTGTCTCCCTCTGTCTCTGCCCCTCCCCTGCTCATGCTCTGCTCTCTCTCTCTTTCTCACTCTCACTCTCTCAAAAATGAATAAACATTTAAAAAAAAAATTTTTAAAGACACTGTCTTTTCCCAGTTGTACATTCTTGCCTCCTTTGTCATAGGTCAACTGACCATTTAAATATGGGTTTATTTCTGGGCTGTGTACTCGGTTCTATTGTTCTATGTGTCTGTTTTTGTCCCAGTACCATACTGTTTTGATTACCACAGCTTTGTAGTATATCTTGAAATCTGGAACTGTGATGACTCCAGTTTTGTTTTTCTTCCTCAGGGTCTCTGTGGTTCCATACAAATTTTAGTATCATTTGTTATAGTTCTGTGAAAAATGCTGTTGGTGTTTTGACAGGGATTGTATTGAATCTTTAGGTTGTTTCGGCAGTATGGACATTTTAACAACATGAATTCTTCCAATCCATGAGCATGGAATATCTTTCCATTTGTTTGTGTCATCTTCAATTTTTTTCATCATTGTTTTATGGTTTTCAGAGTACAGGTCTTTTCACATGTCCTACTTCTGGAGCCTTGGAAATGGAATTTCTTTTTAAATTTGTCTTTCTGCTACTTTGTTATTAGTGTATAGAAATGCTACAAAATTGGGGCAGGTGGCTCAGTCGGTTAAGTGTCCAACTTCACCTCAGGTCTCGCGGTCAGTGAGTTTGAACCCCACATTGGGCTCTGTGCTGACAGCTCAGAGCCTGGAGCCAGCTTCAGATTCTGTGTCTCCCTCTCTCTCTGCCCCTCCCCCACTCACACTCTGTCTCTCTCTGTCTCTCAAATATGAATAAATGTAATTAATTGAAAAAAGAAATGCTACAAATTGCTGGGTATTATTTTGTATCCTGCAAATTTACTGAATTTGCTTATTAGTTCTGACAGATTTTTGATGAAGTCTTTAGGTTTTGTATGTATAGTGTCACAGTCACCTGAAAATAGTGACAGTTTAACTTCTTCTTTATCATTATATATGTCTCTTATTTCTTTTTCTTATCTTATTGCTGTGGCTAGGACTTCCAGTACTATGTTCAATAGAGTGGTGAGAGTGGACATCCTTGTCTTGTTCCTTACCTTAGGGGAAAAGCTCTCAGCTTTTCTGCATTAGGGATGATGTTAGCTGTGGGTTTTTCATAGCTAGACTGTATTATGTTGAGGTATGTTCCCTCTAAGCCCACTTGGTTGAGAGTTTAGTTTTGTTTTTTATCATGAATGGATATTGAATTTTGTCAAATGTTTTTTCCACATCTATTGAGATAATCACATGATTTTTAGCCTTTATTTTTAAATGGTATATTACATTGGATGATCTATGAATATTCAACCATCCTTGCATTTCCAGAATAAATCCTGCTTGATTGTGGTAAACGATCTTGTTGATTTATTGTTGAATACAGTTTGCTAATATTATGCATTTTTGCATCTATATTCAAGGATATTGGCCTGTAGTTTTCTTTTTTCATGGTGCCTTGGTCTGGTTTTGGTATCAGGGTAATGCTGGCCTTGTAGAATGTATTTGGAAGCTTTCCTTCCTATTCCATTTTTTGGAATAGTTTGAGGAGAATATGTATTAACTCTGTGAATACATCTGGACCTGGACTTTTATTTTTTGGTAGTTTTTGATGACTGATTCAATTTCATTACTAGTAATTAGTCTTCTCAGAGTTTCTATTTCTTCCTAGTTCAGTTTTGGAAGATTGTTTCTAAAAATTTATCCATTTTGAGGGGCGCCTGGGTGGCGCAGTCAGTTAAGCGTCCGACTTCAGCCAGGTCACAATCTCGCGGTCCATGAGTTCGAGCCCCGCGTCAGGCTCTGGGCTGATGGCTCAGAGCCTGGAGCCTGTTTCCGATTCTGTGTCTCCCTCTCTCTCTGCCCCTCCCCCGTTCATGCTCTGTCTCTCTCTGTCGCAAAAATAAATAAACTTTGAAAAAAAATTAAAAATTTATCTATTTTGGAAGATGGAATCTTAACTCACTTGTCTGGTGCCTGGTCTGGGACTACCAACAATAGCACCGACATGTGACCTCTCCATGTAGCTTGGCCTTCCTCACAGCATGGCACCTCAGAGCTTTCACATGGCAGCTGAAGGTTTCGGTCCCAAATGTTAGAATCAATAAGACAGCAGTTAAATCACCTTTCCTGACCTAGCCTCAGAAGGCACACTGTCATTTCCACCATATTTTGTTGGTAATCTAAGAGTTACACATCTGTACAAGTTCAAATGGATAAACTCCACCTCTCAAAATGAAGAATGCCAGGGGCACCTGGGTGGCTCAGTCAGTTAAGCAACTGACTTCGGCTCAGGTCATGATCTCATGGTTTGTGGGTTCAAGCCCCACACTGGGCTCTGTGCTGACAGCTCAGAGCCTGGAGCCTGCTTCGGATTCTGTGTCTCCCTCTCTCTCTGTTCCTCCCCTGTTCGCTCTCTGTCTCTCTCTGTCTCTCAAAAATAAATAAACATTAAAAAAAATTTTTTTAAATAAGGAATGTCAAAAATATTTGTAACCATTTTTTTAAAAAACTCTAGCATTCATAGCTACATAGCTCTAAAATATTTATCTCAAGCCCAGATCTCTAGACTTTTATATCCAATTGCTCTATATTTATATATCAATTGCGTATTGTACTATCATCACTACTAATAATAGCAAATGAAGAAGTAAAACTGTCACTATTTGCACATGATATATATTACACATAGAAAACCTAAAAGACTCCATCAAAAAACGGTTCAAAGTAATAAGCGAATTCAGTTGTTACAGGATACAAAATCAATACACAAAAATCTGCTGTATTTCTTTACACTAATAATTTGAACGATCAGAAAGAGAAATTAAGAAAATAATCCCATTTACAATCACATCAAAAAGAAGTAATACTTAGGAATAAATGTAACAAAGGAAGTGAAAGACCTGCATATTGAAAGCCACAAGACAATAATAAAAGAAACTGAAGAAGACACAAATAGATGGGAAGATATTCCATGCTTGTGGATTAGAAGAATTAATACTTTTTAAATGTCCATACCACCCAAAACAATCTAGAGATTCAATGAAATCTCTATCACAATTCCAATGGTATTTTTCACAGAAATAGAATAAAGAATTTTTAAATTGGTATGGAACCATAAAAGACCCTGAATAGCCAAAGCAATCTTGAGAGAAAGGAGAACAAAGTAAGAGGCATCATATTCCTTGATTTCAAACTGTATTACAAAGCTATCATAATTAAAACAGTATGGTGTTGGGGCGCCTGGGTGGCTCAGTCAGTTGGGCATCCGACTTCAGCTCAGGTCATGATCTCACAGTCCGTGAGTTCTAGCCCTGCTTCGGGCTCTATGCTGACAGCCCAGAGCCTGGAGCCTGCTTCAGATTCTGTGTCTCCCTCTCTCTGCCTCTTCCCTGCTCATGCTCTGTCTCTGTCTCAAAAATAAATAAAAACATTTTTAAAAATTAAAAAACACTATGGTGTTGGCAAAAGAAACAAGCACATAGATCATTGGAACACAATACAGTCCAGAAATAAACCCATATATGTATGGCCAATTAATGTACAACATAGGAGCCAAGAATATACAATGAGGAAAGGACACTTTCTTCAATAAACAGTGCTGAGAAACCCAGACAGTGACATGTAAAAGAAAAAAACTGGACCACTACCTAACACCATATACAAAAATTAACTCCAAGTGGATTAAATGCTTGAACACAAGACCTGAAACCATAAAACTCCTGGAAGAAAATATAGGCAGTAAGCTCCTTGACATGGATCTTGGCAATAATGTTTTAACCAAAGGCAAAGCAACAAAAGCAAAAATAAACAAGTGGGACTACATCAAACCAAAAAAAACTTCTGCACAGCAAAGGAAACTATTAGCAAAATGAAAAGGCAGGCTACTGAATGGGAGAAAATAACTGCAAATTATATATCTGATAAGAAGCTAATGTCCAGGAGCACCTGGGTGGCTCAGTCAGTTAAGCATCCAACTCTTGATTTCAGCTCAGGTCATGATCTTACAGTTCCTGGGATTGAGCCCCACAATAGGCTTCATGCTGACAGCACAGAGTCTGCTTGGGATTCTTTCCCTCTGTCCCTCCCTCACACACACACACACACACACACACACACACACACACACACAGTCTCTCTCTCTCTCTAAAAATAAATAAATAAACATAAAAAAAAGCTAATATCCAAAACATATGAAGAATTCATACAACTCAATGGTAAAAACAAACAAACAAACAAACAAACAAACAAGTAATCAAATTAAAAGTGGGCAGATCTGAAAGGACATTTTTTTAAAAGAAGACATATAGATAGATGGTCAACAGTTCTATGAAAAGATGCTAAACATCAATAACCACCTGGGAATTACAATTCAAAACCACAGTGAAATATCACCTCACACCATTCAGAATGGGTAACATCAAAAGGACAAGAAATAACAAGTGTTGGTGAAATTGTGGAGAAAAGGAAACCTTTGCACACTGTTGGTGGAATGTAAATTGGTCCAACTCTTAAGTGTGTAGGTTCCTCAAAACATTGAAAATAGAACTACCTTATGATCTAGAAATTCCATGTCTGGCTATTTATCTGAAGAAAACAAAAATGCTACTTTGAAAAGATATCTGTACCTCCATGTTCACTGAAGCCTTATTTACCAGAGCCATGAGATGGAAACAATCTAAGTGTCCATCAATGGATGAATGAATAAAAGAAATTGTGATGTGTGATGTGTGTGTGTGTGTGTAATATTATTAAGCCATAAAAAATAATGAAACCTTGCCATTTGTGACAAAATGGATGGACCTTAAGAGCATTATGCTAAGTGAAATAAGTCAGGGAAACACAAATACCATATGATCTCTCTTATATGTGGAACTGAAAGAAAGAAAGAAAGAAAGAAAGAAAGAAAGAAAGAAAGAAAAGAAAAGAAAAAGAAAAGAAAAAAGAAAGGAGAAAAGAAAAGAAAAAAGAAAATCCAACTCAATTCGGTGATTGCCAGAGGCAGGGAGTGGGGAGGTAAGGGAAAACAGATGAAATAGCTTTGGGTGTTTTTTTTTTTAAGTTAAAAAAAAAAATGAAATGAAACAAGTGTTAGAGACCCGACATGTGCCTAAACTTCCCAGCAATCGGGACAAAATACAAATTAAAGAGATAAAAGGTTAAATGCATTAATCTCTTCACCCTGGGTTCCAAAGGCTGAAGTTGGGAATTTAGGTGAGCAGGGGATACTGTGGAATGTCCTTAATTATTTATCATCAGAGATGTGCTTACTGCACATGACTACCTCTGCGACATGATACACACCATATTTCTATATTATATATAGTCAGTTCTCATTATTCCCATCAGTTATGTTCTATAAAGCTGCCAAAAACACCAAATACTGGCATCAAATACTGAACTATTGTTCCTAGGGGAAATACAATGTTAGGTTCCTATGAGCTTCTGGTCACAACATTTTCATCAACCAATCAATACATAACCTTGTAAAAACCTAATAATAGCAAATGATGATATGCATTTAACATGTGACAGGAACACTTGTAAGCATTTTATACTTGTTAACTCATATAATCCTTACAATAACTCTAGGAGGCAAGTACTATGATTGTCATCATTTTAATAAAGATGTTAAATAATCTGCCTAAGATCATGCAGCAAGGATATAATTCAGGCAGTCTGGCTCCAAATTTTAGTTTTATACCCAGTACACTATACAGCAGATATTCTATAGGTATTTCAAATTCAGCATTACCAAAACTGCGCTTTAATCTGCCACAGCCTCATTAAAACAAAAATATCTTACTGTGCTTCCTATATATTTCCTCCTTGTTAATAATTTCAACATTCACATAATACCCAAATGAAGAAGTCTTGGAACCATCCAATCTCCTAACCTCACTGATTCCCCATGTGAGATCTGTCCTCAGACTGTGTCAATTATCCTTCTAAATGATTCCTCTAACTTCCCCATTTGTCTCCACCCCCCACTGCCCAAATCAACATCTTCTTCTGTAAGTTTTAAACCCACTCCCTGTTTCCTATCCCTTACAACTGTGATTCATCCTCCCAACGCCCAAAATAATGCTTGTAAAATGCAAATATGATTATTATACATGTTGCTGAAAACTCTTCAAAGGTTGCTGATAAGATAAAATCAAAATGTTCGTGTAACAGACAACATCCCTTGATATAGTCCCTGACTACTATGTCCCTTGTCTCCTGTTCCTACCCAGTGTGCTAATATCTATCCACACCAAATTACTTGCCCATCTGTTTCTTGCCTCCCTGCCACTGCACATCCTATACACGTTTTTTTTTCTACTTTAAATGTCCACCTTCCTTTTCCCCTTTCAATTCCCAGTCACCTAGAAAATTCTCATTTACGCTTCAAAATCCAGCCCTAATATCCCTTTCCCCCAAGAAGACTTGATTACCTCATTTTTCATCAGTGTATAGAATGCTGACTCGGCACTCATCACATAACGCGATCACATTTCACATCTCCAGGCTCCCTTGTTTATTAGTGGCTCCTAGAGGACAGAAAGTGGACCTTGTTTATCATTGTATTCCCAGTGCCTGGCATGTCATAGATGCCCAGTGAATGCTTGTTGAATGAACAAATGAGCGACTGAATAAAACCACAATACACAGTGACATTTGACATATAGGAAATAAAGAAGAGGCAAAATTTACAGCATCTATCCTACAAACCATTTACAATAGTAGACAAATGAACAGAAATGAGGAAATTGGGAGGCATAGGAGCCAGGAAACCAGCTTAAGGTGAGTAAAGAAAATGATGGATTTGGGTTTGAACAGGTTGGATTGTATATGTACCATTAAGTGGTTAGAAAAACAAGATCAGAAAATGGATGAGAGTTCTAGGTTAAAATTATAGGTTTGAGAATTTTAAAAGAAGAGATGATTTTTTTTACCAACAGAAGAGTTTTCCAGTTATGTAAGAGGAGAATGAACAATTTTACCTACTTTCTCTCTTTTTTTAAGTTTATTTATTTTGAGAGAGAGAGAGAGAGAGAGCACATGCACAAGTGAGGAAGGGGCAGAGAGAAAGAGGGAGAGAGAGAATCCCAAGAAAGACAATCTGATAGCACAGAGTCTGATGAGGGGCTCGATCTCATGAACTGTGAGATCAGACCTGAGTCGAAATCAAGAGTCGGATGCTTAACCAACTGAACCACTCAGGTGCCCCTTTACTGACCCTTTTCTAAAAAGAAAATGTTAAAGGACTCTCTAAACATGGTTTATAACAATAATCACAAAAGTCATATTTAACAGAACCATAAATAGTTTATCATAATTTTTTTTCCAATTGGTCCTTCTGTTTTTATCTCTACTATCATAATCCTTTAAGAAGGGAGATACAAAAAGAAAATTATGAAAGGGTCATCCAGAAAGCACTTTTCTTACAATAGGACCCAACCAAAAGCAGAAACCTCTAGGAGTGATTAGGGTCAGGCCACTGCTTCTTCCTTAGAATTGTCCCTCACAGCTGTTCTCAGCCCTACCCTGACAGTCACCTCTGAACACTTCCTCACTGACCTCGGTAAACAGTAGGATAGAGAAAAACTGCCCATTTCATGTCCCTGCTTTCCATTTTATCGGCCTTAAGAACTAATGAAGTATTATATTGATGTTGTACAGATGTTGCTTATATCTAAATGATGCTAAAATGACATGTAAAAAGGCAGAAAGCAAAAAGTGTATAATCAACTGGTTATATAAGCCAACTCAGCAGGTGAGGTATAAATAATTGGTTATTACAATTACACTATGCCAAATATCTTGTGTGATTTTTTTCTTTCTGAATTCACTGCTGGCTGTGTGGGCGTACCATGCAGACACAATCAGTGACTGACAGAGGAAATGTGATTTGCAACAACGTAGCCAGCCCGAACCAGCAAAATCAACAAGAATATATGATGCTTATTTCCCGTCTAACCCAATATAGGTGCGGCCCTGGAAAATGTTTGAGACCAGAAAACACCTATCCCCTGGGACTTTTTTTTTTTTTAATGTTTATTTATTTTTGAGAGAGACAGAGAGAGACAGAGTGCGAGAGAGGAGACATAGAATCCAGAGCAGGCTCCAGGCTCTGAGCTGTCAACACAGAGCCCAACGTGGGACTTGAACTCAAAACCGTGAGATCATGACCAGAGCCGAAGTTGATGCTTAACCGACTGAGCCACCCAGGCGCCCCTCCCCTGGGACTTTTATATAATTCACCACAGTGGGCAGAGTAGTGCCAATGCTGGTTTTGTGGTTTACACTATCCCCAGGCTGCTATACTTGGCTTACAGCTTCCTGAATCTCTTCGTTATCAGTCAGTCTTCAAACCACTTCCAAAGAAACTACTCTATTAAAGGTAAGGTACTGCTCTGGTCTCCAGGACTGATTATGGCCCTATCATACTGGGCATGAAGTCCCGGATCCTCATTCTCACGTTTTTAAAGCATTTCATACTTGTCTGCCCTCCTCCCTCTCGCCTGCCTTGTGAATGGGAACATCCTGGGTTCTAACGCCAGAAACACTCGATTCCATGCTGAGGAAGGAACCTATGCCTGGACCCTCCCCAGACTCTCCTGGCCTTGACATCTACACCAGGCAGACAACGGTGGCAGGCGGACCTGGGTTTGTGATCTTACACAAGTTACTCAACTTCTAAGAAATTTTCTTACCTAAAAAAAAGAAAAGGACTTATAAGAACATTCTAATGGATTCGGCCTGAGGACGAAGTAAGGGCACGTCAGTACAGCAATCACTACAGCACCTGAACCCTGGTGATATTCCATGAAGGTCTGTCCCCCCTTTTCCTCCATGCAGTTTCATCTGGCTTGGGGATCCTCTTGATCCACGGCACTCCACTCAGCACCCTCACTCTGGCTGCAAAGCCCACACAGGACACTCTCAATTCCCAGGTTTCTGTTAGACTCACCACCTACGTGTGTCAAAAAATAAGTGTAGAGACTTCATTTGAGGGAGTTGACAACTGCTCCAGTCAAAATTAAACCATATTTTCAGTAGAGTGATGAATCATCTTCTCGTGTATACTCTTAAATATTTATTTTCGAGAGCGAGTGGGGAAAGGGCAGTCTGCACTGTGAGCACAGAGCCCTACAGAGGGATCGATCCCATGAACCATGAAATCATGACTTGAGCCGAGGTAGGGGCTTAACTGACTGAGCCACCCAGGTGCTCACATATACTTTTAAACGCTCACTGGACTGAGTATGTTTGCATGACATTTTCACTTGTATATTTCTTTGTTTTAAAAAATAGGTTTTGAATATATGTGTATATATGTTAATGTATATCATATATACCCATCAATAAATGTGACTATGTGTACTTAATTGCAGAAATGCTTAATAATTATTGATGCTGTGCCAGCCATTAGGCAGAAATAGCTTATTTAATTCTCAAGATAACCTGAGAGAAGTACAATTATGACTATTTTACAGATGAAGAAACTGAGACTTAAGGACGTTAGGTAACTTAACCAAGGTCACACAGCTAATAAGTAAATACTAGCGCACTCAAAATTGCTAAACAACTAACTGCATTTATGAAGCTTTTGTTTCATTTTCACTGGAAGCCTAGAAGCTGTGCTTTAAGTGCGTTTAACTCCGAATGAAGCGCACTGCTGAGCTCCGCGTCGAAGATAAACAGGAGGACAGGTGTCACTTTAAGAGACCACTGGAGGTTGTAACCCGAAGCCTCCTCCAGCGCCGGCCAGAGTGGTCTGGGAGGCTGCACCCAGCCGGTGCGCGTCTGTAAACTCCCGCGGGTCTGGCGCGTCTCTTTCTTCCAAAGTTGGAGCTCTCCTTGGTGGGAGGGGGTGGGGACACGGGTAGGCCAGTGACGTCACTCGGGAGCGGGGATAAAGCTCCCCGGCCGCAATCGGGGCGAGGGCACTTTCTGGGGAGCGGAGTGGCTGTCCTGCTCGGGGACACTTGCCGCGGGCAGGGCCACCCCTCGCTGCGCCCCGGTCCCTGGGAGCCAAGGCCACCACGCCAAGAGCACCATGCCCCAGAACGTGGTTCTTCCGGGCCCCGCGCCCTGGGGCTTCAGACTCTCGGGGGGCATAGACTTCAACCAGCCTTTGGTCATCACCAGGGTAGGTGTTTTCGGTTCTTTCGCTGCGAGTCGGGGGCTGGCGTGCGGCGGGTTGCCCAGGAGCGGAGAGTGGCCAGCAGGCCCCGGGTGCGCTGGGTGTGGGTCCTCCGCTTCGGGCTCACAGTTCGAGGGGCGGCAGCAACTTGGCAAAGAAGGTGGGAGGATGCAGGGCAACTCAGGAGAATTTACAAAGTCCGCTCCAATGGTCCATCCTCTCGGTCCCCAGCAACTTTCCAGGAGAGGTGAACTGACAGCGTGATTCCCCTGGACTCCGAGGAGGCTAGGCTGCGAGGGGTGGGGGCGTGGGGGCTTCTGCTCTCGAACGAACCCCCGTTTCCTTTCAGCAACAAAAGAAATGAGGTCCCAGGAAGGAGGGAGGGATGACTGACATTGGCGGTGGTTCCTCAGAGCCAAACGCGCACCTGAGCGCTTTTCTCCTACGGATGAAAACTTCGGCACGGCGCTGATCGCAGGGCACAACCTGGGTCGGCCAAGTTGGAACCGCTCATATCAGCCCAGACGGGGAAAATATTATGAATGTGTTTTCCTAGGTTTCCAGGCATTTTGAATAAATATTTTCCAAAGCTGGGAATTTGGCTTAGGAATCATCACCTTATAACTCAAACTACAAAGAAAACCCGTCAGATAGTTTAGTTTACCTGATGGAAAGTCACATTCAGCCTAGTAACTCTGAAAATAATAGTTTATTATCAGAGTCCAGCTTTCCTTACTTAATATTCCCTGGAGAAAGAAAGAGAAAGGAAATTTCGGGATTTCTGCCCTGTCAGTAAATAAGTGATTTGTCTAGTTGATTTTTTTTCTAACACAAGTGTCTGTCTTAATAGAAAAGTATTACTTCAATTATCAATATAAGGTATATTAAACATAATCAAAAAGCATAAACTTTCAGAATATTATACTCTTCTTATGTTTTCTTCTTTACTGCTTATAGTGTATTTTATAAACATATACTTTATAATCTGACTTACTCCTATAGAGTTTTAAACAAGGTAATACCTTTTAAATTCTGCTTTACTTATATATCTATGAGTTTTGGGAACCAATGTCTTTTTAAAATATCTCACAACATGTACCATACATATATACATACGCATACCATGGAACATTTCAAGCTTTGTTTTACATTGTTTGAAAACATATAAACACATCTGACATGTGTTTTGGTATGAGACATGAAAACTTAACATACCTCCAAAAAAGTTCCTAAGTAAATTAAGCAGAAAATGGTTCAGTGATCTGGGCCAAGCAATGAATGCCTTTTATGGATTTACCAACCAAAGCGGTTTCCATTATCTCTACTAAGAAATATTTTTAAAGTTTCTGAAGCAGTTTTCATTTGTTTCGATGAAAGGAAATAAGTTCTTGAATCTTAACAAAGGATAACTCATAGTAAACACTAAAGAAATAATCTCGTCACCAAAATCTTTTAAGTGATTTATAAAAGAAATATCCTGCTATTACTATGTAACACATCAATATGATTAGTCTTATGTTTGAAATTTTGCATTGTTGACATTATAAATAACGTTTATTTTAAAGCAGTACTTATATTTTGCCACTGGACTACAGGAGCTATTGGCAAATGTAGTTGACATGACAATTATTATTTGGGAAGCCAATTCGTACTTGAATTTTTGATTCGTTACTAATTTGTATCACTCATTTTCACGTGGCTCAATAACAATGCGTGACCATAAATGATTATTTCATTTGACTCTGCCTTTTCTCTTCAATTAATTTAATTCAAGAATAGCAGGTAAAATTCAGCCATTTTGTATTCCAAGTGCTCCCCAAACCATGCACATCACAGATTCATATTGAGTAAATGAAAATATATTCACTTGAACTTTTTTGCCATCGTGAACACCTGAAAATATTTCCATTAAAATTATAAGGACAGTAAAAATCACTTGTAACAACACTAAAAGGTATTACACAAAACGAATGATCAGTGTTGTAATTAAACAGCAAAATTCGGGGTGCCTGAGTGGCTCAGTCGGTTGAGCATCCGACTTCGGCTCAGGTCATGAACTCACATCCCCTCGTCAGGCTCTGTGCTGACAGCTCAGAGCCTGGAGCCCGGTTTGGATCCTGTGTCTCCTTCTCTCTCTGTTGCTCCCCTCCCCCTCAAAAATAAATAAAGATCTCAAAAAAAAAAAAAAACACAGTAAAATTCTATTGCTTGTATCATTGTTGTATTATACGGACAGGTATTGGTATGATTGTATGTGTGTTAGTGCACTCCTTTGCTTCCTGGGCATGCTCCTTAGCGCTTTATATGCACTAACTCACTTAAATCTCATAATAATCCTGTAAGAGAAGTAGTAGTGATACCTTTTTGCACATGAGAGAATGCAGCTTCAAGAATTTCATTAACCTGCTGACGATCACAAGTGGACGGAACTTGACACTAGCCCTGCCTGCCTCCAAAGCCTGCATTCTGAAGTCCACACATTTAAGAAGAATCTTGCTTGTTGTGCAGATCTTTGCCAACAGGCGTTTTGCGCCATCCGCTTCATCGCCTGGTCCTACTGGTTCCCAATCTTTAACATCTACCATGTCCCTTTTTTTCCACCACTGTCCCTCTTCAAGCTTCCATGACCTCACACCGAGCTCTTTGTCTCCCCTCCCAGACTCACTCTGTATCTTCCTACCAGCTGCCTTGGGGAGGGCTTCTCTCTTCCCCCTTCTTAAAAATCCTTCAATGGCGACACCAGTTTAGAGAGAATAAAATGTGTGGTCTTTGCTCACATTCCCGGCCTCGGCCCTCTCCCCAACTCAAGTTTCCAACTTCATTTCCTCCCTCTCTCTTCCTTCTCTCTCCCTTTCCTCCTCGCCCTGCATAGGTTGACCGGCATTTGTGTCACTGCCCTGGACGACTTAGATTTCTCTACCACATCATTTTTCTCCAGATTTCTCCTCCTCACTCTACCCCACTGTTCTCTGTGCCTATGGAAACCCAATCAAATACCACTCCCATAGTATTCTTGTAATAACAAGCATTTCATCCATTTGATTACCATAGCTTTTGCCCTACAACCTCTCCTTTATATCATGCTTTGTGCCACAGATGTTTCAGTACATCTGTATCCCACAAGTTGCATGCTCCCCGAAGGCAGGAACTTCTAAAATTTAGGGGCCACCCAGTGCTGAGCACGGAATATAGACATGATATGAATGATTGTTTCAATTGTTCGCTTTTTATGTAACTATTATTATCACAATAGGTGCAGATTGTATGCTCAAAATATTCTACAATAAAGATAAGTGAGAATTGTTTTATTGTTAATTGTTCTGTCTGTGTGAGATAAGTTCTTGAGTATGCAAAGAATTGAGAAACCAATGCCTAAACTTAATATCACCAAAATTCCTATAAATGAGACACGTGCCTCAAGTCCAATCGGCTTTTGTCTTGCAGCAAGCTATGGCCTTCCCTCCTTGCTCCACACTCTGCAAATGCAAATGCCCCTAGACGGTGGGCCTCTACCCCACTAGAGTTGGGGCAAGGGGTTACCAATGTAACTCTCTCTAGCAATTGATGCTACAATTCACAGAATTAGGTAGGGCAAAGGGTCCCCACTCCAGAAATCATTGGCAATCCAATTAGTCAGCCGGGTTGATTTGTATCATGAAAGACATCAGAAGTAAGGTAAACCAAACTCCAGGCATTCTTGACAAAAAAGTAGCAGGGGGTTGTGATACGCACAATTTGTAGGACAATAGTTTGTAGGCAATAGGTGTGCTATACCAGGCACAATATGAATTTCCGTTGTGTATGTGGAAGGGTTGTTACTGCACACACCATACATTACTGGCCTCTGCATTTCACAGAATAAATCTGAGGCTCACATCTCTAAGTGAGCAGCTTTTCTTTTTCTGGCAAGAAGATGCTAAGGAGTCTCTTTCTTTTTTTTAATGTTTGGACCACCCAGAAGGTGGATCTGCTATCACAGCCAAGTTACAGATGGTTTGTTTGCACAAATGGTCCAATTTGGAATAAAGTACAAGTTTCTTTTGTGTATGAGATGTAAAATCATTGTATACATCTGAGGCTGGTATGTCCTTTCCCACTCAATGCCTCTCCCTCCCCCTCCTCCTCCCTCCTTCCTATTCAGAGCACAGTCCGGCCAAGATCACGGCTAACTGAGAACGCTATATGGACTTGGGTACCAATATAGAAAATGTTACTGTATTCTTAAGTTTTGCAGGCTTGAACATAGAAAAGTATGTTACTCCAATATAAACTATGTTTGAAATTTGAGTTGTTAGAAAGAAATGTTTACAGTTGAATGCAATCCTTTACCAGGATTTCAAGTGCAGTAGGAAGGTCAATGGGAAAACCTGTTGAATTTTATTCTACCAAAGACATGTCTGCATGGAAGTGCTGGTTCATATGTTCATAACATTCATTATTAATTATCTATTAATTGCAGAAATATCTATTAATTGCACAAATATCCCACAAATATCTATTAATTGCAGAATGTACTGTATGTGGAAGGCACTGTGGGGGATACAGTTATAATGTAATGGGTTTCTACGCCCCTGAGACGCTCGAATAGGAGAAGGGACATATACATACATACCACAGCCTGTCCAGGATTCTATGACACAGCCTGTCCAGGATTCCATGCGAAAAGTATGGCCAAGGGTAGGAGGAGTCAGGGCCAAGACTGCCTGCAGGAGGGGCCTTGTAGGATGGTGAGAGAACTTGAGCTACAGAGTTAGACCTACCAGGAATTACAGATTTTCACAGGATGTGTGACCCTAAGCAAGCTTCTTCTACTCTGAGAGCATCAGTTTTCTCATCTTAAAAGAGTGTCTTGAGAATTCAGTGAGATAATAGTTCTCAGTAATACGATACCAATAATAGTTCTCAACCCCGGCTGCACAGTAGATTCACCCAGATAACTTGTGAAAATGCTCATGCCCAGGCGCTATGTATAGAGGTTCTGATGTGATTGGTCTGAGGTATGGCCCTAGAAATGTAGATTACAGCCAGGCACCAGAGGGCTTTAGATGCCAGGAAGGGCACTGGAGTCAATTTGTAGGCAACAGAGAACAACTGAACAATGGGCTCTCTCACTATTTTGACTCATACCCCACAGCACAGCCCTTTAGTATATACTTGCCTTGTTCATAACTATTTTAATCATTTTTATTCTTAACATAAACGTGTCACCACGGCCATACCTTGTGCTTCCCTCCTGTCTCCTGCAGTAAGTAGAATATTATAGATGCTTTACCTGTGATTTAAATTCGTTTTTTTTCCAAATGGACCCAAACAATACATTGATATGAATAATGGAAATCACCCGAGGCATTTGTTGAAACACAAATTCCCTCGTTCCTCTCCTAGAGTGTATGATTTGTGATTCCAGGCATTTAGAGTATGACAGGAGTCTTTATGACAAGCAAGAACCCCAGGTTCTAACATGTTTTAACTCAAAGAAAAGACTTCTGGTCTTAGGAGTTTAAAAATAGATAGTACTGATTTTGACAAAGTATAGCTAGAGAAAATTAAAAGTTTAATATTATTTTATCCCTGCAAGTCACACTAGGGATGGAAACTTTTATTCTTCTAACAGTTCTGGGTCTGGGAGAATTTCCAAGTGGAAAACAGCTATGAAATGTCTCCCAAAGGCTGAGATCTAATAATCCCCGTTGTCTTCACCAAGCTTCTATTAACTGTTCCTATCAGAAAATGATGACAATCACTATAGTGACATGATCACAGAACTGAAGTGAGTACAACAAATATTTTAGTGATGAGACTGAAGATCTCAAAGTATGAGAATTTATTACCTCAGCAATTTTATTCATTTAGATGAAACTTGGATATCCCTTAGAGCAACAATGTTAAACAGAATTGATAGCTAGATTAAGTAAATAGAGAAAAAAAAATGAATAATGACTATCCTCAAGTAAAATATTAAGAACAACCTAGTTTATTCCTGGAGCAGTTAGAGGTTTAAGTCAAGTCCTATGCATTCTTCTGCTCTAAACAGTGGAAATTTGCAGATGTAACAATGATGGGTTGACATTAATAGCTATAATCTTTGGTTCTGTAGAGAGTAGGTCTTTTTGTTCCATGAGCTTATTTAAATATCCACTTCATTCATTTTTAATTATCCATTAATTCTAAACACTGGAATATATACTGCAATGTATTAGAAATATACATGCACTATAGATATTCTCAAGAACTTCCAGTCTGGTTGCCAAGACAATACACAAGTAAATAAACAAACATTAAAATACAAATTGTCTTCAGGAAGGAAGTGAATAAAATGTAATGGTGGAGAATGATCGGGGAGGGTCTGGAGAAGCTACTTCAGATGTTTGGGGAAGTCTCTTTGAGAATGTGATATTTAAGTCTAGACCTAAAGGATGAGGAGAAGCAACTGGGTGAAGAGTGGGGGAAACACTTTGGGCGAAAAGAACAGTGCATGTGAAGCCCTGAAGAGGGTACACACTTGCCCTATTTGAGGAACTAAAAGGAAACTGCAATAGCTACAGCACAGTGGGTGATGGGAGCAGGAATGGTATAAGATGATGTTAGAGAAAGAAGTAGGTAGGATAAGACCAGGTAAGGACTATTAGGTGGTTGTAAATAATTGGGATTTACCCAGAAAGATTAGGAGTAGGTATAGCAATCAAACACCGAATACTCAACATGGTAATAATTTCAAATTTGCTATCTTTTAAACATTTCATAACCATATGTTTCCCATTAAGTATTCCTTTCATTCCCCCCCCCCCCAGCCCACCCTCCCAAAAAAGAAATCCATGTGGGTTTCTTGTAGACAGCATAAAACTGGATATTTTTTTTTTACCTAGTTTGACAATTGCTGTTAAAATATCAGAATATGGTTAGACCATTTACATTTAATGTAATTATTGATAAGGTTCAATTAAAATTTAGCATCTTGTTAGTTGTTTTCATTTGTTCAATCTGTTTTTCATTCATGGAGAAGAGATTGTTTATGGATGCAAACTTCCCTGTGTCTGCCATCCCCAAGGGTTCTCGAATCTCAATGCTAACTTTAGTAATTTGTTCATAATTTTGGCTGAATTCTTCTTTATGGCTAAAATGGTGGTCCCATGTTCCTCTATGCTCTGATACAGTGATACGAGTTGCTTACTTTCTGTGGAGGCACCTGTCTTTCCTTGGATCCCAGGCCAGTTGGTTGCCCTGCAGCATTAGCTCTCTGAATAGTTCATTAAAGGTTATAATTTTGTATATTATATGGCTTCTTCTTATTAATGCAGGAGTCATTCTCTTTCTAGCTTTCTATAGCCTAGATCCCCCTTCATGTGAATTTCAAAGAGCATTACTTACAGGGATGCTACAGTAGTTTCAATTCAAATACAAAAGCTCCCTAATTTGGGGGAGTTGTATTCCCAAATAGAGAGTTATGGGTGAAATAATACCTAAAGAATGAACTGTTTAGTTTAAAGCAAAGAAAATATGATTCAAGCATGGATTTAAGGAAGATGTTTTAAAAGAGAATAAGAGAGGTCATTATAGATGACACGTCATTAGTAAAAAACAAAAATATTTAGCATGGTGGAAAAATAGAGCTAACACAATTGACCAATTAAGAGTTATTTTAAGTTAGATTTAAAATTCCCGGCCCAGCTTGTACCCCAATGTTTATAGCAGCACTCTCAACAATAGCCAAATTGTGGAAAGAGCCTAAATGTCCATCAACTGATGAGTGGATAAAGAAATTGTGGTTTATATACACAATGGAGTACTACGTGGCAATGAGAAAGAATGAAATATGGCCCTTTGTAGCAACGTGGATGGAACCGGAGAGTATGATGCTAAGTGAAATAAGTCATACAGAGAAAGACAGATACCATATGTTTTCACTCTTATGCGGATCCTGAGAAACTTAACAGAAACCCATGCAGGAGGGGAAAGAAAAAAAAAAAAGAGGTTAGAGTGGAAGAGAGCCAAACCATAAGAGACTCTTAAAAACTGAGAACAAACTGAGGGTTGATGGGGGGTGGGAGGGAGGGGAGGGTGGCTGATGGGTATGGAGGAGGGCACCTTTTGGGATGAGCACTGGGTGTTGTATGGAAACCAATTTGACAATAAATTTCATATATGAAAAAATAAAAAAAAATAAAAAAAATAAAATTCCCTGCCCAGTGAAACGTTTAAAATGTTACCAAGCTGAAAACATAAATGTCAGTCACAAAACTCAAGATAGTGCGGAATGTTGGTTTTTAAATGATGCCATGATTTCTTCCAGATTACTCCAGGAAGCAAGGCGGCAGCTGCCCACCTGTGTCCGGGAGATGTCATCCTGGCTATTGATGGCTTTGGTACAGAGTCCATGACTCACGCGGATGCACAGGACAGGATTAAAGCAGCAGGCCACCAGCTGTGCCTCAAAATTGACAGGTGCTCTTTAATTAATGGTGTTAAAATGTGATCTGTTTTGCAGGAGAACCTGAACTAGAACTAGAAATGGTTTCATCCTCCCAGTGCAAAGGAGTGTCACAGGGCCTAGAATTTTGACTGGCTTTTTTTAAACATATCAGCCACTTTGGTCTGTTCTTCACTGATGTCAGTCAGCCTAGTAGTTGCTAACAAACTACTTCTGAAAAGAATTCTTTGGAATGTCACGATAACGAAAGAGGCTAAAAGAATTCTTTTTCCTGTTAATAGCACCATTAAAGGTACTGGCCACAGAAACAATGTACAGGACAGCTACTTGTACTGTTGTTCTAAATGCAGTAGAGAATGGGATGGAATTTAAAGATTCTCCAGAAGAATCTCTTGACTTACCAAAATGGGATCATGTTGAAAACCAGTTGCTAATACCCTGTATGCCATTGGCTGTTTTGTACAGAATTCAGCCCAGAAGAATCTGACCAGGTATAAGAGTGCCTGTGGAGTGAGAGTGTTAGAGAACGAGACATTTCTAACAACAACAACAGCAACAAAAAAAAAATGGGGAACTTGAACCTGATCTCTTGCCATATCCCATTGTGAAAATAATGTTTTCACATTAAATAGTGGTTGTTAGTGTGGGTTTATCCTGCTGTTACTGTATTCCCAACTTTCCCTGCTCTGGTTCAGAAGGCACAATCAATCAGCCAATTGCCATTTCAGGGGTGAGATTGACTCTTTTCCTATTCACCCACGACCTGTGCTCCTGCCAAGCACACAGTCCCTTAGGAGCACATGGTCCCAAACAGATACATGAGAAGGACATGAGATTGGACAAAGCTCATTTCCTTGATGCCAACAGTAAATCCCCCTGGCAAACCACTCAGTGTCTCCTGCAGTGGCCTGGGTAGGAAGGAGGGAAGGAGGGAAACCTAGAGCATTTGCCCTGTGGTCATCTGCCTCCAGGGTCTTCCTCTCCTATACTGTTGCCTGCAGGTACTGGCAACCTACTTTCTCCAGAAACTGTACAATGTCTTTTCCTTCGTTCAGGCTCCTATAACAAAAATGCCATAGATTGGGTTGCTTAAACAACAAAAATTTATTTCTCACAGTTCTAGAGGCTAGAAGTCTGAGACCAGGGTGGCAGCACGGTCAGGTTCCTGATTATATCCTCACATGGCCTTTCTTGGTGCATGCACACAGAGACAAGAGATCTCAGATCTCTTCCTCTTTATGTAAGGACATTGATCCTATCGTGACAGGTCTACCCTCATGACCTACTCTAATCCTAATTACCTCCCAGAGACCATCACACTGGGGCCTGGGGCTTCAACACGGGGACTTGTGGGGGGGACCCAAACTTCAGTCTATAGTAGTCCTCCATGCAATTTTTATCCACTCAAGTTTCCCCAAAAAGTAGGCAAAAAACTCATTAGATGGGAGAATACAGAATAATGACCAGGGAACATTGCTTTTGCTTAAACTATCAAGGTTTGATAGTATCTCGATAAATATGATGGGAGTTTAAAGTATACTATAACTGAAAGCACCGTTAGAATTTGGAGCTTACAAAATTTCTTTTATTTACAGGGCAGAAACTCGCTTATGGTCTCCACAGGTATCTGAAGATGGGAAGGCTCATCCTTTCAAAATCAACTTGGAATCAGAACCACAGGTATGAATTTTAGAGTAAATGATATTCACATTCTATTTCCTTTTAAATGATGTGGACACCTTCCAAGAGGAAGAAGCGGCAAATACAAAAAACTTAGAATGAGCCACCTGATGGAGCCATTGTCTGTCTTTACTCTGTGAGATTAATTTATATTATCCATGTGCTTTTTCCATCAGGAAAAAAAAAGAAGTATGCCCAGACAAGCACCTTGTTAAAAGATAGATATGTTCTCTGGAAAAATTTGGCTGTATCTATGTACGGTCCACTTATTTTTTCACTCTTTTTGATGGACTTCTGCCATATGACCATGACATAATCCAAGAAGTTTAAAATGTTAAAACAAAGCTAAACAAAATTAGGGTCTAGCGTTTGAAACAGGTGTCTCTAATTTAATAATTATTGTGAACTTCAAGTCTTCCAGGTCTTCACCCAGATTTTATTTTACATTCTTCTTTAATTCTCAGTTCTGGAGTTCTATAATTAAGTTTAGTCGACAAAAAAGGGTTTGCATTATGTAATCATGGTGATATTCTGCCCATGCAGGAGAATTACAAAAGACAGAGGATTTTTCCTTGAGGCAATTCTAATGAGCTAAATTAATCTAATAATCTGATGCATATCTGACCATGTCTATTTTCAAAAGCTCCAAAAACACTGAAATTAAACTAACCCTCAATCGTGCTATATGCAAAATGTAATTAAGGAAAGGATTTTAGAGCCTCTCCTTAGCCAGAGGTTTCCCAAGTTTAGAGAGACAGCTACATAAACTGGGTATCCCTTTTTAAAAAAAATTTTTTTAACGTTTATTCATTTCTGAGAGACAGAGAGAGACAGAGCGTGAGCAGGGGAGGGGCAGAGAGAGAGGGAGACAGACACAGAATCCGAAGCAGGCTCCAGGATCCAAGCTATCAGCACAGAGCCCGACGCTGGGCTCGAACCCACGGATCGTGAGATCATGACCTGAGTGAAGTCGGACGCCCAACCGACTGAGCCATCCGGGCACCCCTGGGTATCCCTTTTTAAACAAGTATTCCTACTAAACTGATTAAATATTCCCAAACTGTAGTTTTCCTATATAACTGCTGCAAATGCATTGAAAACATATTTGTAATTTATGCTTTAGCAACATCTGCCTTTTCAGGATCAACTCCTGCATTTGTCCCTTCCAGTTTTCCACTTTCTTCATAAGCCTCCATTTTCTCCTCAGTAAAAACACGTTCAGAGTAACGTGTACCTGTGTCTCATAGGGCTTCTCAAAGACCTAAATAAAACACTGTAGAAAAAGAACTTGGCATATCGAATTGTTTATAGAGATTTCAATTTAGTGGGAGCTCTTGGTGGGACTGGTATGGTACCCGCCTCCCACCAGGCTGTGATCAGAAGGCCTCTGGCCTCTCCTGACAGTGAGGTGGGAGCTGCCCACGAGATAGGACCTCCTGGACACCAGGACTGCCTTCCACATTACCATTACAAGGGTCATTACAAACTGCTTTGGATTAAAACTTTGTTTTCAGTTCAAATACAATCCCCCCAGGAGAAGAAACATCCTGAGTAGTTCAACCTTTAGAGAGCATGAGTTTATTAGATCCTTGCCCTAGACCTTTGACTGGAAGAAAGGAAGAGCCTGAGCCTAAAAATCATTAAGAGCAAAGGAGGAGAAAACAGGCCCCAAAGGCAGGGAGCGTGATCTGGGCTATCCATGAAGGTGAGGACTGCTGTGTCTGTTCTCTTTACTCTGAGCCTCCCGGGCAGAGCACACAGCAAGCGCTCAATAAATACCTGACAAATGAATGAAAGGAAATGGATAAACTGCCTCTTCTACCACCGCCCAGGACCAAACCTGGGAACCAATTCTCAGAATGGTGCTTGGCTGCCCCCAGCCCCGGCTGCTGCAGGGTAAAAGTGGTCATGCAAGTTGAATGTGATTTAGGTCAGGCGAGAGCTCAGCTCTTCAGAGAAGGGATCTGAATGCTGGTGGTGGCTTAGCCCCTGGCCTCCGAGGTGGATTGGTGAAGAATAATACCTGTCATCAACATTACCTTAGATAGAAGACAAGACTGCAGGAGGAAAAAACAAGGTTCCCAGGCGGAGCCGTCCCTTGTAGACAGTCCTTTGCAGGAATGCCTGAGCGTCGTCCCACCTCCAGTTCATCCCTTAGAGGCAACACATGAGAAAAAGAGATCATGTGGTGCTTTAAAAAGCAACAGAAAGAAAGGAAAGTTTAAGGCTCACACATATGCATTTATTGACCACCCAATCTCTTATTGTCACCAGGACGAAACGGATAAAATTCTGAATTTCCTTTTCCGTATATAGTACACATCCAAAATTGTACTGCACCCTTCCGCAAATTAATTTTCCATTCCAGACTTCTCCTAATGTTTAAAATCTGATCTCACCAATATGAGCTGCTAAGATATGGGGTCAGGGGCACCTGTTGGCTCCCTTGGTGGAGCATCCGACTTCAGCTCAGGTCATAATCTCACGGTTTGTGAGTTGGAGCCCTACGTCGGGCTCTCTGCTTTCAGGGCAGAGCCTGCTTCAGATCCTCTGTCTCTGTCTCTCTCTCTCTCTCTCTCTCTTTCTCTCTCTGTGCCCCTTTTCCACTTGTACCCTCTCTTTCAAAAATACATAAACATTTTTAAAAATTAATAGGGGCGCCTGGGTGGCGCACTCGGTTAAGCGTCCGACTTCAGCCGGGTCACGATCTCGCGGTCCGTGGGTTCGAGCCCCGCGTCGGGCCCTGGGCTGATGGCTCAGAGCCTGGAGCCTGTTTCCGATTCTGTGTCTCCCTCTCTCTCTGCCCCTGCCCCGTTCATGCTCTGTCTCTCTCTGTCCCAAAAATAAATAAAAAAACGTTGAAAAAAAATTAATAAAAAATTAATAAAAAAAAAATAGATACAACCAAAGTACCAAATCCCCAGTGGTCCCTCACCATGTCTCAGTACCTTCTCTGGCATGCGGGTGCCTCAGCAAGTATTTAGTAAGCACGGGCTGAGCTCAGACCAAAACGGGAGGCTGTGTTTTGCTAACATCTGTCCAGAAGTGGAGTTTAAGGGACATTGTCTGAGTTTTCGTTCTAGAAGAAGCCCCTTTTATAAATCTACAAGTTTGAATTTATGACCATAATTATTACAAAAACTGGACTTTTTAAAATAACCCTGATTTTAAATACTCTGGCCTCTCCTCGATCATATATTAGTGCCTGTGTCCTACATCTTGGGGTTAAGCAATATGGATATTTAGGATAGCACAAATGGGGGAAACATAGAGAATGAGATAGGTTTAAAAAAAAAAGAATGAAAGGTGAAGCTTGGGTTAAAGGCTCCAGAAGCCAGTCCGATGGAGCCTCTGAACATTCCTTTACTTTGAGTCATGGCTCATTCTTACTGGCACCCTCTCAGGGAGGCCGGTGTTCGGTGTTCGAAGGTCTCAGAGATAAGAACCATTTCAGTTCTTCCCTTAATGGGCCAGAGGCCTCCTACCCTGATGATCCTCAGGCCAGATCTCTGCATGATCGGTTCACGTAACTTGGCACTTCAGGACGGACATTCCCTACAAACATAGCTCAGCTTTAGCACAACCCCTGCGATCTGAAATGCCAAAGCATAAACTGAACAAAATGCAATGATTGAAAGAAAATGATAAGCAGTGAGTTTAACTTGGAGCATGAGTGTGGAGGAAAGCTAAACGGAGGTTATGTTTGTCTTCTTATTTTATTTTTTTAATTAACACGACGCCATGCAAAACGATGTCTTGCAAAGAGAGGTCTTCCCCCCCCACACACACCCAAAATAGGAACTCCGCAAATACGGCAACTTTATGGACAACAAAGATGTGTCTGTCTGAGAAATAAATGCTGTTGATATATCATGCTTCAAGACGCCACTGTAGATGAGTAGAAAATGCCATCGAGCAAAACAGTATTTGAGTTCTTATTTCTCAAGCCCAGTGAAACTTTCACTGTAAATTCTGTGACCTTGGCTATTAGAATAAAATACTTTTCATTTTAAAAGTAATGTATATTCGGGGCGCCTGGGTGGCTCAGTCGGTGAAGTGTCCGACTGCAGCTCAGGTCATGATCTCACGGTCCGTGAGTTCGAGCCCTGCGTCGGGCTGGCTCTGTGCTGACAGCTCAGAGCCTGGAGCCTGCTTCAGATCTGTGTCTCCCTTTTGCTCTGCCCCTCCCCCACTCACGCTTTATCTCTATCAAAAAATGAATAAACGTTAAAAAAATTAAAAGTAATATATATTCATTGAGGGGGAAAAATATTACATCCTACCACACAAGCCCTGCCACAATTAAGAAAATGTTAGTGTATTTATTCCCAGTCTTTTCCCTATGCATAGATTCAGGCTTTGGGGACTTTCCTTTTGCAGTTATAGTAACAACTGACATGAAATTTTAATGCCTAGTTTTTTTTTCATTTGTTCATGCTATTATTAAGTAGTTAAATTTTGTTTTTTTGAATTTAGACTTGAATCTTAGACTTAAAAAGAACCTTAGAAGTTGTTTAGATCAACCCGCAGCCATTGAATAAAAGCCTTCCATCCACACTGAACATGGCCTGGGAGCAGATATGCATTTTCCTATACAAAGCATTATATTAGCATTAGCTGTAGGCTAACGGTATGTTGTTAGAGGTCTGTGTCCTTCAAAGCCGGCATTCTCAAATAAGACATTATGCTTATCTTTGTTTAGTGTTAGTTGAACAACTCAAAATTATAATGTAGCTATCACAACACAGGAAAGATGCTTTTCAGAAGCAAACATCATTCATTTCTAAATGAGAAGATAACTGTTTCTGACTCCATAAAAGAATTGCATCCTTGGCCCTAGAAGATCTGATAATAAAGATGTATAGGAACTATACACACAATCAAGTGAGGTATGGGTTGGAGTTGTTTATATTTTCAAAAGATAGCTTTAGTCTACAATTTTGTGATGACTGGAAGGCGGCCCATTCAAAACAAGCTTTCTTAATCCCCACACTGTTCCCTACTATATACGGGAAACACTTGAAACAGATCACTGAAAAAAATTTGCAGGGGTGACTATTTTTCTTTTGAGGGGTGAGCATGAGGTCAGGTGGTGATTGTTCATAAATCCCAAATATGACAAAATACCATTAGTTCTTCAGCGTGCCTTGATCGAAGGTATGCTCCCTTGTTTTCCTTATCTCCCCACCACTTTTTTTCGTAAGTACATACATACGTCTATGTATGTACCATGAAACATGTTGTTTCTTTTGGAGCTGGTAATAGCCTCAGTTCTTGGGCTGAATCTTTATCTCTGGACAACTTCTTCAAGTAGGAAGTTGAAAGGTGCAACTGTCTTGGAATGCTGTCACTGCTGAGGTCATCCTAAGGGCTTGGAGATTGTTGTCACCAGCTGCATTCTCCCCCATATCAGCAAGTCTCCATCTAGTTGCCTAGCTTTTACTCTGTTGGCTCTAGCACTTGATTAATTCAAACTATTATTCCTTAGTATAAGCTCCTAATATTTAAAAATGACATTTAAAATGCATTCATTAACTGCAGTGGTTACTTATTGAATTCCTAAAAGAGGAGAATCATTTGGATGCTTTTGTCTGGGTAAAATAAACACAAGAGCTGGACTGTATTGACTGCTGTATAATTTTTTACGGTATTACTGTTACGAATGATTTTCCAGAAAATGTAAAAAGAAGTTAATGTGGAATACCAAACTTCTCATTGGCTTTGTCTTTTGATTCTGTTTGACCATCAACAAGGATGGAAGACTTGGATACAATGTTGCCTCCCCGTGCCATACTTAAATTTGTTTACCTTTGATGTATACAACTTCATTGTGCTTTTCTGGAATGACTCTAGCAGCCCATAAACTAACGCTTTGCAAAGCCTAAATACAAATGTTTGAAGCCTATATTAGATTGAAGCCTATATTCTTTTATATCCTCTTATGATTATGTGCAGAAAGGGCTTTTTTTATTTTAACAAATTACACATTTATGACCTTTGCAATATATAACCAAAACTGAAAGCAAAGAAAAAGGTTGGAGCTGATTAACTCAAATGCTGCTTTTCGGAAGCACTACTAGAAATTATTAGTGCACAAATATTTTCAGTGAAGATACCTCATTTACAGGACAATCACCACCCATGTTTATTAATCATTTTAAGACTAAGAAGAAATAAGGGCAGCGACTTTTTCCCCCATAAAACCATCATTAACTAATTTTTATAAATTCAATTCTATTGATCAAGATCTTTAAGGCGTATCATACTTTGTTAAAAAAAAAAAAATCCCACAAAGCTTGAGTCCTTCAGTTCTGCCCGATTCACTCTTTTAATTAGCCTGAGAAATTAATAATTTACCAAAGCTAAATGAGGCAATTAGCCTTCTTCTTTCATTTCAAAAAGAGTAACAAAGGCTTGAGTCACCACCACTGGCATTACCTACAATTGTTTCCAATTCACTTGTTTCCTGCCATAATAATGGCTCATCAGAAATCATAAAAAAAAAAAAAAAGCAGAATTCATCATTAAATCAGCCACAACAATCAGATGGTGGCACTGTATAAATGTGTGACTACACACATTTTCCCATATTCTGGGACTCAGCATGTTTCTAAAACCACAGTTGGTGATTTCAGTCATTCTGCTGCCTAACAGCAGCAACCCTACTGTCCCCCAACGAACTCCTAGGCAGTGAGCCATTATTCTGGAGGTAAAAATAATGAATCGGTGAGATGCCAGTCAATCCAATCACACTATAGGATCACAGCCTATTGTATTCAACTCAGACCTTCTCAAGTTTAAGAGGCTATTATGATACGCGGCCCAAGGTTGATGAGAGAAAAGTTGCTCTCTACCACATCCCCGATTTTCAGGCGCCAGGAGATTTGGGGTAGCTGGAGTCACAGACTCAGTACAGCTAGTATTTGAAGCTGCACCCCATTCGCCTGTTACAACTCTTAAAATTTTAAGTGAACTTTCCCAAGAAACCTAGATGGGGGAATAGGGACTCCGTGTGAAGAGTGGCTGCTCAGAATCAAAACACCGAAGCATCATGTGGCGTGGGTCCCTAAACGAAGCTGTCAGTGTGTTCTCAGGCACAAGAACCTCTGTGCAAAACTCTGGTTCCTCCCCTAAGAAACGAAGACAGTCTCTTTTTCTAACAACAACCAAAAAAAGTGCCATCCCACGATTTACTCATTTGTAATGACAAGAAGAGAAAAAAATGACATGAGCAAGAATATTACAAGACCTTGGTTGTTTTTTTTTTTAATAATAACAGCCTCCTTTCAGTAACATTTCAAAGAATCATAAATGTTTGTGCTAGTTGAAATCTGTGTGAAAAATTGGTGGCACATTCACCAAAGTAAGTGAAGTCGATGTGAATGCGTGAGTGAAAATATTGGAAAGATTTATCTCACTGATTCTGCCAAATGAAAAGATCTGGAAAGAGAATCAGCTTGTGTATATTTTAGCCTTCCCTCCTGGTTTTCTTCTGTCGCTTAGGAGAAAAAGATATTTAATGACTTTACGAAATTACAAATCTCTGTAAAAATTGGAAAACCGGATTCCTACATTAAAAAAATAATAACATAGAGTTTCCGATCATTCAGGCATGTTTCAGAGTTTGGGACTCGGATGTTTGATCCTTTTCTCCAAGCAATAAAGTGGAGATCCTCTTGTGAGTCTTATACATTAGCTATCTGAATTGTTGACTTTAGTCCTTCTGGGACTAAAAGAAACATGAAAAGTTCTTTGAACACACAACGTGCAATCATCACAAAAAAAAAAAGGGAAAGAAAAGAAAAGAAAAGAAAAGAAAGTTTCCATATACATGGTATCCCTGCTCACATAAGGAAAAAATAGTCTTTTAATGCTTATTATTTGTTCTAAATTTAAAGTTAGAACATAATGCAAAATAAGAATTTTTTGGTGGTAGGCATAAAGAAAAAATAAAACTTTTACTTGGATTAGTTAAAATGATTAGGTACAAGTATTCATAAATGCTCCCTCTCTCTGATTGTTTTGCCCCTCCTTTTCCTAAAATGGAGGAAGCTGTAATAAGATACTCATAGAAGAGAAAGTGTATATAAGTTCTTCTTGAGAAAAAGTTAACTATGATAATTCTTCTAAGCCACAAATCTCATTTCTGACATCGAATTTCAGTATCCAAACAAGTCATATGAGAATTTCTTAACAACTACAGCCGTGAAAGTCAGTAGGGCCAAACAAAAAGAATAACGTTCTAATTCTTTCATGATATTTTAAATAAGGTCAATTCATCTGCACCTTAAACGTGGCTGAATACAGCACATGTAAATTTCACAGAAAATGTAGAAAGGTTTATGCGTAACTCCTCCTTTAACCTTGCCGTTAATCTTGCAGTGGGGTGAAGAAGCCTTGATTAACAACAGCGATGCTCTAGGTTTGCTCATTAATGGCTTTGTTGTGCGTTCTGTGGCTCTGTGTATCTTGTCTGCCATTGTACAGGAGTTCAAACCCATTGGTACCGCGCACAACAGAAGGGCCCAACCTTTCGTTGCAGCAGCAAACATTGATGACAAAAGACAGGTAGTGAGCGCTTCCTATAACTCACCCATTGGGCTCTATTCAACTAGCAATATACAAGACGCGCTTCACGGACAGCTGCGGGGTCTCATTCCTAGTTCACCTCAAAAGTAAGTATCCAACTTGCCTTCCGGCCACCATGCTCTTAACAGTGATAGTACGGTTTCTTTTCCTTTCCAAAGTCCAGCTCTTGCTGTTTTATTTCTACTTTCCTGAAGGCACAGTCAGATGTTCAGTTTAAAGACAAGCGTCTAGAACAGATCCAGAATGTTCTGGAGTCCAGTCTGCCAGTTCCTGAACATTTAGTGAACAGATGCTTAAAGTGAAGAAATCGCTCGGTTCCATCATCCCCCTTCTTAGTCATGTCAATATTTGGTGGTAAATAATCTTCTCTGTGCAATTATCATTCATTTACTTTTATCTAAAAAAAAAAAAAAAAAAACACAAAAACTATCTTCCACTGAGGAACTTTTTAACCCTTTGTTTTTACAGGATGTGAACTACTTTGAACACAAGCACAATATTCGGCCCAAACCTTTCATAATCCCAGGCCGAAGCAGGTCATAAGCTCTGAGATTGTGATGTCTGGAGTGCATGCTAATAAATCCTTACTAATCACTAAGAAGAGTAACCCTTAAGGGTTTGGAGTGACTCTGCTCATTTTGAAGCCTATTTCGAAAGCAAAAGAAACAAACTCACTTTTAGCAGAGAACAGTAGGTAACTAACGTCCATTTCTGAGAGTAAATACTGGCCAGATTATAGAGCTGTGAAATGTTAGGCAATCACCACATATATTTATAACTAATACCCCTGCTGCTCTGAGGATCCCATCAGAACACAGTGACCTTTGAGGCAGGCAGATGTACCCCATTCCCAGGGCACGAGAGCCCAGCCAGCAGGAACAAACACGGACACCGGCACCCTATCAGAAGTCAGGAGACAGGCGGGGCCCAGTGGGAACGCTGGTGCAGCCTTCTATGTTTCACAGGCTGTGAGTAGCCCACCTCAGCCCTTGTTTCTCACAGCACCATTAGCCTGCTGTGTAACCCCACTCATTCTAGCTCTTACATAAAAATAAATGTGGGGGCACCCGGGTGGCTTAGTCGGTTAAGCGTCCGACTTTGGCTCAGGTCATAATCTTCTGGTTCCTGAGTTTGAGCCCCACAAAGGGCTCTGTGCTGACAGCTCATAGCCTGAAGCCTGCTTGGGATTCTCTCTCTCTCTCCCTCTCTCTCTGTCCCTCCCCTGCTCACACTCTGTCTCTCAAAACTAAATAAACATTTAAAAAAATTTTAATAACAAAAAATAAATCTTCATCCTTATGGACACTTGCCAAGAAAAAGAGGCCACTTGAAAAGGAACTTTGCCACACAGAGGAGAGCAGTATAAGGAAAGGGCTGGGAGAGAGGGAGATATGTTTGTTACCCTCACAGATATAACTGTGTCCACACTGCAGTAAGAACAGGTCAGCTCTTCAGTGCTGTCCATCAGAGAAACAGATCGTCATCTTCAGTCAGATGATCCTTTTCAAATAAATATCTTCTCTAGAAATTGTACTCCAACCTGGGGGGGGGGGGGGTGCGGGGAACGAATGCCCTGTGTTGGCACATTGGGAAGGAGTGACTTTAGGAAACCTCAAACCCATTCCTCTGACCTCAGCTACATTAGTCAGCCCAGAGGAAGGAAGTTGGCTGTTAGGATTATTGAATAATGATCTATATCCAGTGTCACAAACTAGCGGCCCAACTTACAGAGGGTGTTTTACGTAACCCTTCTGTTGTTGAAAAACAAAAACAAAAACAAAAAACTTAAGCAAATGCCTTAAGATGGAACATCTAGTCTCCATTCTGTCAAAATGCTCACCATTCCCAATACCTGGCCTATTTTTATGTAAGTGTAACCTGCTGGCCCCTGGGGGTGTCCAAGTTTATGATACCGGCTCTGGATGGTCAATCATCGCTTGATATGTGATCTGTGATCTCCTTGTGCAGACCTTTCCATGAGCTAGAGTCAGGGCCAGAGGATTATCTCAAAATAAGCTGGCCGATTTTGTGAGATCAGACTCAGAAGCAGTAGAGGGGAAGAGCAGGAGACAAGGCTAAAAAGGCAGTGACTACCAAATACATTTTCCCCCAATAGAAGGGAGCGCCTTCTATCTTCCCAGCACCTGGACACAAGGCTGGGACAGACTAATGCTCCATAATGTTCTTAGATAAAGGAACGAAGTCCTAAGCGCACCTAATAATACTTGAGTGGCAAGTAGAATCAAGAGCTACCACCCTACCTCATAGATGGAACTCTGCACAAGCCTTTCTTTACTTCGTTGTTCCCTGGTCCCCATTCTATTTGCTTGTATATCTTCTCCCTATTTCCCCACCTTCCACAGCTTCCCAGCCCCTCCCCCAAGATCATAACACTAGATAAAGAGTTAAGATGCTATGTTACTATTGAATAAATACATATGCAACTTTCTAAAGAAGCATAGTGAAATTAATGCACTTGCATTCTTTTGAGGTTGGTTCAACTGGAAATTCACTAATACAAACCCTAGAACTTTAGGCGATGAGTGAAATGACACATCAGAGTAACACAGATCTTGCCATGGCTAAAAACCAGTAACACATTTAATTTTATCAAAATTCAGGGAAAGTCAGAGTGATTCAGGTAGCTAATGGCCTTTTTTTATTTTCATTTTAACTCAAACATGGTGATAGTGACAAGCCACTCATGATTTTGTTATTGTAAGGTGCCTTTCAATATAGCTGAATTTGGGAGAGGAGAGAGGAGAAACAGGGACAAAAGGGTTTGCTTTAAAGACAGGTACCCAGGGCGCCTGGGTGGCTCAGTGGGTTACGCATCTGACTTGGCTCAGGTCATGATCTCATGGTTTGTGAGTTTGAGCCCCACATCGGGCTCTCTGCTGTCAGCACAGAGTCCTCTTCGGATCCTCTGTCCCCCTCTTTCTGCCCCTCCCCTGTTCATTCTCTCCCTGCCCCCCCAAATAAACTCTAAAGACAGGTACCACATATAAATCTTAACTGTAAAAATGCCTCTACTATCTTTCCTTTCTTCCTGTGTCCCCTATTTGTTCTACCTTCTGAATTTCTGGTTCTTACCAAATGATCCTTCATCGAGGTGCAGTTTTAGGTGGCTATATACCAAGCTACAGCCAAATGAACAACTTTTTAATCCGAAGTGGGAGACGCTAAATTGTTAATATGTTAATCTCCCTCGGGCCTGACTGCTAGTTATGGTTCTTTTATTTCATAATTGAAGCATATTAAAAAATCAGTATTTTCATAGGCAAATATGTAAATTTTTAAAGCCAAATTTATACCTAAAAATATACACAAGATATTTTGGAGGTCCAAATGATAAAATAGAATCCTCTGAGTGGTTTTTGGACAGCTCACTTCCAGAAGTTCATCCCAAAAAGTCTGTACACAGGCCAGGGAAATTAGTTCTCTGTCTGATGATATGGAGGCATGAAGTAATTGAGTGTATCATCAAGCTTACACATGCCAAGTCACTAAGTCAAAGTCAAGAAATCACATTAGTATCTACTTTTCTGGGTCACAGGATAGGTCATGGTGACCCATGATACTACCCACAGTGACTGGAGCTCATCAAAACTATTTACTTAGAGCATCAGTTCAAGAGATCTTTTAAAAATGTCCCAAAAATTTATAAAAAGGTCATTCTTGTTTGCTAAGGGTATATTTCCTATGTATTCAATAACCAGGGGCTCCTAAATAGAATGATAAAGAAATCAGGCAATAGGAGATACAATCTTTGCTTAAATAAAATTATGTACACAAGCATGCTATATACAAGAACACTAATAACAAAGATTACTAATTACAACTACAAAATAATGTCTATCTGTAAGTTCTGATTGCTCATAGCTTACCCATCTACTGTCTAGCTCTAGGCCTGGCACAGAGTCTTTTACCAACTACGGTCGATTTCAGGAGCAAAGAGAGTGTTGAGCCTACAAAAATGATAAAAACGCCACTCGGCATTTTGTAGATGATTAACCAATTTACAGACTGGGCTTTAAATAGGGTCTCAACAGCCAGGAAGTAAAGGAGCACATCCATGTATACTCGCCTCATTTAGGTCATGCAGGTGGTCGAACTGGATAACACCAGACAAAAAAAATTTAAAAATCCATTTAGTGACATGAGTTGTTCACACTAAGCAGGCTACAACATTGATGTAGTCAGCAGAATCGATGCCCGATATCCTTCTGGTTTTTGCCCTCTATATGAGGCTAAGGTTAGCATTAGTAGCCCTAGAGAGTAAATGCAAGAGCCATACCTAAGCCCTAAGAGAAAACAGACTTTGAGATAAACACATCATATAAATTGTTCTCTGCCTTGAGTTTATAGCAACATTAACCTGCAAGCATGAAAAAAACTTACAAATACTAATTTTTTTTGGTTTAGTCTTAAATGATTGTGCTTAAAAAAAAAACAATCAGTACATTCCATTTTCTTGTAAAATGCATTTCTCATGCTGCACTTAGAATGCATGTAGAAAATTACTTCTTAGTCATTGGCATGTCAGTTGTGACTAGCCTCCTATCCAGATTCAAAGAGAATATGAAATCTCCCTAGCTGTTTTTAAAACTGCATGAATGGCCTTTCTTGTGTTTTAATAATAAGTCCCCTCAATTGATCTTTAAAAGGAAATGAGAAATATGCATGGAAATATATGTGCACCTCCAAAATGTTACATGAAATAGTTACATATGATGCCCTAGGTGGTATCTAAAGAGTCCAAGACCACCTTATTTGCCCTCTAATCAACTAATTTCAAGGTGACAAGCATTTATTGGCTGTTTCTAGAGCCTGTATTAAATCACTGAACAATTTTTTAAAGTGTACTCTTCACAAAATTAAAGCACGAAAGTAGAAAAAGTTAACATGGTAACAAGAAAACGTTCACAAAGTAGCTTTCAAACATAATCTTTATCACAGAACCTACGGAGAACCTATTCAAGGAACGTGTAACTGCATTTCTGAAACATCTGCTTCCTATTTTGAAATGTTGAGCCTAAATATCTGATTGACCTTCATGCTGCAAAGCCAGTTACCATTTGTGAAGGATCATTTATTAATGTTTTCATTTTAAACATTGCAGCTCATAAAGGTAAAAGGACATCCAGCCAATGTAATTTCCCTGCATCATGTGTTTGTGATGTTGGCAAGTTTAAAACTGTGTGGCCTGTTTTTAAAAAGTAAAGCGAGTTCCATCTTTTCTACTTTATGCACACAACTCTATGTGTAACCCTCGGCTTAACATATTGCCTAGTAGAACAGAGCCAACAAATGCAATATCACCTGTACTTCTTAATTTTCTTGAACTTTTTTCCATCATGAATTTTTAAATGTCTCCCCTTTTTAAAATATACTCTAGCTAGAAATAAACATTTCATTTGAATTTGATTGAATTCACTTCTTACTTTCTGTCTTCAATTCCTTTTAACCTCTCTGTACTTGTTCTCTGTGTTCTCCTGTCTGGATTTTCTGATTCCTGTGTCACCTCTCTGTGTAACGTGGTCATTAACACAGTGGATGCAGTACTCCGTCCGGTATTGACGGTGGCAGTGGACGTAGCACCCCTTCTTCTGTCAGTACTCTTAGTACTATTTGCCCAGGTGACTTGAAAGTTGCTGCTAAGATGGCCCCTAACATTCCTTTGGAAATGGAACTTCCCGGTGTGAAGATTGTACATGCTCAGTTTAATACACCTATGCAGTTGTACTCAGATGACAATATTATGGAAACACTTCAGGGTCAGGTTTCAACAGCTCTAGGGGAAACACCCTTAATGAGGTAATACGAGTCTTTTTGAATGATGGGCATATTAATTAAACACATGGGCAATGTCAACTTTACCGGTGTCTTTTAACGTTGTCTTAATTGGAAGAAGGTTATGTGGAAAGCTTTCAAGAGAAAAATGCTAAGGATGTATTGCAAATATCTAGATATAAAGATAAAAGTGACTTCCAGAATGAACTAAGTAGAGCTTAATGGGACAGATCGCAATAAAATGAAATCATGGAAGGACCAAATGTATGTATCTCTTGGAAAGCTATAATGTTCTTTACAAATGTCTGGTAAACACTTTTCAAAAGAGATTTATAATCTGGTATACTCTATGCTTCTCCTTTGGAGGTCAAAATTTGGGAAAGGGATGGGAAGTTCAGAGGAATTTTAAGAAATGACACCTCTTCTCTCTGTTAATGGTATCTTATGGAGAGGTAATTATTTTTTCATTTGGAATTTTTGCCATGAATAAAGTTTTATAAGCTCAAGCTAATACTGTAAATATTTAATTTCCATTGGTCTCTTATTTTGACGACTTTCTTCTTTATTATGAATATTTGTTCAAAGCACTTTTGCCATCAAGCTTTTCAATTAAAAAGATTTATTATAAGATAAAGTCTTATTACTTCTTTCAGTATTACATAACCGCTTTTTATAAATTAAAGTTTTATAATGTTTAAGAGTACTATGTATCAATTCCCAAAAATATCTCTTGGGATGAATGCAATGAGATAATAATCATGTAATGTATCTCAAAGCTTTTTTGCAAGGACTTTCAGATATATAAGATGATTTTCAAATAGGATATAGGTAGAAAAGTATGTGCAGATAGCAACTACTTTTCTAGATAATGCAATTACATGACATAAAATAATAAAGCATTTAGTGCCTGGCATGTAGTATTATTATTGAGGCATTTTCTTAGATTTGAATTGTATTTGTAGAATATTAAAAATAAAGCTGCTATCATTGTTAGAAGTGAATTATAATGTGGCTATTAAAAAACATAATGTAGTCGATATAACTGAAAGTTTCTACATTATGTACTTTCACATACGAGTTGAATATCTTCAATTTATAAGCAAAACGATACCTTTGCTGTTTTTCGAAGTTAACAAATTAATCTTAAAAACAAAATGAAGCCATACCTTTCAGTTTAATATCAGAAGTGAATCTGAATTTTATTGACCATTTTATGACCAAGAATACTCAAACTGGGGTCACTCCTGCACTTCCTACCACATGTTACGTTGTCTTTTTTATGAGAAAAGTTAATTTTGTTCACATCATAATTATATATCCATCAGACACGAGTGTTATTTTTTTAATTGCTATTCCCTGACAATCACATTTTAGTTGCCCTCCAAAGTATTCTGTCAGATGGAGAAGTGCTGTGATGTAATTTAATGACATCTTCAAGGTGACCCATGTGAATTCATACCATATTTTTTAACTGTAATAGAGACTAACTTGAAAATACAGAGGCTTTGTTCAGGAGTTACTGCAAATATAGTGATCATTGCTTATTCATGCCTTGTAGCTTCTTGCACATCCCATGTGTCATGATGCTCCTGACACTGCTTTCCCTACCACCCTGTGTTTCAGTGAACCCGTAGCCTCTGTGCCCCCCGAGTCAGATGTGTACCGGATGCTCCATGACAATCGGAATGAACCTACTCAGCCTCGCCAGTCGGGCTCCTTCAGAGTGCTCCAGGAATTAGTGAATGATGGCCCTGGTGAGCAGCCGCGAATGTCTTGCTGGGACAGCATTGATGGAGGCCCTTAGAAAAGTCAAGGGATGGGAGGGCAGTAAACATACAGGGAATGAAAGTCTAAAAATGTATTCAATTCAGTGATCTTTCCTCCAAAGGATTTGGGCGGTGCTTGGTTTAGGAAAGGAGCTTCCAGAATGTATCCAAATAGCCACCAACTTGGTGATAAAAGAGCACCACGACAAATTCCCTCCACGGTAATCCAGGGGCTAGTTCAGCTTCAGCATCGTAAAGTCCAACCTTCAATGGATATTGCAAGATTTCTCCTTCTCCCCCCATACTCCACAGTATCATCATCATCATCCAAATTTTAAAATAACACTGCAATGAACCCTTACTGTGTTCCAAACCCTGTGCTAAGTCCTTTGCATACTTTTTCATTTAATCCTCACAATAACCTGTGAGATAGGAACTATTATTTTCTCTAACAAATGAGAAACTGAGGCATAGAGACAGCGGATTTGTACAAAGAGACGCAGCCAGTAAGAAGCAGGACTGAACCTCTAGCCACCCCTGCTGTCCTCGGGGCTCACACTCTTACCGATGTTTTTCCATCAACAAAAGATACACTGTCCTTTAAAAACCTGCACAGTATGCAAAATGCCCCACTAGGATAGCTAATATTTTTTTTAAAGGAAAAAACAAGTGTTGGTGGGCATGTGGAAAAACTGGAGCCCTTGTTCGTTGTTGGTGGGAATGCAAAATGGTGCAGCCATTGTGAAAAACAGTATACGGGTTCCTCAAAAAGTTAAACATAGAATTAGCATATAATCCAACAATTACATTTCTGGGTCCATACCCAAAAACTTGAAAGCAGAGATTCAAACACATACTTATACACCAATGTTCATAGCAGCATTATTCACAATAGCCAGAGAGTGAAAACAACGCATTTGTCTACCAACTGATCAATGGATAAACAAAATATGGTCTATCCACACAGAATATCATGCAGCCTCAAAAAATGAAATTCTGATACATGCTGCAACATGGATGAACCTTGCAAACATGCTCAGTCAAACAGGCCAGACACAGAAGGGTAAATATTGTACCCTTCATAAGAGTACCTCATAAGAGGTACCTGGAATAGGCAAGTCTTAAGACAGAAAGTAGAATAGAGATTACCAGGATCTGGGAAGAAGAGAGAACGGGCCGTTACTGTTTAATGGATACAGGGTTTTTGTTTGGATGATGAAAGAGTCCTGGAAATAATCATTGGTGACGGTTGCACAACCCTGTGAATAGACTTACTGCTCCCGAATTACCCATCTTAAAATGGTTAAGATGGTCAATATTATGTTATGTATATTTTACCCCAATAAGAAGCAGGAAAAAATGCAAAAGGTATTCTGCCTTTTTGAGCATTTTATAACAGCTCCCTATGACGACGACAAATGTTGACTAATTCTGTTTTGTAAGGCCATGCTTCAGAACAAGTTATGCTTGAACCGGTCCTACTCCTTTTGAAATGATAGCACCCGTGCAACTTAAGAATTCCTTAAGTTAAAGTGCACACCTTAAAATAGAAGCAAAGTAGGAACTAGCCAGTAGCCAGCTGTTCCCTTGCCATAAATGGAAACACTTTGTTTTTCAGATGACCGTCCGGCTGGAACTCGGAGTGTGAGAGCTCCAGTTACAAAAGTCCATGGTGGCCCTGGCAGCACACAGAAGATGCCACTCTGTGACAAATGTGGGAGTGGCATTGTGTAAGTTTCATTTTTAACCCAGGAATTCACTATGAATCTTGGTATCTCTTCTCTATTTCCAGTCAGTGACTTGAAATATATCCACAACATTCAGCACATTTGACCAGAATCCCTTCGACACACCCTAAAACTGGCATGTAACGTGAATCGGCATTCTGGACTTATAATTTCATATGTTTTCCCATAAAAATTGTCTTAGAAGTATATTTTAAAAAGTCACGTCCAAGAATCATAATTTCCCTTCAAAAAGCCTTCCCTTTGTTAATATACAGTCTTTAAATATTTTCTTTTCTGTATAAACGCAGGGAACCGAATACTAAGGTCATCAGGTTGTTCACTGAAACACATTATCTTTTCTGGGTTTCTTAAGTTACACAGATACTGAAATATAATTTTTAAAAATTCAGTCAGCTTCCATTTCAAGGGCCCTTATGTTTGAATAGCCACTTGCTAGTTCAAATCTTCCAGTGAAGCAGCTCATTTCAATGTCTCCACTGCAAATGCCCCACGAGGCCACTTCTCCCACCCCTTTGTTCTGTTCCTCTACCCTTAGCTCACACTGAGGCCCCATCAGTCCAGCTTTCCAGGATTCATCCCAGGAGGGCAGGGGGAGCCAAGCCTGCTTAGAGCAAGTGGGGAATGTGACACAGAAAGAAAGGAGGGGGACACGGAGCTCTGGAGCAGAGAGGATCTCCTAAGACACGAGCGTTTATAATGGTACCAAAAGCAGTTACCTCACCCAAGCTGAGGTCAGCTGTTTTGACAGGAGAGGTCAGTCCGCCCACCCACGGCAATCCCATCTCTGCTCTGGGGTCTGTTTTCTCTGGGCTCCATAGAATCAAGGCTGCACCACCAACACAGAAAGCAGTCAGAGGGACTTGCAGCCCTGTAGGCAACCTTGGTCACAATCAGAATCCTGTGCAGGGGTGTTAGTCTCATTCGTATCGTGTTTTCCTCTTTCAAAGAAACAATCGGCAAAGATCATGAGGTAAGATCCCATAACTTTTGTAGAAACGACTTGTTTGAAAACTCTGAAAACGAGGCACCCGAGAAACACGCGATGCGTTCCTGTGGTCCTCGGGGATCTGGCTGACAATGACGTCAGTTTCACAGCCGTGCTGGTTTTACAGCTGGAGGCTGTTTCCTGAATGTGAAGCAGATAACACCTGCCAGAAGGCAGTGTTATCTCCCTTTGTAGCATGTTTTCCGCTTTGTGGGTTTTGTCTGTTTGTTTGACTTGATCTCCCTTTTCTCTACAGCGGTGCCGTTGTGAAGGCGCGGGATAAGTACCGGCATCCGGAGTGCTTCGTGTGTGCCGACTGCAACCTCAACCTCAAACAGAAGGGCTACTTCTTCGTGGAGGGCGAGCTGTACTGCGAAACGCATGCAAGAGCTCGCATGCGGCCCCCAGAGGGCTACGACACAGTTACTCTTTATCCCAAAGCTTAATTGAGTCTTACGCAGACCAGAGCACGCAAGCCCTCACGCGCACTTAAGGCAGGAAGACATCAATGGCTTTGGGCAGAAGTATAGCCAACTGTCGACTCCAAATCTAAAACCAAGGCTTTTAGACGTTTATCTTATTGTTACTGAAGAAAAGGAGTGGGAGACAAATGCCTGCTATAAACGTATGTGTAAACATACAGTAGCTACGTTTTGCAGCTCTTTTTCTCTCTCGGGCTAGCAGTAACTGACATTTAAAGCAATAATTTTTTTGTATGTCCTACTCCACAATTTACATATGTATTATGACATCAAGATATTTGGGGAAGTCTAATTATTTTTCCTTAACAAGCTGTTTTTGCAACTGTAGTAAATACCAAATGACAATCTTGTATTCTAACACAACTTGCAGTTGTCTGTTACTGTTTTAAATTATAGTGCATGTCAGAAAGAAATTCCCTAGATTTCTCTAGTTTCATATTCAATTATACCACCAGATGCAACATACATAATAAATACATAAAATATTTTTAAAATACCTAATGAAGTGGCACGCAGTGAATTCAGATAAAATCAACATTCCAACAAGAAGTCCAATCATATCTTGACACATACACTAACAACTCAGGTATTTTAAGAGAAATGTGGTTTGTTTAGTTTTTATAAGCCCTTCACTCTTTCTTATGAGCCCACAATTTCTGCTGATAGGAGGAACATTTAAATTTGCTAATTAAAGATAATTCATTCCCTTTCCATTAAAACAGTTGCTTATGCTTTGAAATGGTCTCTTTCATTTTAAATGCTTCTCTCAGATTCAAGGCTCAGACCTCCCTCAAGGCTGTCTCTTCATGCCCTAAATTTCACCATTGCTGCTTCCTCCTTCCCAAGATGGCATCTCCCAGATGAGACAGTTTCAGGACCCTCGAGAGGAAGGGAGAGGCTGCTGGCCTCCTGGGGCCCTATTGTACCCACTGCTAAAATCCATGGTTTCACTTGTGGTTTGTGTTCTCCACATGGTTGGCAGCAGGCAACAAACCTACCCCCAGCATCATCTCCAGAAATCTCAGCTCAGCCTTCTCTGGAGTCATGGATCCATCTCAGACCTGAATTCCATCTGGCCCCTGTTTTGTCAACTTGCCTCCCACTATGGTGGCCACTTGGCAATGTCCTTAACTTACATGTCTTACCTACTTCCTATGCTCCTCATTGGGGATACATGGGAAGCTTCTGAAACTGTCCCCTCTGCATACAAACCAAGGCAAACTGGTAGGGTGTGGAGGTGGGGAGGTAGGGACTGTCTTACGCCCTCTGTCTCACTGCTTGGTCACAAAGTCATCTCTACCCTATTACAGCCACTGCCAATGAGCCTGGGGCAGGTAATCTCCTATTGTCCCAATGGAAAACAGGGCACATGTTGTATTGCTCTGGGATTCCCCCAAACTTAACCAATTATTTCTGACCCTGACCTGTCTGAGGTTTCGATCTAGTCAGAGAAGCCAGAACACCAGCCTGGCCCCTTAGGCATTTGAGATTGCAACTGGAGTCCCTGTACCAAAACAAATTCATTACCAGAGGCATTCAGATAAAATAAATAAAAAACATAGAGATCAAGGAAATGAATGTACCCAAAGTAGATGACTTTTTTTTAGATGTTGTTTTAAAATATTTTGGTCTGGGGAGGATATTAACTTAGAAGATTGGAAGCTATAGAACAAATAAATGGTAACTGACTTCGAAAACTCAAGAAAGTTGATATCCAAAGCAGCAGTGGAGAAAACTGAAAACCAACCCAACACACCCTCCAGAATCTTGCCAACGTGTGGAAATGATCAGCGCTGGCATTTCTGGACTAAGGGATAAAGGTGGCATGACTATCAGGTGGAGCAAATAGAAGCTGTTTGAGAAATATTTAATCCCCACAGCTGTCCCCTCTCTTATAGCTCATGGCCCTTTCCAGTGGAAGTCCTCTAGGTATTATCTGTAGTAGGTAAAACAACATCTCAGTTGGAATCAGGAAGCACAGCTGAGGATATGTGTACTATACTAAAAAGAGGTTAAATTAAGAATGAAAGATTTCATGATAAAAGTGTACATTAGGGGCGCCTGGGTGACGCAGTCGGTTAAGCGTCCGACTTCAGCCAGGTCACGATCTCGCGGTCCGTGAGTTCGAGCCCCGCGTAGGGCTCTGGGCTGATGGCTCAGAGCCTGGAGCCTGTTTCCGATTCTGTGTCTCCCTCTCTCTCTGCCCCTCCCCCGTTCGTGCCCTGTCTCTCTGTGTCCCAAAAATAAATAAACGTTGAAAAAAATTTATAAAAAAAAAAAAAGTGTACATTAGACATTATATTGTACATTAATGGCCATTGTATATCACTATCAGTATATAGAATAATCAGTATATCAGTATATAGAATATCAGTATATATCAGTATATAGAATAATAATGAATAACTTCACATGTTTAATAACAAGAAAAAAGTATATGGTTTTTTTAATAGTATAGTTCTAATCCAAAATTCAAGAGAGATAAAGCTTAAATCTGGTAATTCAGACTATGTGACCAAGGCTCGTGAAGTATGCCCTGAAGTTGCATGTTCATTATATTTAATAAAAATTATTCTTTCGACAATGAAATCTAGAAATTTCAACATGGAAAGAATTAATAAATATAAATGAATGAAATAATTTATATATAGCTTTGCACTCACAGTGTAGAGCCTGCTTGGGATTCTCTGTCTCCCTCTTTCTCTACTCTTCCCCTGCTCAAGTTCTCTCTCTCTCTCTCTCTCTCTCCCTCAAAAATAAACATTAAAAAAATAAAATAAAAATGGCCTGAAGACACGAACAGACATTTCTCCAAAGAAGATACCCAGATAGCCAACAGACACATGAAAAGATGCTCGGCATCACTTATCATCGGGGAAATGAAAATCAAAATACAATGAGGTATCACTTCACGCCTGTAGGAATAGCTAAAATCAACAACACAAGAAACAAAAGGTGTCTTCAAGGATGCGGAGAAAAAGGAACTCTTGTGCACTGTTGGTGAGAATGCAAAATGGTGCAGCCACTCTGGAAAACAGTATAGAGGGTTCTCAAAAAGTTAAAAATAGAACTTCCTTATGATCCAGCAATTGCACTACTGGGTATTTACCCAAAGAATACAAAAACACTAATTCAAAGGGACACATACACCTCTGTGCTTAAAGCAGCATTATTTACACTAGCCAAGATATGGAAGCAGTCCAAGTGTCCATCGATTGATGAATGGATAAAGAAGATGTGGTATGTATATACAACGGAGTACTATTCAGCCATAAAAAAAGAATGAAATCTTGCCATTTGCAATGACATGAATGGAACTAGAGAGTGTAATGCTAAGCAAAATAAATCCGAGAAAGACAAATACCATCTGATTTCACGCATATGGGGAACTTAAGAAATAAAACAAACAAGCAAAGGGGAAAAAATGAAAGAGAGAAAGAGAGAGTAAGAAACAGATCTCCTAATTATTGAGAATAATCTGTGGGAAGATGGTGGAGGATGGGTAAAATAGGTGATGGGGATTAAGGAGTGCACTCGTGGGGATGAGCACCAGGTGTTGTAGAGAAGTGCTGAGTCACTATATTGTACACCTGAAATTAATATGACACTGTATGTTAGCTCACTGGAATTAAAAGTTACATAAAAAAATGAATGCAATATGAACATTGTTTTTAAATATATAAAGTACAAAATAAACATAGCAGTGTTCAAATGGAAAGGAATTAAAATTAAAAAAAATGAGAGGGGCGCCTGGGTGGCTCAGTCAGTTAAGCGTCCGACTTCGACTCAGGTCATGATCTCGCAGTCCGTGAGTTCGAGCCCCGCGTCGGGCTCTGGGCTGACAGCTCAGAGCCTGGAGCCTGTTTCAGATTCTGTGTGTCTCTCTCTCTCTGACCCTCCCCCGTTCATGCTCTGTCTCTCCCTGTCTCAAAAATAAATAACCATTAAAAAAATTTTTTAAAAAAATGAGAAAGCAGTATGCACGCCCCCATATCAGCATTTTGTCTCTCAATAAGTTCACACCAGATTCTACATAGGAATTCATGCCATGAACAAAGACTGCCAACCGATTTTGATTTCGCTCAAAGAATAATATATCTCCTTAGTAAACAGACTAGTCACTGTGTTTATATTCGCAAGCTTATTAAAGCTAACATTGATCAATGAAATTATGCATTAGGATTAAGAATTGGGTATTTATGAACTTTGGACTCATGATTAACTAAATTATAGGGTTTTTCTTTTTTTCAGAGTAAACCTAGGGCGGAGTTGCTATGCTCTCTACCAATAGGATGAAACATTGAATAAAAAGCAGTCCTAGTTATCACATATGTTTGTACCTGTGTGAGCGGAGTAAAACGTAATGGTTAATGCGACACACAGGCAGTTTACTCATCTCCGTGGAAGATAATCTCCCATTTGTCCAACATGAGAACACTCCAAGATAAACAGAATGGATCTCTGGGTTTCTTCCATTAACAACTTCAGTTTAAGTCTGTCAGGTCGACCTCTGAACAGATTGGATTTCTGCCCTACAAAACTGCTACTTATAACCAGTACTCTTTATTATCATGTCATCATAACCTGATGTTCTTTTATTATTTATGCTGTGCCAAAAAAGGCAATTCAAGAAAGAACGAGATATTCAGATAATTCAAGTAAATAAACCATTCAGCTCCTCTATGACCACTTCGATAGTCCTCTCAAGTCTGTTCATTTTTGAGAGCACCCGATAAATATTGATTTGAAAACCTACCAAGTAAGAGATGTTGAATACAGGCATAACAATACAGATTTTTGAATATTTTTCTCTACAGTTACAAATTAACATTTTTAAGCTAATTAGAATGCTTCATGTGATTAATTTTAAATTTTTTTTTTCAACGTTTTATTTTATTTTTGGGACAGAGAGAGACAGAGCATGAACGGGGGAGGGGCAGAGAGAGAGGGAGACACAGAATCGGAAACAGGCTCCAGGCTCTGAGCCATCAGCCCAGAGCCTGACGCGGGGCTCGAACTCCCGGACCGCGAGATCGTGACCTGGCTGAAGTCGGACGCTCAACCGACTGCGCCACCCAGGCGCCCCTTCATGTGATTAATTTTAAAACAAAGCCCGTATAAGAAGTGGTTGCTAATAATTATTTCCTTCCAAATTTTTTAGTAGTATTATCAATCATTCATTTCAGAAGAACACAAAATCAGGTATCAACATTGCCTTTTTAGTTACCTGAAAACTTTGTCTAAATATACAAAGAATGTCCAACAACATGTTTTCCTTTCTCTAGGAATAAGGCATTTCAGCATGTCTTAATTTATGCAAACCCAAAGCACAATTCCATTGTCCATTATTCAAAGAATAATACAGTATCTGCTCTTAAAACCTAATTGCCACCCCTGTCATAAGTATTAACCAAAAATGGGCTTTAAACTAAGATTATATTAAATGCCAAATATTTGGGGATGACAATTATTCCATTCCTTTATTTGTTCAATTGTTCACCTGATGGAATATGTGCAAGTTATTATTTCTGCACCAAAAAAGCAAAACTACGTTGTGAGTTTGAGAACTACCTCTCAGGAGGCCAAGTTCCAATTATATATCCTTTTCTGGAGTATAGGTGTTGAAAAACACAGGTATGTGTATTAGCCATCATATGTATATGTGCCCAGACACGCACATATCTCTGTTTCACAAAAGCACGGAGGTTATGCAACCAATGTCATATGTAAGAACTGCTTTAGGCACTGTTATGCCCACAGGTGCACTGGTTGCTCAGCCTGTCCTTTCACGCATCTGGGCTCCAGTTGCTGCTGTCTGACTTCCCAAAGCTCCCAACCATGACCCTTTCAGAACACTGCTTCATGTCACAGAGCTTTTCACGCCTCCTCATGAATACATTTGTATTTCATCCCAGTCTTTCTGATCGATGCTGGCTCTGCCATCGGATAGACTCATCTGTGCTAACAAGTACTAAAAGTCTTCTACTGCCCCCATTTATGTCAAATATTTGTGTTTTGTGGATTTTGAAATGCCTTCAATGGTACAAATTCTAGATAGAGAAAAATAAGTTGGAAGAGAACTAGAGGAATAGGTAATGGGCAGGATTCGGACCAAGAAAAAGACATGTGCAGGTTTCACATTTGGAGGGATGACATAGAGCTTTCCTCCCTCTGACAGAGCCCAAAGCAATGGGCATTGCACTTTCTCTGGACCAAAGCACTGAGCTCAGATAAGTGCTCTGTTTGTGAAACTTGCAGAGGCTGAGTGGGTGTTTACCAGTTTGAGTAAATTTAAAGGTAGTGGTCCCTATAGTCTCCGTTAGACTGAGAAGTCTAATTCAGCTCACACAACTCTGTGAATTTACTAAGAGCCACTGAATTATACTTTATTTTTTTAATAATATGTTCTATTGTTTTTTTAAAAAAATTTTAGTTAGTTAATATGCAGTACAATATTGGTTTCAGGAGTAGAGTTGAGTGATTCATCATGTACATTCATCACCCAGTGCTCATTATTACAAGTACCCTCCTTAATACCCATCACCCATCTAGCCCATCTCCCACCCACCTCCCTCCATCAACCCTCAATCTGTTCTCTCACTCAGAATCTCTTGTGGTTTGTTTCCCTCTCTCCTCTTTTCCCCCACACTTCCTATATGTTTGTCTGTTTCATTTCTTAAATTCCACATGAGTGAAAGCATAGGGTATTCATCTTTCTCTGATTGACATTTCACTTAGCATAATACATTCTACCTCCAGCCAGATCACTGCAAATGGCAAGATTTCATTATTTTTGATGGCTGAGTAATATTCCTCTGTGTGTGTGTGTGTGTGTGTGTGTGTGTGTGTATACACACCACATCTTCTCTATATGTTCATCACTCAATGGACCTTTGGGCTCTCCATAGTTTGGCTATTGTTGATAATTCTGTATAAACATTGGGGTGCATGTACCCCTCTGAATCTGTATTTTTGTAAACTTTGGATGAATACCTAATAATGCAATTGCTGGGTCACAGGCTAGTTCTATTTGTAGTTTTTTGAGGAACCTTCATACTATTCTGCAGAATGGCTGCACCAGTTTGCATTCCCACCAGCAGTGCAAGAGGGTTCCCTTTTCTCTACATCCTTGCCAACATCTGTTGTTTCTTGTGTTGTTAATTTTAGTCATTCTGACAGGCATGAGGTGGGATCTCTCATCACAGTTTTGATTTGTATTTCCCTGATGATGAGTTATGTTGAGCATCTTTTCATGTGTCTGTTAACCATCGGGATGTCTTCTTTGGAAAATGTCTATTCATGTCTTCTGTCCATTTCTTAACTGCGTTGTTTTTTGGGTGTTGAGTTTGATAAATTCTTTATAGATTTTGGATACTAACCCTTTACCTGATATATCATTTACAAATATCTTCTCCCATTCTGTAGGCTGCCTTTTAGTTTTGTTGATTGTTTCCTTTGCAGTGCAGAAGCTTTTTATCTTGATGAGGTCCCAATAGTTCATATTTGCTTTTGTTTCCTTGCCTTCAGCAATGTGCCTAGTAAGAAGTTGCTCCGGCCAAGGTCAAAGAGGTTGCTGCCAGTGTTCTCCTCTAGGATTTGATGGTTTCCTGTCTCACATTTAGGCATTTCATCCATTTTGAATTTATTTGTGTGTATGGTGTAAGAAAGTGGTCCAGTTTCATTCTTCCACATGTCGCCATCCCAGTTTTCCCAACACCTTTTGTTGAAGACACTTTTTTCCATTGGATATTTTTTCCTGCTTTGTCAAAGATTAGTTGACCATATAATTGTTGGTCCATTTAAGGGTTTTCTATTCTGTTCCACTGATCTATGTGTCTATTTTTCTGCCAGTACTGTACTATCTTGATGACTATAGTTTTGTAATATAGCTTGAAATCTGGAATTGTGATGCATCCAGTTTTGTTTTCCTTTTTCAGGATTGCTTTGGCTATTGAGGGTCTTTTGTGGCTCCATACACATTTCAGGATTGTTTGTTCCACTTCTGTGAAAAATGCTGGTGCGATTTTGATAGGGATTCCATTAAATGTGTAGATTATTTTGGGTAATGTAGACATTTTAACAATGTTTGTTCTTCCAATCCATAAGCATGGAATGCTTTTCCATTTCTTTGTGCACTCTTCAATGTCTTTCATCAGTGTTTATAGTTTTCAGAGTACAGACCTTTTACCTCTTTAGTTAGGTTTATTCCTAGGTGTCTTATTGTTTTTGGTGCAATTGTAAATGGGATAAATTTCTTGATGTCTTTTTCTGCTACTTCATTACTGGTGTATAGAAATGCAACAGATTTCTGTACATTGATTTTATATCCTGAGACTCTGCTGAATTCATGCATTAGTTCTAGCAGTTTTTTTGGTGGAGTCTTTCAGGTTTTCTACATAGAGTAACATGTCAACTGCAAAGAGTGAAAGTTTGACTTCTTCCTTACCAATCTTTATGCCTTTTATTTCTTTTTGTTGTCTGATTGCTGAGGCTAAGGCTTCCAGTACTATGTTAAATAGTAATGATAAGAGTGGACCTCCTTGTCTTGTTCCTGACTTTAGGGGAGAGGGTCTCAGTTTTTCCCCACTGAGGATATTAGCTATGAGTCTTTCATATATGGCCTTTATTATGTTGAGCTACGTTACCTTTGTTGAGGGTTTTTATCAAGAATGGATGTTGTATTTTGTCAAATGCTTTTTCTGCATCTATTGACAGGATCATATGGTTCTTATTCTTTTGTTTTTATTAACATGGTAGATCACATTGATTTGTTAAAACTTAATCAGCCCTGCAGCCCAGGAATAAATCCCACCTGATTGTGATGAATAATTCTTTTAATGTACTGTTGAATTCAATTTGCTAGTATCTTGTTGAGAATGTTTGCATCCAGGTTCATCAAGGAGGTTGGCCTGTAATTCTCCTGTTTAGTGGGGTCTTTGTTTGGTTTGGGAATCAAAGTTATGCTGGCTTCATAGAATGAGTCTAGAAGCTTTCTTTCCATTTCTACTTTTTGGAACAATTTGAGAAGAATAGGTATTAACTCTTCTTTAAATGTCTGGTAGAATTCCCCTGGGAAGCCATCTGGCACAGTACTCTTGTTTGTTGGGAGATTTTTTATTACTGATTCAATTTCTTTGCTGGTTATAGGTCTGTTCAAATTTTCTATTTCTTTCTGTTTCGATTTTGGTAGTTCTTGAGTTTTTGAGAATTTGTCAGTTCCTTCCAGATTGCCCAGTTTGTTGGCATTTTGAATTATACTTTAAAGGAGTGAATTATTGATATGTAAATTATATCTCAAAAAAGCTATTATTTTTAAAATAACACTTAATATAAACATGTATTTGTCACTAATCTGTTAAACAGACAGATTCATAAGATGAGAAGTGGTTAGGACCAAAAGAAACAACATTAGTAGAAATGTTCCTTCTTATTTAGATGATTCACAAATTCACATTTTCTGGAAAATGCTTGATCAATGCTAAAATAATAGCAATAGCTAACACTTAACATGGCTCTTGCTATGTATCAAGAACTGTTCTAAGTGCTTGACATGTATGAACTCATTCAATCTTCACAGCAGTGCTGTGAGGCAGGCATTACTTTTCTTCCCATTTTACTGACAAGGAAACTGAAATACAAAGAAGTTAGCTAAGGTCTCTCCTGTAGTAAATGACAGAAACAGAATTTGAACCTGGGTAGTTTGGTTTTAGAATCCATGCTCTTGAGTCCCGTCTCTCCTGCTTCACATTATTTCTGCACAAGAGATTTAATAGCTTTTAGTTTAGAGTAATTATAAAGCTTCCATGGGACAACAAAGCCCTCAGTGAGCTTTATAAAAATTGTCTCCTAGATTCCATTTCAATACAACTTACTCCAAGTTGTTGGTTACAAAACGGTGGTTACAGAAATGAGCTCTGGACATTGGCAAACCTGAACCAAAACTAGCTCCACTAACTTCTGGCTGTAAGCTATGGAGAAATCATGAAATCTCCCCAGACCTCAGTTTCATCAGCCATAAAATTAGGATGATAATCTCTACTTTTTTTTTTTTCAACGTTTATTTATTTTTGGGACAGAGAGAGACAGAGTATGAACGGGGGAGGGGCAGAGAGAGAGGGAGACACAGAATCGGAAACAGGCTCCAGGCTCTGAGCCATCAGCCCAGAGCCGGACGCGGGGCTCGAACTCACGGACCGCGAGATCGTGACCTGGCTGAAGTCGGACGCTTAACCGACTGCGCCACCCAGGCGCCCCTGATAATCTCTACTTTACGAGGTTGTTGTAAGGACTAAATTAAGATAATTCATATAAAAATATCTGACATGTTTCCTACTAAGTAATGTGTAAACTCCTAAAAACTACTATTATGTATACTTTTCACCATTCAATACCAGATTCAAAATGGTGTTTCTACGCCTTCTAATTGTTCTTGGTGTCCAAAATCGAGGGCCAATCAAATGAGCACAAAGGTATCAAGCTAGAAGATTCCCAGAACTAGATGCCTATTCCTGGCAATCCCAGGAGAGTTGACATTTCGCACTGAGAACAGATCAGATTCATGAAGTTCGCTGGAAGTTTTCTTCATTGAGGAGGATAATTTTAAAAGTCTGATTTCATGCAACCTGACTCCCCCAAAGACTCACTGGCAATATTCTGTTATCCCCAATGGTAAGTTCAAAGAAGTTCTTATATACTTTAAGGATTTAGAGGACTAACAGAATTTCAGTGAATCCAAGTAAAAATTCCAGTTGCTCAAAAAAAGGCAAAGAATGGCAACAACAACAAAACCTATAGGTTATAATCTTGTAGCTATAAAGAGGACTAAGGTCCCTTTATTGACTACATGTATTTTATTTGAGTGTATAGACTCTTAATTGAATGCTTATAAAATTTTTGACATAATATTGGTCACATTTATACATTATTTCTAATCCTTATGACTTTGCCAAATAGATGTTTTACAGATGAGGAAAACTATCAGAGAGCTTAACTTTTGTACAAGGCCAAACAATTAAATAAAAAAAAAACATTTAAACTCACTAATATTCCCTAGCAATAAGTAATATGTTTTGAAAATCTTTAAACCTATAAATTCTAAATACCATTATAATTCTTCCTCTCTATAGTTTTATTTACATCAGTCTTAACTTGCAGTCCATGTTTATTCTCTTTATAATAAGAGACATCTTTTCCATAAGTGCTAGGAAAAGTAGTGTGGAATGATAAAAATATTAAGTAATGAGACAGTAAGGAGATTGTCATGGCAAGAGCTCTAAATAAGGATCTGGATTCATTTCATTCAGTGAGGGCATGCCACCAATGTGGCTAGGTTCTTGGTTCAATTTAGAAGTTTCATTCTGTTCCAATGGTCATGGACACTACCTCTGACTCATGTCATAGCTCACAGCTGAAGTCAAGCAAGGAATATGGATTTCTTATTGCAAACTCATTCACTCTGTTGGAAGTATGCATTAATGGTATCTTCATATAGCAAAGGAAACATGCTACTATTATTAAAGTGTGACAAAGTGGTCTTTGTCAGTACAGCTCCTTTAGTGTCCAAAAATCAGAAAGCAGTTTAGCATCAGAAAAAGGGGGTCACATACTTGGAGCTGAATTAGACTCCTCGGTCTAGAAAAGGCTACAGAGACTGCTACCTCTAAATTTACCCAAACTGATAAACCCTACTCATCCTCAAGAAGCTTCACAAATGGGGTACTTATCTACCTGAAGTACCTTGTTTCAGAGAAAGGGCATTCGTTCCCCACTGATAGCCTCTGTCAGAGGGAGGAAAGCTCTATATCATCTCTACAAAGTGGCCAAACCTTCACATGTTCAAAGAGACTGTTGGTCCTCTGTCTTCTTCTTGGTCCAAATCATGCCCATTACTTTATTCCTCAAGTTCTCTTCCCGACTCATTTTTTCCTTTCTGTCTCTATCACTGACTCTTCCCAGCCTGCAAGCATGACCCATCCTAAAAATATCTCTTTCCCTAATACCCATTCCTTCTCAAGCTACCTTGATAGTGATCTAGGTCTATCCCTTTAGCAGACCAAACTTCTCAGAGGTAGGCCAACCCCACTTTTACTGCTATTAATAAGTTCTCTTAAAATGGCAACCAGGCTCCTTAGCCAAAGCTAATGGCCATCCTTAGTGAGTTGTAGGTTTCATTCTACACAGATGAAATCAGGTTAAAATCAGCACTGAAAGAAACTTAGAGAAGGCAGAGTAGAGGTGTTCACATCTGGCATAAGACTTTGAGCTATCAGAGGCCCATTATGAATCACAGACTCCCTAAGGTACCAGCACACCAGCACAGTCCCCCTCTCTTGCCTTAGGAAAATTTCCCAAATTTATTATACCCTAAGTGTGATTTGGTTACTTTTTCACACTACTGTGGATCTCAGCTATGAGTGATAGCCTTGTGATCTCAGGCTTAAAAAAAAAAAAGATCTTCTGAAGCTAAAAAAGCCCAGAAGTATTTCAGTCTGGTAATAGATTGCTAAGAATAGATTTGACTAGCTTGTGTTTGTGCAGTTCTCTTGAATTTGTTCCAGATTCTTGAATCTGCAGCTGTTAGTCAATAGGTAAAAGTGGATTCTCTAGGAGAAGTTACCATTTGAAGATTTTGAAATACTGTGACTCACAGATTTTTTTTTCCATTGGCAGTACAGAGATTCTAATCCTGTCCTTTAGCAATGAACTTCACGATCAAAAAAAAAAAAAAAAAAAATCAGATGTTTTGAGGGAAGTTGTTGAACTGACTGACATGTGTGACCAGAGAAAGCATATCTCCTGACAGAATGTGGTCCACTGTCTACCTGATATAAGGCCAAATGAAATAAAAAAGAGCCTCACCACCCTGAGAACCGTGATATCATCTCAGGAAATAGGAACTTTTAGCTCTAGTATTAATTCAATGTATACTTTCTCTATACTTTCATAAAATTTAGACAATATGGCATCCTATCTCATACAGCCATAATTTGTTATGGGGAAAAAAACTGAAATAAACTGATTTTGGCCAAACCAGTGTTTCAGAATCAGGAAGTCTGGCACTGACCAGGTACAGAGTTTTTAAAAATTTTCTAAACCTTCCCATGTTTAAGTTTTCCTCTATACCAATCTGGAAAATAATTTCCTTCATAAAATTCCACAATTCTCAATAGTAATAACTGTAGGTAAGAATATTTTACCAGGGGCACCTGGGGGGTTCAGTCAGTTGAGCTGCTGACTTTAGCTCAGGTCACGATCTCAAGGTTCATGAGCTCAAGCCCCATGTCAGCTCTGTGCTGACAGCTCAGAGCCTGGAGCCTGCTCCAGATTCTGTGTCTCCCTCTCTCTCTGCCCCTCCCCTGCTAGTGTTCTGTCTCTCTCTGTCTCTCAAAAATAAATAAACATTAAAATTTTTTTAAAAAATGAAGAAGTACTCCAATAATAAAGGAGACATGCCAAAAGTACACAGAAGCAAGCTAAAGAAACTCCCACTGACCCAACTAGGAAAATTTTTGCAACTATGGATCATGTTAGCAACAGAAAATAATCCATGGTGACCCACCAAATAAAATAGGAAACTCTGAGTCCATGAGACTCTGATTAAAGATACACATCACGACAACTACATGCAGTGCAAGACTTTGGACTGGATCCTTTTGCTATGAAGGACAATATTGGGAGGATCAGTGAAACATGAGTGGGGTCTGAAGATTAAACAGTAGTAATGTATCAGTGTTAATTTCTAGATTTTAATGGCTGTATTGTGCTCATAATGAAGAATGTCCTTGTAAAATACATATCACAGCATTCAGGAGTGGCGGGACACCATGTCAGCAACTCCCTCTGAAGGGTTCAAGAAAAAATGAAACATATATCAGACAATAGTTCCAATTTCACTATAAGTTAGTGATAACTTCAAAATTAAAAAAAATTAAAGGAAACCAAAAAGGCAAAAACAAAAGGCAAGAACTGGAGGATATTTCAAGCTTATTTTCACAACTCAATTAAAGACCTATTTTTAATATGCTAAAAAGCATACAATTATGAGTAAAAAGAGCAAGCTGAAGAACAAAATATAAATTATGATACCATTTATGAAAAATTTTTAAACAAACAAGAGCAATCATCTATATTACTCATGAAGACACATGTAATTACTATAAAAATATAAGAATGGACTGGAAGGCTATACCCAAAATTCAGAATAGTGGTTTCTTGTGGGAGGAACACAGGAAAGGAGGAACAGGATAGGAGGGAGTGGGGAGTTCAATTCTATATAATGTTTTATTCTTTCTAAATAAGTAGAAATCAACTATGCCAATAGAGTTATAACTGTTAATTCTGGGAGATGGAGGCAAAGGGTTAGTTACATATTTCTTTGCATTTTCCATTTTTAAATTTATCCAAAAAAATTAATAAATAACACATAATGAGGACTTTACATTTTACAGGCCATCTAAATGTGCATTTACTTAGAAGCTTGTCAAATTTTTAGAACTTTGGCAAATTCAACAACAGAGTTGACATACAATACATATTAGGCAACACAATGCCCTCTGTTTCAAAATATAAAGTTTTTCTCCATCAAAAAACTGCTAGAACTGATACATGAATTCAGTAAAGTCACAGGCTGCAAATCGGTTGCATTTCTATACATCAATAATGAAGCACCAGAAAAAGAAATCAAGGCATCAATTCCATTTGTAATTGCACCAAAACCCATAAAACACCTAGGAATAAACCTAACCAAAGAGGTAAAAGATCTGTACACTAAAAACTATATAAAACTTACAAAAGACAAAAAAACAAATAATCCAGTGCAAAAATGGGCAAAAGATATGAATAGACACTTTTCCAAAGAAGACATCCAGATGGCCAACTGACACATGAAAAAATACTCAACATCACTCATCATCAGGGAAATACAAATCTAAACAACAATGAGATACCACCTGACACCTGTCAGAATGCCTAACATTAACAAGTCAGGCAACAACAGATTTTGGCGAGGATGCCGAGAAAGAGGATCTCTTTTGCACTGATGGTGGGAACGCAAGCTGGTGCAGCCGCTCTGGAAAACAGTATGGAGGTTCCTCAAGAAATTAAAAATAGAACTACCCTACGACACAGCAATTGCACTACTAGGCATTTATCCACAGGATACAGGTGTGCTGTTTCTTTTTTTTTTTTTTATGAAATTTATTGACAAATTGGTTTCCATACAACACCCAGTGCTCATCCCAAAAGGTGCCCTCCTCAATACCCATCACCCACCCTCTCCTCCCTCCCACCCCCCATCAACCCTCAGTTTGTTCTCAGTTTTTAACAGTCTCTTATGCTTTGGCTCTCTCCCACTCTAACCTCTTTTTTTTTTTTTTCCTCCTTCCCCTCCCCCATGGGTTCCTGTTAAGTTTCTCAGGATCCACATAAGAGTGAAACCATATGGTATCTGTCTTTCTCTGTATGGCTTATTTCACTTAGCATCACACTCTCCAGTTCCATCCACGTTGCTACAAAAGGCCATATTTCATTTTTTCTCATTGCCACGTAATATTCCATTGTGTATATAAACCACAATTTCTTTATCCATTCATCAGTTGATGGACAATTAGGCTCTTTCCATAATTTGGCTATTGTTGAGAGTGCTGCTATGAACATTGGGGTACAAGTGGCCCTATGCATCAGTACTCCTGTATCCCTTGGATAAATTCCTAGCAGTGCTATTGCTGGGTCATAGGGTAGGTCTATTTTTAATTTTCTGAGGAACTTCCACACTGCTTTCCAGAGCGGCTGCACCAATTTGCATTCCCACCAACAGTGCAAGAGGGTTCCCGTTTCTCCACATCCTCTCCAGCATCTATAGTCTCCTGATTTGTTCATTTTGGCCACTCTGACTGGCGTGAGGTGATACTTGAGTGTGGTTTTGATTTGTATTTCCCTGATAAGGAGCGACGCTGAACATCTTTTCATGTGCCTGTTGGCCATCTGGATGTCTTCTTTAGAGAAGTGTCTATTCATGTTTTCTGCCCATTTCTTCACTGGATTATTTGTTTTTCAGGTGTGGAGTTTGGTGAGCTCTTTATAGATTTTGGATACTAGCCCTTTGTCCGATATGTCATTTGCAAATATCTTTTCCCATTCCGTTGGTTGCCTTTTAGTTTTGTTGGTTGTTTCCTTTGCTGTGCAGAAGCTTTTTATCTTCATAAGGTCCCAGTAATTCACTTTTGCTTTTAATTCCCTTGCCTTTGGGGATGTGTCGAGTAAGAGATTGCTACGGCTGAGGTCAGAGAGGTCTTTTCCTGCTTTCTCCTCTAAGGTTTTGATGGTTTCCTGCCTCACATTTAGGTCCTTTATCCATTTTGAGTTTATTTTTGTGAATGGTGTGAGAAAGTGGTCTAGTTTCAACCTTCTGCATGTTGCTGTCCAGTTCTCCCAGCACCATTTGTTAAAGAGGCTGTCTTTTTTCCATTGGATGTTCTTTCCTGCTTTGTCAAAGATGAGTTGGCCATACGTTTGTGGGTCTAGTTCTGGGGTTTCTATTCTATTCCATTGGTCTATGTGTCTGTTTTTGTGCCACAGGTGTGCTGTTTCAAAGGGACACATGCAACCCCATGTTTATAGCAGCACTACCGACAATAGCCAAAGTATGGAAAGAGCCCAAATGTCCATATGTCCATTGATGGATAAATGGATAAAGAAGATGTGGTGTGTGTGTGTGTGTGTGTGTATATATATATATATATATATATATATATATACACACACACACACACACATACATACAATGCAATAAAAAAGAATGAAATCTTGCCATTTGCAACTACATGGATGGAACTGGAGGATATTATGCTAAGTGAAATTAGTCAGTCAGAGAAAGACAAAAATCATATGACTTCACTCATATGAAGACTTTAAGAGACAAAACAGATGAACATAAGGGAAGGGAAACAAAAATAATATAAAAACAGGGAGGGGGACAAAACATAAGAGACCCATAATATGGAGAACAAACAGAGGGTTACTGGAGGGGTTGTGGGAGGGGGGATGGGCTAAATGGGTAAGGGGCACTAAGGAATCTACTCCTGAAATCATTGTTGTACTATATGCTAACTAATTTGGATGTAAATTGTAAAAAATAAAAAATAAAACAAGTTAAAAAAAAAACTTACAAAAGAAATTGAAGAAGACACAAAGAAATGGAAAGACATTCCATGTTCATGGGTTGGAAGAACAAATATTGTTAAAATGTCTATACTACTGAAAGCAATCTACATATTCTATACAATCCCTATCAAAATAACACGAGCATTCTTCGCGGTGCTAGAACAAATAATTCTAAAATATGTATGGAATCAGAAAAGACCCCAAACAGCCAAAGTAATGTTGAAAAAGAAAACGAAAACTGGAGGCCTCATGATTCTGGACTTCAAGCTACATTACAAAGCTGTAGTCATCAAGACAGTATGGTCTTGGCACAAAAACAGACACATAGGTCAACGGAACAGAAAAGAAAACCCAGGAATGGATCCACAAATGTAGGGCCAACTAATCTTTGACAAAGTAGGAAAGAATATCCAATGGAAAAAAGACAGTCTCTTCAGCAAATTATGTTGGGAAAACTGGACAGAGACATGCAGAAGAATGAACCTGGACCACTTTCTTACACCATACACAAAAATAAACTCAAAATGGATGAAAGACCTAAATGTAAGACAGGAAATCGTCAAAATCCTAGAGGAGAAAACAGGCAACAACCTCTTTGACCTCCACCACAGTAACTTCCTACTAGACTTTGCCTCTCTCGAGGCAAAGGAAACAAAAGCAAACATGAATTATTGGGACCTCATCAAGATAAAAAGCTTCTGCACAGGAAAGGAAACAATCAACAAAACTAAAAGGCAACAAACAGAATGGGAGAAGATATTTGCAAATGACATATCAGATAAAGAGTTAGTATATAAAATCTAATAAGAAGTTATAACTGCAAAAAAATAATAATCCAGTGAATAAATCCAGTGAATAAAATAATCCAGTGAGTAAAAGACATGAAAAGACAGTTCTCCAAAGAAGACATCCAGATGGTTAACAGACACATGAAAAGACGCTCAACAACACTCATTATCAGGGAAATACAAATCAAAACCACAACCTCACACCTGTCAGAATGACTAAAATGAACAACTCAGGAAACAACAGATGTTGGTGAAGATGTGGAGAAACGCAAAAACTTTTGCACTGTTGGTGGGAATGCAAACTGGTGCAGCCGCTCTGGAAAGCAGTGTGGAGGTTCCTCAAAAAATTAAAAAGAGAGCTACCCTATGACCCAGCAATTTCACTATTAGGAATTTATCGAAAGGATACAATAATACACACATATATACATACATATATTCTAATATATATGAATATGTATTCTAATATACATTAATATAACTACATATTGAACTATATAAATATATACATATGTGTGTGTGTACATATATATAAAAGAACATTACTTGACGATCAAAAAGAATGAAATCTTGCCATTTGCAACATGGATGGAACTAGAATGTATGTATGATGCTACGCAAAGTAAATCAGAGAAAGACAAATTTCATATGATTTCACTCATGTGGAATTTAAGATACAAAACAGAAGAACATAGGGGAAGAGAAGGAAAAATAAGGTAAAAACAGAGATGGAAACCATAAGAGACTCTTAGATACAGAGAACAAACTGAGGGTTGCTGGAGGGGAGGTGGGGGAGAGGTTGGGCTAAACGGGTGATGGGCATTAAGGAGGGCACTTGTTGGGATGAGCACCAGGTGTTACGTGTAAGTGATCAATCACCAAATTTTACTCCTGAGACCACTATTACACAATATATTAACTAACTTGGATTTAAGGATTTAAATTTAAAAGTTTAAGGATAAAATAAGTAAAATATAAATTTTTTTCTGATATTTGCACTATTAGTACAGTACTTTGTACTGCACTGTTAGGACAGTAGTCTTTCCTATTAGTACAGAGCCTGATGCAGGGCTTAAATTCACGAACTGTGAGCTCCTGACCCAAGCTGAAACCAAGAGCTGGACACTTAACTGACTGAACTACCCAGGTGTCCCTTGAATCTTTTGCAGTTCAAGTATCAAATCTTTTTACATAAGAAAAAAATATCAACACTGTCACAAAATCTCACCTTAGACTCTGAGGTCTAGAGCTGCCATTCCCTGTCAGCCTCCTATGTACCCACTGCACCTGTGGTAGCAGATCCTGTCCCACGGGGTCCACTAACCCTCACAACAATCTTGGCAGCTCCCTGTTGTACAGACGAGTAAACCCACGAGCAGACAAGGGCAAATCACTGAAACACCTTTACCCGCTAACTTCAGAACTGAGTTTCAAGTACTGGCTGTGATGGGTGACAACAGTTTTAGGTGGTCCTGGGTATTCAGGTAAGACTTCCTCAACACACATTCTCAAATGCCGTGAATGCCCCCCAATGAGATGTGTCCACCATCCACCCTCATTTTTACAGCTTTCAGGTTCTCTCTGATCAGAGAAGAGGGTCTCCATGTGCGATTATTCGCATGAGGCCCTATATAAGGGCCTCTTCTGAGGGGATGCCATTCATATCATAGACATTTTTATTATTTAAATATTGTTATATTTAATATTATATTTAATATTATTTCTTAATTTATTAATCTTTATAACTTGGTAGGCTCCAAACATGGATTTTTTATGTTAATTACAAGATGTTTCTGACAAATTATTTTTTCTTCTGTGACTATATATCTCTGATTCAGTTTACAAAAGAAAAATGTTTAAAATCCAAAGGCCTTGTTGACCCAATTTCTAAGTTGACTGTCCTTCTAAGTAAAGAACTACCTTTCTGACTGATTGGGAAGTATCTTAAAGTATGTCTCTACTGAGATTAGGGGACTGGCTAAATTTGAGTTTGACATTGTAACTCTTTTCATCTGCTTTTTATATCCTATACTAAATGGTGTCGCAAAATCCTCCCAGGTGGAGCCCCAAGAAATTTCGGTGTAATAACCAATATCACTTGCTATCATAATCTATATATCTCACATAGACAAATTAGAGTTATTAGAGAACATTACATTCTATTATCATTATTAATATTGGATATTAATATGTCATGTGAAAGATATTATAGTCTGTTATGGAAATTTCATTAGTAGAAATTAGCTTAATAAATTGTAGTAGCTTTTATCTGCATACTCACTTCAAAATACTGTAAATTATTTAGAGTAGTAATTTAACAGACACACTGCTGAAAACATTTGTAGCTTTCCAGAAAAAGTTAATTTTGTCACTAGCCATCATCAATGGAGAGCATAAGTTCTCAAAAACACAATTTATTGAAACTGTCTACAATGCCACAAGACTCAAATTTTCTAGAGACCATCCTATTGTTAACAAGAAAGTATATCAAGCAAACATTGAGACTATCATGAGTTTCATTTCCATGAAAGCAAATCATATAATTATTATACAATAAATTATTATATCATAACTTTAAATTCCTTATTGTGACTTAAAATTTGAATTTTCCATTACTTTATATTCTATCTGGAATGGTTGCTATTGCAAAATAAATAATATATATTCATTTAAAGCTTTTACTTAAAGAGCGCCATTTTCTGTTCTGCATAAAGTATTGACTGCAGCCACACCAACCAGTCCTTGGTTGAACGAGCTCCAGTTTCCAACACAATATCCATCTTTCGCAAATGGTTTGCCCAGGTGCACAGGAAATTAGCCTGCTTTGACATATGGAGATCAGTGCCTCTGCATCAGCTTTAATGTGTACACTTTCATACATCTCATTGTTATTTTAAGATTATTACTGGAAATCAGGGTGTTCTTTTAACCATAGCAAACAAAAGTCCTTTCACAATATTGGTTTTGGATCGATCAAACCCCCAAACATTGAAACTACTCTGGCGGAGGGGTCGAAAAAACGAGGAATGAAGCAAAATAAACAATGAAACCAGGATACGAAAAACAAAGTTCCTAGGTGTTTGCCTGTCTCCAAGCATTCCCCTTTGTCCACACAGCTTTGGTCCAAAAGGTGCAGTCTTCGGTCAGACTATGATCAAGTTCTGGTCAGCGGAGAAGCCGGGAGAAAAGTGCCCAGTGAGACTGGCCCCAGGCCTGAGCGCACAGCAAACCCCGACTGTCCCCGGCGCGTTGGTGGCGGGATGAGCATCACAGCTCCCAGACTCCGGACCCCAGCTCGCACTTCCGCCCCGCACCCCCACCCACGCGCGTGCCCCGCAGCCGGGTTACCAGACAACGGGCTGCCCCTGCGCGAAGCTACTGGGGCGGAATGCATGGGGGAAGGCAGTTGGGAGAACTTGAGCAGCAGAAATGAGTCCGGGTAAGAGTCCTAGAGGAGGGGCCATGGGAAGTGGACGGGTAGTGGAGGGTGCCCGGACCCGTTCACCCCCAAGGCAGGTCCGGGAGTGCCGACTTCCTGACTAGCTGCACACCCCTGCTCTCCCCCCCCCCCCATCCCAACCCCGGGAACTAAAGCACCGCCTCCATCCCCACGCCCAGCCTTTGCTTCCAGCATCTGCGCCACCAGGTCCCGCCGCGCTGCGTGGCCCCGGCGCGCCCTCCCGTGGCCTCTTAGGGCGTCCGCGTCCGGAATCGTACGGTTGGCCTCCCTTCTCCCAAAGAAACTAAAAGCCACCTATTGTGGTTCTGTTACAGAGAAGCATCCGGAGGAAGAGGATGAAGTTGAGTGCGTTCTCCTCTCAGCGTCCAAGATCCTAAATTCCTCTGACCGGATAAAGGAAAGTGGTGGCAGTGAAACAGGTGAAATCTCCAAGGCCAAGGAGTCATTGGGGAACATTATTAGAGAACACCCACCGGCAGTAATGTTTCTGCCTCTTACTACAGGCAAAGGGTACCCTTGCCTAAACCCACTGGCCCAAGAGGTGCACTCCCAGGACATAGGGACTTCCAGTAACTATTATTAAAGTACTAGGTAACACAGCACACCTACTTTGTGCCAGATGGTGTTCCAAGCACTTAAGTATAGTCATTTAATCATCACAACAACCCTATGAAGTAAGTACTACCATTATCCACATTTTACAAGTGAGGAAACTGAGGCACAGAGATTAAATAACTCCCCAAGGTCACATGGCAGCAAATGAAAAAAACCAGTAAGTATTCAGCAGAATGGTGCCAGAGTCCAGGCCTTAACCATCATATTATACTATACTGCTTCTCTAAATATCAAATAAGAATGATATTTTGGACAGATGCTACACAGATATATATTTTGACAGAAGGAACTACTTTTTACAGTAAATATGTGTGGACCACAGGATATTGTATAGGGAAGATATTTGAAATAACCAAAGAGCTATAATTCAAGCTCCACATAAACCATGAATAAGATGTAAATACCCAACTAGGGGTATCATACTGAGAATACTGAAGTTGGACTCCCACTTCCTTGAGAGAAGCCCAAGGAGCCTACACACCTCTTGCAGGAGGCTGGTGGTCAGTGTGACATGCCAGGGAAGAGCAGAGCACTCTGAGTAGAAGGCGGTATCTAGAATGATGGGCCAAGTTAGGACCCCCGGTTGCCTAAAACCCACATGTGACATAGGGGTGATCCGGACACAGAAGTGACATGAGGTCAGGACAGGATTTCTGCATCTTCATAAATCCAGGACCATCCCAAACACCCTGTCAAGCAAGGCCCCTGAAAGAAAAGCTAGAGCAGCCACATGTCACCAGACCAAAGACACCTGGATGCCCAGGGACCACCAGTGTAAACATCTCAATGGAGGCCAGCAGGACAGTGCACTGACCTGCCAGCTGTCCACTCTTCTGTGCCCCAGCATCCATGAGGATATTCAGGCATCCTTGTGCAATCAGGAAACATGAACAGGGAGAAAGAGTCTTCACAGAGAGTTTAGAGGTTGCGTCAGCTCAATATTTACCTCAAAAAGAGCATTTAAGGTGAGAAGAAACTGAGGTAATCTAATTTGGCAAGCTCGTGTGTTATCTAACATGAGTGAGATTTAGGACTCTGGGGGAAGATCCCAGCATAATAGAAAATGAAGTTACAGGCAAAATAGTACATACACTTATTTAAGAGATATAGTTTATCTTGCGAAAGCATAGGGGCTCTAAGTGCAGGGTCTAGCAAGGGCAGGTTTTCAGCAACAGAGATTCTAAGTCAAGGGCTGCCTTGGATGGCAAAATTAGGAGGTATGACTTTGTTCCCTCCCTTTTTCTGTTCTATCTACACCTTATTGTCACCGTGTGATCCATTCCCTGAGTACTACTAACCAACAGAATATTGACCCGTTTGCATAATGCTGAATTACAAGAAGCTGTGTAGTATTTCTTAGGTCTCTTTAATTTTAACAGAATAAGTGGTTAGCCTGTA